>NC_056630.2:236245935-236866560 GCF_002870075.4 Lactuca sativa
AATCAACTATTAATGAACAATCGCGTAAGTTTTTTTCTTAATATAAATTTCACATTTTCTATATAATGTAATAAAATATATGTTTTTTTTTTGGTTTTCTAGTTCATGTTCAGTCATCTTCAAATATGAATATTGTTCATTCAAATAACAGTAATTCTTGTTCAGATTTGCATTTAGTTATTAATGAATAGTCACGTAAGTTTTTTTTCTTAATATAAATTTCACATTTTATATATAATGTAATGAAATAGATGTTTTTTTTGGTTTTGCAGTTCATGATTAATCATCTTCAAGTATGAATATTGATCATTCAAATAGCAGTAATTCTCGTTATAGTTTGATTTTAAGCTCTACTGTCACACCCCAAAACCGATGGCGGAAGCGTTCTGGGGCAGAGGACATCATGTAAAGTGTCACAACCAATGTACATAGCAAGCATAGTAAACACAACCATTACATTACATAAGAACATTTACATTTGTTCATAAGTAAGGAAGTACATCTTTTATGTATACACATCAGTATAACAAAAGTATAGACGAGACTTCTATATTCACCGTCTTCTCCAAAAGTAAGCGAGATACCTGTCTAACGAGAACCTGAGAATACAAGCAGTTTTAAAATATCAACATAAAGCTGGTGAGTTCATAAGAGGTTTGTTTCTGGTGAAGGAAAATATTCCTTTAAGTTTACGAAAAGTTGTTTCCCAAGAAAATCCCATATTTTCTTACAAAAGAAGTTTGGTTACCCATATGTTAAACAACCTGTTTATGAAAAGTTATGTTATCCTAGGAAAAACCCTTATTTTCCTTAAAAGTTGGTGGTTGGTTATTGATACGTAATGAAGTGTACAAATATCTACCATACTTGTATCGTTAGGCAAAGTTTCCCTGAAGTTTGGTTATCCTTCATAAGTACATTAGTTTTAACACTTATATGAAACTAATTAGTAGGTTGTGAACTAGTACCTAAGGGTATTACCGATACCCTCTAGTAATCAAAACAGTTATTACTTTGAGGTTAGTTCACTAGGTTCATTATTACTTAAGAGTAAATCTCCATTATCTAAGTTGCGAGTTCTATAATCATACAATAAACTAGATATGGCACGTAATAGGGCCAGTGTCGCTTTATGACTTTGTCACCCGTAGACCTACTGATCCCACTGTAGCTAGCAGCAAGGTGCGGGATAGTCAGTCCCGTATAGATCTATACACACAAGTCACGTTCTCCCTTCGAGAGATTCTGGTAACAAGGTTAGTCCTACACTCGCGTATCTCTATGGAGTATTACCAAGGACGTGTCTCCAATCTTAAGAATAACGAATTTACAAGTAATAATATGGAAATTTCATTTTATGAATATAAAATATAACATTTTATGATAAGATTCATAAGTTCCTTTGTTTTTGTGACAACCCAAAAATTTCCGTTAGTTTTACGTCGAAATTAAGTACGTCAAAAATTAGCCAAATTTATCCCAAAAATATTTTTGACCGGATTTAAACCCGTTGGAATATTTTAAATAATATTCGTCAAGCGAACCAAAAATAAGGAGGTATAATTTAAAATTTGTCGTGTTTAACGGAAGTCGCGAAAAACCCCGTTTGCGGTTGGTGTTGGGTGGACCCCCACCCAGGCTATAAACTCCACCCTATATAAGGGTTGAGTGGCTTTCATTCCAACCCTTTCGACACCTTAGGAGTCTCTCTCTCTCTCTACTTTCTCTCTCTACGAATCGGTTTTGGTTAAAAATCGCCTCTTTCAAGCTCCAAATTCGTAAGTAATCATTCCTAGCTTGTTGTTTTGCTTTGTATTCATGCTAATTAGGGATTTAATCACCCAAATACCCCTAAAAACTAGAGTTTACGGTTGGGGAACACCTCCCAATACCATAAACTCCCATAAAAGGGTTTTAAGGCCCCAAAATCCCACCAAAACCCTCCTAATGCTTGTCTATGACTTGGAATCTTGTGTCACACCCCAAAACCGGAACAGCGAAAACGTTCTGGGGTGGATGACGTCATGTCAAGTATCACAACACATGCATTATAGTAATCAAAGTACAACAAAACATTGCATGAATAGAATAATTTTACATTACAAGGTATCCAGGTAATACAAGTAATAGAATTAATACAGCATGGTACTAAGCTATCTTCATCAGCAGCTCCGGAGATGTACCTGTCTAATGCTAACCTGAGAATACATGTTATTTGAAAAGCGAGTATCAGCATTTTTACAAATGTTGGTGAGTTCACAAGTATTTAGTGACATTTCATTCAAATAACTTAATAAAGTAATAGTTTAAGAGATTTCAGTGTATTAGAGTCCTTTCCAGAAAATCCTATATTTTCTTTAAATAAAGCAGCCTTCTACCAAGACTGGCAGTGATGTGTGGTAAAAAGTAGTTTTCCCTAAGTTGCTATCATTATCAAAAATACTAAATTTGATTATTGAGGAAAGCAAACGATATCAGGGAATATCATATGCCTCAGCAGTGAGGACTGCTGACTAAGGCAAGGAATCGTAGACTCCAGGAAAGTATCAAACGAACGACACGCCTAGTTCAGTCTAATCTAATGAAGACGTAGACCCCAGAAGGTACCAAATGAAAGATACAACTGGTAAGGTCATAAAACAGCGAATACAGACCGCAGACAATATCAAATGTAAGATACATCCAGCAAGGTCTAACACCGTGAACACAGTGAATACAGTGGATTCTGTGAATACAGTGGAGACAGACCCCAGACAGCATCAAATGAAAGATACGTCTTGTAAGGTCAAACAGTGTGACTCTGAAAATGAGTTACCAACATACATTGTAAATAGCTGGCGAAATACCGTTACCTTAAAGCCATGAATTATAAGGTAACACAGGATACTCGTAACCATACTATCCGACACTAGAGTACCAGACGCCCTACAAGCATCTATATAATGTGACATTTGTCACCCCTTGGCTTGGTGAGCCGTGGACTATAGCTAGCAGTCAGGGTGTGGGGGTGTCAATCCCGTATAGATCTATACACACAATGTCCGCTCTCCCTACAGGAGACTCTGGTTACCAACTAGACGACGGAGAAGGCCGTGTCCTGAAGATGCATCCCAAATAGTGGGTTTCAAATGAAAGTGCTGAACTAGAGGTAGAGACTTCCCAATAGTGGGTTTCTAATGAAAGTGTTGAACTAGAGGTAGTGACTCTTAACTGAACTGACTGAAGTAACCCGTATGCCTAAGCTTGTATACATAGTATATAACTAATGAATCAAATGACCTTCGGATGGACATCCGATCCCACCAGACCACATCTCAAGGAAGAAAAGGAAATAGGGCGGACAAACCTTCCTAAGTCCTTCAACCATTATTTATAAGCATCTACACAAGCACAGACATACATCTAACTATGCTTGAGTGGGTATCAAGTAAAAGTGATTCTCGTGAAGTAGGAGTGTCTAACAAGTGAAGTAAGAGTGGTCGCAAGTGAAGTATAAGTGTCGAATAAGTATAAGCGTATCGCGAAGTAGAGACGATAATAAGTGAAGTAAGAGCGGTCGCAATTGAAGTATAAGTGTCGAATAAGTATAAGCGTATCGCGAAGTCGAGATGACAACAAGTGAAGTAGGAGCGTATCGAGTATAAGTGAAGTAGAGTCGATCTCAAGTATAAGCGTCATCAGGTATAAGTGACTTCAGGCATAAGTGAAAGCGTTACAGAGTAGGAGTGTAAAATAAGTATAAGCGAAGCAGCAGTAACTAACAAGTAAAAGTATACATGAAAACCTTGAAAAAACCTTTATACTCAGGAAAATCGCATTTGTATTCTTTGGTAAAATAAGTGTAAAAACCCTTAGAAATCTTTGGGAATCTTTCATAAATCAGTTTGAAAATGGAACTTTGATAAAGCAATAAAAGTAAGAACTTGAACAAGTGAAAACCCTTTTTGAAAGCCATTTATAGTGTCCTACTCGGTAAAATAGTGTTCAGTGGTAAAATCTTGTGCATGCAGGTTATCAATCACATGTGATTGATATGATAACTGGCATGTTTAACTTGTATTCCCCCCTATAAAACATGTAAAAACATTTAAAAGGTTCATTCAGCGGTATGAACTCACCTGGCGTAAGTAGGTCCGGCGAAGGTGTCGTTTGGGCGTTCGGTGTCACGCAAGGACTCGAACACACACAATGACCTATTTAACATATGGTAACATATGTTCACATACAATTAGCATAAATAATACTAATTAAACACACATACGCGCTCACAGGAGCAGAAAACACTTTGGCTAAGTGTTTGGGTGTCCCGGGTAGTGTTTAAGGGTGTGTATGGCTAAGGAATGGAGTTTACCTTCCAAGACTAAGCCCTTATCAACTAGTTTACGGCCCAAGGACCTCTCACCATGAGTTTACGGCCATAAACTCATGGTGATGGGTTCTAGGGTGTTTAAGGCTTCTACTAGCATCATAGAATTATTCCAAGCACTTTTCCTAAAAGGCATGAGTGGGTTTGAGGCTTCTAAGGGTATTTTCTTTGAGTTTACGGCCAAGGGACCACTCCTAAGGGAGTTTACGGCCGTAAACTCTCATCCTTAGAGTTTTGTGAAGTTTCAAGCCTCTAATACCTTTCTAGAAATTTCTAATGAAGTATGATGCTATTTTGGGGGATTAAATCTATCATTTGAATGAGTTTTGGGGAGTTTACGGCCTAGGTACTTGCTTGGGCCGTAAACTCCAAGTCACCCCATATTTCCTTGTGTTTAAGCCCTTAAATCCTTCCTAGCATTTTATAGAAATAGCCTATGGTCATTTGGGGGGCAAAAACCACATTTTGGGCATGTTTTGGGGAGTTTACGGCCTTGGTATAGACCTTGGCCGTAAACTCCTTTTTATCCTTCATTTCTATGTGTTTAAGTGATCTAAAGCCAAAGAACTAAGCCTTTAATTTATATGCTAAGCCCTAGTGTGGTTTGGGAGTGTTTTGGAGGCATTTTAACAAGGTTTTGAGGGGTTTACGGCCTAAGCTTGTGCTTGGGCCATAAACTCACTTTTATGCCCTAAATCATTGTGTTTTGATGTTTAAACACTCCTCCGCTAGATCCACTATTAGTTTCCAAGCTTAAGGGCAAGTTTAAAGGCATGTTTGGCACCATTTTAGGGGTTTACGGAACTAGAGTGTTCCTGGGCCGTAAACTCCTTATCCCATGCCTTCTTGGATGGTTTTTGGGCTATAACTACAGCTAGAAATGCTTAGAACAAGCTAGGGTAAGCGGACTTACAATTTGGAAGCGTTTGGTTGCGGATTCGGGGCGAAAACGGGTCTAGGGAGAGAGTATAGAGAGAGAGTGTAAAAAGTCTCCAATGGACTCCACTCACCCTTATATAGGTTTCACAGTCGGGGCTCAGTGGAATTCTACCCAATATTGCCGTTAAACGGGGCTTTTGGTAGCACCCGATTTAGTGGTCGTAATAATAAAACTTGACATTTTCCAAATGAATGGAAATGTGTGTCCTGTGTTTTTATTTCCTTTTATCACGACTTAACGACATGCTAAATGTAAACAAATGGAATGTTTATTAAATTGACACCCTCTAATTAACGGAGCTCTTATACAGTGGAATATTCCGTTAACGGTAACGGGGAAATGTAACGAGACAACTTGGGTTGTCACATCTTGCATGCATGAAATTACAAACCCAAAATCGTGCCTTTAAGGGGGTAAACATGAGTTTACGGTCCATGAACATTCATGAACCGTAAACACCCAACAAAGGGGATTTGATGGCCAAAAACCCTTCCCAACCACTTATGGAGCTTAGTTCTGACTTAGAGGCTTGCATGAAAGGACTTAGAACACCAAAATCTTAGGATATGGGGAGTAAACATGAGTTTACGGCCCAAGTATATTCTTGGACCGTAAACCCATCTTCAAGGACCATAAACACCTTTTTGGGTGTTAAATTACCCCTCAAACACTTCCAAAAGCTTCCATGAGTGCCTAGAGGCTTGTATTCCTTCATGTGATGCACCAAAACATGCCCAAATGAGAAAAACTTGAGTTTACGGTTTGGGAAGCTCTCCCAAAACCGTAAACACCTTTCCAAGGTGTTTAAGTGCCTTTAACACCTTCCTATGCTCAAATAAGTGACAAGAACCTTGCCTACATAGCCTAGAACCACCAAAGCACAAAAGAAATGGACTAACATGAGTTTACGACCGTAAACACATGTGTTTACAGCGGTAAACTCCCAAGGGAGTGGTCCAAGGACGGTAAACTCCATAAAGTGTCCATTTTGAGCCCCAACCACTTCCTTAGCCCTTGATTCGACTCTAGCATGATTCATGAGTGAGATAAGACCTTTAAACATCCCATGACACTACTACCATGATTTTACGGTCGTAAACTCATGGGGGAAGTGGTCTTGAAACCATAAACACCCATAAGGGCCATCATTTGAAGAGTAAACTCCAATGTGAGTCCATACACACCTTATATGCAACCCTCGGTACTCCTAGCACTTGTAGCAAAGTGTTTTTATATAGTAGGACATCATTACTTGCTTAATTACATATTAAATGACTAATTGGATACTTAAATGTATCATTACATGTTAAATAGGATTCGCGTGTGTGGTCAAGTCCTCACTTGACACTTAGCATCCTATACCATCCATTCATCCGAAATACCAACGTCGGGTGAGTTCATACCCCTGAATTAAACTTTTAAACATTTTTACATGCTTTTATGGGGGGGGGGGAATACAAGTTAAAACATGTTGGTTATCATATCAATCACATGTGATTAATAACCCGCATGCAAAAGGATTTATCACACTTTCAGCTGTTTTACCAAGTATAATACTATAGATGGTTTTCCAAAACGTCTTTACTTGTTTAAATATTTTCTCAAATTGTCTCTCGCGTTGTATGTTTTACTTCAAAACCAGTTACAACGGTGTTTTAAACAAAGGTTTTCTTTACTTATATTGTTTTATCAAATTATATTCAAAAATTGTTTATGAAAGGTTTTCAAAGGATTTCCAAAGGTTCTCAAGCTTATTTTACGAAAGGATATCAAGTCGCAATTTTCTTAAGTGTAAAGGTTTTCCAAAATTTCCATCAAAGTTTTCATCTATGCTTTGACTTCGTTAAATGCATGCATGTATTTGTATAGTTATATAAATAATGTTTAAAGGACTTAGGAAGGCTAGTTCGCCCTATTTCCTTTTCCTTGTTTGGATGTGGTCTGGTGGGTATTAGTTATCCGTCCGAACGTTGTTTAAAAATTAGTTATATATCATGTATACATATATGGACATAAAGGTTTCCATCGACCAGTTCATTTCCCTTGGGTAGCAAGGGCATCCTTCCATTCGTCATTCATAGATCAGAGACACTAGTAACTATTATACGAATAGTTAGGAGATTCTAACCACTATTTCTAGTTCAGAGAATTCCAAAGGAGTCGGTTCATTCGTGAGTCTATATCGTTATTCTAGTACTTACAATTGAATTCAAATTACGAGATGCATCTTCAAGACACGGATCTCCCCATCGTCAAGTTGGTAACCAGAGTCTCCTGGAGAAAGAGCGGGCATTGTGTGTATAGATCTATACGGGACTGACACTCCTGCACCTTGACTGCTAGCTACAGTCCTCGGCCTACCAAGCCAAGGGGTGACAAGTTCTCTAGTGTCAATCAGTATGGTTACGAGTATCTCCATGTTTACCTTATAATTCATGGCCTTAAGGTAACGAGAATCAACACTATATTTCGAGACAGCTCACTTAGGATTAACGTATGTCTTAGACCTTGCTAGTTGTATCGTTCATTTGATACTATCTAGGGTCTGTTTTTCTTTGTTTTAGACCTTGCTAGCTATATCGTTCATTTGATATTGTTTGGGGTATGTGTTTCTTTGTTTTAGACCTTGCTAGCTGTATGGTTCATTTGATACTGTCTGGGGTCTGTGTTTCTTTGTTTTAGACCTTACTAGCCGTATCGTTCATTTGATACCGTCTGGGTTCTGTTTTTCCTTTTGTTAGACTGAGCCTGGCGTATCATTCATTTGATACTCTCCTGGAGTCTATGATTTCTTTTGCCTTAGTCAGCAGTATTTCTGTTGAGGCTTATGTTATTTTTCCCCTGGTATTTTACTTGTGATTTTCTCATTATTCCTTTAAAGTAAATATTGTTTTCTGATGATGATAGTATTTCGGGGAAAATTACTCATTAAAACATAACTCTGTCGGGTCTTGGTAGAAGACTGCTCCTATTTAGAAAATATAGGGTTTTTTGGAAAGGACGCTAATACACCGTAGATTCTAAACTACTACTTTTCATAAAGTTGTTTTGAATAAAAATGCTTACACAAATGACACTAAATACTTATGAACTCACCAGCATTTATAAAAATGCTTATACTCGCTTTCAAAATAACTTGTATTCTCAGGTCAGCGATAGACAGGTACATCCCGGGAGCTTTTGTGAAGACAGCCTAGTACCGAGCTGCATCTATATTATTACTTGTATTACTTTGATGTCGCTATGAAATGTAATCTATGTAAAATTATTACTATTAATGCAATGGTTGTTTTATTTTGATTACTATACTGAATATGTTGTGATACTTGTCATGACATCATCCACCCCAGAACGTTTCCGCCGTTCCGGTTTTGGGGTGTGACAGATTGGTATCAGAGCATTGTTTATAGTGAGCTCAGTATATCAATTCATAAAAGATATACAACGTATAACTACATAGGGATAAAACACTCTGACTAAGAATTATACTTTAAAATATAACCATATTTTACCAAAGTATAAGAACATCCAGAATCTAAACACTCGAACACAAGTATCACAAGAAGAACAAGAATAGAAGTCTTCGGATGTTGGGCATTACCGTCAAACCTGGGCAGTTATGTAATCGTAAGCTGGACTAAATGTAACCTGATCAACTACATTTATTCGATATGCGTTGAACGTGTGCTTGGGAGTGATAGTGGTGTTGCAACAGGTCTGAAACTTACCAAATAGGAATGCTAAAGCCAAACATAAAGTTTAAAATACTATGGGAGTATTTTGGAACAAAAGACTCACATTAATCCCAGAATCGTATTTAGAAGTTAAGAATCAAACAAGTAATTAAAATACCATAGGGGTATTTTAGGATCCATAGATAACCTTGTGTGAAAAACTAAAAAGATCCTTATTGATATACCTATGATTTACAAAGGGTATACTTCCAAGGTTATATATGATAAGGATCCCATAGACTAAGAATGTGTGGTTTCGCTCTACTTCCTTTTCCTTGTTTGGATGTGGATATAGAGTAGTATCACATATTCGAAGGCCTATCGGATCTAAGTTCTATATAATTTGTGTACCCTATGTAATTGTAGCAGGACTCGATATGGATCATCCAGTGAAATGTTTTAATAATCCCTTAGGATTCTCTAGACATTTCTATTCTCGCACGAACCCTGTAGAAAACCTTATCCACTTCAGTGTTCCTCAGAAGAGTTGATTCAGACCCAGAAGAGGTTCATTGAGAAGATTTCTACTTTGGAGATAAATGAACTAGTACGAGACTATTGAAACCACCAAGTGCCTATAACTTTTTAGGGACACCGGTGGGAAATTCGCCTGAACTTCCGAGATTTCCAGTCATCCATAATGAAGCGATGATACCCAGAGTCAGGATCGGAAGTAAGACGGAGTAGAAATTCAATATGTCTTCACGATAAGAGAACCCTAGGTAACTACCCAAAGAAAACCAACGCCGGTACCAGTCAGGGATAAGAGGTAGACAGAGGGAGCCAGTACATGGAACCCGAGAAGTGTCTTTTCCTCGTATTCGTCGCGCAAATACACCCATAAAATAATACAATTTAGTGAGTTAGTGGTTACACTACTCACACTATGTGTTAGGTAAATCGCCTTTTCCCGTCACAAGTAATTCGATTAGATCGAATCTCAAAACCGTGATTGAGCCTTTTCTTCTACGATTTCGTTCCGAACTTCCCTCAAATATTTCTAAAGCCAGAGAGTGAACCTTTCCAGCATAAAGATAACTTAGTAGGAACGATTCCCATCTTATGGCTTTCCGATACTCTTACTCCTACCTTGATACCCGGACTGCATCATAGGGATGTAGGTCGACACTCAGATAACCAATATTCGAGGCGCGGGAAAAACCTCTGCCTAATATAGTCAGAATAGATACGTCCAGGGTTAACCATCATCTATCATCAGCTTGTGTTCCTTTCCGTGTAGGAAAACCATGCCTCCGAACAAACGTAACCAATCCGCTGGCAAGAAACTGACTCTTCTATTCGATGAAGCTACATTCCAAGCTACAGTCTCGGTAGCCGTAGCAGCTGTCATGGCTCAACTGAATGCTAACAACGCCAATGTTAGTAAGAGCCCTATCGGGATTCCCGATCTAAGCAATGGACAGCAGCAACCAACTCCTGCATACCCCACCACCCAAGGACCTCAACCAACTCCACTGAAGACAAAGTTCAAGAACAAAGAGGGAAGTACCTCGGCTCAAGGACCTTTCGAGGGGCAACGAGCTGAGACAGTCAATACCTCTGCCAACCCTTCCATCCTGACACCTGCAAGACCATACCTAGGAAGCATTCCCCACTGCAGCAAGTGTAGCTACCATCATCATGGTGTTTGTCGAGAACTCTTGTGCGCTAGGTGCAACATGAAGGGGCATACCGCTCGCGTCTGCAGAACCCCGGTTGAGTTCATTACATCAACCACCAATGTGGCGACCAATCCAGTATGCCAACTATGTGGTGAGATTGGGCACCTCAAGCGGGACTGCCCAACTGAAGGAAACGACAAAGGCGCAGGAGGAGTCTAACTCTAATACCTAGGAGAAGCGTCAATGAACCCGGTAAAATTTTGGTACGTCTCTCAATCTCAGATAACTAAAACATTAACCGAAAACATTAAAAGGCTAGTTCTAAATGTAATTACTCTCCCGATAAGGCGAAAGTCGCAGCACTGTTGTAAGAATTCAAAATTTCATCAGGTAAAGCTATAATGCCTTGGTATATACGTTAAGGCCATGTATAATTAAGATGGATTGACCTCGAGTGACTGATGCTGCCTCATTTCCTGTTCCTCGTTTGGTTTTGGATTTAGGGCGGAGTCGCTCAGTCAACAGTCCTTCCCATCTTAATTATACATGACTAGTGCATACTAGGAGATTATAGAGAGGCCTCGTGAGAATCCATTCATGAGAAGTACATTATTCCAAAACCTCAGGACCCTCTATAGTTCTGCGTCGACTCTATCAGTCCAAGTATCTGCGATAGTGATACACGGGACGAAACCCGAGACGCCATGAACTTGTGTGCCCGTTTGGCACATGGCCCTATCGACCCTCATTCTATCTTATGTCGATGTATGCCAACTTCGACGCCTTTATCAATCATGGTTTGACCTAGTGCAACCATGTGTAAATCCCTAGTGTTGTGTAAAAAGAACTTTCACCGTAGCCATTTCGGCAAATAAAAGTTCTTCCTAACCAAATAATAATAAAACTTAATGCGATCCGTCAGTCGTCTCCCTCATCTAAAAACTTTCCGAAATACCCCTGAGTAGGGTATCGCGCGCTGTTAACCAACCCTTCCTTAGACAAATAGAACCCGAAGTGAAAGACATTGCAGGCATTCCAGAAGACGATAACCACCCGAAGCTTTCTCCGTAGATCCCCCAAAGAGACCCTTAGCACCCCACAACCAGGTTCGTGAATCAAGAGAAAGAACTCATGGGATTAACATACTACTACTGGGTATATGCATAAGAGTGGTATATAATTTAGATCAAAAAGATTTAAGGTGTGTGCTTCCTCCCTACTCACTGTTCCTCGTTGGGTTGTGGGTCTGGGGTGGAGTCGCACAACTGAACATCCCGTCGATCTCAATTATATACGGCTTGCATACACCAAGTATTAGTGGTTAAGCCAAGTAAGAGCTCTACCACGAACCTCATAGTAAAACCCTTCATCCTATCCCATACAATAGGAACTAGAGTCAAGAGAACCCCTGCGGGTTGAGCTACTAAAATGACCACAAACCCGAAATTTGTTGTCATCCTGGTTAAGCCAACATAGTAGCTAACACCCTCATTTGGTAAAGAAATCTGAGTCGTAAAAGTCAAGGACATTGACTACAACCATCCATTCATGCTTAAGTCCCCGAATTAAGTATCTCAGCGGAGATCCCGAAAACCTGGAAGCTGCGATAAGTTCAACTCTGAGAAGAGTGGATGAAAAGATTAGAAGTTCCGAGTGATGGAACCCTATACTTCTAGACTTAACCTAAATCAAGAAAACTTAGAACCACAAAAAGAGTAGTTGCAGAAGATGCTCGCACTACTCAGGCACTTTGTCAACCCCATTACCGACGAGTAGTGCCTAGGACACTTCGTCTCCTCATGTGAGAATGGTCACCGTCGCCTTGTAGACGAAAGACTGCATTCTCTGAAGTGAACACTAAAATGCCAAGAACCACATGATAACCCTCGCAACCAAGAAATACTTGAATAAAGTAAAATCGTATGTTGCGTCAAGCCTTATAACCCCGATCTCGAAGAGATTATAGACTTGACACCAGTCTAGGTGTTAGTCGATGGGTTATACAAGAGCACGCACTTTCTGCAACTGAAATAAACCGACGCCTTAGGGAATAGGGCATGTCTTAGAGATTCATTGGACTACTAGGTGTTCCAAGAATACTATCTCACACAGAAATAGTAGAACCACCTCCCCAGATAGTCCAACATTTCAGAAAATCTCTAAGAACTGAGTTGGCCCTGAGCAGAGATTGCTATTCATGAAACAGCAAAGCAAGTAAGAGCATGATTCTTTCCTGTTAAGAATCATACTGTGAAAGCATCTGTTAGACGACGAAGAAATCTAAAACCCTCTAACCATCGTCTGCTAAGGCCCTATCTCATTAACTTTGAGAGTTTCCGTTAGAAACAACTCAAGAATCAGAAGTGCAGGTCCATTTTGCACTAAGTTGAGATAGATTCCACGAAACCAATTACATGCCAGTGCGTAGCCAGTACATCCGATGATCCAGAAAACCTCCAAAAGCCAATCAGTAGGAAACACGAATGCGAAATCGACATGAGCTTTCTAAGAACCAACCCGACGAACTACACCCCCAGTATGAGAGAACATTTGGAACTTCAAAATGGTGATCACGCTAGTGATGATCCCACCCTAGAAGTGTATTATGTTCTGAGAACTGAAAAGCTCTATCTTTCCGAGAGCTTAGGACCATTCGAGATTCTTTGTAAGAATTGGTCCAACCCTTGTCAGACCACGACTACTTTCGGAATTCCATAAATTCCACCATAGTCTATTCGCGTCTCCAGCATGGACAAAGCATTTGTCCGACGTGACTTGTATAAACCCACTCGTCTTAATAGCAATCATTGGGAACCCTAACTTCGTAGAAAAACCCGTAGGAAACTGCATACCGAAGAATCAAGCGAGCGTAAGGAATCTGCATCCCACTAGTGAAGGTTCGCTGGAACGCCAAGCGAAGACCGGAGCTCACTTAGGAGTACGAGGAACATGCGAATAGGAAGTACCCTCATCTCATTACTCGATCATTCATGCCTACTTCTTTGCCTAAACTCTAATTTTGGGACGAAATTCCTTCTAACGGGGGGATAATGTGACAACCCAAAAATTTCCGTTAGTTTTAACGTCGAAATTAAGTACATCAAAAATTAGCCAAATTTATACCAAAAATATTTTTGACCGGATTTAAACCCGTTGGAATATTTTAAATAATATTCGTCAAGCGAACCAAAAATAAGGAGGTATAATTTAAAATTTGTCGTGTTTAACGGAAGTCGCGAAAAACACCATTTGCGATTGGTGTTGGGTGGACCCCCACCCAGGATATAAACTCCACCATATATAAGGGTTGAGTGGGTTTCATTCCAACCCTTTTCACACCTTAGGAGTCTCTCTCTCTACTATCTCTCTCTACGAATCGGGTTTGGTCAAAAATCGCCTCCTTCAAGCTCCAAATCCGTAAGTAATCATTCATAGCTTGTTGTTTTGCTTTGTATTCATGCTAATTAGGGATTTAATCACCCAAATACCCCCAAAAACTAGAGTTTACGGTTGGGGAACACCTCCCAAAACCGTAAACTCCCATAATGGGGTTTTAAGGCCCCAAAATCCCACCAAAACCCTCCTAATGCTTGTCTATGACTTGGAATCTTACATGCATAAAATTAGAAACCCAAAATCATGCCTTTAAGGGGGTAAACATGAGTTTACGGTCCATGAACATTCATGAACCGTAAACACCCAACAAAGGGGTTTTGATGCCCAAAAACCCTTCCAAACCACTTATGGAGCTTAGTTATGACATGGAGGCTTGAATGAAAAGACTTAGAACACCAAAATCATAGGATATGGGGAGTAAACATGAGTTTACGGCCCAAGAACATTCTTGGACCGTAAACCCATCTTCAAGGACCATAAACACATTTTTGGTTGTTAAATTACCCCTCAAACACCTCCAAAAGCTTCCATGAGTGCCTAGAGCCTTGTATTCCTTCATGTGATGCACCAAAACATGCCCAAATGAGAAACACTTGAGTTTACGGTTTGGGAAGGTCTCCCAAAACCGTAAACACCTTTCCATGGTGTTTAAGTGCCTTTAACACCTTCCTATGCTCAAATAAGTGACAAGAACCTTGCCTACATAGCTAGAACCACCAAAGCACAAAAGAAATGGACTAAAATGAGTTTACGACCATAAACACATGTGTTTACAGCGGTAAACGCCCAAGGGAGTGGTCCAAGGACCGTAAACTCCATAAAGTGTCCATTTTGAGCCCCAACCACTTCCTTAGCCCTTGATTCGACTCTAGCATGATTCTATGAGTGAGATAAGACCTTTAAACATCCCATGACACTACTACCATGATCTTACGGACGTAAACTCATGGGGGAAGTGGTCTTGAAACTGTAAACACCCATAAGGGCCATCATTTGAAGAGTAAACTCCAATGTGAGTCCATACACACCTTATATGCAACCCTCGATACTCCTAGCACTTGTAGCAAAGTGTTTTTATATACTAGGACATCATTAATTGCTTAATTAATTATTAAATGACTAATTGGATACTTAAATGTATCATTACATGTTAAATAGGATTCGCGTGTGTGCTCAAGTACTCACTTGACACTTAGCATCCTATACCGTCCATTCATCCGAAACGCCAACGTCGGGTGAGTTCATACCCCTGAATTAACCTTTTAAACAGTTTTACATGCTTTTATGGGGGGAATACAAGTTAAAACATGTTGGTTATCATATCAATCACATGTGATTAATAACCCGCATGCAAAAGGATTTATCACACTTTCAGCTGTTTTACCAAGTATAATACTATAGATGAATTTCCAAAACGTCTTTACTTGTCTAAATCTTTTCTCAAATTGTCTCTCGCGCTGTATGTTTTACTTCAAAACCAGTTACAGCAGTGTTTTAAACAAAGGTTTTATTTACTTATATTGTTTTATCAAATTATATTCAAAACTTGTTGATGAAAGGTTTTCAAAAAATTTCCAAAGGTACTCAAGCTTATTTTACAAAAGGATATCAAGTCGCAATTTTCTTAAGTGTAATGGTTTTCCAAAGTTTCCATCAAAGTTTTCATCTATACTTTGACTTCGTTAAATGCATGCATGTATATGTATAGTTATATAAATAATGTTTAAAGGACTTAGGAAGGCTAGTTCGCCCTATTTCCTTTTCCTTGTTTAGATGTGATCTGGTGGGTATTAGTTATCCATCCGAAGGTCGTTTAAACGTTAGTTATATATCATGTATATATATGGACATAAAGGTTTCCATCAACCAGTTCATTTCCCTTGGGTGGCAAGGGCATCCTTCCATTCGTCATTCGTAGATCAGAGACACTAGTAACTATTATACGAATAGTTAGGAGATTCTAACCACTCTTTCTAGTTCAAAGAATTCCAAAGGAGTCAGTTCATTCGTGAGTCTATATCTGTCACACCCCAAAACCGGAACGGCGGAAACGTTCTGGGGTGGATGACATCACGTCAAGTATCACAACACATGCATTATAGTAATCAAAGTACAACAAAACATTGCATTAATAGAATAATTTTACATGGATACATTACACAGTATCAAAGAATACAAACAAATATATGTAAGTACAACAAGGTACTAAGCCATCTTCATCAACAGCTCCGAGGATGTACCTGTCTAATTGCTGACCTGAGATCACAAGTTATTTGAAAAGCGAGTATCAGTATTTTTACAAATGCTGGTGAGTTCATAAGTATTAAGTGGTGTTCCAATCAAATAACTTTAATAAGTAGCAGTTTAAGTGTTTCTGTGCATTAGAGTTCTCTCCAGAAAATCCTATATTACTTTAATAAAAGCAGTCTTCTACCAAGACTGGTCAGCGTTATGTGGTAAAAAGTAGTTTTCCCTAAATTGCTATCATTATCAAAATATTGAATTTGATTATTGAGGAAAGCAAACGACATCAGGGAATAACATATGCCTCAGCAATGAGGACTACTGACTAAGGCAGGGAATCATAGACTACAGGAGAATATCGAACTAACGACTTGTCTGGTTCAGTCTAACAAGTGGAGACTCAGACCCCCAGAAGGTACCAAATGAAAGGCACAGCTGGTAAGGTCTAAAACAGTGAATGATAGACCCCAGACAATATCAAATGAAAGATACATCTTGTAAGGTCATAACAGTGAAAGACAGACCCCAGACAGTATCAAATGAAAGATACATCTTGTAAGGTCATAACAGTGAAAGACAGACCCCAGACAGTATCAAATGAAAGATACATCTTGTAAGGTCATAACAGTGAAAGACAGACCCCAGACAATATCAAATGAAAGATACATCATGTAAGGTCAACAACAGTGTGACTCTGAAAATGAGTTACCAGCATACAGTGTAGACTGCCGGTGAAATACCGTTACCTTAAAGCCATGAATTATAAGGCAACCCAGGATACTCGTAACCATACTGACTAGAGTTCCAGATGCCCTACAAGCATCTATATAATGTGACATTTGTCACCCGTTGGCTTGGTAGGCCGTGACTGTAGCTAGCAGTCTGGGTGCGGGGTTGTCAATCCCGTATAGGCCTATACACATAATGTCCGCTCTCCCTACAGGAGACTCTGGTTACCAACTAGACGATGGAGAAGGCCGCGTCCCGAAGATGCATCCCAAATAGAGGATAGTGTGTTTCTAGAGGTGAGTGGGTTTCTAATGTAAGTGATATACTAGAGGTAGAGACTTCCAAACCGTGGGTAGTGTGTTTCTAAAGTAAGTGTAGAATAGAGGTAGAGACTCTTAACTGACTTGACTAGAGAATTTCCTGTATGTCCATACTCATATATATAGTATATAACTAATGAACCAAACGACCTTCGGACGACCACCCGATCCCACCAGACCACATCTAAACGAAGAAAAGGAAATAGGGCGGATGATCCTTCCTAAGTCTTTCAATCGTTACTTATATGTATCTATATAAGCACAGACATACATCTAACTACAGCTGAGTGTGAAAATCAAGTAGAAGTGATCCTTGTGAGTAGTAGCATCTATACAAGTGAAGTAAAAGCGGTCGCAAGTGAAGCAGGAGTGTCAAATAAGTGTAAGCGCATCACGAAGTAGAGGCGACAATAAGTGAATCGAAAGCGTATCAAGTATAAGTGAAGTAGAGTCGTTATCAAGTATAAGTATAAGCGTCATCAGGTATAAGCGACTACAAGTATAAGTGAAAGCGTTACCGAGTAGGAGTATAAAATAAGTATAAGCGAAGCGACAATAATTAACAAGTAAAGGTATACGTCGAAAAAGGGAGTCTTTGATGAAAAGCCTTTATGTATAGGGAAAATCACAAATTGTATTCTTTTGTAAAATATGTTTAAAAGCCTTAGAGAATCTTCCATAAACAAAATTTAGAATAAATTTGGATAAATCAGTATAAGTAAAAGTTATGAAATAAGTGAAAATCATTATAGTGTCCTACTCGGTACAACAGTGTAAAGTGGTAAGATCTTGTGCATGCGGGTTATCAATCACATGTAATTGATATGAGAACTGGCATGTTTAACTTGTAATCCCCCCCTATAGAAACATTTAAAAGGTTCATTTAGGGGTATGAACTCACCTGGTGTAAGTAGGTCCGATGAGAGTGCTGTTTGGGCGTTCGGTGCCACGTAAGGACTCGAACACACTCAATGACCTATTTAACATATGATAACATATGTTCACATACAATTAGTATATTTAATACTAATTAAACAATTATACATGCTCAAAGGAGCGGAAAACACTTTTGGTTGAGTGTTTGGGGTCCCGGGTAGCGTTTAATGGTGCTAAGGGTCTCCTATCAGTTGTGGAACTTTGCTAAACTCAACTATCAAGTGTGTGAATGGGTTTAAAGCGTTAACATGGACCAACTTGGAGTTTACGGCCGTAAACTCCCAAGGTCATATTCTTGGTTGTTTTATGCTTCTAGCTTGCTCATTGATTTATTCTAAGCACTTTTCCCAAAAGGCATGAGTGGGTTTGAGGCCTCTAAGGGCATGTTCTATGAGTTTACGGCCAAGGGACCACTCCTAAAGGAGTTTACAACCGTAAACTCTAATCCTTAGAGTTTTGGGAAGTTTAAAGCCCTAATGCCTTTCTAGTGATTTATAATGAAGTATGATGCTATTTTGGAGGATTAAAACCATCATTTGAGTGGGTTTTGGGGAGTTTACGGCCTAGATAAATGCTTGGGCCGTAAACTCCAAGTCATGCCTCATTTCCTTGTGTTTAAGCCTTTAAAACCCCTCCTAGTATTTCATGGTAAATATATGAGGCTATTTGGGGGACAAAACAATTATTTTGGGCATGTTTAAGGGTGTTTACGGCCTTGACCCTTGTCTGGGCCATAAACTCCCTTTAATAATTCATTTTGGAGTGTTTCAAGGGTCTAAACTCAAGAGGATAAGTTCCTAAATTATGTATGAAGCCCTAGGATGAGTTTGGAGTGCATTTGGGACCATGACTTGTGGAGTTTACAGCCTAAGCATGTGCTTGGGTAGTAAACTCTTCTTTGAGTCCTAAATCCATGCATTTTGGTGTTTAAACACCCCTAGGCTATATCCCCTAATAGTTTCTAAGCTTATGGTCAAGTTTAAAGGCATGATTGGCACCATTTTAGGGGTTTACGGCCCTAGAATGTTCCTGGGCCGTAAACTCCTTATCCTATGCCCTCTTGGATGGTTTTTGGGCTATAAACATGAATCCATACGTGTAGAATAAGCTAGGGTAAGCGGACTTACAATTTGGAAGCGTTTGGTTGCGGATTCAGGGCGAAAACGGGTCTAGAGAGAGAGTATAGAGAGAGTGTAAAAAGTCTCCAATGGGCTCCACTCAACCTTATATATAGGGTTTTTAGTCAGGGCTCAGTGGTATTTTACCCGATACTGCCGTTAAACGAGGCTTTTGGTCGCACTCGATTTAGTGGTCGTAACTATAAAACTTGACATTTTCCAATTTAATGGAAATGTGTGTCATGTGTTTTTATTCCCTTATATCACGACTTATCGGCATATACATTATAAACAAATGGGATGTTTATTAAATTGACGCCCTCTAACTAACGAAACTTTTATACAGTGGAATATTCCGTTAACGGTAACGGGGAAAATGTAACGGGAACACTTGGGCTGTCACATCATCCCCCCGTTAGAGGGAATTTCGTCCCGAAATTCAGGTCTAGGCAAGGAAGTAGGTATGAATGGCCAAGCAGAGGTAAGGGAATGCTTCCTATATGGTTGTCCTCGCATTCCCAAGTGAACCCTAGTCTGTGCTTGTCACTCCCACAGACCTCGACGTACGGGATGCGGATTCCGTCTAGTGTAGCTAGTGGGTTTCCAACTGTTGTATCTATGAGGTTAGAGTTTTCCATGGATTCAATCGAGATGAGTAAGGTACGAAGAGTGATGTTGGATAATCACATAGCAAGTCTAATACGTGAACCGATCGAGTGTGAGCCTTGAGGTATATCTGAAAGTAGTAGCGGTCTGAATAGGGTTGGACCAAATCTCCATGAGAATCCTCATATGGTCCTAAGCTCTCGGAAGGGTAGAGCTTTTCAGTACTTAGAGCATAGTGTACTTCTATGGCAAGATCAACACTGGCGTGATCGCCATTCCGAAGTTCCTATCGTTCTCACTTGTACTGGATGTGTGGTCCTTCAGGTTAGTTCTTAGAAAGCTCGGGTGGTCTTCGATTTCGTGTTTTCTTTCAACTGGCTAATAGAGACTTTCTAGATTGTCGCGTGGATTGCGTGACTATGGTCATCGGTTTGCTATAGAGCGTCCATCCCAAACTTGTGGAAAACGTACCTGCACTAACGTCGCTTGAGATACGGAAACCCTGAGGATCGGGGAAATAGGGTTTCACTAGACGAGTGTTGGACTACCTCGGGAGGTGGTTCTACTATCTCCTCGTGAGATAGTATTCATGGAACACCTAATAGTCCAAGCGATCTCTAAGACTGTGTTTTATTCTAGCGTGGAAAGTGTATGTTCCTGCATAACCCTTCAACTAACACCAGGGCTGGTGTCAAGCCTATGATCTCTTCGGAATCCGGGTCATGAGATTTAACACAGCTACTTTCACACTTGACCAAATATTCTTGGCTGCGAAAGTTATCCTGTGGTTCTCGGTATCCTAGTGTTCACCTCGGAGAATGTATTTTATCGTCTACCGGGTGACGACGGTTTCCTCCATGCAAGAGTGTGTGGAGGATGATAGGCACCACTCGTCTATAGCGAGGTGGACGAAGTGCCTGAGCAGTGCGAGCATATATTGCAACTACTCTTCCGAAGGTTCTGGGTTTTCTTGGTCTAGGTCAAATCTAGTGAGTATAGAGTGTTCTCACTCGGAACTTTAACAGCTCAACCCGTAGTGATTCTCTTGCCTCCGGCTCTTATGTTATGGAATAGGGTGAAAGTGTTTTGCTAAGAGGTTCGCGGTAGAGCTCATGCTCGGCTTAACTGCCAATACTTGATGTATGCCAGCGGTATACCTAGTTATAGTGGTCAGCCTCGTGATTCCTATTCTCTGGGTTCACGAACCTGATGTGCGAGGTGCGAAGGATCTCCCGGGGGAATCTAAGAGGTATGCTTCGGATGGTTGTCGTTTCCTGAAGTATCTGCAGTGTCTTTCGCTTCAATGTTTATCTGACTACGAGGGGTCGGTCCACAGTGCATGGTACCCTCCCTTGGGTACTTCGGAAGGTTTGAGATAAGAGGGACGATCGACGGATCGTATTAAGTTTGATTAATTGTGTTAGGTTTAGGTTCAGAAGAACCTTTATTTGCCGATATGGCTATGGAGAAAGTTCTTTTTACACAGCACTAAGAATGTACACATGGCTGCACGAAGCCCAACCATGATCGATAGAGTCATCGAAGTTGGCACACTCCGACATGATGTATATATAATGAAGATCGATAGAGTCATGTGCCAAACAGGCACACTAGTTCTAGGACTCTCGGGTTTCGTCCTATGTATCGTCATTGCGGATACTTGGACCGATAGAGTCGACGCGGAACTATAGAGAGTTCTAAGTGTTTCCGAATAGAGTATCTTTTCATGAACGAATCCTCACAAGGCATTTCTATAATCGCCTCACATATACTAGTCATGTATCTTTAAGGTGGGGAGGACGGTTGACTGAGCGACCCCGCCCTAAATCCACAACCCAACGAGGAACAGGAAATGAGGCGGCATTCGCTCACTCTAGGTCTGTCCATCTTAAATATACATGGTCGTAGCGTATATGTTTAGTCATTATAGTTTTACCTAATGAATTTTAAATTTTATAGCAATGCTTCAACTCTCGCCTTACTGTAAAGAATTTTCATTTGAATTAGTCTTTTATTGTTCTTAGCTTAGTTATCCGAGATCGAGAGACGTACCAAAAATCTACCAAGTTCCTTGACGTTTCCTCCTAAGCGGTAGTGTCAGGCTCCTTCTGTGTCTTTGTCTTTCTCTTCGGTTGGGCAGTGCTTCTTGAAGTGTCCCATTTCACCACATAGGTGGCAAATTGTACGGGTCGCCACATTGGTGATTGATGTAATGAACTTAACCGGGGTTCTGCAGATGCGAGCAGTATGCCCCAACATGTGGCACCTAGCACAATAGAGTTCCCGGCAGGCACCATGATGATGGTAGCTGCACTTGCTGCAGTGGGGAAGGTCTCCTAGATACGGTCTTCTTGGAATCGGGAGGGAAGGATTGACAGGGGTATAGACTGCCTCAACTCGTTGCCCATCGGAAGGTCCTTGAGCCGAGGTACTTCCCACCTCTATCTTGAGTTTTCTCTTTAGTGGGTTTGAGTGAGGTTCTTGGGTGGCTGAGTATGGAAGTGTTGGTTGTTGTTGTCCATTGTCAGGATCGGAATTCCCGACAGGGCCCTTGCTACCATTGGCAGTGTTAGCATTCAGGTGAGCCATGACAGCTGCTACGGCTGCTGAGACTGTAGCTTGGAACGTAGCTTCATCGAATAAGAGAGCGGGTTTCTTGTTTGTGGACCGGTTTCGCTTCTTCGGTGGCATGGTTTTACTACACGGAAAGGAATACAAGGCAATGAGAGATGATGGTTAACCCTGGACATTTCTGTCCTGATTGTATTAGGCATAAATTTTCCCGTGCCTCGGGTACTGGTTGTTTGAACGTCGACCTACATCCCCATGATGTAGTCCTAGTAATTGAGGTAGGAGAGTGTGAATATCGAAAAAGGCTATAAGATGCGAGTCGTTCCTACTAAGTTACCTTTTATACTGAGAAAGGTTTCACTCTCCGGCCTGGAGAGATTTGAGAACGGTTTGGAACGAAACTGCGGAAAGAGAGGTTCATGAAAGCTCATGGCTAAGCACTCTCAATAAGGTGCGGGGATCCGCTCTAGTCGTGTAACTGGCAACGGGAAACGACGATTTACCTAACACATAGCGTGAGTAGTGTAACCACTAACTCACTAAATTGCATTATTTTATGGGTGTATTAGCGTAAGGAACACGAGGAAAAGACAATTCCCGGGTTCCATATACTGGCTCCCTCAGTCTGCCTCGTGTCTTTAACTGGAATCGGCGTTAGTTTCCTCCGGGTAGTTTCCTAGGGTTCTCTTCTTGTATGAACATATTGAATTCCTACTCCGCTTTCCTTCCGATTTCAACTCTGGGTGTCATCACTTCAGGGTGGATGACTAGGAATCTCTGAAGTTTAAACGAATCTCTCACCACTGTCCCTAAAAGGATATGGGCACTTGGTGCATTCAATAGTCTCGACCCAGTTCATTTATTTCCGAACAGGAAATTTTCTCAATGAATCTCTTCGTGATCGAATCCAACTCTTCTGTCAAGCACTGAAGTGGGTAGGGTTTTCTACAGGGTTCGCGCGAGAATGGAAATGTCTAAAGAATCCTAAGAGATTATTAACATTTCACTGGATGATCCATATCGAGTCCTACTACGATTACACAGGGTATACAAATCATATATAGCTTAGATCCGATAGGCCTTCGAATATGTGATACTACTCTAGAACCACATCCCAACGAGGAAAAGGAAATAGAGCGAAACCACACATTCTTAGCCTATGGGATCCTTATTTATATATAACCTTGGAAGTATACCCTCTGTAGTTGTAGGTATATCAATAAGGATCTTTTTAATTATTCACGCAAGGTTGTTTATGATTCCTAAAATACCCCTATGGTATTTTAATTCTTTTTTGATTCTTATCTTCTGAATATGATTCTGGGATTAGTGTGAGTCTTTTAGCGTTCTAAAATACTCCTATAGTATTCTAACTTTATGTTTGGCTCTAGCATTCCTAATTGGTAAGTTTCAGACCTGTTGTACGCCACTATCACTCCCAAGCACACATTCATCGCATCTCGGATAAATGTAGTTGATCAGGTTACATTTATTCCAGCTTACGATTACATAACTGCCCAGGTTTGACTGTAGTGCTCAACATCCGAAGACTTTTATTATTGTTCTTCTTGTGATACTTTTGTTCAAGTGTTTAGATTCTGGATGTTATTATACTTTGGTAAAATATGGTTATAATTTAAAGTATAAATCTTGGTCAGAGTGTTTTATCCCTTTGTGTTTATAGGTTGTATATCTTTTATGAATTGATATACTTAGCTCACTATAAACAATGCTCTGATACCAATCTGTCACACCCCAAAACCGGAACGGCGGAAACGTTCTGGGGTGGATGACGTCATGTCAAGTATCACAACACATGCATTATAGTAATCAAAGTACAACAAAACATTGCATTAATAGAATAATTTTACATGGATACATTACACAGTATCAAAGAATACAAACAAATATAAGTAAGTACAACAAGGTACTAAGCCATCTTCATCAACAGCTTCGAGGTTGTACCTGTCTAATTGCTGACTTGAGATCACAAGTTATTTGAAAAGCGAGTATTAGCATTTTTACAAATGCTGGTGAGTTCATAAGTATTAAGTGATGTTTCAATCAAATAACTTTAATAAGTAGCAGTTTAAGTGTTTCTGTGCATTAGAGTTCTCTCCAGAAAATCCTATATTTTCTTTAATAAAAGCAGTCTTCTACCAAGACTGGTCAGCGTTATGTGGTAAAAAGTAGTTTTCCCTAAATTGCTATCATTATCAAAATATTGAATTTGATTATTGAGGAAAGCAAACGACATCAGGGAATAACATATGCCTCAGCAATGAGGACTACTGACTAAGGCAGGGAATCATAGACTACAGGAGAATATCGAACTAACGACTTGTCTGGTTCAGTCTAACAAGTGGAGACTCAGACCCCAGAAGGTACCAAATGAATGGCACAGCTGGTAAGGTCTAAAACAGTGAATGATAGACCCCAGACAATATCAAATGAAAGATACATCTTGTAAGGTCATAACAGTGAAAGACAGACCCCAGACAGTATCAAATGAAAGATACATCTTGTAAGGTCAATAACAGTGTGACTCTGAAAATGAGTTACCAGCATACAGTGTAGATTGCCGGTGAAATACCGTTACCTTAAAGCCATGAATTATAAGGCAACCCAAGATACTCGTAACCATATTTACTAGAGTTCCAGATGCCCTACAAGCATCTATATAATGTGACATTTGTCACCCGTTGGCTTGGTAGGCCGTGACTGTAGCTAGCAGTCTGGGTGCGGGGTTGTCAATCCTGTATAGGCCTATACACACAATGTCCGCTCTCCCTACAGGAGACTCTAGTTACCAACTAGACGACGGAGAAGGTCGCGTCCCGAAGATGGATCCCAAATAGAGGATAGTGTGTTTCTAGAGGTGAGTGGGTTTCTAATGTAAGTGATATACTAGAGGTAGAGACTTCCAAACCGTGGGTAGTGTGTTTCTAAAGTAAGTGTAGAATAGAGGTAGAGTCTCTTAACTGACTTGACTAGAGAATTTCCTGTATGTCCATACTCATATATATAGTATATAACTAATGAACCAAACGACCTTCGGACGGCCACCCGATCCCACCAGACCACATCTAAATGAAGAAAAGGAAATAGGGCGGATGATCCTTCCTAAGTCTTTCAATCGTTACTTATATGTATCTATATAAGCACAGACATACATATAACCACAACTGAGTGTGAAAATCAAGTAAAAGTGATCCTTGTGAGTAGTAGCGTCTATACAAGTGAAGTAAAAGCGGTCGCAAGTGAAGCAGGAGTGTCAAATAAGTGTAAGCGCATCACGAAGTAGAGGCGACAATAAGTGAAGCGAAAGCGTATCAAGTATAAGTGAAGTAGATTCGTTATCAAGTATAAGTATAAGCATCATCAGGTATAAGCGACTACAAGTATAAGTGAAAGCGTTACCGAGTAGGAGTATAAAATAAGTATAAGCGAAGTGACAATAATTAACAAGTAAAGGTATACGTCGAAAAAGGGAGTCTTTGATGAAAAGCCTTTATGTATAGGGAAAATCACAAATTGTATTCTTTTGTAAAATATGTTTAAAAGCCTTAGAGAATCTTCCATAAACAAAATTTAGAATAAATTTGGATAAATCAGTATAAGTAAAAGTTATGAAATAAGTGAAAATCATTATAGTGTCCTACTCGGTACAACAGTGTAAAGTGGTAAGATCTTGTGCATGCGGGTTATCAATCACATGTGATTGATATGATAACTGGCATGTTTAACTTGTAACCCCCCCCCCCCCCTATAAAAACATTTAAAAGCATTTAAAAGGTTCATTCAGGGGTATGAACTCACCTGGTGTAAGTAGGTCCGACGAGAGTGATGTTTGGGCGTTTAGTGCCACGTAAGGACTCGAACACACTCAATGATCTATTTAACATATGATAACATATGTTCACATACAATTAGTATATTTAATACTAATTAAACAATTATACACGCTCAAAGGAGCGGAAAACACTTTTGGTTGAGTGTTTGGGGTCCCGGGTAGCGTTTAAGGTTGCTAAGGGTCTCCTATCAGTTGTGGAACTTTGCTAAACTCAGCTATCAAGTGTGTGAATGGGTTTAAAGCGTTAACGTGGACCAACTTGGAGTTTACAGCCTAACTCCAGGGAGTTTACGGCCGTAAACTCCCAAGGTCATATTCTTTGGTGTTTTATTCTTCTAGCTTGCTCAGTGATTTATTCTAAGCACTATTCCCAAAAGGCATGAGTGGGTTTGAGGCCTCTAAGGGCATGTTTTATGAGTTTACGGCCAAGGGACCACTCCTAAAGGAGTTTACGGCCGTAAACTCTAATCCTTAGAGTTTTGGGAAGTTTAAAGCCCCTAATGCCTTTCTAGTGATTTATAATGAAGTATGATGCTATTTTGGAGGATTAAAACCATCATTTGAGTGGGTTTTGGGGAGTTTACGGCCTAGATAAATTCTTGGGCCGTAAACTCCAAGTCATGCCTCATTTCCTTGTGTTTAAGCCTTTAAAACCCCTCCTAGTATTTCATGGTAAATGTATGAGGCTATTTGGGGGACAAAACAATTATTTTGGGCATGTTTAAGGGTGTTTACGGCCTTGACCCTTGTCTGGGCCGTAAACTCCCTTTAATAATTCATTTTGGAGTGTTTCAAGGGTCTAAACTCAAGAGGATAAGTTCCTAAATTATGTATGAAGCCCTAGGATGAGTTTGGAGTGCATTTGGGACCATGACTTGTGGAGTTTACAGCCTAAGCATGTGCTTGGGTAGTAAACTCTTCTTTGAGTCCTAAATCCATGCATTTTGGTGTTTAAACACCCCTAGGCTATATCCCCTAATAGTTTCTAAGCTTATGGTCAAGTTTAAAGGCATGATTGGCACCATTTTAGGGGTTTACGGCCCTAGAATGTTCCTGGGCCGTAAACTCCTTATCCTATGCCTTCTTGGATTGTTTTTAGGCTATAAACATGAATCCATACGTGTAGAATAAGCTAGGGTAAGCGGACTTACAATTTGGAAGCGTTTGGTTGCGGATTCGGGGCGAAAACGGGTCTAGAGAGAGTATAGAGAGAGTGTAAAAAGTCTCCAATGGGCTCCACTCAACCTTATATATAGGGTTTTGAGTCGGGGCTCAGTGGTATTTTACCCGATACTGCCGTTAAACGAGGCTTTTGGTCGCACTCGATTTAGTGGTCGTAACTATAAAACTTGACATTTTCCAATTTAATGGAAATGTGTGTCATGTGTTTTTATTCCCTTATATCACGACTTATCGGCATATACATTATAAACAAATTGGATGTTTATTAAATTGACGCCCTCTAACTAACGGAACTTTTATACAGTGGAATATTCCGTTAACGGTAACGGGGAAAATGTAACGGGAACACTTAGGCTGTCACATCATCCCCCCGTTAGAGGGAATTTCGTCCCGAAATTCAGGTCTAGGCAAGGAAGTAGGTATGAATGGCCAAGCAGAGGTAAGGGAATGCTTCCTATACGGTTGTCCTCGCATTCCCAAGTGAACCCTAGTCTGTGCTTGTCACTCCCACAGACCTCGACGTACGGGATGCGGATTCCGTCTAGTGTAGCTAGTGGGTTTCCAACTGTTGTATCTATGAGGTTAGAGTTTTCCATGGATTCAATCGAGATGAGTAAGGTACGAAGAGTGATGTTGGATAATCGCATAGCAAGTCTAATACGTGAACCGATCGAGTGTAAGCCTTGAGGTATATCTTAAAGTAGTAGCGGTCTGAATAGGGTTGGACCAAATCTCCATGAGAATCCTCATATGGTCCTAAGCTCTCGGAAGGGTACTGCTTTTCAGTACTTAGAACATAGTGTACTTCTATGGTAAGATCAACACTGGCGTGATCGCCATTCCGAAGTTCCTATCGTTCTCACTTGTATTGGATGTGTGGTCCTTCAGGTTAGTTCTTAGAAAGCTCAGGTGGTCTTCGATTTCGTGTTTTCTTTCAACTGGATAATAGAGACTTTCTAGATTGCCGCGTGGATTGCGTGACTATGGTCATCGGTTTGCTATAGAGCGTCCATCCCAAACTTGTGCAAAACGTACCTGCACTAACGTCACTTGAGATACGGAAACCCTGAGGATCAGGGAAATAGGGTTTCACCAGACGAGTGTTGGACTACCTCGGGAGGTGGTTCTACTATCTCTTCGTGAGATAGTATTCATGGAACACCTAATAGTCCAAGCGATCTCTAAGACTGTGTTTTATTCTAGCGTGGAAAGTGTATGTTCCTGCATAACCCTTCGACTAACACCAGGGCTGGTGTCAAGCCTATGATCTCTTCGGAATCTGGGTCATGAGATTTAACGCAGCTACTTTCACACTTGACCAAATATTCTCGGCTGCGAAAGTTATCCTGTGGTTCTCGGTATCCTAGTGTTCACCTCGGAGAATGTATTTTATCGTCTACCGGGTGACGACGGTTTCCTCCATGCAAGAGTGTGTGGAGGATGATAGGCACCACTCGTCCATAGCGAGGTGGACGAAGTGCCTGAGCAGTGCGAGCATATATTGCAACTACTCTTCCGAAGGTTCTGGGTTTTCTCGGTCTAGGTCAAATCTAGTGAGTATAGAGTGTTCTCACTCGGAACTTTAACAGCTCAACCCGTAGTGATTCTCTTGCCTCCGGCTCTTATGTTATGGAATAGGGTGAAAGTGTTTTGCTAAGAGGTTCGCGGTAGAGCTCATGCTCGGCTTAACTGCCAATACTTGATGTATGCCAGCGGTATACCTAGTTATAGTGGTCAGCCTCGTGATTCCTATTCTTTGGGTTCACGAACCTGATGTGCGAGGTGCGAAGGATCTCCCGAGGGAATCTAAGAGGTATGCTTCGGATGGTTGTCGTTTCCTGAAGTATCTGCAGTGTCTTTCGCTTCAGTGTTTATCTGACTACGAGGGGTCGGTCCACAGTGCATGGTACCCTCCCTTGGGTACTTCGGAAGGTTTGAGATAAGAGGGACGATCGACGGATCGTATTAAGTTTGATTAATTGTGTTAGGTTTAGGTTCGGAAGAACCTTTATTTACCGATATGGCTATGGAGAAAGTTCTTTTTACACAGCACTAAGAATGTACACATGGCTGCACGAAGTCCAACCATGATCAATAGAGTCGTCGAAGTTCGCACACTCCGACATGATGTATATATAATGAAGATCGATAGAGTCATGTGCCGAACAGGCACACTAGTTCTAGGCCTCTCGGGTTTCGTCCTATGTATCGTCATTGCGGATACTTGGACCGATAGAGTCGACGCGGAACTATAGAGAGTTCTAAGTGTTTCCGAATAGAGTATCTTTTCATGAACGAATCCTCACAAGGCATTTCTATAATCGCCTCACATATACTAGTCATGTATCTTTAAGGTGGGGAGGACGGTTGACTGAGCGACCCCGCCCTAAATCCACAACCCAACGAGGAACAGGAAATGAGGCGGCATTCGCTCACTCTAGGTCCGTCCATCTTAAATATACATGGTCGTAGCGTATATGTTTAGTCATTATAGTTTTACCTAATGAATTTTAAATTTTATAGCAGTGCTGCGACTCTCGCCTTACTGTAAAGAATTTTCATTTGAATTAGTCTTTTATTGTTCTTAGCTTAGTTATCCGAGATCGAGAGACGTACCAAAAATCTACCAAGTTCCTTGACGTTTCCTCCTAAGCGGTAGTGTCAGGCTCCTTCTGTGTCTTTGTCTTTCTCTTCGGTTGAGCAGTCCTTCTTGAAGTGTCCCATTTCACCACATAGGTGGCAAATTGTACGGGTCGCCACATTGGTGATTGATGTAATGAACGTAACCGGGGTTCTGCAGATGCGAGCAGTATGCCCCAATATGTGGCACCTAGCACAATAGAGTTCCCGGCGGGCACCATGATGATGGTAGCTGCACTTGTTGCAGTGGGGAAGGTCTCCTAGATACGGTCTTCTTGGAATCGGGAGGGAAGGATTGACAGGGGTATAGACTGCCTCAACTCGTTGCCCATCAGAAGGTCCTTGAGCCGAGGTACTTCCCACCTCTATCTTGAGTTTTCTCTTTAGTGGGTTTGAGTGAGGTTCTTGTGTGGCTGAGTATGGAAGTGTTGGTTGTTGCTGAGTATGGAAATGTAACCTATGTAAAATTATTACTATTAATGCAATGGTTGTTGTACTTTGATTACTATACTCTATATGTTGTGATACTTGACATGGCATCGTCCACCCCAGAACGTTTCCGTTGTTCCGGTTTTGGGGTGTGACAGTTTTAGTCTTGAAAACTTAACATAGACAGTTAATTTTATAGTTGGTTTATAAAACGGTTTTCTGTGTTTAAAGCATGTTGAACATGTAAGCATTTCATATGAAATAAAAGGATTATGAGTACAATTATCCTTGTACTTTTGCTTGTATTACCCCCTGAAAACATGAAAAACACGGAAAAAGGTATCGGGGTATGAACTCACGTAATGTGGATGTGTAGGGTAGGACTCTAAGTGTCAATTTAGGGCTTGAACACACGCGAGTGTCCTATGTAACATGAATTGATACATAATTGTATCTAATTAGACATTGAACCACTAATTAAGTAAGATAATACACTTCGATGCTCGAAAAGACCTTTTCTCAAGTGTTGGAAGTGATACGGGTGCATCTAAGGAGTGTATGGCTTAGTTAGGGAGTTTACTCTTCAAGAGTAAACCCTTAAGGAAGATTACAGCCCAAAGACCATATCCCCATGAGTTTACAGCCATAAACTCCTGGGTGGGATGTTTTTGGTTGCTCAAAGGTCTTATATCACTTGGGGAAATAAGCTAGGTTCAATTCTAGGGCATAGCAAGTGACTAAGGTTTCAAATGGACCATTTAGGGGAGTTCACGTCAAACGATCAACAATTACCCAAATGGTAACGTACCCACATGGAGATTTGGGTCACTTGGTGATGACATCCATAGTAATCATCTCCCATTAACACTCACGTATTTTGGGTTGCTGGAGCAGACCCGAGGGTTTCTGATATTCAACCTTCACCTTGGCGCAAGTCAGACACTTGCCCATGAAGGTAGCGATTTCGGCCTTCATGTTTGGACACAAGTATAGTTTCTTGAGATCCAGGTACATTTTATCCGAACCTGGGTGAACGGAGTATCTGGTCTTGTGAGCTTCGTTCATGACAACCTCCCTGAATCCTCCGAACTTTGGGGTCCAGATTTGGTCCATGAAACAATAAACTCCGTCACCTCTAATCTCAAGATTCTTATCCATTCCCCTCAAGGCTTCGGTCGACACGTTCTCTAGTTTTAGGGCTTCCAACTGAGCTTCTCGGATTTGCATGGATAAGCGGGAATGGATGGTCATTGTCAGTGTCTTCACTTTGCGGCTTGAACTTTCTTTTCGGCTAAGGGCATCTGCCACCACATTGGCCTTCCCGAGATGGTAGCGAATTTCGCACTCATAGTCACTGAGCAGATCTACCCATCGCCATTGTCTCATGTTTAAGTCTTTCTGATCGAAGATGTGTTGCAGGCTTTTATGGTCAGTGAAGATCTTGCACTTGGTTTCGTAGAGATAATGTCTCCAAATCTTCAGTGCGAAAACCACTGCTCCTAACTCCAGGTCGTGAGTTGTATAGTTGACTTCGTGTGATTTCAGCTGTCTCGAGGCATAACCAATAACTTTTCCCCTCTCCATAAGCACACAGCCTAAGCCCTGATTGGACGCATCGTAGTAGACAGCAAAGTCCTCCGTCCCTTCGGGCAGAGACAGGATAGGTGCGCTGCACAAGGCTTTCTTCAACGGTTGGAATGCAGTGTCTTGCTTTTCATTCCAACAAAAGGGTACACCTTTCAGTGTCAGAGTAGTTAGGGGTTTGGCAATTCTGGAAAAATTCTAGATGAATCTCCGATAATAGCCGGCGAGACCCAAGAATTGACAGATTTGTGTGGGTGTCTTCGGTGCCGACCAATTGTCTATCGCCTTGATTTTGGAAGGGTCCTTGTGTATGCCTTCCTCGCTTACCACGTGACCTAGGAAAGTTACCTTCCGAATCCAGAATTCACACTTGGAGAATTTCGCGTATAGCTTCTCCGTTCTAAGTGTTTCCAACACTAACCTCAAGTGTTGTTTGTGATCTTCTTCGCTTCTGGAATAGACAAGTATGTCGTCAATGAACATGATAATGAACTTGTCCAGAAAAGGACGACACACCCGACTCATCAGGTCCATGAACACTGCCGGTGTGTTGGTTAGACCGAATGGCATTACTACAAACTCGTAATGACCATATCGAGTCCTGAATGTTGTCTTGGAAACATCACCCTCATGAACTCGTATTTGATGGTACCCTGATCTAAGGTCTATCTTTGAAAAGTAGTTGGCTCCCTGGAGTTGATCGAAAAGGTCGTCTAATCAAGGAAGAGGATAACGGTTTTTGACGGTTTGCTTGTTCAATTCGCAGTAGTCTATACACATCCGAAAGGATCCATTTTTCTTCTTCAAAAATAATACCGGGGCTCCCCAGGGTGAGGAACTCGGTCTGATGAATTCTTTGCTGAGTAGCTCATTAAGCTGACTGGATAACTCCTGCATTTCTGCTGGCGCTAAGCGATACGGAGACTTGGCTACGGGGGTAGCTCCAGGATTTAGGTCGATGCGAAACTCAACTTGACGTTCGAGAGGAATTCCTGGTTGGTTGGGCTGGTGATTTGCAGTTTCGAGCAGTGTTGCCCTATTTGCCACAGTTGTTGCAAAGCATCTCACGACATGGGCTGGAAGTGAGATGATGGTAGTTGCACTTGTCGCACCGAGGGAAGGTACCAGCATATCTACTGGTAGGTGCTTGAGTGGCAGGAGTAGCAACAGGGGTAGTAGCAGCGTGGACTGCTACTATTTGCTACTTCTTCGAGGGCTCCTGCGAAGACTGACCTTTCTTCTGTTTCCAGAATTTTCTTTTCTCACCACTCCTTTTTTCCGGTTCAGGAGCGGTGGCCACTTCATCGAGATTGTCTCCATGATCAATTAGAGTTTGCGCCAGGAATTTAGCGTTGTCGAAGGTGTTTGGCTTCGCAGCCAAAACAATTCCTTTAGTTGGCTGGGTCAGCCCCCAGATGAATCTTTCAATCTTTTTTCTCTCCGGGTAACCATTCCCGGACAGAGGAGCGCTAGGTCTTCAAACCTAGAAGTGTAGGCGGCAACATCGGAACCCTTCATCTTTAGGTTCCAAAGTTCGTGCTCCAGTTTTTGCAATTCGCCTCGAGGGCAGTACTCAGCAAGTAGAAGCTCCTTCAAACTCTCCCAACACATAGTGTTTGCCACTGGTGGAGGAGGATTGTTGTTCTTTAAGCTGGGTCTTTTCTTTGGAGGCATCTTAATCTAAAATGATCAGGAAAGAGAGGATGATAAGTCCTCTGGATAGAATCAAGAGATATGAAACAAGAGATATCTCATTATGGCAGTTAGGGTGTTCTACTAAGCGATAGAACAGGAAAAAGTCACTAAAGCAAGTAAAATATCGCTAATGAAAGAAAGAGTAGCAACACTTGGAATGATTTTCTACAACGTATTCGGCTTCGGCTAAAATACTCCTATAGTACTTTAAGGTTTGTTGCGATGATGAGTAGTTGTTTGGATACTTGGTAAGTTTTAGGCTTGTTGTACACCACAGTCACTCCCAAGCACATGTTGGCCGTGTCTCGAATGAATATAGCTGATCAGGCTATATTGACCCTAGACACGACTACATAACTGCCCAGGTATAACCGCAGTCCCCAACACCCAATTACTTATGTTTTGTTCTACTAATGGTTATGGTTTCTGGCATTTAAGTATTCTTGTATACTTTTTGGAAAATACTTGTGTTTTAAAGTATACTTTTAGTTCAGAGCACTTCAGCCCCTTAATGTTTATAGTTATATACCATGTAAGGTTCGGTATACTTAGTTCACTATAAACAAGGGCTCTGATACCAATCTGTCACACCCCGAAACAGATGGCGGAAGTGTTCCGAGGCGGAGGACGTCATGTAAAGTATCACAACCAATGTACATAGCAGGCATAGTAAACACAACCATTACATTACATAAGAACATTTACATCTGTTCAAAAGTAAGGAAGTACATGTTTTATATATACACATCAGTATAACAAAAGTATAGACGAGACTTCTATATGCACCGTCTTCTCCAAAAGTAAGCGAGATACCTGTCTAACGAGAACCTGAGAATATAGGCAGTTTTAAAATATCAGCATAAAGCTGGTGAGTTCATAAGCGGTTTGTTTCTAGTGAAAGAAAATATTCCTTTAAGTTTACGAAAAGTTGTTTCCCATGAAAATCCCATATTTTCTTACAAAAGAAGTTTGGTTACCCATATGTTAAACAACCTGTTTATGAAAAGTTATGTTATCCCAGGAAAAACCCTTATTTTCCTTAAAAGTTGGTGGTTGGTTCTCGATACGTAATGAAGTGTACAAATATCTACCATACTTGTATCGTTAGGCAAAGTTCACCTGAAGTTTGGTTATCCTTGATAAGTACATTAGTTTTAACACTTATATGAAACTAATCAGTAAGTTGTGAACTAATACCTAAGGGTATTACTGATACCCTCTAGTAATCAAAACAGTTATTACTTTGAGGTTAGTTCACTAGGTTCATTATTACTTAAGAGTAAATCTCCATTATCTAAGCTACGAGTTCTATAACCATACAATAAACTAGATATGGCACGTAATAGGGCCAGTGTCGCTTTATGACTTTGTCACCTGTAGACCTGCCGGTCCCACTGTAGCTAGCAGCAAGGTGCGGGATAGTCAGTCTCATATAGATCTATACACACAAGTCACGTTCTCCCTATGAGAGATTCTAGTTATAGGGTTAGTCCTACACTCGCGTATCTCTATGGAGTGTTACCAAGGACGTGTCTCCAATCTTAAGAATAACCAATTTACAAGTAATAATATGGAAATTCTCATTTTATGAATATAAAATATAACATTTTATGATAAGATTCATAAGTTCCTTTGTTTTAGTCTTGAAAACTTAACTTAGACAGTTAATTTCATAGTTGGTTGATAACACGGTTTTCTGTGTTTAAAGCATGCTGAACATGTAAGCATTTCATAAGGAATAAATGGATTCTGAGTACAAGTATCCTTGTACTTTTTCTTGTATTCCCCCCCTGAAAACATGAAAAACATGGAAAATGATATAGGGGTATGAACTCACCAAACTAGGATGTGTCGGGTAGGACTCTAGGTGTCAATTTAGGGCTTGAACACACGCGAGGGTCCTATGTAACATGAAGTGATACATAATTGTATCTAATTAGTCATTGAACCACTAATTAAGTAAGATAATACACTCTGATGCTCGAAAACACCTTGTCTCAAGTGTTGGAAGTGATACGGGTATCATCTAAGGAGGGTATGGCTTAGTTAGGGAGTTTACTCTTCAAGAGTAAACCCTTAAGGAATATTACGGCCCAAAGACCATATCCCCATGAGTTTACGGCGGTAAACTCATGGGTGGGATGTTTTTGTTTGCTCAAAAGTCTTATATCACTTGGGGAAATAAGTTAGGTTCAATTCTAGGGCATAGGAAGTGACTAAGGTTTCAAATGGACCACTTAGGGGAGTTCATGGATGTAAACATAGAGTTTATGGCCGTAAACTCATACTTGCCCCCTCATTGCATGCTTTGATGGTTCTAGGTTAAGCATACATGTTTCTACTCCTTTATACAAGCCATGGAGGGAAGTTAGGGCACCATTTGACCTACTTAAGGGAGTTTACGGCCAAGGGACCAATTCCTTGGGGGTTTATGACTGTAATCTCATTAAGGTCTTGGTTTCTTTGATGTTTAAGGTCCCTACTTCGATGGGGGTTGGTTCTAGACATTAATCCAAGCTATAGGAGGTGTTTAAGGGCAATTTAACACTTTAAAAAGGTGTTTTCGGTCCATGAATGGGTGTTTACAGTCCATGAATGTTCATGGGGCGTAAACTCATGTTTACCCCTAATTGACATGTTTTTGGTGTTCTAAACTCATTCATGCAAGTCCCTAAATCGTAGCTAAGCACTAGAAATGATTTGGAAGGGTTTTGGGGCTTCAAAAACCCACTTATGGGTGTTTACGGTTTTGAGGGTGTTCCTCAACCGTAAACACATGATTTTGAGGGTTTTGGATGATTTAAACACAAATTTGCATGAATACCAAGCTAAACAATAAGCTAGGAAGGACTACTTACGATTTTGGAGCTCGAAAGGGGCGGTTTTGGATCAAAATCGACTTGTAGAGAGAGAGTAGATAGAGAAAGAAATGAAGGGTGTGAAAAATCTTCAAATGGTGACTACTCAATCTCTTAAATAGGGTTCTAGTTTGTGGCCAGGTGGGGATCCACCCAATACCGACGTTAAATGGAGCTTATGGCCGTACCCGATTAAATGTCCGTAACCCGACTTGGTCATAACTAAGAACCTTTTAAGGGATATTGAAGGTATTTCATGTGTTTTTATTTCGTTCTGACACTTAAGAAATCATAATAAGAATCTTAACTGATTTGCTTAACCCAAAAGTTAACGGAAAATTTCAATAAAATGAAATTTCACTAACAGAAATGGGTTACAGTGACGGAATAAATTCCGGGTTGTCACATCTACAATACTGAAAGTTTTAAGCTTGTTCCTTATGATAAGTTGATATGTAAGAAGCCTTTCAAAGGATTGTTTTTTGATTCATTGGGCGTTGGTCTTGACTTTTACAAGACTTATGGTCAAGAATGTGGTTTTGATGTGAATATGTCAAGTCAAAAAAGATACAATGTTGGCACAATTCGTATTAGATATTCGACATGTAGTAGATCTGGTTGCACGGAGTTATTCAAGAATGAAAATGTTAATGTGAAATTTTCAGATGTTAAGAGAAGGAGAACTTCTTCTAAGAAGAATGGATGCCCTGCTGTTTCAAAGTTCAAAAATCTCTGATGTTCTTTAATGTTCTACATTTATGTGTTTGTTGAAGATCAGAACCATGAACCTGTTGCTCAAGATCAGTTGCACTTATTAAGGATTAATAGGACAATGGATTTTCTTGATGAATCCTTTATACATAAGGTTGGTACTTGTAACATTAGTGCTTCAAAAGCTTATAACTTGGTGAGTAGTATGAAGGGTGGCCTTGATTCTAGGGGAGGGACTACAGTTGACTTTAAAAATTTTCATAGAGATTTGAATTGTAAAATTGGTGTCAAAGATTCCCAAATGGTTGTGGATATATTGACAAACAGAAAATTGTGTTTCTCTAATTTTTCATTTGAGTTTCAAAAAGATGTTGATGATCATCTTACTGGACTCTTTTGGGCTGATGATACTTTATATGCCAACTATAAGGAATTTGGAGATGTACTATCTTTTGATGCCACTGATCAAACAAACAAGTTATTCCTAATCCTTACTTGTTCTTTTTATGGTATTTTTTCTTTTTAATAATACCTATCAAAAAAAATTTAGGTATTCTATGTTATTTGTTCTTTTTACTAGAGTTGACTACCACAAGCGTTGTGTTACTTTTGTTGCTGGTTTACTAGCTCGTGAGACAGCAGATGCATATGTGTGGTTGCTTGAAGTGTTTCTTAAATCATTTGTCAAGCCTCCTATGATGATTGTAACAGATCAGGATTCATCAATGAAGAAAGCTGTTAATTTTGTTTTTCCTGAATCGAAGCATAGACTATGCATGTGGCACATAACTCAAAAACATGAGGAAAAGGTATAATTTTTGTTTCTTGATTCCTATATATGTTTATAACCATATAGATCATAAAGCATATAGTGAATTCACAATGTAAGTTTTCATATGATGAAAGGAACAAATCTAATTCATAAATCACATTGTGAATTCATAATGTGAACCAAATGTTATGTTAATATGAATTACATCAAATATTCAACATATGTAATGATTCTTATGTGTTTCTTTTTTTTAGATTCCTATCGATGTTTATAACCATCCGGACTTCCAGAAGACATTTTTTGATATTATATGGAATCTTCAATGTTCTCCACAAGATTTTGAAAGTTCGTGGTCAACAATGTTAGATAATTTTCATCTAAAAGAAAATGGTTGGCTAAGGTCTATTTTTAAAATAAGGGACTTATGGATTCCAGCTTTTATGAGAGATCTTGAACTTTCTAGTTTGATGTGAACTACTTCAAGATCAGAGAGTCTGAATAATGCTTTCTCACATTGTTTGCATCATAAATCAAATTTGGTGAAGTTCAAGATGTCGTTTGATAATGCAATGGAGAAGCAAAGGCATCATCAATATTTATTAGATTATCAGTCCACAACTACTACCCCCAAGCTAAGGACTCCTTTGGCTATTGAAAAGCATGCATCGGAAATTTATACACATAATATTTTCTTGGACATTCAGGAAGAGTTATATAAATCCGTGTTTTATTGTGTTCAAGTATCTGTAGTTATTTAACATGAAAGTGAAGTTTATGTTTTGAGAGATAAGAAGAAAAAAAGTTGATTGATAAAAATGTGAATGAGGATGAAGAATCTGATGACTTTTATCGAAATAGTCTTCCTTCTCATTGTCCTAATACTCGTTACAAGGTATGTCTCTTTGTCCTAATATAGTTTATTAAATATAAAATGTAGTTTCAAAATTCTTACTGTGAATGTAGGATGTTTTGCTAATTAATAGTGTGAATTTTTATAGAGTTATAAATTGGTTTGTACTTTTCATTAGATTAGTATGGAATATGTTTTTTTTCTTTTAAGAATTTGATTTGAAGTACATATTTATATTATAGTATTATGATTTCTAATGTCATGTTGATTAATAATGTGAATTGATGTTAATTTGTATAATATTTATCGAATGGTATGAGATAGAATTTCTTATTCACATATTAATTTGTTTATTAAAGATAATTTTGTAGTTTCTACTTAGTAGCTGCATGCTTTTTGTCCAGGAAGGATTGTTATGTCGTCATATGTTTTTCATATTAAATATGAAAGAGTATGATGAAATTCCATCAAATTTCATTTTGAGATTGGGAAAAGATATCATAGGTGATGGATTGTTGAGAAAAAAGTACTCATATCCTCATTAAGGCAGTAAAAATGAATGTTTGATTCAAGATGCATACGCTATTCTTCGTTTGTCTATTAACAAGATAGCAAATAATGAGGATGAGTTGGCTAAATATATAAAGCAACTTCAGGAGGTTGATAGTGGTATTCCTTTATGTACCTCATCAAGGGCATCTTCGAGTAGATCAGTTCACGTTGAAAAAATTATTGGAGCTGCAGTACCTGATGTTATCAACATTCATAATCCAGAGGGGATCAGAAACAAGGGATGGGCTAGTGGTAAAAGAATCAAGGGCACTAGAGAGAAAGTGATTGAGAAATCTAAAAAGGGTACTAGGTTGCGAAGTTTATTTCATAAACCAAATCACAATGCTAGGAGTTGCATTTTGAGGTTTAAGAAGTCTGATTTAGAATCTGAGGTTATAGAAGGCTGATTGTTTCTAACTTTTTCTTTTTAAGACGACTAAAATAAGATTTGATTTTTGTAATGATCATTCAATGGATAGAAATGTTAAAATATTGATGTTAATTTTGATATTCATTGTTTTAGAGTTTATTCCTAATAATAGAATATATTTTTTTTTTCAAATTTATTGTTTTTGGTTAAAGATATTTTTTTTATAGTTAGTTTTTTGAATATTTTCTAATAAAAATTTCATGCTAATGATTTAATTTATGTATATTAATTATCATTGATAATCTCATATATAAAATTTTCATCATATATAAAATTTTCATGTTAAAGATTGTCTTAATGTAATTTTATTTATATTATAAGTCTATTAATATTTATATTTATAATGTAAATTTAATATTCTTACCAATTCATTAGGTGCATCACGATAAGCTCTAGAAAACTTTGCAACTGAATTCCTATTATTAATGACATTAATCGCTGGTTCCTCGAAGTTTATGCAGATGATGTAAAAGTGAGTTTTTTGATGAACTAGTAAAAACACCTATTTAATAATCTAAATTGTTAAACTTTGTTAAAAATATGTAACATATTCAACAAAAAGAACAGTTTATTACCAAGTGAACTTTTTCAAATGTCATAAGTTCTTTGTCCTTTTTCATTGCATCTTTGATATTTGACTCAAATTTATCAAATCTTTGATTGAAAGGGATATTTTTGTCAAATATGAACTGTCTCTGCAAAAAAAAAATTAAATATACATCAATCTTTAAAGAGTAAATTATTAAATTCACAATAAGTTAAGTTTTAAATTTAAAATTATTCACATTGTGAATTATAATGGGATTTACTGTGTGAATTTTATTACTTATTCAGAACTATTGAAAATTGTATTTATTATATTATCAACATTATCATTATATATATATATATATATATATATATATATATATATATATATATATATATATATATATTTAATTAACTTACCACAATTGATGAGAAATACCGATTTACTGTAGAATTTGATTTAAGCTTTTCTTCATAGTTCAAAATATCAGTCCAAGCATCAATGACATGTGCATGTACCCATAATCCTACCTGCATTGTTTCAATCATTCCTCTTCCAAGCACATACCCTCCCTTAGTCTGAAATACCTTCTCACTTAATTTCTAATCAAATAAAACAAAAAAGCAGTTAATAGAAAATTAATTTGTATTTGTATTTTATATACTATTGTATTTAAATAAAAGATAACATGAATTATTACCCCCTATTACCAATTCTGGAAAAAATTTTATCTGATACTTTTACTTCATCTAGATCTACAAATTTCGATGCACAAACCTATTTTTTATTATAAGGAGAATATAGCTTCAGTGATGGTTTTTTTAATCTTTTTCTTGCTTCTCTTTTTTTGTCTTCATCATCTTCAATTCCCAAGATATTATTGTCACATTCTGTTTCTTCTGAATCATAATTTTCTCATTCATCAAGTTTTTCATCTTTTATTTCTTTCTTCATGTATTCATCTTCACTGCTTTCATCTCCTTCCTGAAACTCTTGTGTTAGACCAAGACCATGTCCAAGTGAAAAACTAGGCATTGATGATTTTCTAGTATTTTTTTCTTTTTTTATCATCTATTTTTTGTTCTCTAAAACTTTTTACATTTTCAAAATCATCATAATTATCAAAATTTAAAATACATTGAATATAATCAGCAATCTCATGCACTATTGGATCATTGTACAAATTTCCTGGTGTTACCATGATTGTTTGATTCTTTATTCCATGTTCATTCAAATTCTCTTCGCTTTTTTTTCATCTTCATCCCTGTCACCTTTTGCATCATCTTCATTTTGAGTTTTATAAATGAATTCTTGTTCAAAGACTTTCTTCGTATCTTTCAACTCATCGCTTTTCTGTGAATTTTGTTGTTGAAAACTCAATTAACTTTCCAAACTTCATTTTATCATTCACTAGTTTTTTTTAATCCTTTTCGCTTTGAATACCAATTCCTGCGAAATGAGATAAAAAATGTCAAAGAAAATGATTTTTTTTTAACTTTTTTCTATAATAAATTACAGTTTTAGAATATGAATGCGTTAATGAGGTATCATATTTTTAATGCATTTTAATAAATTACATATTCACTTTGATAATTTATTATAGAGAAAGTAATAAAATAAACTTTTATATTCACAATGTGAATCACTTTATGAATTTCATTTTAACTACAATTTTATAACATATATCTGTAATTTCACTTCAATTTTTTTAATTATATAGATTATTAACTTACATCGAGTTTCATATCTTCATTTTCATTGGTGTCGGATTCTTCATCATTCTCTATAACATCATCATTTCATTCCAAAGTTCCAAAGTCACCACTCTTTAACTCAGTTTTTTCCCTTTTCACCATCATTTCATAATTCCAAAAATATAGTGCATGTATTTGTCTTTTTTCATTCTTATCATTTCTCATAAACTCCAAATAAGCTAGCTGTTTATGTAAACAAAATTATGATTAATTAGTTTTCTTATAATAATATAAATAAAAGTGTTAACTATAAGAATATTCCTTACCAATAATACAAGAAGTGGCCCACAATAGTAGTTTCCTCTATCGGTTTCATCCCATGTCGTCTTTGACATTTTCAAGCAATTGGTTACAAAACCACACCAGTCAATTTCTCTTATAGGTGTCTTGCCTAACAAATGTGACAATATTGTTGTCTTACAAGTTCCAGGCTTATTCTGTTCACAAATGGTATTAACAAATAGTAATACAAAGTTTGTTCTGAAAATAATCCCTGAATCTGATGATTCTTTAATTTTCTCTTCAACATCTGATGGTCTCATAGCCTTGAAATTGTATTGTTGCTTCAAGTCCATTAATTCTTTTCCTTCACATTGATTAGTGTTATATATATATATATATATATATATATATATATATATATATATATATATATATATATATATATATATATATATATATATATATATATCTTTTCCACCTAGAGGAATTCCAAGAAAATCATGAACAAGTTCTGGTGTTATGTCTATCTTTGCATTAGGTAGATGGATTTTCGTATTTGATGGATTAAATGAATTCACAACAAAACGTGCCAATTTCCCAGAAATTCCATTGGTTGCAATTCTCAACAAAGATCCCAATCCCATTTCTCTGACAGCTTTTCTCTGTTCTTTGTTTGTAGATTTAACAATATCATATTACTTTTTTGGGCTCATTCTTGTTCTCAAAGATACTCTGTGATTTGGATTTATTGGCACTTTTGCCTTATTTTTCTTTGACTACTTCCAGAGTCTTTGTTTTTCTTTTTCTTTTTCCTGTTAGTCAATAATTTTCGGAAACTTCTCATAATATAACATATATAATATAAAATAACTAACAATACAAGAAATTCACATGTGAATTTGTTTTGCAAAATATAATAGAATACATAAAATAAACATGTGAATTTGTTTATAACTTTGTAAATTAAACATGTGAATAGTAATAAACAAACCTGTTATTTTTTCATCAGATTCTTTCTTTACAAGGCTATCTTCAACTTTAATAGGAGTCGCAAATTTTTTGTATTCAATCATTTTATGTCTTGGACTCTGTCTGATTTCTGTTCATGTTTTAACAAATTTATAAAGAATTAATTTTATAATACCAAATTCAATTATAATTTTATAAATATTAACCTTCAGTTGTTTTCTTTTCAGGTGTCTCAAGTGTTGCAAGTGATACGGGTATCATCTAAGGAGGGTATGGCTTAGTTAGGGAGTTTACTCTTCAAGAGTAAACCCTTAAGGAAGATTACGGCCCAAAGACCATATCCCCATGAGTTTACGGCGGTAAACTCATGGGTGGGATGTTTTTGTTTGCTCACAGGTCTTATATCACTGGGGGAAATAAGTTAGGTTCAATTCTAGGGCATAGGAAGTGACTAAGGTTTCAAATGGACCACTTAGGGGAGTTCATGGCTGTAAACATAGAGTTTATGGCCGTAAACTCATACTTGCCCCCTCATTGCATGCTTTGATGGTTCTAGGTTAAGCATACATGTTTCTAGTCCTTTATACAAGCCATGGAGGGAAGTTAGGGCACCATTTGACCTACTTAAGGGAGTTTACGGCCAAGAAACCAATTCCTTGGGGGTTTACGACTATAATCTCATTAAGGTCTTGGTTTCTTTGATGTTTAAGGTCCCTACTTCGATGGTGGTTGGTTCTAGACATTAATCCAAGCCATAGGAGGTGTTTAAGGGCAATTTAACACTTTAAAAAGGTGTTTACGGTCCATGAATGGGTGTTCATGGTCCATAAATGGGTGTTTACGGTCCATGAATGTTCATGGGCCGTAAACTCATGTTTACCCCCTAATTGACATGCTTTGGTGTCCTAAACTCATTCATGCAAGTCCCTAAATCCTAGCTAAGCACTAGAAATGATTTGGAAGGGTTTTGGGGCTTCAAAAACCCACTTATGGGTGTTTACGGTTTTGAGGGTGTTCCTCAACCGTAAACACATGATTTTGAGGGTTTTGGATGATTTAAACACAAATTTGCATGAATACCAAGCTAAACAATAAGCTAGGAAGGATTACTTACGATTTTGGAGCTCGAAAGGGGCGGTTTTGGATCAAAATCGACTTGTAGAGAGAGAGTAGATAGAGAAAGCAATGAGGGGTGTGAAAAAGCTTCAAATGGTGACTACTCAATCTCTTAAATAGGGTTCTAGTTTGTGGCCAGGTGGGGATCCACCCAATACCGTCGTTAAACGGAGCTTATGGCCGTACCCGATTAAATGTTCGTAACCCGACTTGATCGTAACTAAGAACCTTTTAAGGGATATTGAAGGTATTTCACGTGTTTTTATTTCGTTCTGACACTTAAGAAATCATAATAAGAATCTTAACTGATTTGCTTAACCCAAAAGTTAACGGAAAATTTCAATAAAAGTAAATTTCACTAATAGAAATGGGTTACAGTGACGAAATAAATTCCGGGTTGTCACATCTACAATACTGAAAGTTTTAAGCTTGTTCCTTATGATAAGTTGATATGTAAGAAGCCTTTCAAAGGATTGTTGTTTGATTCATTGGACATTGGTCTTGACTTTTACAAGACTTATGGTCAATAATGTGGTTTTGATGTGAATATGTCAAGTCAAAAAAGATACAATGTTGGCACAATTCGTATTAGATATTCGACATGTAGTAGATCTGGTTGCACGGAGTTATTCAAGAATGAAAATGTTAATGTGAAATTTTCAGATGTTAAGAGAAGGAGAACTTCTTCTAAGAAAAATGGATGCCCTGTTGTTTCAAAGTTCAAAAATCTCTGATGTTCTTTAATGTTCTACATTTATGTGTTTGTTGAAGATCAGAACCATGAACCTGTTGCTCAAGATCAGTTGCACTTATTAAGGATTAATAGGACAATGGATTTTCTTGATGAATCCTTTATACATAAGGTTGGTACTTGTAACATTAGTGCTTCAAAAGCTTATAACTTGGTGAGTAGTATGAAGGGTGGCTTTGATTCTAGGGGAGGGACTGCAGTTGTCTTTAAAACATTTCATAGAGATTTGAATTGTAAAATCGGTGTCAAAGATTCCCAAATGGTTGTGGATATATTGACAAACAGAAAATTGTGTTTCTCTAATTTTTCATTTGAGTTTCAAAAAGATGTTGATGATCATCTTACTGGACTTTTTTGGGCTGATGATACTTCATAAGCCAACTATAAGGAATTTGGAGATGTACTATCTTTTGATGCCACTTATCAAACAAACCAGTAATTCCTAATCCTTACTTGTTCTTTTTATGGTATTTGTTCTTTTTAATAATACCTATCAAAAAAATTTAGGTATTCTATGTTATTTGTTCTTTTTACTGGAGTTGACTACCACAAGCGTTGTGTTACTTTTGTTGCTGGTTTACTAGCTCGTGAGACAGCAGATGCATATGTGTGGTTGCTTGAAGTGTTTCTTAAAGCATTTGTCAAGCCTCCTATGATGATTGTAACAGATCAGGATTCATCAATGAAGAAAGCTGTTAATTTTGTTTTTCCTGAATCGAAGCATAGACTATGCATGTGGCACATAACTCAAAAACATGAGGAAAAGGTATAATTTTTGTTTCTTGATTCCTATATATGTTTATAACCATATAGATCATAAAGCATATAGTGAATTCACAATGTAAGTTTTCATATGATGAAAGGAACAAATCTAAATCATAAATCACATTGTGAATTCATAATGTGAACCAAATGTTATGTTAATATGAATTACATCAAATATTCAACATATGTAATGATTCTTATGTGTTTCTTTTTTTTAGATTCCTATCGATGTTTATAACCATCCAGACTTCCAGAAGACCTTTTTTGATATTATATGGAATCTTCAATGTTCTCCACAAGATTTTGAAAGTTCGTGGTCAACAATGTTAGATAATTTTCATCTAAAAGAAAATGGTTGGCTAAGGTCTATTTTTAAAATAAGGGATTTATGGATACCAACTTTTATGAGAGATCTTGAACTTTTTGGTTTGATGTGAACTACTTCAAGATCAGAGAGTCTGAATAATGCTTTCTCACATTGTTTGCATCATAAATCAAATTTGGTGAAGTTCAAGATGTCGTTTGATAGTGCAATGGAGAAGCAAAGGCATCATCAATATTTATTTGATTATCAGTCCACAACTACTACCCCCAAGCTAAGGACTCCTTTGGCTATTGAAAAGCATGCATCGGAAATTTATACACATAATATTTTCTTGGACATTCAGAAAGAGTTATATAAATCCGTGTTTTATTGTGTTCAAGTATCTGTAGTTATTAAACATGAAAGTGAAGTTTATGTTTTGAGAGATAAGAAGAAAAAAAGTTGATTGGTAAAAATGTTAATGAGGATGAAGAATCTGATGACTTTTATCGAAATAGTCTTCCTTCTCATTGTCCTAATACTCGTTACAAGGTATGTCTCTTTGTCCTAATATAGTTTATTAAATATAAAATGTAGTTTCAAAATTCTTACTGTGAATGTAGGATGTTTTGCTAATTAATAGTGTGAATTTTTATAGAGTTATAAATTGGTTTGTACTTTTCATTAGATTAGTATGGAATATGTTTTTTTTTTCTTTTGTGAATTTGATTTGAAGTACATATTTATATTATAGTATTATGATTTCTAATGTCATGTTGATTAATAATGTGAATTGATGTTAATTTGTATAATATTTATCGAATGGTATGAGATAGAATTTCTTATTCACATATTAATTTGTTTATTAAAGATAATTTTGAAGGTTCTACTTAGTAGAAGCGATGATAGCAATAGCATCAGTTGTAGCTGCATGCTTTTTGTCCAGGAAGGATTGTTATGTCGTCATATGTTTTTCATATTAAATATGAAAAAGTATGATGAAATTCCATCAAATTTCATTTTGAGATTGGGAAAAGATATCATAGGTGATGGATTGTTGAGAAAAAAGTACTCATATCCTCATTAAGGCAGTAAAAATGAATGTTTGATTCAAGATGCATATGCTATTCTTCGTTTGTCTATTAACAAGATAGCAAATAATGAGGATGAGTTGGCTAAATATATAAAGCAACTTCATGAGGTTGATAGTGGTATTCCTTTATGTACCTCATCAAGGGCATCTTCGAGTAGATCAGTTCACATTGAAAAAGTTATTGGAGCTGCAGTACCTGATGTTATCAACATTCATAATCCAGAGGGGATCAGAAACAAGGGATGGGCTAGTGGTAAAAGAATCAAGGGCACTAGAGAGAAAGTGATTGAGAAATCTAAAAAGGGTACTAGGTTGCGAAGTTTATTTCATAAACCAAATCACAATGCTAGGATTTGCATTTTGAGGTTTAAGAAGTCTGATTTAGAATCTAAGGTTATAGAAGGCTGATTGTTTCTAACTTTTTCTTTTTAAGACGACTAAAATAAGATTTGATTTTTGTAATGATCATTCAATGGATAGAAATGTTAAAATATTGTTGTTAATTTTGATATTCATTGTTTTAGAGTTTATTCCTAATAATAGAATATATTTTTTTTCAAATTTATTGTTTTTGGTTAAAGATATTTTTTTATTGTTAGTTTTTTGAATATTTTCTAATAAAAATTTCATGCTAATGATTTAATTTATGTATATTAATTATCATTTATAATCTCATATATAAAATTTTCATGTTAAAGATTGTCTTAATGTAATTTTATGTAGATTATACATCTATTAATACTTATATTTATAATGTAAATTTAATATTCTTACCAATTCATTAGGTGCATCATGATAAGCTCTAGAAAACTTTGCAACTGAATTCCTATTGTTAATGACATCAATCGCTGCTTCCTATAAGTTTATGCATATGATGTAAAAGTGAGTTTTTTGATGAACTAGTAAAAACACCTATTTAATAATCTAAATTGTTAAACTTTGTTGAAAATATGTAACCTATTCAACAAAAAGAACAGTTTATTACCAAGTGAACTTTTTCAAATGTCATAAGTTCTTTGTCCTTTTTCATTGCATCTTTGATATTTGACTCAAATTTATCAAATCTTTGATTGAAAGGGATATTTTTGTCAAATATGAACTATCTCTACAAAAAAAAAAAAAATTAAAGATACATCAATCTTAAAAGAGTAAATTGTTAAATTCACAATAAGTTAAGTTTTAAATTTAAAATTATTCACATTGTGAATTATAATGGGATTTACTGTGTGAATTTTATTACTTATTCAGAACTATTGAAAATTGTATTTATTATATTATCAACATTATCATTATATATATATATATATATATATATATATATATATATATATATATATATATATATTTAATTAACTTACCACAATTGATGAGAAATACCGATTCACTGTAGAATTTGATTTCAGCTTTTCTTCATAGTTCAAAATATCAGTCCAAGCATCAATGACATGTGCATGTACCCATAATCCTACCTGCATTGTTTCAATCATTCCTCTTCCAAGCACATACCCTCCCTTAGTCTGAAATACCTTCTCACTTAATTTGTAATCAAATAAAACAAAAAAGCAGTTAATAGAAAATTAATTTGTATTTGTATTTTATATACTATTGTATTTAAATAAAAGATAACATGAATTATTACCTACAATTACCAATTCTGGAAAAAAAATTCTATCTGATACTTTTACTTCATTTGGATCTACAAATTTTGATGCACATACCTATTTTTTATTATAAGGAGAATATAGCTTCAGTGATGGTTTTTTTAATCTTTTTCTTGCTTCTCTTTTTTTGTCTTCATCATCTTCAATTCCCAAGATATTATTGTCACATTCTGTTTCTTCTGAATCATAACTTTCTCATTCATCAAGTTTTTCATCTTTTGTTTGTTTCTTCATGTATTCATCTTCACTGCTTTCATCTCCTTCCTGAAACTCTTGTGTTAGACCAAGACCATGTCCAAGTGAAAAACTAGGCATTGATGATTTTCTAGTATTTTTTTTCTTTTTTATCATCTATTTTTTGTTCTCTAAAACTTTTTACATTTTCAAAATCATCATAATTATCAAAATTTAAAATACATTGAATATAATCAGCAATCTCATGCACTATTGGATCATTGTACAAATTTCTTGGTGTTACCATGATTGTTTGATTCTTTATTTCATGTTCATTCAAATTCTCTTCGCTTTTTTTTTTCATCTTCATCCCTGTCACCTTTTGCATCATCTTCATTTTGAGTTTTATAAATGAATTCTTGTTCAAAGACTTTCTTCGTATCTTTCAACTCATCGCTTTTCTATGAATTTTGTTGTTGAAAACTCAATTAACTTTCCAAACTTCATTTTATCATTCACTAGTTTTTTGTAATCCTTTTCGCTTCGAAAACCAATTCCTGCGAAATGAGATAAAAAATGTCAAAGAAAATGATTCTTTTTTAACTTTTTTCTATAATAAATTACAGTTTTAGAATATGAATGCGTTAATGAGGTATCATATTCTTAATGCGTTTTAATAAATTACATATTCACTTTGATAATTTATTATAGAGAAAGTAATAAAATAAACTTTTATATTCACAATGTGAATCACTTTATGAATTTCATTTTAACTACAATTTTATAACATATATCTGTAATTTCACTTCAATTTTTTTAATTATATAGATTATTAACTTACATCGAGTTTCATATCTTCATTTTCATTGGTGTCGGATTCTTCATCATTCTCTATAACATCATCATTTCATTCCAAAGTTCCAAAGTCACCACTCTTTAACTCAGTTTTTTCCCTTTTCACCATCATTTCATAATTCCAAAAATATAGTGTATGTATTTGTCTTTTTTCATTCTTATTATTTCTCATAAACTCCAAATAAGCTAGCTGTTTATGTAAACAAAATTATGATTAATTAGTTTTCTTATAATAATATAAATAAAAGTGTTAATTATAAGAATATTCCTTACCAATAATACAAGAAGTGGCCCACTTCTGAATAATAAAAAGTTACTTTCATAATAAAATGTATAAATAAGTTCTACTTAAATTCCTTCTATGATTAAATGTCTTTGAACCATGATCGTATGTGAAAAGAACGCCCAAATCCGACTTCTTATAGCGTAGTTATGATTTTTCCAAGTTCGGCTTAGCAACAGACAGCTAAAAACTCGAATCGGAAATCGAGCGACTTTTGGCCGGAATGACCTAAACGAGAATCGAAGGTCTCGACAATGGTATTCCAGCGGTAAAAAGTCTGGCAAAAACCGACATCAGATAAAGAAGTTATGAATTTTCTAAGAAATTCCTTAAACACGATGGATTTTTAATAAATAATAAAATAATTTTGGAATTTGCCGATGGAGTCTAAACGAAAGTTGTAGAGCGTAGTCTCACCTACGCGAGGATATAAAGACCATCGAAAACGGAGTTCGTATGATGGAGATATGAATTTTTGAAGTTTATTAAAAATAAATTAATTATTTATTTAATTCAAAATTCGGATATTATCCGAAGGGAACTCAGCATCCTCCTCCGAGGTACGCGCTGCGTACCCCTGTACGCCCCGCGTAACTAAGAGGATTGGCCTCTGATCGTCTACGTCGCGCTATCCGAAGAAACCGACCCGTCCGAAGCCCTTACCCGTCCGACCCGACGTCCCATCCAACCCGCGTACCCAACAACCCGTCCCATCCGAACCGAGGCAGTCGAGGCTTCGGTCATGCATGACGTACGCGTACGCGCTGTGTACGAGCGTACGCCCGGCGTACCGAGGCAGACCAGCCTTACTATAAATAGGATGCGAGGGTTTCCAAAGAAAGGGTTCATTTCTCTTCTCTCTCTCTCAACTTTGCCTTGTTTTCCGTGTCCGTTCAAACCCGAAGCTCTGGTCTTTTTAGCTCAAGTCCCGAAGGTCGATTTTACTCCCGAGATTCCCGAGAATCCCGAGGAAAATCCGTTTCCCGAGACGAAACTCTGCCCGGTTTTCCATCTCGCTATCTCCAAAACTTTCAAGTGAGTTTCATACCCCTTAATCAACCTTTTTAATTATTCTAAATACTTTTATATGCTTTCAAGGGGGGGATTACAAGTAAAACACACGAGTATTATCGTGTGTTACATAAAGAAACTCTTTTATATACTGTTATATATTCAAATCACATGCGATTTATAAACATTTAAAGGAACTTTTATATATATATAACATATGTCACAATAGCATTTTACCTTTTAAAATATAATGTTGTTGTAATGCATGTATAAACTAAACTGTTCTTAGATTTTTCTTGTCTATCCTAGACTCTACACCAAAAATCTATACTTTCATAAACAAGTGATTCCTTTTCTCAATATTTCTAAACAAACAAGACACGCTTTTTGGAAACTATAATAGGTATAGCTTTACGAACAGATTTCTAACTCTTATGTACTAGAAACACATATTTCAAGAAGTTTACTTTCGTATACAAGAACAAACGTAACATTTTAACAAGTAGATCTATTTTTATACCACGGATTTGTGAGACACTAACTTCATGTACGTTCGAGTACACATTTCAAGTCCTGTATTATATACCAGAATCCCTTGGAGGGGGAGCATGGTGTTTGTGTATAGATCTATACGGGCTTGACAACCCGCGCCCTGACTGTTAGCTGCAGTCCACCGTTTGGGGTGACAAACGTCATAACATTCCAACGCCTGAAGAACGTTGTGTATAGGCATTCAGAGTCAATAGTATGGTTATAAAACTCACAAGGGGTATTAAAAATGCATTGATTTACAAGGTTTTCAAACTCATTGGTTATTTTACATTTACATACATTTTGGAAACAAACATTGGTCTTGAGTGAAGGCTACTTTTATACTAGTAGAAAATATAGGATTTTCTAAACACAAACAAACAAAGATAAAACATTTCATTTCATTCAAACATTGTCACTTAAATACTTATGAAATTCACCAGCTTAAATGCTGATCTACTCTTTCAAAATTACTTGTATGTCCCAGGAAATCAGTATTTTCAGGTATTCATTTCGCTTTTGATGAAGGGATGCTGCGGCGCCAGTTTAATCTCGTATTTTGACATCATATTGTAATTGGATTTTGAACATGTAACTTTTGACAAATGTAAACTTTCAATTATATATATGATGGTTGTATTGCTTTGTTTACTATGTATTCATTTGTTACGTTACCACATGAAGTCAACCGCCCCCGAACGTTTCCGCCGTTCAGGTTTGGGGGTGTGACAGATTGGTATCAGAGCAATGTTTATAGTGAACTAAGTATATCGAACCACATAAGATATACAAACTATAAATGCTTAAGGGACTAATACTCTCTGACAAAACAAATTTTCTTTTTACACTTAAGCAGCATTTCGTTCAACTTAAATTGATAGTTCATTTAAGTACACTTACATGCATACCACAAATTATTTTCATGTTATATAACTATACAAGTATTTAGAAAAGTTGACACTACGATTGAGACTCGATATATGTAATCAGATTTTGGACAAATATAGCGTGATCAACTATATTTGCCCAAGATTGGACCAACGTATATCGAGGAATGATCGTAGTAAGCAACAAGTCAAAACTTACCAAACCATTACAAGAATCAAACACAAGAACTTAAATACTATAGGAGTATTTGCTATCTAAACTAGTTAAACTTACATGTTTTACATGTTCCGACTTTACTCAATTCTAATAACCCTATTTCTTGTACAGTCAAATGGTTGGATTTCACCACCCTGGCGACCCCTACTTTCCCAACCAAGGCAACGGAGGATGGATCGAAGATGATCCCGAAGAGGACGAGGAACCCATAGAAGTGGGTGATGACTCCGGTACCGACTCAGAGCCGGAAGTTATCGATCCACCACCCATTCAGCCTCCCGTCTTCGTAAGGAACTTTCAAGGACCGACTCCCGTCTGGGGAAGTCACCCCCACCATTGGAGCCAACAGCAAAACCTACGCCCTCCCTACGGCATGTGTCGGGACTTCTATGATGTCCGCGGCGGAGGTTCGGCTGATCGAGCACTCCCGGTAATGGTGGGTAAGTTAGCCAATCAGTCCTATCAGTCTGGAGTACAAGCTAGTCGACTCCGGGATATCAACGTGGAAGTGCAGGTTCACACTTCTGACATCCGTAGGCTGGACAAGATGCAAGACAACGCCCAATTCCAAGCTGAAGCGTTTCAAGCGCAAATGATTGCAGCCCTCGCCGAACTAAGGGAACAACAAGCCGCTTTCGATAGGCGTCTAATGGAGTCAAAGCAATCAGATACGGAGTCAAGCTCCAAGCGCAACCTTCGACGCAAGTAGTGCTTGTCTAGGACTCAAATTTTGTTATAGCTTAGGACCTCGGCTAAAAGTCTTTAAATTTCTCGAACTTTGTATTCGGAGACCCTTATAGGGGTCAAATTTTCATGATCGTTGTAACAACTTTTATATTAATATAAGTGGCACTATTACTACTATGTTGAGTATTTCGTTCGAACCTTGAATGGTCTTTGTGAACCCAAATACTTGTTTCATACCTTCAGTCTTACAAATAACTTTCATTCTTCTATTTTAAGACTCATACTATCATCTGTTGTTGAACTATAGCGATTTAGTTCATGAGACACATACATTTTCCATTCTATGAAATTCTTATCCTTGTCTTTTCAATCTATAGTTGAAGGATGCCTCCGCGTAAGAATCCAAGGCGAAACAACGGTGAGGAAGCACCTATACCACCACCACCTCCACCACCCCAATTTGATGCTGTAATGTTTCAAGCAGCAGTCACCGCAGCGGTGGCAGCTGCCATGTCACAGATCAATAACTCAAGTGCTAATGGCTCGGGATCTGGCACACACCCATCCAACCATGGCGAGAGTCATGGACCACCTCGAGAATGCACCTATAAGGACTTCACTAATGCCAAGCCCCGGATGTTTTATGGTACTGGTGGTGTGATGGCCCTGAGGCAGTGGATTGATAGGACGGAGGCAGTCTTTGAAATCTGCTCCTGCCCCGATCACAGCAAGGTCAAATTTGCAACTTTCACCCTTCTCGATAAAGCTTTAACTTGGTGGAATGGCCACGTTAAAGTACTTACCCTAATCGTGGCAAACTCCATAAGCTGGGAGAGCTTGAAGGCCATGATGATGAGAGAATACTGCCCATGGGGAGAAATTCAAAAGCTTGAACACGAGCTATGGACTCTCGGAATGGTGGGTACCGACATCGCTACTTATACCAACAGATTCTGCGAACTGGCAATCCTTTGTCCAGATATGATTGCTCCCGAGAGCAAGAAGATAGAAAGGTACATCTAGGGACTGACGCCCCAAATGCGATCAAGCGTGTTAGCTTCTAAACCTGACACCTTTGAAAGTGCTAAGGAACTGGCACAATCTCTGATCGACTACGGAGGTCATCAGAACTCAACCACTTCTGCACCAACACCACAGAAAGGAAACAACAACAACAACAACTACAACAACAACAACAACAACAATGGCAGGAAGAGAGCATGGATTAAAGGGAAGGGTGGGTCTTCCCAAGAATCCGCAAAGAAACAACTGGTGTCAGTAAATGCTGCCATTGTACCTGCTATAGCCCCTATAAATACCTACCCAACAATTCCTTATATAGGCAACCTCCCAAAATGCACCAAATGCAATTACCACCACCATGGACCTTGTCGAGATATGCAGTGCGCCAACTGCAGCAGGAAAGGACACACAGCCCGTTTCTGCAAGGAACCCGCAAAGCCGATCACCCAAGTTCCCGGTGCGGGTGTAGGGCAGGCTTGCTATGGTTGTAGCGAGGTGGGCCACTACAAGAGAAACTGTCCTAAGGCAGCAGGCACCGGAGGTGTGGGACGAGTTTTGGCAATAGGCCACGACGAAGCTGTAGCTGACCCAACTATAGTTGCTGGTACGTTCCTTCTCGATAATTCATACGCATGCATATTATTCGATAGTGGAGCGGAGAGAAGCTTCGTGAGTCAAAACTTTATTCATTTACTTAAACCTAAACCTAGCAAGTTAGAAAAATCATTCACTGTAGAGATGGCCAATGGAAAAACCGAAAACACAAATTGCATATACATGGGTTGTATGTTATCATTAGACGGCCATTCTTTCCCAATCAATCTCATGCCGGTTCAAATTAAAAGTTTCGACGTCATAGTCGGCATGGATTGGTTTAGTCTTCTTCGCGCCGACATCATGTGCTTTGAGAAAGCAGTCCGTCTTAAACTCCCAAACAACGAAACATTAGTTATCTACGGCGACAAATCTAGTGCAAACCTTCGCATCATTTCGTGCATCCAAGCTCGAAAGTGCTTGCGGAAGGATTGTCGAGCATTCCTAGCGCACATCGTCGATACAAGTCAAGAACTGAAGGACATCAAGAGCATCTCGGTAGTACGCGACTTTCCCGATATCTTTCCAGAAGAACTACCAGGATTACCACCGCAACGCCAAGTCGAGTTTAGAATCGACTTAATTCCAGGAGCTACCCCAGTAGCGAAGTCGCCTTATCGTCTTGCACCAGCAGAGATGCAGGAACTTTCCAGTCAACTTAATGAACTCCTTCACAAAGGATTCATAAGACCAAGTTTCTCACCTTGGGGAGCACCGGTCTTGTTTGTAAAGAAGAAAGACGGATCGTTCCGTATGTGCATCGACTACAGAGAGCTGAACAAACTTACTGTCAAGAACCGCTATCCTCTACCCCGTATTGACGACCTATTCGATCAACTTCAAGGGGCGAACTACTTCTCCAAAATAGACCTGTGATCCGGATATCACTAATTACGAGTTCTAGAGGGGGACATTCCAAAGACAGCCTTCCGAACTCGTTATGGACACTATGAATTCGTGGTGATGCCGTTCGGATTAACCAATGCACCAGTAGTATTTATGGACCTAATGAATAGGGTATGCCGCCCTTACTTGGATCAGTTCGTCATCGTCTTTATCGATGATATACTTATCTACTCTCGAAGTGAGGAAGAGCATAGTCAACACCTACGAAAAGTCCTAGAAACACTGCAAACGGAGAAACTCTATGCGAAGTTCTCTAAATGCGAATTTTGGATTCGAAGAGTCAAATTTTTAGGTCACGTTGTTAGCGAGGAAGGTATACACGTGGACCACTCCAAAATTAAGGCTATTGAGAACTGGTCGGCACCAAAGACACCTACATAAATTCGTCAATTTCTAGGTCTAGCTGGCTACTATCGCAGATTCATAAAGAACTTTTCGAGCATTGCGAAACCTCTTACTTCATTAACCCAGAAAGGTGTGGCCTTTGACTGGGAAGCGAAACAAGAGAAGGCATTCCAGACACTAAAGCAGGCCTTGTGCACCGCACCGATACTATCCCTCCCCGAAGGGATAGAAGACTTCGTAGTGTATTGCGATGCTTCAAATCAAGGACTTGGATGTGTTCTTATGCAGAGAGGGAAGGTTATCGCTTATGCCTCCCGACAGCTTAAGACACACGAAGTGAACTATACGACACACGATCTCGAATTAGGAGCAGTGGTATTTGCTCTGAAGATCTAGAGGCACTACTTATACGGAACAAAGAGTACTATTTTCACCGATCATAAGAGCCTTCAACACATTTTCGATCAGAAGGAACTCAACATGCGCCAACGACGATGGGTCGAATTACTAAATGACTATGAATGCGAAATTCGTTATCATCCTGGCAAGGCCAACGTAGTAGCCGACGCCCTCAGTCGAAAGGAATACACTGGTCGGAGGGTCAAATCTCTGACCATGACTATCCATTCCCACTTATCCACACAAATTAAGGAAGCGCAAATGGAAGCTTTACAACCTAAAAATGTGGCGGGTGAATCCCTGCGAGGAATGGAGAAGAATTTAGAAGTCAAGGGTGGCGGAGCCTACTATCTCATGGACCGAATCTGGACCCCAAATCATGGTGGTTTCAGAAACGTAGTCATGACCGAGGCTCACAACTCAAGATATTCCGTTCACCCGGGTTCAGATAAAATGTATCTGGATCTTAAGAAACTGTACTGGTGGCCTAACATGAAAGCAGAAATTGCTACCTTCGTGAGTAAATGTCTTACTTGCGCTAAGGTTAAGGTCGAGTATCAGAAACCGTCAGGACTACTACAACAACCAGAGATACCGGAATGGAAATGGGAGCGGATTACTATGGACTTCATAACCAAGTTACCCAAGACGACAAGTGGACTCGATACCATATGGGTCATTGTCGACAGATTGACCAAATCCGCACATTTCCTACCCATCAAGGAGACTGACAAAATGGAGAAGCTTACAAGAACTTACTTAAGGGAAGTAGTGCGACTGCATGGTATTCCGATATCCATTATCTCCGATCAAGATAGTAGATTCACTTCAAGATTCTGGCAGTCACTACAAAGTTCCCTGGGAACTAGGCTAGACATGAGTACAGCCTACCACCCACAGACAGACGGACAAAGTGAGAGAACAATAAAAACTTTAGAAGACATGCTGAGAGCCTGCGTGATTGACTTTGGAAAGGCATGGGATATTCATTTACCCCTTGTCGAATTTTCATACAACAATAGTTATCATACAAGCATAAAGGCTGCTCCATTTGAAGCCCTCTATGGTCGAAAGTGCAGATCCCCTTTGTGCTGGACTGAAGTTGGCGATACCCAGTTAGCTAGAGGAAGAGTTCCTGAAAGCACTCTCACCGGTCCGGAGATCATACGTGAAACAACAGAGAAGATCGTTCAGATTCGTGAACGATTGAAAGCCTCAAGAGACCGACAGAAAAGCTACGCTGACCAAAGGAGGAAACCTTAGGAATTCCAGGTAGGAGACCACGTCTTATTAAAGGTCTCACCGTGGAAGGGTTTAATACGATTTGGAAAGCGTGGGAAACTAAATCCAAGATACATAGGGCCTTTCGAGATTCTTGCCAGAATCGGCCCTATGGCTTACAAGCTTAACCTACCGCGCGAACTTAGTAACATCCATCCAACCTTCCACGTCTCAAACTTGAAAAAGTGCCTGTCCGACGAAACTCTTGTTATTCCACTCGACGAGATCGAGATCAACGAGAGCCTCAACTTTGTGGAAGAACCAGTAGAAATCATGGACCGAGAGGTCAAACAAACAAAACAAAGTCGCATACCCATCGTGAAGGTTCGCTGGAACGCCAAGCGGGGACCCGAATTCACATGGGAACGCGAAGATCAGATGAAACAAAAGTACCCTCATCTCTTTCATGTTCACTAGTATCTTTACTACTTTAAATTTCGGGACGAAATTCTCTCTAACAGGGGGATGATGTGACAACCTAATATTTCAACTCTTTGTAACGACCAAAATGGGTCAAGTATTGTAACCACTTCTGAATAATAAAAAGTTACTTTCATAATAAAATGTATAAATAAGTTCTACTTAAATTCCTTCTATGATTAAATGTCTTTGAACCATGATCGTACGTGAAAAGAACGCCCAAATCCGACTTCTTATAGCGAAGTTATGATTTTTCCAAGTTCGGCTTAGCAACAGACAGCTAAAAACTCGAATCGGAAATCGAGCGACTTTTGGCCGGAATGACCTAAACGAGAATCGAAGGTCTCGACAATGGTATTCCAGCGGTAAAAAGTCTGGCAAAAACCGACATCAGATAAAGAAGTTATGAATTTTCTAAGAAATTCCTTAAACACGATGGATTTTTAATAAATAATAAAATAATTTTGGAATTTGCCGACGGAGTCTAAACGAAAGTTGTAGAGCGTAGTCTCACCTACGCGAGGATATAAAGACCATCGAAAACGGAGTTCGTATGAAGAAGATATGAATTTTTGAAGTTTATTAAAAATAAATTAATTATTTATTTAATTCAAAATTCGGATATTATCCGAAGGGAACTCAGCATCCTCCTCCGAGGTACGCGCTGCGTACCCCTGTACGCCCCGCGTAACTGAGAGGATTGGCCTCTGATCGTCTACGTCGCGCTATCCGAAGAAACCGACCCATCCGACCCGTCCGAAGCCCCGACCCGTCCGACCCGACGTCCCATCCGACCCGGCGTCCCATCCGACCCGCGTACCCAGCAACCCGTCCCATCCGAACTGAGGCAGTCGAGGCTTCGGTCATGCATGACATACGCGTACGCGCTGCGTACGAGCGTACGCCCCGCGTACCGAGGCAGACCAGCCTTACTATAAATAGGACGCGAGGGTTTCCAAAGAAAGGGTTCATTTCTCTTCTCTCTCTCTCAACTTTGCCTCGTTTTCCGTGTCCGTTCAAACCCGAAGCTCTGGTCTTTTTGGCTCAAGTCCCGAAGGTCGATTTTACTCCCGAGATTCCCGAGATTCCCGAGAATCCCGAGGAAAATCCGTTTCCCGAGACGAAACTCTGCCCGGTTTTCCATCTCGCTATCTCCAAAACTTTCAAGTGAGTTTCATACCCCTTAATCAACCTTTTTAATTATTCTAAATACTTTTATATGCTTTCAAGGAGGGGGATTACAAGTAAACCACACGAGTATTATCGTGTGTTACATAAAGAAACTCTTTTATATACTGTTATATATTCAAATCACATGCGATTTATAAACATTTAAAGGAACTTTTATATATATATATATATATATATATATATATATATATATATATATATATATATATATATATATATATATATATATATATATATATATATATATATATATATATATATATAACATATGTCACAATAGCATTTTACCTTTTAAAATATAATGTTGTTGTAATGCATGTATAAACTAAACTGTTCTTAGATTTTTCTTGTCTATCCTAGACTCTACACCAAAAATCTATACTTTCATAAACAAGTGATTCCTTTTCTCAATATTTCTAAACAAACAAGACACGCTTTTTGGAAACTATAATAGGTATAGCTTTACGAACAAATTTCTAACTCTTATGTACTAGAAACACATATTTCAAGAAGTTTACTTTCGTATACAAGAACGAACGTAACATTTTAACAAGTAGATCTGTTTTTATACCACGGATTTGTGAGACACTAACTTCATGTACGTTCGAGTACACATTTCAAGTCTTGTATTATATACCAGAATCCCTTGGAGGGGGAGCATGGTGTTTGTGTATAGATCTATACGGGCTTGACAACCCGCGCCCTGACTGTTAGCTGCAGTCCACCGTTTGGGGTGACAAACGTCATAACATTCCAACGCCTGAAGAACGTTGTGTATAGGCATTCAGAGTCAATAGTATGGTTATAAAACTCACAAGGGGTATTAAAAATGCATTGATTTACAAGGTTTTCAAACTCATTGGTTTTTTACATTTACATACATTTTGGAAACAAACATTGGTCTTGAGTGAAGGCTACTTTTATACTAGTAGAAAATATAGGATTTTCTAAACACAAACAAACAAAGATAAAACATTTCATTTCATTCAAACATTGTCACTTAAATACTTATGAAATTCACCAGCTTAAATGCTGATCTACTCTTTCAAAATTACTTGTATGTCCCAGGAAATCAGTAATTTCAGGTATTCATTTCGCTTTTGATGAAGGGATGCTGTGGCGCCAGTTTAATCTCGTATTTTGACATCATATTGTAATTGGATTTTGAACATGTTACTTTTGACAAATGTAAACTTTCAATTATATATATGATGGTTGTATTGCTTTCTTTACTATGTATTCATTTGTTACGTTACCACATGAAGTCATCCGCCCCCGAACGTTTCCGCCGTTCAGGTTTGGGGGTGTGACATAGATGGATTTTCGTATCTGATGGATTAAATGAATTCACAACAAAACATGCCAATTTCCCAGAAATTCCATTGGTTGCAATTCTCAACAAAGATCCCAATCCCATTTCTCTGACAGCTTTTCTCTGTTCTTTGTTTGTAGATTTAACAATATCATAAAACTTTTTTGGGCTCATTCTTGTTCTCAAAGATACTCTGTGATTTGGATTTATTGGCACTTTTGCCTTATTTTTCTTTGACTACTTCCAGAGTCTTTGTTTTTCTTTTTCTTTTTCCTATTAGTCAATAATTTTCATTAACTTCTCATAATATAACATATATAATATAAAATAACTAACAATACAAGAAATTCACATGTGAATTTGTTTTGCAAAATATAATAGAATACATAAAATAAACATGTGAATTTGTTTATAACTTTGTAAATTAGACATGTGAATAGTAATAAACAAACTTGTTATTTTTTCATCAGATTCTTTCTTTACAAGGCTATCTTCAACTTTAATAGGAGTCGCAAATTTTTTGTATTCAATCATTTTAAGTCTTGGACTCTGTTTGATGTCTGTTCATGTTTTAACAAATTTATAAAGAATTAATTTTATAATACCAAATTCAATTATAATTTTATAAATATTAACCTTGAGTTGTTTTCTTTTCAGGTGTCTTGAAAACATATTTTTCTTGCTTCATCAACTTTTTCGTTTTTGTTTTATGTAATCTTGGACTCTGTCTGATTTCTGTTCATTTAAAAAAATAAAATTAAAGATAATTGATTTTATATATTAAAGTAAATTATAATTTTATAAATACTAACCTTGAGTTGTTTTCTTTTCAAGTGTCTTCAAAACAAATTCATCTTGCTTCATCATTTTTTTTTGTTTGCTTTTTTTGAATCTCATCAGCTTCTAAACTTTTTTCTTTTTCAACATTTTCTTCAATAGTCTTTTCATCTTCTTTTTTTCTTAAGTTATTAACTATTTCCACCACAGTTCTCCTTGCTGTGTTTTTGGTATATTTTTTTGAACCTTCAACTACATAATGTGAAATTTTTAATATGAATGTCAAAAATACAAGTAGTATTAATACATGTCAAACAATTTAAAATTGAACATGTGATGATCAAATTGCAAAAACTTTTTAGAAATTCACATTGTGATGTTAGGCTATCAGCTATATTCAAGATTCACATTGTGAATTTATGCATTTAACAACAAAAGAGTTTGAGGTTCACCAAATGATGTACTCATACACATGGTGAATTTTTACAATTACATTGAGCATAGTGAAATACAAACAAAAGTGCTGATCAAATTGCAAAAAAATTTATGTTTTTAAGAGATTCACATTGTGAATCTGTTTGAATGTGAGATACACATCCAAGATTCACATTGTGAATTTATGCATTTAATAGCAAAAGAGTTTGGGGTTCACCAAGCGATATACACATACACATTGTGAATTTTTACAATTACTTTGTGCATACTGAATACAAAAAAAAAAGTGTTGATCACCTTGCAAAAAAAAACATTTTTTTATCAGATTCACATTGTGAATCTGTGTGAATGTGAGATACACATCCAAGATTCACATTGTGAATTTATGCATTTAACAGAAAAAATGTTTGAGTTTCACGAAGTGATGTACACATACACATGGTGAATTTTTACAATTACATTGTCCATAGTCAAATACAAACAAAAGTGTTGATCAACTTGCAAAAGAAAAAAAAAACATTTTTTAACAAATTCACATTGTGAATTTGTGCGAATGTGAGATACACATCCAAGATTCACATTGTGAATTTATGCATTTAACAGCAAAAGTGTTTAAGGTTCACCAAATGATGTATTTATACACATGGTAAGTTTTTACAATTACATTATGTATAGTGAAATACAAAAAAAAGTGTTGATCAATTTGCAAAAAATATGTTTTTAAGAGATTCACATTGTGAATCTGTTTGAATGTGAGATACACATCCAAGATTCACATTGTGAATTTTTTTTAATAAGTGTGTAGTATATGATTAGATAATTAGTTATTTTAATCTGAATGCAAATGTTCTAACCTTTTTTTTTATCTTGAATATCTTCAACTTTTTCACTTGTAGTTGAAGGTAGAACATCTTTTAGACTTCTTGTCAATTTCATTCTTTTCTTATTATCGTTTTTTCGTTGATCTTTTCTTCATTTCCTGTTTTTGATTAACAAATTAATTCAAACATCAATTTCATGGTATGAAAGTTATGATTTATTCACATTGTGAATTCAGTTTAAATCAAAACATTACCAATGCAACTCTTTATAAATTTACAATGAGAAGCACAACACGAGATACAATATGAATTAAACATAGATGATATGTTAAATTGATATATAATCATGAAAAAATCAAATGTAAATGATAAATCATCCTGTGAATTCACAATTTGAATAAATGATATGTTAAATTGATATATAATCATGATTCACTTTGTGAATTGTCAAATAATATAATACTCAGAAACATTGAATCCTTTCAAAATAATCAAACGTAAATCACGAAGCACATTGTGAATTCAAAATGTAAAATTAGTTTTTCAGTTTAATGAATAAATTTAGAAACCACTTAGATTCACAAAGTTTTTAGGAAATTACAGTTTGTAATTTAGATATTCATGATTTCTGTATCGATTTGAAGAAATTTATATCATTAGGTTTTTGGTAATTATACGAATTCTCAAAAGTTAATTAAATTAGGGTTTCGATTTACTTAATAAACTCAGATTCAAGTTAGATTCACAAAGTTTTAGGAAATTTCAGTTTGTAATATAGATATTCATTAGGTTTTCATTATGTATACAAATTATTAAAAGTTCATCATCCGACGAGGGATTCAAATCAGTCTAAAATGACACTACTACAAAAAAGCTTATAAGACCCGGTTAAATCAATTAAGAGACCCGGTTTCGAACCGGGTCCTAAAGCCAGCGAGACCTATTTGAAAAAACAAATAGAACCCGGTTTTAAAACCGGCTCCTATCCGACATAAAAGAATCCGGTTATTCATAAATCTGGGACATATAAGAGGAATATAATGGCTAATGATTGATCATATATACAGATTAGGACACGGCTCAACCATACAAAACTGGGTCTTATATGGCTAAAAGAGCATGGTTCTAATTCTCAAACCGGGTCATATAAGGATTAAATATGGACCGGTTCCATTCAAATAACCAGGTCTTTTTAGCCTTGCAAAAACCAACTATAATCACAATACCAAAAAGCAATGGTTATAAAAATTAAATTGATGACAATTTTATCAGAATAACCATAATATAATGAAAACAATTGATAAAAATCACAAACTAATACTTGCATCCAAAAAACACATTCAAAACAAAACAAGAATTGTTCATTAATGAACAAATTATATTAATTTAAACATGCTAAATAACCAATCATTATAGTCATCAACAAAAACATGCTTAAGTGCTGCTAAAAACTCTTTGATTTGGTCATTACATAAAACTTACATAAATAAATTCAAAAAAAAAATTGTTTTCCCATGGAGAGGTATTGTCCAATAATCAAGTGTTGCAGCTATCCTTCAACCGCATTAAAAACAAAACACAACAGCTATCCTTGTTTCCCACTGAAAAATAAAACACAACAAATAATTAGTTTTTTGTCTAGCATTTTAAAAGAGTTGACTTTAGCAAACAATCATTAAACTAAAAGTAGGATGTTATAAAAATTAACAACTAACCTTATATACACTTTTAGACAATCACATCATTCATAAAATTTTTCAGAAATTCTCTGGCCCATGTAGCAACTGTTGTAACCAACGCCTTTTCCTCAAATGCAATTTTATCATTCCAAAGGGTACCAAACTATATGAAAATAAAATTAAAACTACTAAATAACAAAACAATTTGTTTCTTGCTTTGGAAGAAATGATTTTTGTAAGAAGTACTTACTCTACTCGGAAATCCATGTAGTCTGTTCAACACAAAATTAAAGATCCAATTCATTACATAATACCCACTCACTTCACGTTCTGATACACCGACTTGGTTGCACTAAAATTGTGATAGAAGGTAAACATAAATCACAAACGAAACAACATCTAACTAGTGGATAAGTAATAAGATAAGTTACCTCAATGAGCTTCCATACAATTGGAATTGATGTGTTCTTTTCATACCTCTAAAAAGCCCTAAAAATAAACCAGCAGCAGAGTTGTATTCAAACTTATAGAAAGAATGTTATTTTTATGTCATATTAAGAAATTTCTTACTTTTCCAAAAGTTTGAGCAGGTAGTAGTTGTCAACAGGATTTTTCATAGGCTTCATCAGAGAATCCAAAATGTATACAATATGATTTGAAGGGCAAATCACCAAGAGGACCCAATGCATACTAGTAATGGTTTGAAATTTTAGTATTAAAAAAAACAAAAAAAGAAAACAAATAACTATTAATATAGATAGCAACTTAAGATACTTTTGCAGGTATGGTGCAATAAGAAACGATTTTCCATGATGAAGTTGCATCGCATCAACGAGATAATTGACGACATTAATCGGAGTTTCCTGACAGGCTTTCCCAAGAATCTTATATGGGTTTAGGAAAGCACACTTTCACATACGTTTCTGAAGCATTAAGTGTAGAAGGCTACAAACAATATTACAAAAAATTTATAATCAAGTAATATCTTATAAGCAGCCTAAAAAGAAAATATCATCGAAAAAATTAATAGTAAAATTTGAATGCACTTACATCTGCCAAGTTGTTATGATGGACAAATCAGTTGTTTGTTTTTTCAACAAACGATAATATTCTTCATATGTAACTGAAAAATCAAACGCCCCAACTTCAAGATGTCCAACATCGGCTACCACATGAACCATTAGGTTGGTCTTCAAAAGGTCACGAAGTGATTCTATTGGACTTGGTTTATTGATCTTTTGGTTAGGCATGTTTTTTTCCATAACAACCTTTTCGGTTGATGGTCGCGCACCTGTGGTCTGAATTTGTTGTTGTGATGGCGCCTTGCTTTGTTGTTCCTATTAATAAGTCATTTTAATTAGCGAGAACGTCGTATATGCCATTCTTAAACATCAAAATATTTTATTTGTCGGCCTAAATATAATATTTTGATGTTTAATCGGAGCATATATGGAATTCTCTCATTTTCAGAAAATGTATATATGGTAGATAAAAAATTAAAGGATAATGAAGATGTACCTTACTAAGAACAATTGCGATCCGAGGCCATTGAATTACAGTGCCAAATGCATCTTCTAGGATACCAACTTCATTTGTCATCACAGGAATAGGAATACCTTTATATCTTTCATCAATGTTGTCTATCATAACCTTCAAGTGATTTTCGCGTAGAGGAAGTGAGTGAATTAACCCATCATTGTAAGGAAAGACCATCCCTCTGGCACATTTTTGGTTCATATCACCATAAGGTAACACCAAATCACAATGAATAATAGTCTGCAATCATATAACATGTAGTATATTTCATGTGTCAACATGTTAGAAAATTTGATATAAAACATAATTTGACAGCAAAGTTCAAAGTAAAATGATATCAAGAAATTCAAAAAACATAAACCTAACACATTAAAACAGAAAAATATGCTAAATACAAAAGTTTGGAACTATTTTAATATATTTTCCATCACACATGGACCATTATTGTACATTTGTATAACATAGTGACCAATTCTGCATTTCTATACACTTTTGGTTCATATCACCACAAGATAACACCAAATCACAATGAGTAATAGTTTGCAATCATATAGCATGTAGTGTATTTCATGTGTAAATATGTTAGAAAATTCGATGTAAAACATAATTTGACAACAAAGTTCAAAGTCAAGAAATTCAAAAAACATAAACCTAACACATTAAAAGAAAAAAAAATATGCTAAATTATGCATTCTATACATTAGAGGTACCTGTTTTGTAATTTTTTTCTACATAGTGCGTTCTTTTGTATATTCAGGGATTTGTAATTGTTTCTTACAGGGACCATTTCTGTAAAAAAACTTTTAGGGACCATTTCTATAGAAAAAACTTACAGGCACCATTTCTGTAATTGTTGTAACATAAGGACCATTCTGTAACTTTTACACAAGTTCTATTTATCTAGTTTTATTGCTCTATACAGCAGATACATAACACATACATGGGAATATTTTGTAGTTTTTTTGAAACACTTGGACATTACAGAAGACTATGATCGGTCATCAACTCTTACTCAATTATGTATCTATTTTCATACTTTGTTTTTCCCAAAACAATAAACTATTGAATTTTATTACTCTTTTCCCAACTTGTACCACATAATTATAATAAATTTATGTAATCAACTAGAGTTAGTGATAAAAATAAATAAACTGACTCATTAAGTTGTGGATTTTTTTAGTTGTTAAAGGTTGCTGTTATAGTAAAAAATTACCTTTATCGTATCTAAAGCATCCAATGTTGACGTCGAACCAGACCTATTGTTTTGAACACAGAAGCATAAATTATTCGGGACTTCGTTCCTAGACTGTTGCATCGGAAATAATGTTCTTAACTCTGCCAATTCAGTCACAGCTTCATCTAACTGGACCTGCATCTTACTAACAACTTCTTTGTCCACGGCTTTCCTCTTTTTTTGTCAAGTCCTTGCATCCCTTTTCTTAAGCCAATATCATGTCCCACCGCCTTAGTACGACCAGGGTGCTCCGGTCCTATCGCCATAGTCAACAAATCCTCTCCGGGACCCGACAACAAATCACCGTTGGATATTTCTTTTTGGACATCTATCTGTTAATGCAAACAACATAATAGTCAATACAATTACTTAGACAAAAAAAAGATAAAAATAAAAATAAAAAATAACAATCTTACAAGCTTTTTTACTATGGGTTCCATGTTAGGTGGTATTATTTTTGACCCTGACTCATTTTTAGATCTTCTCCCCAACACATAATCTAATGAACGCTCGCTTTTTATCTCATACAACTGTGACGGCAGCTGACCCGATGCCTTCTCTTGTTCCCACTTAGGTTTGTTGCCCCGATAACCATGTGGGCCTACTCGGGTTGGATTCGTATTACACATTGAACTCATCCTTGCTTTCTCACTTATATCTTTCCGACAAAAACAACAACCACAATTATAAAACTGGAACATAATGATTAATATTATCAAGAGACATTATATCCTACAAACCTGGAATTATTTTGATGATATTCTTTCCTTAAACTTTTGCAATGCAGTCTTTTCCAGATATGAGTAGGTTTCAAGTGGATTTCTCTCATTCTCATTGACCAAGAAATTCTTTTTAAGCCTCTTTTTGTATGATCTCCACTTGTGCTTGCAAGTCATAAGCACATATGATTTGCAGTTTTCATAATGGATATTCCAACGTTTCTGTTTTAGTTTTTTTTTTGTTTTTAAAAAAATATATTAGTAACATATATTAATTAAATGAAAGCACATGTAATGTGTATTAGATTAAAAACCTTGATGGTCAACCATAAGTTCTCCTTTTCATTTGCTGGCACTTTCTTCCAAGTCGGATATTTGATAGAAATTAACTTTCTCGTAACAACCCCGCGGTCATTGGCGAACTTATTTTGATTATCGCCACAATGCTGACCAATACCGTTAAATTCAACTTCTAGTGGCTCTGTTATATCCATTAGACGTGTGGTTGTTCTTTTTTTCCACGGTTTTGGTTGTGGTTGTGGTACCGGTTGTTGTTGTGGCTGATCATTCATCATCTTTATTGTAGATGATTTGCAAATAGCTCAACCACCTACCTGAACAGATTACAAAAACAATTCAACATGATATCACAATGCTTACTTTGTCATTTGATTGATATCTATATGTAGTAAGGCTAGTAACTGTATGCCTGTGTAACTAACCCATGAGTTACATTATAACAAATTCGTTTGATTGATATCTATTAAGCTTTTTCTAGAGCCAATTAGATGACAGTTTTTTTAAGTACTTTAAAAACAGCATCAAATCAAATCAATATATACAACATAATCAGCCATTTAATGTTGTATTCCTATAACACTATTAGTTGCCAAAATATAAACATATTGTCACACCCCGAAAACCGAAGGTGGAAACATTTCCGGGGTTGACTCCACGTTGAGTATCAAATCCAATGCACATAGTAAGTAAAGTAAATAACCATTACATTACATATATGAAAGTTTACATTTGTTTCAAAAGTAAGTTGTACAAGTGTGATACATAATATATATATATATATATATATATATATATATATATATATATATATATATATATATATATGAACAAAAGTAAGACGAGTCTTCTACGCACTCCGTCTTCGCCAAAAGGAATCATCGGGTACCTGTCTAATGTGGACCTGATTTTGAAAATCAGCATAACGTTGGTGAGTTCATAAGCGGTTTTGTTTTCTAAAAATGTACAAGTTCCTTTGTGTTTTCGGAAAAAGTTACACACCAAGAAAATCCCATATTTTCTTAAAAGTTGGTTATCAAATCCAAAATGTAATGTAAAAGATGTACACTGAAAAACATGTTTACCCTTGTGAACTGTAAAGTTTAGTTATCTGAATTGTTACACGTTTCTGGTTATGTACAAATGTTACCCCGAGAAAATCCCATATTTTCCTGAATGTTGGTTACCAAATGTGAAAGATGTATGCTGGAAACTTAGTTATCCTTGTGAAATATATTAGTTTTAACACGTATATAAAACTAATATATACAAAGTAAATTAATTACTTTATTCATTATTACTTTTTAGTAAATCTATGTTATCCTAATTGCGAGTTCCATAACCATACAATAGACTAGATATGGCAATAAGTAGTCCACATCATCTTATGACTTTAGTCACCCTTGAACCTTTCAGTTCTGTTGTACCTAGCAGCCAAGTGTGGGGTAGTCAGCCCCGTATAGATCTATACACTCAAGTCACACTCCATATCTAAGAGATTCTGGTTACGGGTGCGGTCCTCCACTCGCGTATCTCTGTGGAGTGTTCACCGAGGACGTGTCTCCAATTTATAGGAATAACAAATTTACTAGAATAATACAGGAAGTTCCTGTTATGAACAATAATCCTCCACTCGCGTATCTCTGTGGAGTGTTACCGAGGACAAAACAGTGTACAAAGTTTTACGCTCAACGTTCAAATGTCATGCTTTTAACTGATATAATGTGGAAAACCATTTGTGAAAATATAAAATACAACATTTTATAACATGTTTCACAAATAATATGTTTACGTGTTCAGCATGTTCAAATGGTTATCTGTTATGACTATCAGTGTTAAAAGCATATGAATTATGAAACACACACATGTAAAACAAGTTTTTAAGTACAAGTATCCCTTGTACTTTGCTTGTATTCCCCCCTGAAAACAGTGAAAAACATTGAAAAAGAATAGGGGTATGAACTCACTAGACGAGAAAATGTGACAGTTTGGATGCTAAGCGTTGGTTCGGGGCTTGTTAACACGCAAGGTTCCTTACAGATTTGAAGCCTTAAATCAATGTTTTTGGACTTAGATCTTTGGTTGAGGAGAGAGGTTAGAGAGAGAGTAGTGAGAGAGAGAAAAAGCTTCAAATGGAAGGTTAAACCTCTTTAAATAGTGTTCAAGATTTGGACACGGTGGAATTCTACCTGATACTGACGTTAGACGGGCTTTTGGTCGCACCCGATCAAGTTGCCGTAACCCGATATGGTTGATTCTAAATATTTTTCCGATTACTAGAATGGGGTGTTAAAATGAGTTCTAAATGCGTTGGGACACCCATTAAGTCATAATAACAAACTCAAATTAATGACTTAATTAAATGACGTAAACGGAAACTAATTTGGAAACGACGAATGGATTTACGAAATGGGTTACGATAAGGATTATAATTAATGATACGAATTTCGGGTTGTTACACATATCTAGTAGGTAAGACAAGAGAATAAAAGAATAGCATAAACTGGTACATATGCTATATATAGTTACAATGTTTTGCTGGAGATGAGATACAATTCATAATGCTTACTTTGTTGTTTGATTGATATTTATATGTAGTCAGGCTAGTAACTGTATGGCTGTGTAACTAACCCATGAGCTACATTATAACAAATTCGTTTGATTGATATCTATTATGCTTTTTCTAGAGCCAATTAGATGACAGGTTTTTTTAATTACTTTAAAAACAGCATCAAATCAAATCAATATATACAACATAATCAGCCATTTAATGTTGTATTCCTATAAAACTATTAGTTACCAAAGTATAAACATATCTAGTAAGTAAGACAAGAGAATAACAGAATAGCATCAACCGGTATAGATGCTATATATAGTTATAATGTTTTACTGGAGATGAGATACAATTTACAATGCTTACTTTGCCGTTTGATTGATACAAAAGGCCTATATCCTTAAGATAATGAGGAATGGTTTTGAGTCTAAAAATGAAATATCTTATCCCATCATTGCAGTGGCAGAACATGAGACATGATCATTAGAACTACAGGGGCCAAACAGTGAAACATAGTAGCCCTATGATGCCTTGCCTATGTAGTAATCTCATAAAATAAAAGTTTAACCCCACTTGGAAGAATCTATGTACTTAATAAAGTAAAGCAAAACCAAAAAGAGTAAAAGAAACCTAACCCTCTGACCACACTGTAACATTATCAAGTACTACCCAATAAACCATGAGACTAAAGGGAAGTTTGGATGTGCTGCTAAGTGCTAGATGAATCGGATTTTAATTTTAAATTTCTATGGCCAAAACAATCAAATTCCTTAGAGCTAATTTTGTTTTAGTTGAATGAAAAATTATGTTAATGATAATTAACTTAATTATTATAATCATTGTAGCAAGTACATATAACATCCTTTAAGCAAAACAGATTATTGAATTAAAAAGGAAGCGTGTGATTCATACAGTCTTATTAGAGATGGCAAATCTCCACAAAAAAGAAGTAAACTGTTAAAGACCAAGTGAAATAATTTTCTGCATATCTTACTAACAAAAAAAGATTACAATTTATAGGATGACTACAAGGTACTCTATGCTAAAAATAAGGACCCTACATGCAGTAATACTAAATCGTGGGACTACTAACAGGGGCACTAGCTCCTTTATTGACTCAAGCATAAGACCAAGTCTTTCTGCTTAAACATGCATGTAACAAACAAGTGATGCTTCAATTCTAAAAACGTGTTGCTTATTCCATCAGGAGGTGTTCGTATCAGTGATTAAACAACAAATTACCATTCAAATCAGTTTAATCTAAAGCAAAAAATGATAAATTACCAATAAAAAGTAAACATAACCAACGAGGAAGATGATACAACTGATATCTATAATTGTTCATCAACAAAAAAGTGATTCAAATAGCATACAACTTACGTGACAAGAATTAACGATACTCTAGGAGACAGTGGGAAACATTAAATGATCAGGAAGTGTACTTACCGCCACTACCACCACCAACACCATCACCGTTGTCATCATGATGCGGGCCCTAGTGTGGAGGATCGGGCCCTTGCGTTCCTAGATGCCCACGATCGTGTGACTAAAGGGGCTTCACGGAAATGGCCATAACTTTGGCTACGAATCTCCGTTTTGGGCCTACGACCAGTCAAATCGAAGCTTGGAGCAAGGAGCACGTCTAGATAAGTCAACCGAAGGGAACTTACCCATTTTTGATTCCAAACATCGCTTTCTAAATGGAGTTATGAACACTTTTGTTATTTTTCCTTAATTTTTGGGTTTTGTTTTTGGGTTTGTATTTGGCCCATGGACTTTTAGGGTTTCGTTTTAATTTCTGCTTCTTATTTTACTGTTTTTGGTGTAATTTGGATGGTCGATCATCAATTTTATGAACTTTCGATTTTCTCCCAAATTCTGCGTGTGTTAACCCAGATATTGAAGCCAACCCCACGGTATTCGTAGAATCAACGTGGTTTTGAAGAGATTGTCCTGGCTATTCTTTTAGAATCAATAGGTTCATTCTTGGTTATCTTTGTGTTGTTTTTTTGCGCTGCATCACATCACCACCACCAACCTCTACTGCTACCATCACCACAACGCGACAGCCTCCTATAACGCCCTAATTCTCAGGTATTGATTTATGTATGAGTCTTTTTTGGTTTTTGGGTCTACTCGACGAGTTGGTCGCCCTACTCGTCGAGTAGTAGCGGGTTGGTCCGCGTGTTTTAATGATCTACTCGCCGAGTCTAAGAGTGGACTCGACGAGTAGGAGCTGGCAGATGAAACCCTAGATTTCGGGGCATTTCACCGTATTTAAAGGATCATTGGCCTCCCCCAGCCTCCCCTTTACTGCTTCTTGTCCCTACCAAACCCTAAATCGTGTGTGTGTTCTTTAAGTGTGTTCAAGCTTGAAGGAGGAATTTTGGGAGAAGAAACAATCATATAATTTTCCTTAGCTTCTACCAGGACTTCTTCCATGTGTATCTTCAATCATTAATTCTGCTTCACTCGGTTGGTGATGGAAACGTCAGACGATGGGATAACTTCATGGATTATATGAAAAATCTTTCTTTCTGCTAGTCGAACATGTACTTCTCCAGTACTAGACGTATTATTTATTAGACGCATTCTAAAGGCATGATATCACTCTTACGATATCTTCCGATAGGTACCATTCTGTATCGTAAGCCTTCTCATTTCCTCCATTCACTCAGTGGGTGAGATTTGGGTTCATAGGTTCGTGGGCCAGATTTGGGTTCGTGGGTCAGATTTCATAAATAAAATTGATAATTAAACATGAATAAATTCTTAATGCAAACATATCCGAATTTTATAAACTTAAGTCTTAAACATCCAAATGAAAATTAAAAACATTCATGGAAACATGTTCAAACTAAAACATTAATACAAACATAAATAGTTAAAATTCAAATGACACTAAAACATATTAAATAATGACACGTCTCATCCTTAATCATATATTTGTCTTGTCTTTGTCTAAGACCTCACCCAAATCCTCTTCATTTTGCCCTAGATGTGGGTTATAATATCCATATTCCTTCATTGTGATCTGATCGTAAGTAAGTGGTGTCATCGACATCATCATTGAAGATGCAATGCCGATAGAAAATGGGGGTAGTTCATCAAGCTGATCGTACTCTTCCTCGTCCACAACATCATCAACACCAAGTATATGTCGTTTGCTATGCATAACGATGTGCTTTCCTGATTCCTTTGGGTCGTCAACATAGAATACCTGGGTAGCTTGTTTAGCTAGGATGAATGGTTCTGATACATATCTTTTTGTGGTAAGGTCAACAACTGTAAAACCATCATTGTCAACTTTAACACCTCGTTGGTTGTCAACCCATTTGCATTTTAACATAGGTATAATGACGGGATCATATTTCAATTCCCATATTTCCTGAATGACGCCATAGTATGATTCTTTGGCGATCCTCACCCTTGTATCATGACTACCTCCATATACTTCAGTTGAGGCTATTACTGTTACACCACTATTTTGAAGCGTACTTTTTCCATCTTGTTGATTAGTGTAAAATGTATAACCATTAAGGTCGTATCCTTGGTACGTTGCCACGAGATCATCAGGACCATTCCCTAGATGTACTACAACTTGATCCACACTATCGATGCCATAACTTGCTCTCACTTTATCTTTTAACCATTGTGAGAACGTTTTGTAATGTTCGTTAACCAACCATCTATTGCTCCTACCACGATTTGACAATTCCAGTGTTCTTTTGTGCTCATTTATATATGGAGCAATGATTGTCATATGTTGTAGGACTGTAAAATCTGCAAGTTGTAAGTCTTCTCGATTTGGAATGATCTTTTTCAATCCAATTGTCCCACTCCCTACAAGTCTACCCTCGTGTCGAGATTTTGGAATGCCAATACTATCAACACCTTGTAAATAGTCAGTACAATATTCAATTACCTCCTCTGTTGCGTATCCTTCAACAATACTACCCTCTAGTCGATGTCTATTCCTTACATACCCTTTCAAGACACCCATATGTCTCTCAAATGGATACATGTATCGTAAGAATATTGGCCCACAATACTTTATCTCTCTAACAATATGGGATGTTAGATGAACGATGACATCAAAAAATGAAGGTGGGAAATACATCTCGAGTTGGCATAATGTCAAGATAATATCACTTTCCCATGAATCTAATACCTCGGGATCAATAACTTTAGAATGAATCATGTTGAAAAACAAGCATAGCTTTGTGATTGTGTGTCGAATGCGGTCTGGTAGTATTCCACGAATTGAAATGGGAATCATAAGTGCCATTAAAACATGACAATCATGGGACTTCATACCAAATAGTTTTAGTTCTTTCATGGACACTAACTTCTTAATGTTAGTAGAATAGCCTGATGGAACCTTTACACCATGTAAGCACTTACAAAATTTTGTTTTCTCATCCTTTGACATGTTATAACAAGCTACTGGCAGATACGTACGCTTTCCAGGATTCCTAATAGGAGTAAGCTCGGGGAGAATTCCCATTTCAACCATGTCTTCTCGAACATTAATCCCGTCTTTTGACTTTCCCTTGATGTTCAACAATAAGGCTATCAAGCTTTCACAAACATTTTTTTCAATATGCAAAATGTCAAGACAATGGCGAACCTATAAGTGCTTCCAGTATGGTAACTCCCAAAATATAGATCTTTTCTTCCAAATAATTTTGGGAGGGGTTGTACCTGCACGTTTACGTTTACGTTTTCCTTTACCATTACCTTTGAATTTTCCGAATGTAATGTTTAGATTTTCAACACGAGAAAATACAGTCTCTCCTGTGACATCCCCAATTTCTCGGCCAGAAAAGACCGATTTGTTTATGCTTTGTTTTATAAATCAGAGTGATCGTTTAAAGAAAACGGTTGCGGAATTTGTTTCCAAAATAAAATATGATAACCATTTATCGAAACGTTTCTCAAAGAGAATGTATTTTCATTAAATAATAAAACCTCGGGATGTCATGTTCCGATACAGACCAAAAGCATAAACAATATAAAATAGACCTTACAACAGTTATTCATAACTACTGGCCTATAATCCAAAATCTCTCGTCAAGTCCACCAACTTATACTCTTGTGCCATTACCTGTAATGCAAAGAAAACTGAGTGGGTCAGGCTTGGGAGCCTGGTGAGCATATAGGGTTTTCAACCCACAATAATATAATTATTATATTCAACCATCAAACAATCAACTCAATTGCTCATCCCTGTTATCTTTCTTAGGATTTTACCCTAGGAATTCAACTACTCGTCATTCATTCATTCCTAAGGATTGACCTAAGGAATTAGCACAAACTTCCATTGCTACATAAGGCGCATCTGCCAACATTATCCTTTAAGCGCCTCTGCCAGAATTACGTCATACACTATGAGGCGCGACTGCCAGGTTTATGACATTCACTTTTAGGCGCATCTGCCGACATTATCTTATAAGCGCATCCGCCAAGATTACCCTATAAGCGCATCTGCTATTATTATGACAATCTCTACTTGGCGCATCTGCCAAGATCACGACATTCACTACTTGGTGCATCTACCGATATTATTCTCAAGCGCATCTGCTAGCATTATGGCATGCTCTTTTAGGTTCATCTACCAATACTATACTTAAGTGCATCTACTAGTATTATGTCACTCTCTCTTTGGTGCATCTACCAATACTATGCTTGAGCGCATTTGCTAGCATTATGACATTCTCTAATTGGTGCATCTGCCAATATCATTCTTAATCATCTTTCATACCTCATCATTTTATCACATACCAACTATCTCATCTACCCATGTTCTACCCAACATATTTGTAGATATAAAATACATATACAATTTAACTCATTTAAAAACTATATAAAACATTCATTCCATACTCATATCAAATAAACAACACTATATAAACACATACCACGTATTTTATAACAAATACTTCATATTTATGTGTTAGAAGAAAGTAACTACACACTCACTCGTATAAACAGCAATATACTTAATACACTCAAACCATACTTGTATTATTATCGTATTTGTGAAAGGTAGTATACACTCACTTGATCAGAAGATGATCGGACAACACTACGACTTGCAGAAGTAGTAATCCTCAGCAGATCTGGAAGATCTCCACAAAAATCGAACTTCTCGCGGGCAGAGCTTCGGCTCGGGAACCGCACTTCTCGGGATCTTCGGGATCTCGGGACTTGCTTCGGGGCTCGAGAATAATACCGGGGCTTCGGGGTATTTCTAGCACGCAAATCGATGCAAAACGGGAGAGAGAAGAGAGAAAATAGCAAAAGAACTCGGCTGCCCTCGCATCCTATTTATAGGAGGCTGGAGCCTCGGAGTACGCGGGGCGTACTGCCTCAGAATCGTCATTGCTTACGTATCCGAAGAACTCGAGTGCGAGTGTCGACATACCTCGGTGTATGCGGGGCGTAACTCGGATCAGATCGGTGACTCCTTCGGATAATTGTCCGAATTAATGATTAAATTTAAATACAAATTATTTAATAAACTTCGGAAATTCATATCTTCTTCATACGAACTCCGTTTTCGACGTTCTTTATATCCACGCGAAGGTGAGACTACGCTCTACAACTTTCGTTTAGACTCTGTCGGCTAATTTTGACTTTATTTTTAATATTCATTTTTAGTAGTTCGAGACAGGAAAACTCCGTTATAAAATCATAACTTCTTTATCCGACGTCCGTTTTCGCCTATCTTTTCATCGTTTCACTACAATTAACGAGATCTTCGATCCACGTTTAGATTGTTTCGGCTATAAACCGCTCGATCTCAAATCGAGTATTCGGGCTGCATACCGCTAAGCCGAAACTTAGAAAAATCATAACTTCGTCATACGAAGTCGGATTTGGACGTTCTTTTTATGCACGCTCACGGTTTAACGTATTCTACGACTTTCATTTATATTTCTAAGGATAAATATCGCTCTAACGTAAATTCACTTTTTACGTCGCGCTGTGTCATGCCGGTTCTGTCGCGAAACTTCGACAGGTCATAACTTCTTCGTTATAACTCGGATTTTGGCGTTCTTTATATGCACGGAAACCTTGTGACATATACTACAACTTGGTTAAGATTAATCCTTCTAGATAATCTTCCATCAAAAAGTCATTTTTGACGCCTATCGTCTCTAAGTTGACTAGCCCTGACCTACGGGCGTTACAATTATCTCCCCCTTATGATGATTACGTCCCGGAATCATCAACGAAATAGGACTTGCATAATGATTCCACACGTTATTTATTCATCCTTGGTAATAACCTTAAATGCTATGTTTCCTCGAAAGAGTATTTAACTCTATGGCTTTCTTGACCGCAGACGATGGCCAATCTTGCATCTGCTTATCGTACTATGTTGTACTTTCAATCGTAACCCTCGCGTTACCAAATAATTCGTTATTATGGACTTCTTCTTCTTCTTCTCAGGATAAATACTTTCCTTTATCTATTGTAACAAACCGATGGGTCGTGCTCTACTGACCTCTCATCGAATGATGTAATGCTTAGACTCAGGTCTCTTAGAGTTAAATTCCAAAATGGAATATACCTTCCTTCATATTCTAATGTGATATAATCACATTTTAGCATGTAGCATTTCTGCCTACAAACTTCTTTTAACAACGAGCGCGACACTATCAATCGCATTAACTTCAACCTTCTGACCTAAGTCAGATGTTACATCTAACTTGGTCCTCTAGACCACGTAACATACTCCTCGTAGTCGAACTCAAATTTAAACATAACCACTAGGGTCGGAATAACCATCATCCTACTAGTCATTACCGAAACAATGGAAATGACATGCTTGAATAAAATGGAATCAATCACTAGCTTCTTGGTAACCTTGTGACTTTCCCCGATCCAAGTGCGAGTCCTATGCTTCTGGTAGTATATGCATCTACTACCTTTCACACCTACTCATACTCGTCCCAAGTATTGTCCCGTAGTCGACCAAGTCACCATACAAGAAAATTAGACAATCATTCAACACATCAGTTAGCAAAACTAGGGTTTATATTAATTCCTTGAAACGATTACACAAAAGTCCAAGTTCACCCTATACTATGCCTCTAATAGGCTACACCACATGTTACTTTTCATATCGCTACTTTATAACTTGATCTTTAGATATAAGATCCTTATTCCTGATTCCTTGCATTGCCATCTGCTTCATCAAGGATCATTTGAAATGCTCTTGCCTTTAGCTTTGGTGGCGCCTCTAGCCTTGCTGCTTGAGTTTTCCTTGGGCAGTCTTGCTTGAAGTGCCCCTCTTCGTTACATTCATAACACACCTTTTTGTTGAAAATACATTCATCGGCGTAATGCCCATGCTTTCCACACTTGAAACATGTCACCTCCACGCCACATTTTCCTGAGTGCTTCTTCTTGCACTTATCGCACCACCGTGCCTCATCCCTTCCTCCTCCTCCAGACTTCGAGGATTTTCTTTTCTCATTAGAACCTGAAGTTCCTTCTAACTTTCTCTTCTCGCCAACCTCAACCTTACTGTCAGTCCTCCCCTTGATCATATTTTCAACAGACTTGGCAGCCCAAATAGTTGCCTCTAGAGTAGGTGCCTGACGCACTGGCACCGCATACTCCCAAGGGAGTCCCTTTGCGTACCGGTCGACTTTTGTCAGTTCGTCTGGGACGATGCGCAAAGCAAACTCCATCTTGTCTGTGAAGGCATTAGTGTATTCATCCACTGACATGTTGCCTTTCTTCAATATCAGAAACTTATTCTCCAACTCCAATAGATTTTGAGCCGAGCAGAACTTGCGCTTGAACTGCACCAAGAACTCTGCCCATGTCAATTGCAATGGCTCATTAGGGTTTAAAGTCTTCCCTAGAGTGCTCCACCAACGAACGGCTCCACCTCGGAATTGACGCACTGCATAGATAGTTTGCAACTTGCCTCTGCAGCCACAAGTCATGAAGGCTAACTCCATTTCGGAAATCCAATCCATAACTCCAATCGGATCCTCCTTTCCATTGAAGGTCGATGGTTTGCAAGTTAGAAAGTCCTTGTACTTGCATCTCATTCCATCATTCCTTCCATCATGGTTGTTTTGCCTAACTATCGGTGGGTTGGCTTGACCAACAGACCCACTGACGTTTCCACCTTCCGAGTGCCCTTCATTTAATTCAGGCTCTTCCACACGAATTGACAGTTCTTCACGATTCTGTTGAAGCAACCGCCTAGTCTCCTCCATTTTATGATCCAACATCGTTTGAATCATCAATTGTACACCAGCCATTGTTATCGGCTCAGGTGCTGCTGCTACGACAGGTATTTGCTCAATCACAGGTGGTTGATTCTTGTTTTCATCAGCATTTCCAACTCCACTTCTTGTTCTCACCATTTTTGATCTACACACCGAATAAGGTGAAATTAGATCCTCATTCATGATAGATATTCAAATCGCCCTTATCACTCCGAAACGTTTATATGCTAGTTCTAATATCGTAGCCATACGCTTAGAATCCTACACACATAAGGTTTTCAGATCCGGTCGGCAACAGACCATAGATCCGAACAAATAATAGCATCAATATAGCTATCACACAAAACATTTTGCACATAAAAGCATTTTAGGCATCATTCCTAAAATAAACTAGTGCTTGTGTCAATTTAGGTGTACTACCTAACATATTTTAGACACACTCCTCACAATCATTACTTAGCATTCTAAGTTTAACTCTAGAAATTTCCTACAAATTCCTAGTTCGCTTAAACTAATGCTCTGATACCAACTGTGACATCCCCAATTTCTCGGCCAGAAAAGACCGATTTGTTTATGCTTTGTTTTATAAATCAGAGTGATCGTTTAAAGAAAACGGTTGTGGAATTTGTTCCCAAAATAAAATATGATAACCATTTATCAAAACGTTTCTCAAAGAGAATGTATTTTCATTAAATAATAAAACCTCGGGATGTCATGTTCCGATACAGACCAAAAGCATAAACAATATAAAATAGACCTTACAACAGTTATTCATAACTACTGGCCTATAATCCAAAATCTCTCGTCAAGTCCACCAACTTATACTCGTGTGCCATTACCTGTAATGCAAAGAAAACTGAGTGGGTCAGGCTTGGGAGCCTGGTGAGCATATAGGGTTTTCAACCCACAATAATATAATTATTATATTCAACCATCAAACAATCAACTCAATTGCTCATCCCTGTTATCTTTCTTAGGATTTTACCCTAGGAATTCAACTACTCGTCATTCATTCATTCATAAGGATTGACCTAAGGAATTAGCACAAACTTCCATTGCTACATAAGGCGCATCTGCCAACATTATCCTTTAAGCGCCTCTGCCAGGATTACGTCATACACTATGAGGTGCGACTGCCAGGTTTATGACATTCTCTTTTAGGCACATCTGTCGACATTATCTTATAAGCGCATATGCCAAGATTACCCTATAAGCGCATCTGCTATTATTATGACAATCTCTATTTGGCGCATCTGCCAAGATCACGACATTCACTACTTGGTGCATCTACCGATATTATTCTCAAGCGCATCTGCTAGCATTATGGCATGCTCTTTTAGGTTCATCTACCAATACTATACTTAAGTGCATCTACTAGTATTATGTCACTCTCTATTTGGTGCATCTACCAATACTATGCTTGAGTGCATCTGCTAGCATTATGAAATTCTCTAATTGGTGCATCTGCCTATATCATTCTTAATCATCTTTCATACCTCATCATTTTATCACATACCAACTATCTCATCTACCCGTGTTCTACCCAACATATTTGTAGATATAAAATACATATACAGTTTAACTCATTTAAAAACTATATAAAACATTCATTCCATACTCATATCAAATAAACAACAATATATAAACACATAGCACGTATTTTATAACAAATACTTCATATTTATGTGTTAGAAGAAAGTAACTACACACTCACTCGTATAAACAGCAATATACTTAATACACTCAAACCATACTTGTATTATTATCGTATTTGTGAAAGGTAGTATACACTCACTTGATCAGAAGATGATCGGACAACACTACAACTTGCAGAAGTAGTAATCCTCAGCAGATCTGGAAGATCTCCACAAAAATCGAACTTCTCGCGGGCAGAGCTTCGGCTCGGGAACTGCACTTCTCGGGATCTTCGGGATCTCGGGACTTGCTTCGGGGCTTGAGAATAATACCGGGGCCTCGGGGTATTTCTGGCACGCAAATCGATGCAAAACGGGAGAGAGAAGAGAGAAAATAGCAAAAGAACTCAGCTGCCCTCACATCCTATTTATAGGAGGCTGGAGCCTCGAAGTACGCGGGGCGTACTGCCTCAGAATCGTCATTGCTTACGTATCCGAAGAACTCGAGTGCGAGTGTCGACATATCTCGGTGTACTCGGGGCGTACACGAGTACGCGGGGCGTAACTCGGATCAGATCGGTGACTCCTTCGGATAATCGTCTGAATTAAAGATTAAATTTAAATACAAATTATTTAATAAACTTCGGAAATTCATATCTTCTTCATACGAACTCCGTTTTCGACGTTCTTTATATCCACGCGAAGGTGAGACTACGCTCTACAACTTTCGTTTAGACTCCGTCGGCTAATTTTGACTTTATTTTTATTATTTATTTTTAGTAGGCCGGGACAGGAAAACTCCGTTATAAAATCATAACTTCTTTATCCGACGTCCGTTTTCGCCTATCTTTTCATCATTCACTACAATTAACGAGATCTTCGATCCTCGTTTAGATTGTTTCGGCTATAAACCGCTCGATCTCAAATCGAGTATTCGGGCTGCATACTGCTAAGTCGAAACTTAGAAAAATCATAACTTCCTCATACGAAGTCGGATTTGGACGTTCTTTTTATGTACGCTCACGGTTTAACATATTCTACGACTTTCATTTAGATTGCTAAGGCTAAATATCGCTCTAACGTAAATTCACTTTTTACGTCGCGCTGTGTCGTGACGGTTCTGTCGCGAAACTTCGACAGGTCATAACTTCTTCGTTATAACTCGGATTTTGGCGTTTTTTATATGCACGGAAACCTTGTGACATATACTACAACTTGGTTAAGATTAATCCTTCTAGATAATCTTCCATCAAAAAGTCATTTTTGACGTCTATCGTCTCTAAATTGACTAGCCCTGATCTACGGGCGTTACATCTCCTCATAATGGTTTCCTTGCCGTCCTCTCCTCTGTTTTACCATTGAACACCTTTTTTTCTTGCGATATGGGTGATTTTTTGGAAGATATCTTCGATGATCCATATATACATTTTTCTTGAAATTTGACAACCATAACGACTGTGTGTCATCTTCATAAATTGGGCATGCATTTTCTCCTTTTGTGCTGTATCCAGACAAATTCCCATATGCTGGAAAATCATTTATGGTGCAATAAATCATGGCCCGAAGTTGGAAATTTCCCCCACTATATGCATCATACACTTCGACCCCTGGACTCCACAATTTTTTCATGTCCTCGATTAATGGAGCTAAATAAACATCGATATCATTTCCCGGCTGTTTTGGACCTTGAATTAGTAATGACATCATGATGTATCTTCTTTTCATGCATAACCAAGGTGGGAGATTGTATATACAAAGAAGAACCGGCCATGTACTATGACGACTACTTAGGCTTCAAAATGGATTAATTCCATCAGAACTAAGTCTGAACCGAATATTTCTAATCTCTCAACCAAATTCTTTAAAACTGGAATTAATATTTCTCCATTGAGGGGAATCAGCCACATGTCTTATTTTTTTCGTCTATTTTACGATCGGCATGCCATCGTGTTAATTTTGCATCTTTGGCGTTTGCAAACAACCGCTTTAATCTAGGCACAATAGGCAAATACCACAATACTTTAGCAGGTAGACCTTTCTTTTTCACATCAGTGGTTTGTTCTGTATGATTATTCTGCTTATACCGTGATGTACCGCATGTGATACACTTATTCTTTCGATTTCCATTCCCATTGGACACATTAGTTTTTTTGCTTGATATGTTGAAATAGGTAACTCGTTATCTTGAGGAAGCATATCATTCAAAAGCTTTAGAAGATTTGTGAAACTTGTATCACTCCAACCATTGTTTGCTTTTAGGTTAAATAGTTTCAAAACTACAGATAGTTTGGTATACTTCATACACCCGGTATACAATGGTTTTTCTGAGTCGTCAAATAATTGTTGAAAATGTTCATAATCCTTTTCAGCGACATTGTCCTCCCAATCATGTAACATTTCAGATAAGTCATCGTAGTTGTCATTGTTTGAATCATTGTTATCATCATTAAACTCTGAAACAACCTCATTACGATTAACCAATGTCTCCCCGTGTCGTGACCAACATATATAATCTCTCATAAACCCACGAATTGTTAAGTGTTCCTGTACTTCGGCAGAATCAGTGTACATACGACAGTTCTGACAATCTACACAAGGACACCATATGTAGCTTTCTCTTTTATTCACCCGATTTTCCTCTGTAGCTTTAAGAAAACCACCCAAACATGCCAAATATTCATCACATGAACGTTTAATTCTATACATCCAGTAACTACGATCCATCTGTTATTACATAAACCATATATTAATAACATGCATGTAGGACTAATAATAAATCTAAAGGCATTTGTAATTTACCTAATACAAATTTAATCTTACGAAAATATGACCGAATGTTTGAAAGTAATAAAAATACCTTATCTTCACTCGTTAGACAAGATGAGTAATGTATTATTTGATGATCCAATAAGCTTCAACAAATATTCCTGTAATATTCAAACAAACAGTAAATCAAGTCATATAACGAATTATGTAATAAAATAAGTTATTATTATTATTATTATTATTATTATTATTATTATTATTATTATTATTATTAATCCATTGTAATTTTGATTGGGTTTTAATACTAAAACAAATCATATTATTTGTTATATGAGTAGCTAAAAATCGTTTATGTAATTGATAGATATTAAATATAGGATATAGATCCGGTAAGAAATTTTTTTTGGTAGCAAGGTAAGAAAAAAAAATTTCGACTTATTTTTTTGGCGAACAAAACAAATAAATCACTAATGAATCAATAATAATATGATTCACCAAAAAAAATCCCGAAAAAACATTTCGATGATTCATTTTCATGATAATTTTATTGATATTCACTAAAATTGTCATAAAAATGATTTTTTTCTAGATTTACCTAAAAATGAATCATAAAGGTGTTTTTTTCGGAATTTTTTCTTGTGAATCATTTTACTTTTGAATCACCTAATGATTCATTCCATTTTTTTTGCTAAGAAAATATGCATATAAAAAAATTTACCTTCCTACCAAAATTTTCCTTCTTATTTGATCTTGACTCTTAAATATGAATGCATATAAATAACTTTTTTATAACATCAAATATTATAGAAAAAACTAATTTACCGAAAGGTGGGACTTTCTTTATTTTTCCTGCCAAAGGTCTCTTTCACCTTCTACCCTATCAATGAATGCATCGTGTCTTTCATACTCTACCGTAGTCACATATCAAAACCTCCGAAAACATAATCTCATATGGCGATCTTTTACCAATCAGTTGATTCCCTCTTTTAATCTGCCATATTTTGTATATTTCCCCCAAAAGCCCAACTAGATATCTACAGTTGATAACCTTTACTATCCCAGAATGTGAGTCGCCCCAGTTTTGCAACCTTCCACCATATAACCCCAAAAGGCTCGGGTGATGGGTTTGCTAGCTTGCCACTCTCTTGTTATTTTTTCAGATTAGCATTTGAATGCAATTATTAAATTTCAGTTATATTTGTTCTTTACTTCTTATTTGTTGTTGCAGGGTTATTCCAAGGTTTGGAGAAGAAACAGGAAAAAAAAAAAAACGATTTCACCACTTAAGGTTTAAGGTGTTTCCATTTTCTATACTAGTTACTTTTGTTATGCCATTATTATATAACTATTATGCATTGATCGTTATCAGCTTATCCTCAATGGCAGTAAATTTGAAAAACAGTCAAACAAATGTTTTGGGCAGGGTGTTTTTGTTAGAGGTTTAGATACATGAATACCATAAACAAAAAAAAGTATAAGACGTATTTTAAGTATCAATATCTAAGAATTCTAATATTACAAGACTATTTATCACATAAACAATACCAATGAAGACCTTTAGAAAGGTCAAATGAAAATTGACTTAAATTTAGAGCTACTTTGATAACACTCTTGGTCATATAAATTTAAAGCTAGTTTGATAACGGTATTGTTGATGCTTCTTTTTTTTTAAAGAAAATTGAGTTACCAAATCTCGTTGATTAGAGGTACATACTTGGACTTAATAAGGAAGAACACATGTGTTATAGCTAATAGTTTCCATCCCAGTCGTATGTGATCTTTTGATTTTCTGCATGTATAAGGAAAAAATAAACTTACAAAAATATTTTCTCGTTTAGCCTAGTGGAATAGCAAAGAATTGTAAATCAATTAAAACAAAATTTGATTAGCATTGGAGATACATACCAATAAGCTTCTAGCTTCCTTCTCTTGATTTTTTTTCCTGTAGGAATGAACAAGATAATCTTAGGAATTAGTGGTAGTTATCCTCCCAAATAGTTGTATCAATATATGTTAAGTTTTAAAATGTAAATTTTGTTTATGAATAAATACAACTTTTTTCATATGGTCTCTATTTTTTGTGTGTGTGTGTGTGTGTGTGCGTGACTGGAAGAAAAAACACCAATTAAATAGATAATTAGTGGTGATTATCTTTCAATCCATGTTTTTATCAATATCTCTTTAGCTTTAAAATTTAAAGTTTTATTCATAATGAGTTAAGTATTTGAGTACTGTATATCTTATCTGTTTATTTATTTATTTCACACTGCATGATTTTCAACGTCATAAGGAAGAAAATATAGTTGTATTCATTTATTTATCTACTCAAATGCGCAGGCATCATCTATCTGGTGTTCTTTGGAGCTGCTGGCATACTTTTATTGATCTTCTCTGGTTCTATTTGTGCTCCTTGTTAATTTCTTTCTAGATGTTGGTGGGGTTTTTTTTGGTTTATTGACCATTTTGCCCCTGCTTGGCGTTTTTCAGTGTGGTGCTTGTTGACTGAAGTTTTCTACCTCTATTCATCCATTTGCTAATGTTCTGGGATACATCTTTGATATTTGGACCTTTTTACCCTTGGGTGTTTTTTTATTGCTTTTAGTTCTCTGTTTGGTTAGCTTAGCTTTTGTTTCTTTGGCTCTTCTTGTTGCTTAATATTTTACTTTGTTCCAACTTCCTTCTTGTGTGTTGCTTAATAAAGTCATAGTTGTTCAAAACAAAAAACAAGTCATTAAGCCACATTTGCATTTTCTAGATGAAGTACAAACACCTATTGAAAATGGATCATATGGCTTCCTAGTATAGTATGACTTGTTTTGAAAGTTTGTATATGAAAAAGGAGTAATAAATGTTTTTTCATAAATATGCAAAAACTTGATGAAAAAGAGTTTGGAAGAGAATAAGGCCCGATTCTATTTTTAAAAACGGGTCATATAATTGTAAGGTTATAAGACACGGTTCGGTAGATCAAAACCGGCTTATATAATTTTAGTATATGTCCCGGTTTTTAATTTAAATCGGGTCATATTACAATCTCTCTTATAGAACCCGGTTTTTCCATAATATATCCCGGTTTTTCCCAAAACCGGGTCCTAATTGGCGAGTCTTATGACGCTTTTTGTAGTAGTGTTTGTTAATAAAATAGTGTATTAACAGATTCATCGAATACATAATGTAACAGATAGTTTAGATTTGTCGTTTTGAAATTTATCAATTGAAAAAATATAATGTTGAAAATGGATTAAATGAGATAATCGAAAGTGAATAGCAGTCAAATCGATGTCATCGGTGGAGTAAAAGATCGCTTTCAATGAGAGGGTAAAATCGATTTCACTGAATTGAAACTGATGAACTAACGACGTTAATTAACAGTGAGAGTTAAAAAATTTTAGTTTGAAGACAATGCCCCCTTAAGTTACGTGTTTGGTTATAATCAACTACACACTATTGTTTTTCATACTTTTACATCTCAAATCAAATGGCTGTTAATATTTTGATCCAACCATCTTAATAGGTTCCTTGATTCCTCCACCCATATTGGTTCTCTATTGAACCCTTCCCTATATATATATATATATATATATATATATATATATATATATATATATATATATATATATATATATATTAAGTTTTAAATATTATAACATAGAATTTGTACATCTACTTGTGATCATTACTATGAGATTTACCACTTATTTAAGTGAGTATTAAACACTTTCACATACATAGTAATCAAACATACTCAGCTTTTATAAACTTTATGCAACGTAAAACAGTTTGCCCAGTGACTTATCCTTATATAACTTAGGGCTTTTCAATCTCAATCCTTACACCTCGGGTGCTTATCCACATACAAAATAAGTCGAGTTATTTTTGTACATTAGTTAAGGGTTTATAGTGACATGCTATTCATTACCTATGTATAAACACTTACATACCCACACTATTATAATCGTTAATCTTCGGAGTGAAATATCCCAAGTAGTCTTGAAATATGGTGCTTTCGACAATTCAACAAAACACTTTTTAAGTTATATAGTATACAAATATATAATATGTTTTATTAAATTAAAGTTATATTTTTATTATATTTAAATAAAAAATTTCATCCATATAAGAACCACTTCTTATATATTTTTCATCATCGTAATTCATAAATAAAAGGAAACATCTATCAAATTATCTCAAGAAAATTGATAGTATTAATAAAGCACAAATGATGATTATAAAGATTGTGAGTTTTAAGAAATTACTTTTAAGTTATTCAATTTGAATTAAAATTAATATGTTAATTGAATTTTGAAATTTTAGAAAAATATCTCATAGGTATTGTATTATGCATTCAAATGTTTACGTAATTGGAAAATGTTTTAAATAATAATAATAATAATAATAATAAATTTTATTATTATTATTATTATTATTACTCCCTCCGTCCCAATATTATTGTCCACTGACAAAAAACACACAGATTAAGAAAAGCATTAATTACCACTAACTTTATATAATAAAATGACAGTTTTGCCCTTACTTTGCATTTAATGTCCAATTAAATGCTTAATTGGTTAAGTAATAACGAGGGGTATTTTGATAAAAATGTTATTTATTTTTAGAAGTGGACTATTATTTTGGGACAAACCAAAAAGGAAAGATGAACTATAATTTTGGGACAGAGGAGTATTAATTTTGAGTTCCTTTTTAAAGAGTACTTCAATGTTATTCGTCCATTTTTTTTTTGTTTTTTATTGTTAATTGTGGCAAACCGGTTGATTTCTACAAGTTTGACATGTATTTCTCTACCGCCTCTACTCCCATCGTGGTTACTTTACTCACTCCACCATTCTACCACCTCAAATACTAATTGGTGTTCATGTTTGCTTTTTCTGTAAATTCATCTCCTATATCGTCACGTCTTTTCCTCCGGCCATGCCCTTTGCGTTTCTACATTATTGCTTCACGTATGTCTTCCTTATCAAGAACGTTGTTCTTCCATGTCCCTCTACCAACTCTCTGTCAATTAGATTACTACCTATCTGCTTTACTGACGTCCTATCCGATTTGGTTTTCAATAAGGGCTCCATTAATAGCAAACAAAGAAGAAAAAAGCTTCGTTTTCACACAGGAAGCTAAGATGGAATGAAGGTTTTCATTTTGGATTGGAAATTAAGCTACATTTCTATTTGGGTAAGATTTCGACTATATTTTATTTTCGTCACTTGGAATTTCATCAACTCGTCTTCTAACTCCAATACAGGTGTAGGGTTTTTCTTTTTAATTTTGTATATGGTGTTATAAATTAATGAAAGAAATGGTATATAGAAGAAAACTTTAATATTTGGAGGGATGTTTTCAGATGGGAGACTATATATCGCATGCTACCTGTTTGATAAAACTCCTTAATGAATATGTACCACTCTCTCTTTCCCTAGTAATTCTAAGAATATCACCCCATCTGTTGATGGAACTGGAAATTTTTTAAGATATAATTTTGTTTTGGTGTTTTATTAAGAAGACGCTTCCATCTGTGTGGCCAATTTGTCGATATATTGGATTTACTAAATCAACTAATCATATTCTTAGTCTTCCCTCAACAAAAGTTAAGGAATACCCAAATTTTTTTACTATATGGTTGTGTAGTTTGGAGGTTATTCAAGTGTTTAGATCATAAAATCAAGGTAAAAGGAATGTTTGTATAAGGTTTCCAATAGTTGCCATATAATATGAAAAATTGGATGGAGGAATTTTTCATATATTTTGGTTCATACTTATAATACAGAAAGAGGAAAAATTCATTCCACCCTTCTTTGGAAGGAGTATCCCTTGAGTTGTTGTACCCTTTAAATACCTTAGCACTCGTACGGCGGCTTCCATGTGACTTTCTCGAGGATCTGCCACAAACTGGCTCAAAACGTTGACCGGATAGGTGATGTCGGGCCTAGTTGCTTGTAAGTATAATAATTGTCCGATGAGTCTTCTATACTGGCATAGTACATCCTCATCATTTTTTCCAAGTTTCGTATTTTGTTCCACGGGAAATGCACTAGGTCAGCATCCCATCATTCTGATATCATTGAGGATATCAAGAATTTATTTTCTTTGGTTAAGAACAAGACTGTCTTGTGTACATGTGACATCGACGCCAACGAAGTACTTTAGGGGACCGAGGTCTTTGATGCTAAATCTTTCATCCAAAAATGTTTTCGTTTCTTGAATCTTTTTCATATCGTTCCCCAGAACTATTACGTCGTCCACGTATATAAGTGCCGCCACAAAGGACTTTTTGGTTATGAAAATAAACAAGGAGTAGTCTACTTGAGATTGTTTGAAGCAAAACAAGGAAAGGTCTGCTTGAGATTGTTTGAAACCGGTCATATGTAGGGAAGAAGTGAATATTTTATACCAATTTCTTGAAGCTTGTTTGAGACCATAAAGATATTTTATACCAATTTCTTGAAGCTTGTCTGACGGTGACAAGTTTAGCCACTGGTGCGAACATGTCATGAAATTTTATGCCTTCCTATTGGGTGAAACCTTTTGCTACTAGCCTCACTTTATATCTTTCGATCTCGCCATTGGGTTTATACTTTACTTTATATACCCATTTGGAATCAATGGCATGTCTTCCTTTTGGCATTTCTTCAAGTGTCCAGGTGTCGACTTGTTCGAGGGATCATATTTCTTCCTTCATGGCTTTTCTCTAACTTTCATCTTGTACTGCGTGATTGAAATTATTTGGCTCAACATTGGTACTAATTGCCACCAAGAGGGCCATGTGCGATTGAGTGAACTCTTCTTATGAAATGAAATTGGAAATTGGATGTATCGTTGAAGAGTTTTCATTGGTGGCGGGTGTTGTTTGGTCTTTGAATGATGGCAAGTTCACAATGTAGTCGTTAAGATAGGCTGGATGAGATCTGCTTCTTCTTTCTCTATTAGATCTAGCATTTCCAGTGTTACTTGAATCTTCGTCGCATGTGGGTACATTATTTGATTCAACATGCATGTCATTTGGGTCCATATTCTCATCACTGTTATTCATTTCATTTGGTGCACCACCACTATCATCATTCGCATCTTGATTCACATTAACTTCCCTATGGCCCATAGATGCATCTTTATTATTCTCTTCAGTAGCAACTACTTCATGATTCCTTGTATCTTCATTTTCCGATGTTGGTGCCTCAAAAAAAAATTCTTCTTCACTTTCTGCTTGAGCATTTTCATATGGAAATGTGCTTTCAACAAAAATTACGTCTCTTGACACTATCATTTTTTTCTTTTAGTGTCAAAGATTTTGTATCCTTTTATGTCACATGGGTACCCAAAAAAAATTCCCGATCTCCCCCTTTCCTCGAACTTATCTCCTCTTATTTTGGTGCTACGGTAGTAAGCAAGGCAATCAAAAATCTTCATGTGGTCATAAATTGGTTTTTGGTTGTAGATGATTTCATATGGAGTCTTGTTATGAATCGTCTTGGAAAGGGGAGATTTATGATGTGAGTTGCTGTCAAGATACAATCACCCCAAAAAGTAGAGAGCAACTTTGCTTCAAATCATAAAGCTCTTGCCATCTCGAGAAGATGTCGGTGTTTTTGCTCAACTATCCTGTTTTGTTGAGGGATATGAAGGTAGGTGGTCTCGATAAATATTCCTTGATCTGCATAGAAGTTTACCATGTGGTTTGATGTAAACTCCTCTCCATTAACACACCTGATCCTTTTTATATTTTTATTAAATTGGGTTTTGACCATCTTGCAAAAACTAATCAAGCAATCACTTACTTCAGATTTGTTTTGTAAAAGAAAGACCCATACAAAACGACTAAAATCATCAACAATCTTAAGGAAATAAATATCTCGGGTAAGGGAAGGAGTTCGATATTTCCCCCATATATCACAATGCAAAGCGTCAAAACATTCATTTGATTTGATTGAACTAGTAGGAAATGGTTGTCTAGTAAACTTTTCCCTTGCACAAGAATCACAAATCAAACTATTTGATTTTGAATAAAAGAAATCTAACTGTGAAAGTTTTCCATGTGTGGCATGTCCCAAACGTTTGTGCCACGCTTCACCTGTTGTTGCTAATGTTCTTCTTACATTCTTCTCGCCATTTATCTGATATAGACCTTGTTTTCAACTACATTTTCCAATCAACATCTTCAAACTCAAATCCTATATAACAAAAAAAAAACATCCAGAAAGAATGTTATAGCACATTCAAGGCCCTTCGTTAATCTGCTAACCGAAAAAAGATTACACGTGAAGTCTGGAACAAATAAAACATCACGAATTTTAGTTTCCTTAGGTAACGTACAAGTTCGTTTTCCCTTCACAGTCATTTGGTATAGTCACAGGTAACTACAAATATGTGGCAATATTATTGCAAAAATGGTTAAGAGTGTAGGTTATGTCCTCGGTGCAACCCAAGTCCACAACCCATTCGTTACCTTCACTGAATCTACCTACCATGTTTTCCATTGGCTGAACAAAATCATCGTTTTGAGAGTTTTTCGTAGCAAACAGATGGCGAATTATTTAAATTTCTCATTACGTAGACTAGCTATAGGGCTTTGTTTTTCAACAACATGCTTGCCACTAGCCATTTCTTGTGTTCTTTCAACGGATGCAGCTCTAGTTCTTCCCTTTTCTGATTTCCCTTTCCGAACCACCATTCCAGGTATCCTATGCGATTAAAACACCCATTGCGATTTTTCCTCTCCTTCCCACAAAAATCAAAGTGCTTAACCTCGTCATTTCCTCCTTTCTTGCTACTTCTAGGACCTGTTTGGCTTGTGACTAACTACTCGCATCGCGCGAAAAATTGAAGTTTCACTGGTGGTTTTCTTTCTTCTTGAAACAACTCGTTGTTGTTCATCCTAAACCACAAGGTGGTATGCTTCTACCAAGCTAGGGACAGGTTTCATCGCTAATACGTGGGTTATGATTGTGGCGAATTCGTTGTCGAGCCCAAGTAAGAACTCATATAATCTCTCCTTGTCTCTCAGTTCTCTGAGTTTCTTGTTGACTTGACAAGTACAATCGGTGAAAGAACACCTTGGCATGGAAAAGACAGAGCTTATCTCATTCCAAAGTGTCCTCAGTTTGGTATAATATCTAGAGACGGAGATTCCATCTTATTTAGTGGTAGTAATAAGTTGTTTTAACTCATACACCCTAGGTGCGCTCTCCTAGCCAACGCATTCACGAAGGTCATTCTAGATGTCTTCGCCTATGCTAGCATACTTGACACTAGACCTAATATCATTTTCCATGCTTGTAGCCAGCCACCCTTTTATCATGGCATCACATCGAAGCCATGTCATGTATTAGCATGAGTTTTCTCATGCTTTTGAAGGGTTCCGTCAACAAACCCTATCTTGTTTTTCGTGAACAAAAAGTTCTCCATTTCTTGAAGCCAATCAAGATAGTTGTTGTTGTTTAATGTTTCGTTCACGTGCATCTGTCTTGGGTAGTCTAAAGGGTGAAGGTATTCAGGAGAAACACGGTCGGATGCTTCATTATTAGTTTTGGTTGGTTGATTTCCGCCACCGATGTTAGCACCGGTCATAGTGGACGCAGATGGTTCAGTTTAGGTTTTGCTAAAAGCTATTTGTAGCCGACTCTGATACCATGAAAAATTGGATGGATTAATTTTTCATATGTTTTCGTTCATACTTACAATACAATACATAAAGAAGAAAAACATATATACAGAGGGCACAAAACGAGATCTTGTAATTAAGCGTATAAACAAGGGAATACAACAAATAAGAATATAATCAAGGAGTCTAAAAAGGAATGGATCGTGAATGAAAACATTCCAAAAGAATATGTACCACTCTCTCTTTCCCTAATAATTCTAAGAATATAACCCCATCCGTCGATGGAACTGGCTTTTTTTAAGATATAATTTTGTTTTGGTGCTTACTTAAGAAGACGGCTCCATTTGTGCAGCCAGGTTGTCGATGTATTTGATTTACTAAATCAATTAATCATATTCTTAGTCTTCCCTCAACAACAGTTAAAAAATACCTAATTTTATTTATTATATGATTGTCTAGTTTGGAGATTATTCTATTGTTTAGATCATAAAATCAAGGTAAAAGGAATATTTGTATAAGGTTTCCAATAGTTTCCATATAATATGTTTGAGAAGGCTTAGCTGCAACAATATAATAAGCTATGATGCATACATAACACATGAAACAGTTTTGAGAAAATCAATTTTGAAAAATTTGAGGGACTAAACTTTTGTACTTCTTCATAATTTGTTTTTAGTTAGATCAACATGGAAATCCATCCAATGATCCTTCTAAACAAATGATTCCTTCACTATGGAATTGTGCATGTCATACAAAACACAAAAGTAAAGGATCACCCATGTTCCATCTACGTAGTACTCAGGTAAATTTCATTATATATAATCAATTGTATAGTATAAATCAATTTCATTATCAGCTACAGCTTGAAATAATATTACAATTATGGATATGTAAATGCACAGGTTTAGGTGGAATTTGGATTATTACATACAAGTGGACATTGGAGTATTGTGTCGGTGTTGTATGAGTATGTGTGAGCGTTCATTTTTTTAAAAACCAGATATATTCAGATCCTTCAGTAATTGATGATTCACCCAAATGGGCTATTGAATCCATTTGTGATGTACAAACCTCTGGAGTAGTTGTTGAATCAAAAGCCTTAAAAATGAAAGAATGGATCATTTTCTTTGCAATAATCGGGTATATAGATGTAGACAATGGAGAGAAATAAGATGTACTTAGAGGTAATAAAACTTCAAGTTGAAGGGTCATGTCTGTGGTTTGGTCTAGGCTTTCCATTCTATAAGGTCTATTGAGTCATTTTATATATTTTGGGGGGTGTTTGGGTGTTTACGGCCAGCGCTAGTGTTTACGGCTGTAAACCCTGTTTACAGCCAGTCTTCTATATATAGGGCGTGTCTAGGTCATTTGTACGGGTTGTTGGTTTAGAGTTTACGGCCAAGAGCATTCAAGTTGTACCAGACGTTTTTGATATATAAATGTGTGCAAGCGTGATTTTTATTCTTCTTCTACCCCAATTCTTGTTATATTGATTGATTGATTGCTTGATCATTGGTTAAGATCCGTTTATAGGACCTTACAATTGGTATCAGAGCAAAACTGGTGGTAAAAACATCCCTCAATCAAGTTTTCGGTTAAAGAATATTGTCTTCATCAGTATTCGAGATTGCTTTTGGTGATTTCGTGACAAGAGGGGATCAAATCTGGTCAAATTTTTGTTTTTCATCAACATTCTGTGAGTTTATGGCCACGTATTTACAGCCGTAAACTCCTATATAAGGCCTTAAACTCAAGATCTTCAATAACCGTGAACTGACTTTCAACCGTGAACTCAAGCATCTTCATAGACCGTGAACACTAAATCTTCACTGACCGTAAACCCCGTTTGACCATAAACTCCGTTTGACTGTAAACCCGTTGACCGTAAACTCCGTTTACGGCCGTAAAAACCATTGACCGCAAACCAATATTTGACTTTTTCTTGTTTTTAATCTTTTTGATTGGAAAAAATAAATTAAAATTAACATGGATTTTCAAAGTCAAGCACATCATCACAAACTGGATTCGGTTATGGGAACAACCATGCGTATTCCAAGATTGTTGTCTGCAGATGGGTTTCCTGAATGGAAATATCGAATTGAAAAGTACATCAAAATGAAAGACTTCAATATTTTGGTGAAGAATTATCAAAGGTCCACTCAGAATTACTACCACTATTGCGGGACAACAGGTTGACAAAACAGTTGAAAATTAAACCGATGAGGATTTTGAGAAAGTTGAAGAACAGGAAAGGGCTTTAGCTACTCTCACTATGACTTTATCTCATGATATAGCTCAAGGTTTCACAGAATATACTTCAGCCAAAGCATTGTGGGAAGCTTTGATTGAGGTTTACAAGGGAAGTGAAGACATGAAAGAAAGCCGTCAGGATTTGCTACGACAAAAATTCAACATGTTCAACTACATCCCTGGAAGCTCAGCTGCAGCGATTCACCACACTCACTACTGAGATGAATATAGTTGGGATCTTCTTGACTATGTCTGAGATAAATAAAAAGCTACTGAATGGACTTCCAAAATCGTGGGATATGAACGTAGCTGTTATCAAGAAGACAAAAGATCTAAATCGTCTCACTCTTGCTGAAACAATGGCGATTATCATAGCCTGTGATCTTGATGATAAGCAGCGAGAGATTAATCATGTGAATTCCTATTCGACTGCAAATCTCAGGATTTCTTCAAACAATGCTCTTTGATCACTCATCTCTTCTCCGGTCCAAGCGTTTGCTGTTCAACAACCTCATATTCAAACTTTTACTATTCCATCAACAACATCTTTTATTGTTGCGTCATCCGTCCCTAACTCACAAAGCCAGTCATCTGGTGCTCCACAAACTGTTCCCTTCTCCAATGTACCAGTCGTGGCTTCTTCCTCAAACTCCAAGGAAAATGATGAAAATCTTGCTCTAGCCACTGGACTTGTCAACTGTTATAACTAGAAAGTCCTCAAGAACTCGTTCTCGAGATGATGATTGGAAGAATGATCAAAATAAGAAAAAGGCATTTTTTTTCAAAAGAATAAACAAGTTTTTAATAACAAAGTCACAAACAGTTTGTCAAAATCCAACAAGGGTCCGCCAAGATCGGTTTCGTCAAAGAGCGGTTCTAGGTCTTCAACCCCTTCTGGTAGAAAATCCAAATGCTCAATGCAAACTGAAAAGTAATGTGTTTCAAAACCACTTGTGATTGTTAAGAAACCTACATATCAGTGGATGCACAAATTAACTGATTGGTTTTAGCCATATGAACATTCCTATGTGCACATGCAACCCTAATTCTTGGATCTAGGTTTCTCTAATTAAACATGCATTCAATCCAAGACTTCTAATGGCTAATAGACTATAATAACAATATGAAATCATAATTAGTAGCATACCTTGAATCACTTGCTTGATCTTCTTGTTCTTGGAGTTTTAGAGTCACAATTGTCATTCCTCTAATGGCTTACAAACACCAACTAGCAAGAGGATGATTTAGGAGAGAGGAAAGGGGATCAAATCGACCAGGGTTTCTTCTCTAAGCACAAGTGCCGATTTCCCTTCACCCTTGGGGTCTATTTATACTTGTAAGGCTCCTAGGGTTTCACCCTTAAACCCTAATTGGATAACTTAGGCCCTAAGCAATCCAATACCCTAATAGATAACCCCTTGGACGAATTCTAAGCTTATCCTAAGCCCTAGAAATCGTCCACTATTATCCTTAAGGGATTTATAGCCCAAAGTCAAACTATCATACAATTGACAGTTTATACCCCTTTATTTAATTAATCTCTTTAAGTCACCAAATTAATTCTTAATTAATTTATGACTTACATTAATCAAATAATAATATTATTATTCCTTATATTATTCTCATAATATATTAATAATATTCCTTCTCTCATTATAAATCATTCTGTCAAGTTGCTATGGTGAAGGCAACCCAAAAGGACCATGCATAATCGGGTCAAATACTTGCCTAATATAGTTGCAGCCTTAGACACTATTCCAACATTAACTTCCAACCAATCATCATCATCCTCTGAAAGTGTTTTACATGATGATTCCAAGTTGAAAGTTTTAAAGGATAAATCTGTGAATGTGAAGGGTCAACCCAGGAAAGTGATGACCTGGGTCCCTAAATCTAAATAATTTCGCTCATCTTGTAGAGACATTTTCGAAGGAATGTCGTCATACCTTGGTATATCGACAACGGCTGCTCCCTGCACATGACTAGAGACATCTCCCAATTGAGCAACATTCAATCTTTTAATGGGGGTTATGTTTCCTTTGCGGGCAGAGAAGGTGGTAAAATCACTTAGAGGGGAACCGTAACAAAAGGAGTGCTATGTTTCGAAAATGTCAACTTTGAGTGTTTCTCAAATTTGTGAAAAAGGATATTCAACGCATTTTACTCATAAAGAGTGCATGATCCTTAAGCCAGGAATTGTCATCCCGGAAGAGTGGATCCTTGTCAAATCAAAGCGGGATGGCAATGCATATATCATAGATATTAACAGTAACATTCCTAAACAAGTCACCTACCTCTTTTCGAAGGTCTCAGAACAAAATGCAATGATGTGGAACGGGCGACTCGGTCATGCTAATGCTAAGAATCTGAATCGTCTTGCGAAAAATAGATGGTACATGTCTTACCTGTTAGAGACTTTATAACATTTGAGAAGTGTGTCATGCGCTCAGGGAAAGCATCATAGAAAGCCACACCTGCCAAAACAGGTTAATTCAATCAGCCAGGTGCTCTAATTATTGCACATGGACTTATTTGGTCCGGTCAATGTCCTAAGCATCAACAGAAACTCATATTGTCTGGTTGTGATCGATAATTTCTCTCGTTTTACGTAGGTTTTCTTCTTATCCAAAAAAGCTGACGTTGCTGATTTGATAAAGAAGTTCATTGTGATGATCGAGAACCAAACTAACAACCGGGTGAAGGCGCTTCGCACTGATAATGAAACAAAATTCAAGAATGTAGTTCTTGATCACTTTTGCGCAGAAAAGGGAATTATGCGTCAATATAACTCTGTTCATACACCTCAACAAAATGGTGTTGCTAAGCGGAGAAATAGAACATTGAAAGACGTTGCAAGGACGATGCTTTGTGATTCCAAGTTAGTTGTTTTCTTTTGGACTAAGGCAATTAACACTGCTTGCTACATTCAGATGATTCGTCTGGTTCTTCCTCTGGTTTAAAGATTGCTCCTGAAGATGAAGATGAATAAGTTGTTTACAGACCTCCATCGGTATCCTCTTCACTTCCTCATGGGGAGTCACCTGTTCCACTTACTAGTCCAGAGTCTCACGCTCAACATGATAATCTAGATGCTGATGCTACACCTCTTACTCCTGTTGAAAGAGAGTTTATGTCTAGAGATGTTTCCGCTGTTACTTCAACTTTTATGAAACTACTCTTTCCTGAACAAATTGCTAATGAGTTTTTAGCAGATCCATCTAATGAGACAGGTTCATCTGATGTGGAACATTCAGCAAATGATGCAGTTATCAACATTCACAATCTTCTCGTCTCCCTCAATGACATCAGCCAGGAGATACCCTCGCATATTCAACGCGATCATCCGATCGAGAATGTCATTGGCCAGCTGGGTGATCGTGTTAATACTAGAAGTCAGAGTGGAGATGTAAACACATGTCTCTATTCTTGCTTTATCTCTCAAATAGAGCCAAAGAACGTTGAAATGGCTTTGAATGAGCCCAGCTGGGTAGATGCTATGCACGAAGAGCTGAATCAATTTGACAAACTCAAGGTTTCTACATTGGTTGAATTACCTAAGGGCAAAAAGTCTCTTGACACACGTTGGGTATACCGCAATAAGCAGGATGATTCTGGAGTCATAGTGCGCAATAAGGCAAGATTGGTGGTTCGTGGGTTTAGACAGATCGAGGATCTTGACTACACTGAGGTTTATGCTCCAGTAGCTCGCTTGGAGGCTATCTGTATCTTCCTTTCATATGCTTCTCACATGAACTTCACAGTTTATCAGATGAATGTTAAGACAGCTTTCTTATATGGCAAGGTGAAGGAAGAAATATATGTTGATCAACCCCTTGGGTTTGTTAACTCGAAGTTTCCTAATCATGTCTACAAGTTAGACAAGGCGTTGTATGGGTTACATCAAGCTCCTCGAGCGTGGTATGCGACTCTTACAAAGCACTTGCTCGAGCATGGATACTCTCGTGGCACTATCGATCAAACTTTATTCATCAAGCATGTGGGTAATGATCATATTCTAGTCCAGATCTATGTTGACGACATTATCTTCGGGTCTACCAATCTGCAGCTATGTAAAGATTTCGAAGGCGTGATGAAAAAGAGGTTTAAGATGAGTTCGTTAGGGGAAATGACCATGTTTTTGGGGCTTCAGGTCCAACAGAAGTCAGCCATAATCTTGCTCCATTAATCAAAGTATGTGGAGGATATACTTGAGAAGTTCGGGTTTCAAGACGCAAAACATGCATCGACACCGATGGCCGAAAGACCTCTGCTGGCTCCAGATACTGATGGTGAATCCATAGATCAGACACACTACAGATCGATGATCGGATCATTGATGTATCTAACTGCAAGCCGCCAAGACATCATGTTTGCAGTTTGTCAATGCGCACGTTATCAGGCTAATCCTAAACTTTCACATCTTATTGTTGTCAAAAGAATCTTTCGATATATCAAAGGCACCCTAAAATTGGGTCTTTGGTACTTGAAAAATTCTGAATTTTATTTATATGCGTTTTCTGACAGTAATTATGGAGGTTGTGAGCTTGACAGGAAATCTACATCAGGAGGGTGTCAATTCCTTGGAGACAGGCTGGTGTCGTAGCAGTGCAAGAAACAGCACACCTTCACAGCCTCAACAGCAGAAGCGAAATATGTTGCTGCCTCTGCTTGTTGTTCTCAAGTTATATGGATCCAACATCAGCTGTTGGATTACGGTTTGAACTATCTAGAAACCCTTATCTTCTGTGATAATGAGGCTGCTATTCATATTACTAAAAATCATGTCCATCATTCCAAAACCAAGAACATTGATATCAAAATTCATTTTATCAGATATTGGTATGAGTGTTCGCTCATTTGGCTGGAACAGGTCCCCACTGCTAACAATGTGGTTGATCTGTTCACAAAGGCTTTTAACAAAGCTCGATTCGATGTGCTTGTGAGCTTTTTGAAAATGATTCGTTTTGAGGATTAATTTTTTGTTTTAGGTTAGTTTAAATTTGCGCATTTTAATTTCATTCTCACCCATGCACAAATTTAGGGGGGAGAAATAAACAAAAACCAAAAAAAAAAAATTAGAAAATCAAAAATCCAAAAATAGTGTTATTTATGTTTTATTTTTTATTTCTATATTATTTTTTTTTTTTCAGAAAATACTTAAAAATCCAAAAACATTAGAAAATCAGAAAATTAAAAAATTGTATGTTGTTTTTAGTTTGGTTTACTGGGAAGTGATATCATCAAGTGATAACAGGCAATCTGAATCAACGTAACGTACTAAAGCTGAATTGTCTAAGCTCTGTGTTCGATGCGCTGGTAGGGACGAAAGATTTTAAATGGACCTGACTAGGTAAAGCTGAACTTAAGAAATTTAATGACTTGACAAAACTTGACCTAGATAGATCCGTTTAGCCTGACAATACGACGCTCGGATAGGTTGAGCAGGGAGATATACATGAGAATCCATCGGCCCCATTAAAAGAATCCGTATTTAGAACTATGGTTTTACTTTTCCTCGATGTATGGACTTTGTCCTTAATTCCGACTTTGATGGGACAACTGGGAAATCCCGATAAACTAGGTCTGTAGAAAATTGTTTTCTTTCTTTCTATCTGTTAGTCATATGTTGTTTCCTCTGTTGATTGGAACATATCTGACCTGGAATGAAACATATGCAACTCTGTTTCTCTATATCTTCATCTATGCTGTTCTTTCTATCTATTAGCATTATACTGTCTCCTTTGCGTGATTCACAATCCGACCTGGTACACAGTATATGCAACCTTCTACTTCTCAGTCCGTCTAAACTCTAGTCAGTCATATGTTTAACTCTCTGCGTGATTGGAAGAGATCCGACCTGAGTGAACAACATATGCATTCTAAATCTATTTTCCCCCTTAATAATTGTCTGCTCACCTGAACTAACGAGTATTCTGGAAGTCCATGATTGTCAGAGTATATCAGGAAGCGGGAAACACGTTCTAGTACACCTAAAATTGAACACTTACAGGTTGTATGTAGATCTCACTGCTCAATTTAAGTGGACAATAATATCTCTGGTCGTCGTCAGATGAATGGCCTTTTAGGAAAAATATCTAAGTTCACAGGATTTATTGTCTTGTCACTAATGGTTTGTCCTAAATTTTATCACAAATCTTTTGTGTTTTGTTTTCCTTTTAATTCATAATTTTTTATTTTTCATTTTATTTTATTTCTGTTTTATTTTTTAATTGTCTAAATTTTAATTTCTTTTAAAATTTTAAACTTTAGAAAATTTTATTTTATTTTATTTTTATTTTATTTTATTTTTTACTTTATTTTCAATTTTAAATTTTATCCTCAAAATGTTTTATTTATTTGAAATTTTGGGATTTGGACTTTATCTTACACTGTGTGGATAACAGCTAAACTTGAACAAGGTATAAAAGGGGAGCTTACAGCCGAAATCACAACTTCACTCCTCATTTTCGTGAATACGGCCGTAAACTCCTCCAAATTCTCTCTCCCTCTCAAAAAAAATCGATCTTTTTCGTGAAATTGACTCTTGATTCCTGCAGGTATGCAAAAACCGACTGTGGATATGTAATCGTTTAATCAAATCGACAAGTTTTGAGGATTTAATCGATGAAAAACAGTATTCGGCGTTTACAGCCCAGCCGTTTACGACCAGGCTGTTTACGGCCGAAAACCCTATTTTGTCAATTAACATATTTTGGTCAATAAACTGTTGATTTTTTTTATCTAAGGCCAAAATTAAATTGTTTGATTGAGAAAACCATAAACTTTATATCGTTTAAATATTTTGTTTTCTCACTTGGCCTGTTTTGTGTGGTTTAAATGGCAAGCCTCAAGTTCGCTGACACTCATAATCTTGCAATTTTACTGGCGGAACCTCCTGTTGCTCATGGAGAGTTCAGATCAATGATTCATGGGCTAAAGGAGTGTTGTTTGTTCACTGATCTCACCGTGAGTCATGTTGTGTATCAAGGAATCATTAAATAATTTTTGATGTCTGCCAAGATGAAACGAGGAGATGATAGATCTGTGTCCATTGAGACTGAGGTGAAACGGTGCAAAATTATCATCACAGAGCAAACCATCAGAGATGCATTACAAATTGATGATCAATCATCCTACCTTGTAGAGATTGTTGTTGACGAAGTCCAAGAAGTTCTTATCAAAATGGGCTACAAAGGCGATTTTCCTCCCGCTATAAAGAAACTCTTGCCGCCTTACTGGAGATTCCTGGCTCACACCTTTGTGACCTGTATATCTGGCAGACGGACTGGTGCGGATGAAATTTCTATAAGAAACACAGGAGCTATCGTCGCGCTTGCTGAAGGAATAAAATTCAACTTTTCAAGGTTTATTCTGGACGAATTCGTTGTAAACATCAACACAAAGACTAGAGATACTTTCTTGATGTATCCTAGGTTTATTCAGGTGTTTTTCGACTTGCAATTCCTAGAGATGGCCAAAGAAGGAGAGACCCTAGATATGAAGTCTCTTGGTCCACACACTATTGGATTAATTAAACAGAATCGCAAGGGTAAAGTTTTCTTTCAAGGAAAGTTTCCTTTGGTGAAATTTGGAAAGTTTGCTAAGCTAGATGAAGCATCCGAATCTCATGGGTCCTCTAACAAAATGTCTTCTGAGCATGTTTCTTCAGAGCAAGTATATTCAGATGATGATATCATAACTGTATCAGATCATGAAAAGGAAGCTACTCCTAGTGCATTTGTGGCAGAAGAACATGATATGACATCTGTTCCTATTCAAAGTGACTACAGCAAAGGAACAAAGGAAACTGCATCTGCAAATGTTGAAGATTCTTTCGAAGATCTCGATCTTGCTGGCTTTGACAAGGATGATATTCCACTGAATTTTGGATGCAATGAGAATCTTTTATCCAACGAAAACCTTGACTTGTTCTTTGACAGTGTCCATGATGTTGCTCATCCAACAACGGAGATACGGGAAACTGAAGATGTTCTCAAAACCATGCCTCCTACCTCCGATCAGATGGCTGACGATTCAACTCCTAAGGAGACAGTTTCAGGGATTCCTCCCCTTGTTAATGTTCTTCCTACCTCAGAGCCTCCTGAGAGTGATCCCACAACAACTCTGACCTCCTCGCCCCCGGTTGGTGTGCTAATTTCTGAATTATCTCAAGGTCTCCCAATTCATCCAACTCATGTTTTTACCGTTAATCCATCTGGACCATCTCATGAAGGACCAAGCTCCACCTTTGATGTTGGTGGTTCTTCTGTACCAACAAATTTTTCTCCTACTAGGCCTGATCATGAGGATGCCTCTATGAGGCTTGCTCTGCATTTGGCTAAAGAACAGAGCCTAGTGCCCTCTCCCAGAGCTAAAGGAATTTCTATTGGGGAAGGCCACTCGGGAGAAGATAATCCCAATATTGTTGAGCTTCAAAAGGAAATAAACGTGCTTAATCGAAAGAACATTGAGCTTGACATTCAGGTAGTTGATCTTGTGACTGAAAATGCCAAGCTCAAGATTCAAGTTGCTGATCTTGAAGAGGAAAAAACTCTAAAGACTAAACAAATCACTGATCTTTAGACTCACTTTGGTCTCCTCACAGCTAGCTACTTTGATTTGAAGAAGAAGTTGGAAGAGGAACTTAGAGACAAGTTCAAATCCTCTGTTGATGAGTCAAGGATGTATCTGCCTTCTCAAGCTCCCCCGGTTGTGCCACCACCTGTTCAAACATCTCGAGTTGTAGATCTTTTTGAAGTAGAACCAGTTCAAGCTCCAAATGTCGTAGCTCTGAAACGTGCCAAATTGGCCAAAGCAGCTGAGAAATGTCAACTCTTGTTTAAAAGGAGCTCATATCAAAATGCTCCTGGAGATCAGCCCAAAATCACTGTCACAGATCTTCAAGAAAAACGTTTTAGAGACATATATGGTGATAGGTCAGGAATTGTCTCACGGGGCTTTCATGACACGCTAAACATGTGGCTTGTGAGATGCAAGAGTGGCAACACAGAATTCTATAAAGATGTCATGATTTCCATTCCTGGACCAGGGTTGATCTTTCAGAATTATTGAAAGCTCCTTTTGCAAATCCTTCACAAGATCCCATGGCAACACAATTCAAGCTTTTTTTTGGAAGATCAAGTGGTAAAGGGGTTTCCTTCAATGAAGACTGCAGAGTCAATCATCAAACTATACCCAAGTGTACTTGATCCCAAAACTAATATCCCTATTTGAACTGTGATGTGGCCTGCTACCAGTTAAGTAAAACAGATTCCTGTGCTTCAGAATTATCCAGATGGATCATTGTCGTCCATGCTTTACTGGTTTTTGATGAAACTACAGCCTCTGCTGTCTTAAAGCTTTAAGATGGATGCATTCGTTTATATGACAAAAGAGATTTGTTTTAGTTTGGGAAATAGGATATTCATCAGTTGAACCTTCATTAGATCAAGGTGGCAGAAGACATTTTTGAGCCAACTACTAAAGAGTACATGTCTATGGTTGTCGATATCATTAACAAAAAGATGTGGAATGGGGCGATGGGCAAATCAGATGCTCTTCTTGTCGACAAGGACTAAGTCAAGCTAGTCCCAAACCAATGGGGAGATTGAAGGGTCCAGTCGGTGGTTTGGTCTAGTCTTTCCATTGTATAAGGTCTATTGAGTCATTTTATGTATTTGGGGGGTGTTTGGGTGTTTACGACAAGGGCTAGTGTTTACGGCCGTAAACCCTGTTTACGGCCAATGTCTTCTATATATAGGGCGTGTCTAGGTCATTTGTACGGGTTGTTGGTTTAGAGTTCACAGCCAAGAGCATTCAAGTTGTACCAGACGTTTTTGATATATAAACGTGTGCAAGCTTGTTTTTTATTCTTCTTCTCCAATTCTTGTTATATTGATTGATTGATTGCTTGATCATTGGTTAAGATCCGTTTATAGGACCTTACACAAGTGTAAAGGAGCAATTATGCCTCGCCATAGATGATAAATTATGTGTCTTTTTGCATTTATAGATCACTTAATGTCTTTATATGCATCTTTTCATAGCTTTTGTGGTAAATCTTGGTGATACGATGGATCAATTATATTTTCAGGTATAATAAGTATCATGGTGTAGTTTTGCATAGTTTGACTCTTGAGATCAAATGGATATTCATCGATTTTATAATTAATGTTGATTTTTTAAACTTGCAAAATTGGTATAATCTTAAGATCTTGAAAATGCTACCTTGAGAGGAAAAATGTCAAAATTGAAATGAAATTTTTATCCATTTTGACATTTTAACAAAAGTCTGACTGAAACCACCTACATGTCGACTAAATAATGCAAAATATTCAATCTGACTAGCTATCTAATATGGTAGTATTGCTCCTAATGATTTTTTTTTCGGTTATTGACTTTTTGAACCATGATACGTTGACTTTTCAGTGGAAGCTAAGCCACTTACTTGTGAAAATACCCAAAAATAAATTGTGGAATACAAGAATGTGGGTAGCCAATCATTCTTGCAAATCTTTGTTCATATATGCGACATTTTCTCACCACCAAAAAGCTTATCAAAATGGTTTAAAAAGTGGATCACTTGAGCCTCCATTTCTTTAATTTTGGCTTAAATGAAATATTTTTACAGGTAAACATTACAACCCCTGTTAGGCAATGATCAAAAGCGATATTATGTATGACTTTTTTTCTCAGTTTTTATTTTTTAAATAAATCAAACGGAATTATCATGCTTTTAGTTTCTTTACAAAGTAAAAATCCGTTGTTAAGCATTTGTATGAACAGATTCCATACTTTGTGGAGCCAATTCATGAATATGTAGTTGAATGGCTGCCTACCTGACATTCAAAACAAACTCTCCCAAGTAAGTAAGTACTAGAAAGACTTCTTTTAACTGAAATTTGGGCAAAATACAAGAAAAAAATAATATATATATATATATATATATATATATATATATATATATATATATATATATATATATAGGGTAAAGTGAATATACCTAACAACCTTATATAAGCTTATGTACCTAACTCCATAATACTATATCGATTTGTATCATATTTACATTGTAATTGCCTAAGGTTCTTAAACTTCAACCCCATAACTTGATTACTTCCAAAATCTTTGGACTTTCACCAATATCTTTCTTTTACATCACGTATTTCTATCGAATACCACATGATGGGTTTCATATCCTACCGCTACATATGAAAGGATGTAGGAGAAATATAATGATGAATTTCCAAATTTTTTTTGAAGTAAATCAAGTTTAGGAATAAAGTTTAAGAACCTTGGATGATTGTAAAGAAAATTTAATGCAAAATGACGTAGTTTGATGAGGTTAGGTACCTAAGCTTATATAAGGTTGTTAGGTATATTCACTTTACCCATATATATATATATATATATATATATATATATATATATATATATATATATATATATATATATATATATATATATATATAGTTTACTTTCACCATTATATCGATTTTGCCACTTTAACTATTTTATGCAAAATCAAAACTATTCCAACTATTTTTGACCGTTTAAAGAAACCATTTCCCAATTATCTAAAAGTCTTACAAAAGCAATCAACCATTTCATCATATTCCAACTCTCAAAAGTTATTAATTTTGAAGAGTACTATGGTTTAAGTAATTCCTTTTCATCTACAAATACATACATATTTTGCTATGTGATTAGGTCAGTACAAATGAGAAGAAGGGAAATATAGTATGAAATTGTTTTCATTTGTTCATTCAAATATGAAAATCATCTTTTAACAGATAGAATATTCAAATTACTTTCTTTACCTTTGCATTTCCCTTTTATAATAGATATAGCCAATTGGACTCCGGTGGTAACTTTATTGAATAGTTTTAGAAGATATACCTAAACGGTTAACTGGACCTTTTTTGTCTAATCTAACTACAGACAATTACCTTTTTGACAAAATCTATTTTATTTTCTTAAAACCTATCATTTTCACAAAAAAATGACATTTTTGACAATCATAACCTATGAAGAAATGATCCACACTATTAAGGAAAATACTAAACGTATCACATCTACCACAATATCCATGTAATTTCAATTTAATGATGCATGCGTCCTTTCTTCGTTATAGTAACCAACTATTTTCAAAACATTTTGTATTGAACCTTATGAAAGAAGCATACCTTTTCATAAATCTCATTTTTTTCCTTTATGAGTCGTTTGTTATTGTTTCTTCCCCAACACATACAAACACCATTCAAAGGTTATGTAAGGGTTGCATACACACCCGTGCTCTATTTGTAATCATGATACAACAACTATTTTAATATAGAATAATACAACAATTTTTTTAATATAGAATAATACAATAACTTTTTATTTTTAGGTTTTCTAGACACTTTTTGACCATCTCACATTTTACAATGATATATAAGAACCCCAACCTCCAAACTCCATACGCAGAGGAAAATACTAATCCCATCCAAAACACCAAAAAAGTGAAGAATCAAACTGTTGAAAACATTCGCCTGTCACTCGTTTCCTACCTTCGAGAAGTACAAGATCTCAAAGAAGCAGCTCAAACTAAACATGCAGAAGGTTTCACCATGGATGACAACTCTTACAACATCATCCCTACACAACAAGAACATCTAGACTACAAAATACTAAAGACCATTCTTGAAGACGTCAGAGCTGAAAACCTCTCCATAGAAGGCAATATAGCTTTCATGTTTGGATCCATCCACAAAAGGATTGGAAAGTTTGAATGTGTGATGAAAACTATGCCTAATGAGTAGAAAACATATGTAATGTATTTACTTCCATGTCACTCTATAAACAAATGAAATACCTATCTTAAGTTCATTTCACAAACAGTAGAATGAAAAATCCAACCCCCACAAAGTGAGGATATTTTTCCCTAATTATATATTAAATCTGGAAATCCTTAAGAACAGTTATTTTAGTGAGCTTTGGAATTTAGCCGCTCATGTTTTATAAATTGGCAGTATTAGTCCCTGTCTTTATCATCGGTTCTTCTCGATGCTTCCCACCACCATTATCTTATTTCACAACTTTCCACTTAATCTCAATTGGTGTCTCAATGAGAGAGAGAGAGAGAGAGAGAGAGAGAGAGAGAGAGAGAGAGAGAGGGAAGAGGGTGAAACAACAGATGTGTCACTGATGTTGCTGGTCAGTGACGGTGTCGTTGGAGGGTAGGAACTGTCATCGTTTCCTACACCGATTGAACCCTCTATTTTCGCAATTTCTGCCTCCGGCTTCTTCCGCAAATACAGGTGTTGTTTCAGATAAATACACTTCAACTGATGTTTCTGAGTTAGAGTTTGTCGGCTTTTGTTTTCTATAGGTGAAAGAAAGGGTGAAGGAAAAACTGACGTTATTACTTAGGTACTTCAAAAGAGCGTCAGATGGGTTGCTTTTCCTCCCGATTTCTACGGTAACTACCTCTAAAATATCCTTTCATTTCTCAGGGTCGAATTTGGTTTTGAAGCCAATTCTTTCTTTGATTCTGGTATGCCTATTCACTTCGGTTTAACTTATTGGTTCATACTTGCATCCTAAGGTCCTGTTGCTGTGAAGAATTTCGTTTTTAACCGATCATAAATTTTAACCTTTTACTTATTATTGTTATACAATGTTGTTTGCATTACCTATACCATCTGTAATGTGTTAATTTGATATCTAACATGAACTTGGGTTCCAAGAATTAGGATTAAGTTTAAGTTTTTGTCTATTGGACTTTGAAAGAAACTAAAATGTGTCATAATATGTTTGCATTACCTATATAATGTTGCTCGCGTTTCTTCTACAACAGACATGGTATTCTTTTGTGCTTTGTATGATATGTGTGAATTGTGAATGAGCCTATATGAATCGTGAATTTGATATACAAATGGGTAGGGCTCTTGCATAGTTGTAACAACCGGTTATTTCGGGTCAATAAAAGTCAAGCAAGTCAAACCAAGGTCAAACATGTTAAACATAAGTCAAATAGTTAAATAGTTTAAATCAAATTAGGAAAACTAATACTGCATTAAGGTTTTCGGTTTTTGGAATCAAAAACCATGCTAACCGAAACCCAATGTGGCTTAAATTAAGGACCGATGGGGCTAAAACGCCCAGACTAAAAGTATACTTGTAAAATATAAAGTATTTTTATAGAAGTATACGTACATGCATACATACCAGAAATAGTATCACAGCAAGAACCATATAAAATATAAAGTATTTTTATTAGACCAAGTAGTTCCCCTTGGGGAGTGTCGATCCTTTTTGTCAAGAAGAATGATGGTTCACACCGGATGTGCATTGATTACCGGGAGTTGAACAAGTTGACGGTCAAGAACCATTACCTATTACCGAGGATCGACGATTTGTTCGATCAGTTGCAGGGAGCGTCTTGGTTCTCCAAGATTGATCTGAGGTCTGGATATCATCATATGAGAGTACGTGATTAGGATATCCAGAAGACGGCGTTCAGGACTCATTATGGGCATTACGAGTTCGTATTGATGCCTTTCGGGCTCACCAATGCACCGACAGCCTTCATGGATCTCATAAACAGGGTGTATAGTCCGATGTTGGATCGTTTGGTGATCGTGTTCATTAATGATATTTTGGTGTATTCGAGATCTAGAGAGTAGCACGAGGATCATCTGAGAGAGATTCTCGGGGTATTGAGGTCAGAGAGGCTTTATGCCAAATTCTCCAAGTGCGAGTTCTGGTTACGGGAGGTCCAGTTCTTGGGGTATCTCGTCAACCAGAATGGGATTTTGATCGATCCGGCCAAGATTGAGGCGGTTATGAGGTGGGAGGTGCCGAGATTACCCACCGAGATCAGGAGTTTTCTAGGATTGGCCGGCTATTATCGGAGATTTATCAGGGATTTCTACAAGATCGTCGTGCCTCTCACCAGGTTGACCCGGAAGGGTGTTGCTTTTTCATGGGGTCCGGAGCAGCAGACCTCGTTTGAGACACTTTGCTAGAGATTATGTGAAGCCCCGGTGTTAGCCCTCCCGGAAGGGATGGAGGATTTTGTAGTGTATTGTGACGCATCGATATCGGGGTTGGGTGCAGTACTTATGCAGAGGGGGCATGTAATAGCGTATGCATCGAGGCAGCTGAAGCCTCATGAGACGAGGTATCCCACCCATGATCTGGAGTTGGGGGCAGTGGTGTTCGCCCTCAAGATCTGGTGTCACTATTTGTATGGGGTTCGGTGTACCATATACACGGACCACAAAAGCTTGAAGTATTTGATGGATCAGTCCAATCTGAATATGCCCCAAAGGAGATGGTTAGACGTGATAAAGGATTATGATTGTGAAATCCTTTACCACCCGGGAAAAGGTAATGTTGTAGCTGATGCCCTGAGCCGTAGGGCGGAGAGTGCCCCGATTCGAGACATTTGTATGCGACTGACAGTGATGACTCCGGTGTTGGACACCATTCGGGAGGCCCAGGCAGAGGCTGTGAGACCGGAGAACCATAAGAGAGAGCAGGTGATCGGGCAGATATCGGATTTCGTTACCGATAGTCGTGGGCGTAAGACCTTTTAGGGTCGGTTTTGGGTGACGTATGCAGGCGGGGTACGTGCCACTTTGATGGAGGAGGCGCATAGATCAAGATTCTCGATCCATCCCGGGGCCACTAAGATGTATTTGGACCTAAAAAGAAAGTATTGGTGGCCCTGTATGAAGAAGGATGTTGCGTGGTTCGTTGAGAGGTGCTTGACCTGTTGGAGGGTTAAGGCCGAGCACCAGAGTCCGCATGGAAACTTGCAGCCACTTGAGGTTCCCCAATGGAAGTGTTAACAGATTTCTATGGATTTCATCACCAAATTGCCGAGGACCGCGAGGGGTGTCGATGCAATTTGGGTGATCGTCGACCAGCTGACAAAGAGCGCTCACTTTCTTGCTATCAGTGAGAGCTCTTCTCTAGAGAGGCTGGTAGAGTTGTATGTGAGGGAGGTGGTATCGCGGCATGGAGTGCCGATCTCGATTGTGTCAGATCGAGATGTACGTTTCACTTCCAGGTTCTTGAAGAAGTTCCATGAGGAGTTGGGCACGAGGCTGCATTTTAGTACCGCTTACCACCCACAGACAGACGAACAGAGTGAGCGGACAATTCAGACGCTCGAGGACATGCTTCGGGCATGTGTGTTGGACTTCGGAGGGTGTTGGGACACATATTTTCTGTTGGCTGAGTTTTCCTATAACAACACTCACCATTCAAGCATTGGTATGCCTCCCTTTGAGTTGTTGGTTGGGAGGAGATGTCGGACTCCCATCTGTTGGGGAGAGATAGGGCAGTGAGTGATGGGCAGCACTGAGATAGTGCTTCAGACGACAGAGCAGATACAGCAGGTCAGGTAGAGGTTGTTGACAACTCAGAGTCGCCAGAAGAGTTACGCGGATAGGCGACGATCCGAGCTCGAGTTTCAGGTCGGAGATTTTGTACTCCTGAAGGTGTCTCCGTGGAAAGGAGTGATCCGATTCAGGAAGAGGAGCAAGTTGGGGCCCCGGTACATCGGTCCATTCAAGGTGACTGCGAGAGTGAGCAAGGTAGCGTACCGTTTGGAGCTACCTGCGGAGTTAAGTCAGATACATCATACCTTCCACGTGTCTCAGCTGAGGAAGTGTATAGCCGACGAGTCGATAATGGTGCTGCTGGAGGATATTCAGGTGGATGCGAGCCTGAATTATGTTGAGAGACCGATCGTGATCTTGGATCGGAAGATCAAGGTTCTGGGGAACAAGCAGGTGCCTCTGGTTCAGGTCTAGTGGCAACATCGGAGAGGGTCCGAGCTGACTCGGGAGCCGGAGTCAGAAATGCGGGAGTAGAATCCGAAGTTGTTTGCGGCATGAGACTTTGAGGGCGAAGTCTGGTTCTAGTGGGGGAGAATTGTAACGTCCTGAATTCAGGTGCGTCTCTTAGACCCTTCTTCTTTTCAAAGTTGTCATGTTTAACCCTTAAAAGAATTGTTGTGGCAAATGAGTACGCTGGGCGTACTGAAGAGTACGTTGCGCGTACTCATGCGCTTAAGTTCGCGGACTCGCCGAGGTACGTTAGGCGTACCCAGGGTTACGCTGGGCGTAGCGGGCCCAGATGCAAACCCTAATTTGTGGCTTGTGCACTATAAAAGGAATGTTAAGGCCTTATCCTCAGCTACCATTTCAGAGAGTGAAACCCTAATAGAGGGTTATCCTTCGTTCCTAGCTTGTTTGTTTGTGTTCTAAGCTTCAAAGTGTCATTTCAAGGTGGTGAAAGAGAAGAGGAAGCCATTTTAGGAGCTAGATGTTGGTGGACAAGAGTAGATCTGAGTTCTACAAAGGTTGGAGCTTCTTTCTGAGGTAAAAAGCTCAAAACTTTCCTTGTCATTTGTGATTTGTGCTTCTTGGACCAATTTTTAGGGTTTTTGGTCCCAAGGTGGAGACTTTATGAGCAAATGGTCTCCATTGGCCTAGATCTGCCATATTTCAGGATTATATGAGTTGTATGTTCATAAAAATCCAATCTTGGACGTGTATATTGAGCCATGCATGAGCTCTAGACCTTATGAGGAAGAAGGAAAGGTGTTAGAGTGATTAGGGACCTTTACAGCCATGCAAAGGCTTAAAGGTTCCGACTTTATGGAATAAGAGGCTTAGGGAAAGTCAGATCTGAAAGTTGAATGAGTGTCTTAACCGTTTAAGACCAAAATCCAAGGAAAAGTTGAAACCGAGACTTACGTTGGGCGTAACGTAAGGGGTTGAGACCCCGATTATGGATCGCCGGCATACGCCCCGCGTACAGAGAAGGTACGGGTAGGACCGGAAGGTCTACCGGGATTCAGGATGGAAGTCCCCTGAGACACTTGGACCGGAAGGTCCCACAGAGTTATGGCCTGGAAAGGCGTATGTGTTGTATGTGGTATTTTGGGGAACTCACTAACCATTTATGCTTACAGTTGTTGTGTTATGTGTTTCAGGTACTAACGAGGATCGCAGGAAGGTGCCGGCATGATCCATACACACTCATAGAGATTATGTTTTGAGATTCTGGGATTTATTTGTTATGATGACATTGGATATAGTTTGTTTGATATTGTTTTGATGATTGAAAGTATGATTTAAAAATGAAATTTTTTTTTGAAAATTTACGTTGTTACACATTTAGAGTGTGTACTTGGAATGGCCTAAACATAGAATTGAAATGGATGCCAAGGAGTCTCGAATTTGCTTACCAAAACCTAGAAAAATGCTTGAAGAATTAAGCCTCTTTAAAGCTTGAAGGTTGAACTCTTGAGAGAAATTGAAGTTTCACAGTAAGTGGGAAAAGATTTTGTGATGTGTGAGGGAGTGTTTTCGTTCACAATAAAAGAATGGAGGTTATAAGATGTGTGTTTGGTTAACTGGAGGTTAAAGCATGGGTATTTAGTGGACAATGCGTAGGATACTGGTATTTTATTAGAAATAGGGGAGAAATCAAATCCTAAAGTCAATTTTTCTTGTCTTATTCACCTCCTAGACCGCCTATTATAATATCCTAGTATGACCGAAATCACATGTGATTTCGGTCCTAGGATGGACTTTACTTTTAGTTTTCGGTCCTAGGTCTTATTCCATGGTGATTTCGGCCTTTGTGGGTATTCAAAGTGTGTTTTCGGCCTTAGTGGGCTTGCTTGGGGTTGATTTTGGTTTTATAGTTTCCTCGACAAGGTGATTTCGTTTTTGGGTAATATAGATCACAAAGATAATAGCCTTAAAACTCAAGAATTCAAGGTGCTTGCATAAATACATGTTGTTATGTTAAAACTACTTGATTCTTGTTTGATTTGCATGAACTTTTCAAGGCTTAATTCAACATGAATTTCCAAGTGTGTATTATCTTTTAATCATACAAATGGTGCCCTTATACACAGGACCCCTTAAACTTGGTTTGCCCCAAATTTTCTAGTTGTCACATAAATCAAAAGTTAGTCTTACTTACCAACTTTTTTGTACTTTTGTGCCATTGTTTATGACCGTGATATTAGAAAGTTGATCAAGGTAATCAATGCAGTTGGAGGTAAAGTTGTGTATGTGTATGTGGTGGTTGATAAAAGTGATGGTGCTAACAAAGGCGATGATAGAGGAAAAACATCTAGAGAAAACAACCCAATATGTACTTTTATGTGGAACCGCATAATTATAGTACATTAGTGATGTTGATGTTGGTACGTACATATCTTAATGATGTCAAATTACATGATTACATTGATCACAAACCACAAGGTGTTAATCAGGTCAGTAATGAAACCAGAAAGAATCAGATGATGAACGTTAGATATTCAACAACAAAGATGATCGCTATTGGGAATCCATCGAGTACCATTTTCTATTTAAAAATATAAGAAAACACTCTAACAAGCATTTTCCAAAAATATTTAAATTACTAGTTTTCATATCATCAAATGGCAAAGTCCAAAAGAAAATAGAAAACTTAAAATAACCTTTAGGCCCTTTTAATTTATAGTGAGCTCCATACCATCCATTTGTTTTAACAAGGAATGTGGGACTAAGATACAAACACAATTGTGAGTGTAAGACCTCTTCTCTTTATATACATATTTCCATTCCTTTCACTTATTTACTCATCCAATGCGGGACTAGTATCAAACCTTTTTACCTCAAAAAACTTGTTGAAAACTCTTACAACGAAACAAAAAAACACTCCATTACTTCTACAACACTTCAATCAATTATAAGATTCTAATTCTAGTTTTATATATTTTTTAGAAACACTTCATGAGATGAATACAACATAGAAAAACATTCATTTTTCAAATGGATAGAAAAGAAGTTATTATTTCTAGCCGCTTTTATTAAGTTATATTGAACTATCATTTATATCAATAAAAAAATTTTCAAAAATAGAATACTTCATAAAATACAAATAATATGGCAAACAAAACATCTGTCTTTTGTACCCATCAAGACGGGGAATACCCACCTCATTTGGCGTCACAAACTCACAGGTATATCCAACCAATGACAAAATTTGGCGTCACAAACTCACAACGTTGTATGGCTAATCTGCAGAGAATTTACACAACATATGACATGTTCCGGTTTGGGTTATTTTTTTCATTTTTTCTACAAAACAACTAATTACTTATCATCATTAACCTCTCTCATACAAAGTTTTTAAATTTAGCATGAGGATCCAAATCCAAGGATTTTAAAACTCCCTTGAACTATATAATATCAAACCAAATAAACAACACTAAACCAACACAAATCATCTCTCTTCAATTCTTCGTCTCACCACCCACCAGTTGGTTCTCACACAGTGTTTGAAGTGCTGGTCTTGCTTCCTTATTATCCGCATTCATAGTTTTCAAAGTCAACGCCTTGAGCTTCTTCCTTAGTTGCCTCAAACTTGCATCTTGTAAATTCTCCTTCATTACAACATTCTCATCTTTTTCTTTCTTCATCTTGTTCTCTTTGTCATCCGAAACAAATCCACCAATTTTCTTCATCGGCGTTGGGACACTAATTTGAGAAATTCGGTTTTCTTCACATGAATCTGAGTCAACTTTCTCGTTGACCATGCTTGATGACCCTGAAAAACGAACACAATATTTCTCGTTTATTGTATGTCAATGGCATTGTTGTAATTTGATGGATTTTGGAAAAAAAAAATTACCGTTAACATTGTTCTCCGAGTGTTCCACGTAAGCATTATCTTCAATGAAGCTTTCAGAGTGTTCTTCTGGAAGCAATTCGCTTTTCTCCTCTTCAAAATGAACATTTTCACATGGAATCATTTCAAGCTCCTCCAACGAATTACAAACATCTTCCACTTTTGCATCTGAATTACCTGAAATTTTTGGTTTTATCAATAAAAAACTAGAACATTAAAGAATAAATAAATTCAAATCAAGAATTGGTGAATTTCTTTCTACCTGCATCCATGGCGTTTTCTGAAACTTCTTCAGGAAAAACCTCTTCGAAATTCATCACATTTTCGCTTTGACATTTCGCTGTTGACTTTTCAGATTTCTTTTCAGTCAACCTAGTTGACCTTCTGGAGCTGAATTCTTTCTGCAAAGTACCCTCCTTTTTCATGGTGGTTGAAGGTGTAGTAGCCACCTTTCTCCGGCTGCTTCTTACAGTTGCTATACCAGGTGTGCACCACTCCATCTTCTCACCTTCTTTCCGGCGAGATGAAGTCGCCGGAGTTTTCCTCCTGGTGGTCGGATGTGCCGGGGTTGGGTGGCTGATAAGATCAAACAAAGTTGTTGGAGTTGGAGAGAGTTGGTTTTTCTCTTCAATTGAAGAACATCCTTCAAAATCCACAGTTTCACATGGTTTTGATTTCTCAACAAATTCCACGTCAGCATTATCTTCTACAAAGCTCTCCGAGTGTTCTTCTGGAATAAGATCATCTTTCTCCTCTTCAAAATAAACATTTTCACATGCCTTTGAATTTTCATCTGATTCCACGTCAGCATTATCTTCAACAAAGCTCTCTGAGTGTTCTTCTGGAATCAATTCGAGTTTCTCCTCTTCAAATTCCACATTTTCACATGGCTTTGAAGTTTCATTTGAATCCATTATTGCATCTGGAAACAAAATTATTGATTTTAACAATAAATTACTTGAAATTAATAAAACAAATTAAGATTTGGATGATTTCTTTCTACCTGAATCAATGGCGTTTTCTGGAACTTCAACAGAGAAAACCTCTTGGAATATCGCATTCACTTCATCCAACAGTGAATCAATCTTTTCAGTCTTTTCAATCACCTTCTTCACTAATGAATCTCCACATTTCTTTTCAGTCAACCTTGTTGACTTTCTAGAGCAGACTTCCTTCTGCATGGTACCTTCCTTTTTCACGGTGGTTAAAGGCGTTGCAACCATTCTCTGACTGCTTGCAACAACCGTCACAGATGTGCGCGACTCCATCGTCTGACCTACTTTCATTTGACTGTTCACATTCCGGCGAGATGAAGTCGACGGAGTTTTCTGCATAGTAGTTTCCTTTTTCACGGTGGTTGAAAGCGTCGCCACCTTTCTCCGGCTGCTTGCTGCCACCGTTGCAGGTGTGTCCAACTCCATCGTCTGACCTTTCATTTGACTGTTCACATTCCGGTGCGATGAAGTTGCCGGAGTTTTCTGTATAGTAGCTTCCTTTTTCACGGTGGTTGAAGGCGTAGCAAGCTTCTGACCTTTCATTTGACTGTTCACATTCCGGCGAGATGAAGTCGCCGGAGTTTTGAGCACATCATTCTCTTTGATTGAAGAAGAACATACAAAAACGTCTGATATTTCGCCGGAATGTTCAACAGCCACCTCAGTGGAAATTTCCGGCTGATGATCTGCAACTTGTTCTGTTACGGGGGAGAGGCTATCGATGGTGGGGATCACATCCAAGGTTTCCGACAATTCTGATTTTTGATTGTCAAATTCACTAATTTCTTCTTTTTCTTCAACTTTTGCATCAACTTCATGAACAATCAAATCAATCTTCTCAGGAGAGATGCTTTCAATGGCAGCGATAGCATCCGAGGTTTCATCATCTGAAATGAAAGTACATATATCACTTTATGTATTTGAATCGCAGAGCCTATAGACATTTAATTAGAATTGACGTCAACATACCCGTGTTTTCGGATAACTTGATGTCATTTGAGATTTCTTCATCTGCGTTACTTTCGTTTTCATTTGGATTCTCAGAGGTATCAAGAATCATATCACTATCCATGATTGAAGGACCATTGTTTATCTCTGAAAAAGCTTCGAGTTTCAATTCTATTGCCCCATTTAAATCCTCAATGTTATCTGAGATTGCTTCTTCTTCTTGTTCTTCTTGTTCTTCTTCTTCTTCTATAACATCAACTCCTGCACCAAAAAAACACGTAATTTAACATTAGTTTGATAGAACGGTGTTGAATAAACGATCAAAAAAGACATTGAAAAAACCTCTCACCTGTTGAATTAGTACTATCATCAACAACGCTATCTTGTTCTTCTTCTAACACCATAACCTCACTTTCGAGTTTTTCCTCTTCGAGATCCCCATTTTCAATAGGGCTTGAGATGTCATCTTTTTCTGGCTTTCCATCAATCAGTTCTTCTTCTAAATTTCCTTCCTCATTTGAATTTGGGATTTCTTCTGATTCGGGCTTTAGATTATCAACTTCCCCAGAATCTTCTTTTTCTTCGCTTATATCAACATCATGTTCCTCCAATGCATTACAAATGTCTTCCACTTCTGCATTTGGAATTACTGCATAAATGTTTTACCGAAGATGAATAAGCGGAACGAAACAGAAATTATAATCAAATCGGGAATGTGTTTTGCTTACCTGCATTTAAACTGCTCTCTGGAACCTCAACAGTCGAAACCTCATCGGATGACGAATCGTCATCATCAGACAATGTAATAATCTCAATTGCCTTTTCACTTTGCTTCCTCACTCTTGGCTCTCCAGATTTCTTTTCGGTTTGTCTAGTGGAACGTCTCGTGCCATATGTTTTCTGCACAGCAATCTCCTTTTTCACGGTGGTTGAAGTCGTCGCCACCTTCCTCCGCCCCTTTGCTACAACCGCTTCCGGCGACTTCTTATCTTCTTTTGTATCTAGTTCGCAATCATTCAGTTGACTGTTAACACTCCGGCAAGATGAAGTTGCCAGAGCCTTCCTCCTTGTGCTGGAAAGGGCTGGAGTTTCCGGAGCTTCGTTCTTTGATTCTTCAACTCCTACAGCTACTTTCTTAGCTGTCCTGCGAGTTGTCCTGGTGTTTGTCGGCTTCAAATTTTCAACTTCGGTAGTTTCCACTTTTTGCACAGTAGTTGTTCTGTTTCTGGTGATTGGGACTTTGGGTGAAGAAACCTCGACGTTCTCTTTTGACTCGTTCAAATCAACTGTTTCAGATTGTGAGACGTCGATGAACTTCTCAATACCTTCAACCTATTCAATATCATAAACGAAATTTTCTGTAATCAATGATTGTTTCTGCATATCAACAAGAGTTTAAGCAATTACAGTGAAATCATTGAAGAAAACACGAGGAACATAATGAAATCACCAATATGTTTTGCACATGAACCGGATTTCGAATTTATACGACAAAATTATGACAAAACGACAAACAATTTACAAGTAACATTTAAACCTAAAAACCAACTGTGATCAGATGTAACAGTACATGACCAAATCACCAATAACTTATCGAAAACCTAAATACGCTTTCACTGAAGATGTATGCATGAAAATCGAGACAAAAAACAAGCGACAACAAATCAACAATAATACGAATTAAAAAAACCACATCAAAATCTAAGAACTCACCGTATCAAGGTCTCGAAGAGCATCCGCCATGACATGATTTTTGGTGTTGGCAGCGATCTTGTTGAGTTTGCAGAGAAATTGAAGCTCTTTTCTGGTAAGACTGTGGAAATCCATGAGATCTGAATTGACGAAGGGGAGAGGAAAAGTAGGGTTTTGGATAACGTTGAATTCGTGAATCTGCCTATGAGTGAGATGCTCAAAATGCGATGAGGAGCCTCAAAATCGTCTAGACATATTTATACGAAAACCCTTGCGCGGGGTTACCGTTGGAGCAGCGGAAATTTGAATTTTGAATTTGTGACTGTTGGAGTGAATCTTTTACTATTCCAGATTCATAAATTCTTATTTTCAGTGTCATGAAATATTAAATATCGATTAAATATAAGAGTTCACTGTGTATTGAAATTTGTACATATTATATTATATCTATAAAAATCATAAAAATGACCTTGTTCATAGTGTTTTCTATCTTTGTGTGTTACTATATTTTAACGTTGGAATGCTTGATCAGAAATGGGGTCAGATGGGCCTGTAACCCATTAAACAGTTTTATTTTAAATATATATTCGACTTGAAAGTTTGTTATCTAATTCAGATTATAGTAATGATACGAGTAAATTAGTATTTTAATAATGATATGAGCAAATTAGTATATCTTCTTATGCCTGTTCATATTTATATCGGGACATATGCACTCACGTTTCTTATTAAACTAAGAAAATATTTGCGCACAGATCATGAGTATTATAGTTAACATATGGAAAAGTTATGTTGTTAAATTAACTAAATGTTTGGTTGTCTACAATTTACAAAAATAAACTGATTTTCAGTTGCAATTAAAAGAAACATGAAATTTTTGTATCTAGTGTATTCCCTATTATTTTATTGGATTAATAAGAAATCTAAGATATGTAACTGTCATCTCATCATCACATAATACCACTAATACTATAGAAATTGGTAAATTGGAGTCTTGTTTTATTCAGGTTCCAAACCACGGGTTTTATACATCAAAGTCGTTTCTCAAATCAAGGAAACGATAAGAACAAAACAATTAAGATAAAGCAAAAAAACTAGAACAAGATAAGACTAGAATTCAAATGTATATATCCGGATATTTGAATTCCTTTACTCCGACTCAAGCCGGAGCATGGAGATTCTAATTGCCCAGGGACAGCAACATCTTCAACCGTTCACCACCCAGAGCTTTTGTGAAGATATCGGCAACTTGATGTTTTGTGGTTACGCAAACAGGTTCAATTTCTTGAGACTCGACTCTTTCTCGGACAAAATAACAGTCTATTCAACATGTTTTGTTCTTTCATGGAACACATGGTTGTTAGCAAAGTGGTGAGCTGCTTGATTGTCACAGAGTAGCATTGTTGCTTCTGTTTGTGGTACTTGCAAGATTTTTAACAACCACCTAACCCAAAGAATCTCACTACCAGCGATAGTCATGGCACGATACTCTGCTTCAGCAGTGGAACGAGACACTACCGTTTGTTTCTTAGTTTTCCACAAGATGGGTGCTCCCCCTAAAACAAGCACATAACCTGTTGTAGATCGTCTCGTGTAAGCACATCCCAACCAATCTAAATCGCAATAGGCTTTCAGTGATAAACCTCCTTTTTTAGGCAACAAAATTCCTTCACCCAAGAGCAGCTTTGAGATACTTGAGAACACGTAGACTTGCATTCATATGTTCCTCCATTGGGTCAACTACAAATTGATTGAGCATGTTGACTGCATAAGTTATGTCTGGTTTAGTGGCTTGAAGATACAACAATTGGCCAATCAAACGATGGTATTGGCCAGCTTCTACAGATGGATTGTTAGTGCATAGGTCCAGATGTAGGTTTTGCTCCATGGGAAAGGAGCTAGGATGACACTCTTGCATCCCATAATCTTCCAAAATGTCTAAAGTATATTTTCGTTGACTCAAAAAAAACCCCATCATTTGTTTTTTTTCCACCTCAATGCCAAGAAAGTACTTCAATGGGCCCAAATCCTTAATGCTAAATTGTTTATCAAGTTGGTCCTTTTTTTCTTGAATCTTATTTGCATCGTTTCCAGCAATGATTACATCGTCAACATAGATTAAAGCCATGACAAAACTCACTCCTGATTGTATATGAAAGGAGATGCATCGGCATGTGATTGTTTATAGTTCAAAGCGGTCAAAGCTGCAGTGAACTTATGGTACCAGTTGCAAGATGCTTGACGAAGGCCATAGAGGGATTTTCTTAAACGACAAACTGTATTATCCCCCTTGCTTACCAAAACTGTCTGGTATTTTCATGTAAACCTCTTCTTGGAGATCGTCATGCAAGAATGAATTGTTTACATCCAATTAGTGAACAATCCAATCTTTCTTAGTGGCTAAGGCAAGTAAAATTCTAACCGTGACAAGTGTAGCTACCGGCGCAAAGGTTTCATGGAAGTCAATGCCTTTAGTTTGAGTGTATCCCTTTGCCACTAGGCGTGCCTTGTACCGATCAACATCACCATTAGGTTTGAACTTCACCTTGTAAACCTAATTGGAACCAATTGCACGCTTTCCTTCTGGTAAACTTTCAAGAGTCCATGTTTTATTCTCCTTTGAAGCTTTAATTTCCTTTTTCATAACCTCTACCCATCGCATATCCTTTGCAGCTTGTTTGAAACATTGAGGCTCTTCATGAGAGCTTATGGCTGTCAAAAAAGCTTGATGACTGGCTAAAAAATTATCGTATGATATGTAATGTGCAAGTGGGTGTGCTGTGGAAGTGGTTTGAGCACATTCAAGTTGTGCATGATTGATTGAAGGAGGTAGGTATACTATGAATTCGTCAAATCTTTTTGGCTGTGTTTTAGGTCGAGATTCTCTGTTTGTACGTGGTACTGGGTCTTCATCTATGTTTGATGGATCTTCATTGTTGTCATATTGTATGGGAAAACATTTGGTATGGCATCTTCTTCTGTATGGGCGTCAACTGATGAATTGACAAGAGTGTGTTGAGCTAGCATACTTTTAGTGATGAGTTCATCATGTGTGTCAACACTTAATTCGAAAGGATCTTCATATGTGGATACTTTGAGTGGTGCTTCTTTGTTTTGAAAGGGATAAGCATCCTCAAAAAACTGAATGTCTCTAGACACTATTATTTTCTTACTGTCTAAATCAAAGACACGGTAGCCTTTTTGACCTTAAGGGTAGCCCACAAATATTCCCGGTCTCCCCCTTACAGCAAACTTATCTCCCTTGGTTTATGTATTCGTGTGTATACCAAACAACCAAAGACTTTAATGTGAGTGTTGTTTGGTTTCTGGTTAAACAGAAGATCAAAAGGTGTTTTGTAGCCAATGACCTTTGACGGTAGTCTATTAATAATATAGGTGGTTGTGAGGATACACTCTCCCCAAAATTTGATTGGAAACATAGCCTCAAGTCTTAAGGAACGTGCCACTTCAAGTAGGTGACGATGCTTCCTCTCTACTACCCCGTTTTGTTGGGGCATTTTGATGTAGGAGGTTTCAAGTAAAATGCCTTCAGTTGCATAAAAAGTCTTCATGGAAATGGATACAAATTCACCTCTGTTATCGCTTTTTATTCATTTTACTTTTGTATCAAACTGTGTTTTAACCATTCTACAAAAGTCGATTAGATGACTGCTTGCTTCATATTTGTGTTTAAGGAGAAAAACCCAAACAGCCCTACTGTAATCATCTACTATAGTCAAGAAGAAACGAGCACCCGTAAGGGAAGAAGTACGATAACTACCCCATATGTCACAATGAATTAATTCAAAAGATGCAATTATTTTAATAGATGAATTAGGGAATGGCAATCTAGTGAGTTTTGCCTTTACACATGAATCACAAGTTTTATTCTTCAAATCAAAAGTAAATTTTTCCAAAAAATCAACATGGTGAAGCCTAGATTTCGATGCATGTCCAAGTCGTCTATGCCAAACTGCAACGTCTAATGTGGCTGACATAGTTTTTCTCTATTGTATTTCGGAGTCCATGCGATAAAGCCCTTTCTTCCGCTCACCCACGCCAATCAAGGTCTTCGTGTTTAAGTCCTGAGCAACACAAAAAATCAGGAAAGAATGTAACGGCATAGTTCAGGTCATCCGTTAACTTGCCTACGGATAATAAGTTGCATGCAAATTTTGGTATATACAACACATTTTTAGTACTCATGCCATTTGGTAAGGAACAACTTCCCTTCCCTTTAACTGGAATTAAATCTCCATTAGGTATAGTAACAAGTGGTTCATGACTACATGCTACTTTGTTTATTAAAAAATTAGTGTCACCTATCATGTGTTCATTAGCACCTGTGTCCACTATCCAGTGGTCACTTTTGATCTTCTTACCTGCCATATTGGCTTTTAGGTCATCACATGTCTCCTTGACGTCGACAACTAGATGTTTGAGGACCATTTGATATTGCCCTTTGGTCAATCATGGTATCGGACATGAGTTAGCATCTGCTAATGCAGCCTTGGGATTCTCCTTCTCCTTCTTCCCTTTCCCTGGCCGCCATTCTAGATAACCAATCTTCTTGAAACATCCACTTTATTGTGACCAATTTTACCACAAAAGGTGCATTGTTACACCTCTTGGCTGTTGCGTTTTGCTTCCTTGAAGAATCACTTCGTTCTCTGTCCATCACCATGTGTTTTGTTGACAACAAAACTTTGGAAAGTTGTAGCATCTTGTGTTGGTCTTCTTGTGGCGGAGATTGCCTTTTGTTGCTCATCTTCTGATACCAGGTGATATAATGTTCCTAAGGTAGGTGTGCGTTTGGATGTGAGAATTTGTGTTCTCACAGTTGAGAAGTTGTCATCAAGTCCTAACAAAAACTTGTATAGTCTCTCCTTCTCCTTTGCTTCAGTGAGTCTCTTTCCAGTATTAGACGTACATTTACCGCATGTGCAATGAGGTAACGGGGACACAAATTTTATTTCATCCCATACACTTCTCAGCTTGGTGTAATAGGCTGAAATAGAGTCACCGTCGTGTTGTGTTATCGACAGGGTTCGCTTTAGTTCATATGCACGTGGTGCGCTCTCTTTACCAAACCTTTCTTTCAGATCCGCCCACATCTCTGCCGATGTATTTGCATACTTAACATTGGATCTGATGTTTTTCTCCGTAGCTATAGTAAGCCAATCTTTTATCATATCATCGCATCTCATTCGCATCTTGTAGTCTTCAACATCTTCTTCTAGTTGTTTGATTGTTCCATTAACAAATGCCATCTTGTTCTTTGCAAATAAGAAGTTCTTCATTTCCTATGACCAATCTCCATAGTTGTTGTCTATGAGTACATCATTCACCTGCATCTGCCTTGGGTAGTTTGACGAGTGCAAGTAAAATGGTGAGTTTGGATCAATAGTATTAGGGTTTCCTCCATTTTTGTTGGAGCTTTCTACCTTGTCGTCTGTACCCATAATTGTGACGGGTTCTCTTCTTCACAGGTCAAACTGACGACTCTGATACCATATAGAAATTGGTAAATCAGAGTCTTGTTTTATTCAGGTTCCAAACCAAGGGTTTTATAAATCAAAGTCGTTTCTCAAATCAAGGAAACGATAAGAACAAAATAAATAAGATAAAGCAAAAAAAACTAGAGCAAGATAAGACTAGAATTCAAATGTATATATCCGGATATTTGAATTCCTTTAAATACCATAGGATACCTACCACTATTATATCACTCTACATCATTTTTTAAATTATATATTAAATTTAAAAATGCAATAAACACGTGTGTGTATATATATATATATATATATATATATATATATATATATATATATATATATATATTAATTTTGAAGCCCCCTTATGAATAGTAAATGCTTCCTATTGGTTGATATTTTTTACTTTTTTTGTTTTTTTTTTATTCTTTTCTGCAATATTCTTTTCTAATTTACTTTTTGTCTATCCCACTAAAACTTTTTTCAGCAGTCTAGATACTGTTTATTGTGTACACGGGTCCTCTTCTCCTGCCATTGCATGGATTAGTTTCGTCCCTCCACGTAACCATCAATCGCCTCAAATCTCTCACCTCGCACCGCCTATCTCTCCTCTATCATCCTATTTGCTTCCACCGCCTTCTACTCTTTCATTTACCTCTAGCTTCATATTCCACCACTTTCTTTATGAGATAAATTTGGGATTGATTGTTCGTCTTTAGTGGCCCGTTTAGGTTTTGAAGAAAAATCGTTACCACCCTTTACCGGAGCTATGACGGTGTCCGCTTTCCCGACTCCGGCTCCATCTCCTACACTGATTTCTCTTGCTTCACATTGATTTCTCTTTCTCAGTTAACCATCATCCCTTCTCCACCGCCTCCGCCTTTTCTGCCAAAGTTGTATGGACAAACAGATGGAAAGCCCAAAGGGCAAAATGGTCATGTCACAGATTAAACGATTCGGATGTTAACTTAAACAGCCTAAAACTTTAACAAACAGTGAAACAGGGAAGATAAATGTAAAAGAAATTCTTTTTTTTCGTCCCTCTACAATATTGGTTTTTTTGTATGTTTCAAAAAAATTTCTTTTGCAATTGTCATTGCTATTTCCTTGTTATCATTTTTTTGCCCATTTCAATGGTTTTTAAAGATCTTTTGTGTGGGTTGTCTACATTAATGATCCGGCGATTAAAATGTTATGATTATGACTATTTTGCATGTGCTTTCACCACTTTCTGAAGGTGGCAAAGAAAATGGAGAATCCAAGGGTAAAATGGTAAATTTACAAATTTCACAGCTAGGATGTTAAGTTAGATGACCTAGGGATGAAACACATTAAAAACTGTGAAATACGGAAGACAAAAAAAAAAAAAAAAAAAAAAAAACTTTTTTGATCTTTGTGCAACTTCGGAATTTTTTATATATTTCAAAAAAAAATCCTTTGCAATTTCATCCATAGTTCCCTATTTTTTACTACTTATCGCTTTTTTTATATTGTGAAATTTGTGTTTCGGTTGTTGTTTATGAGGTAATAGGTACTGATGTTTGTTTGAGATTTAGGCTGACTTATGTTTGAATAAAACAATTTGAAAGTTTATTATTCTATTTTTTGATGTTGTAGAGTGACTTCATAAAGATGTCATTTCTTGCTAACAGATTTGATGCGGTTTATCAAGTTGAGACTATTTTCTATTGATATGGTATATAAATGTTGTTTATCAATATCAATTTACTATTTTTTCTGCATTTATATTATATATGCAACTATAATGTTATATTATTGTGTTAACATAAGGTGGGCTGCTACAAAGAGGTCTACAACCAAGTAAGTATAGGAGATTAAACAAGACTTTCAGCAGTAATCAATACATCACAATAAAACAAACTCAAATGTAGAAACTCGAAAATATCTATATTTTTAGTAGGGATGTAAATAAGCCGAGTTATTCGTATGTGAAATCGTTTTTAAACAATAAATTACAAAGAGGGGTATTCATTCCTATCCCTTTCTGTGTCACGGTTTACAAGCATTATTTTTTTATGTGTTTTACTTTTTTGGAGTAAACAATTCTTCTCTAAGTTGTTATGTTCAAACTATATATGTGTGTGTTTACAGGTCCTCATAAGGGAGGACAATGAAATAAGGGGCCCGAAAGATGAAGTCATTTGAAGATTTTCAAATTGTAAGATGCTTTTTAAAGTTTAGTTATCCAAATATGAGTTATTGGTAAATTTATTGATTATTATAGTTTTACTATATTAGAATTTAAGTGATAGCAACAAAGGCTACTTTACTTTTGCTTTTGAATTGAAATATATTCTTCTAATTTTGTGATTGTTGTGTAGTACCTGATTGTTTTCCACTATTACTCTAAAATTGAATGGAATTGTGTACAAACACAGATTTGTTGGTGAATGAGTATTAATAGTAAGTTAATGACTGATAATGGTTTTTATATTAGTTATTGAAATAATGGTTGGATTAATCATTAACTAGTTTATAACCCGTGGGAACCATAATTATAAAATTAATTAAATCTTCATACTAAAAATTCAAAATTATTAATCAGTTATTTAAATAAATTATTAATTAAGAGATATTTTTTAGTTATATAAAATTATAATCATTGATTTAAATAAATGCATGACCTTGTAATATGTATTAATTTGATTTTAATTTTTATTCTAATGTTATTAGTTTAATGTAGTTAGAATGAGAAAATTTAAAATATGAATTTTGAAATGGAGAATTAATACGTTGACAAGTGGCATGATATTAATTAGGATGCCTCATAAAATGAAACATGACAAAAGGAGAATAACCATATTATTTTATTAGAATAAGGATTACTTGGTGACAGAATATTAATGATCGCATAGTTGATGACTAAAATATTTTGGAAAATATCATATTTGCAATTGGTTTATTCAGTATGATCCAAACAGTATGTTGATTAAATTCTTGGATAGTGTCATATAAATAACACCTAAATACATTAACAAAAAAAACATTATATTTTAGGCACTTTTGTCGTTTAACTACCATGAGCATTCATATTTGAATTTATATTTTAATATCCATATATTTCTCAATGTTACTAACATTTCTAACTTTTTGTTATTTACAATTTTACAAATTTCAAAAATATGTTTTACAAGTTTTAGAATGTTTCATGTATGAATATGCATGTATGATGTTAAAGAAATGGAATCCAAAAGGTCTAATCCGAATTTCCTTTTGTATAAAACTTTATTGACTTATTTGAAGAATTATTTGAAGAATTTCTTTTTTGAAGTTAATGAGTTGATTAAAAGGATGTTGGATACAATGATATTTTGTTTTCATCTAAAAGTGAATATGAGTTTCCAGACTGCCTCCCTTCGTCTTCTCCGTTTTCCTCCTCGATTTACCGTTAAGCCTCCTGTATAGTTTCGATTGAAATTTTTTCAACCTCCTTTCAGTTTTAAATAGGTTAGAGAAAAATATGAATCTTTTTGTTTTGTATTGTACGCTCGATTAAGAAACCACTGTTCTAAAGTGAATCAGTCAAAAAAAATTGGAATTCTTAATAGAGGGTAATTATGGAATTTGTTGTTTTTTACATTCTAAATCCTTTGACAATGTTGCAAAAGAAAGAAAAACAGACAAATGAAGGCAATTGTGTTTCTATTCCATTTTGTTTGACCAAAATGTCCTTTTAGTAACATATGTTCTAAGTGACTTTAAAATCTTCATGAACCAGAAACTAATAGAAAGTTGTTTTTTTACATGTGTTTTTAATTCATTTCTTGATTTATATTTATAAAATGAACCATACTTACAAAAAAGTAATTTCATCATTCCATTTCATACCAATCAAACCCATGCCAAATTTCAGTTTCTTCCGGAACATTATGCAAATCAAACACAAACACCATCTAACTTATATTTCTTTTTGGGATTTCTGTCATTTTATTCACAAAATTGTGAATTTTTTTTGCGACTTTATACGTCAGCCCTTTCACCCTCCCCCCCAAATCTTAGTTTGTAATTTTTCAAACAGTATCACAACTATGTAAGTTCTAATTCACATTTTTTCCATATAGTTTATCAGATCTTCTTCTCTTTAAAAAAAAAAAAAAAAACTATGAAGGTTTTGATTTTTTTCCTTAATTTATTCCCATTTTCATTAAAGAATTAACAGTTCAGTTTGCATATAGAATAATTACAGGTCCTTGGAGAGCAATTTTCTTGATGGTTCCATCTCCCCTATAAATTCAATAATGTGCTTTGGTTGAACCGCCTAGCTCACTACGTTTTACTTCCCAATGAATTGTCTTGTTCAATGAGAAAAGGGTAACAAATTTGTTTTGAATTTTTAAGGTCAGATTAGTTATAATTTCATTTCATAACCAACATGAATTGTTTTTTTTTTTTTTTTTTTTTTTTTTTTTTTTTTTTTTTTTGTGTGTGTGTTTCAGATTAGGCATCGAGCAGCCTTTGATGTAGCAGCATGTCTCTTTAATAATATGATATTGTTTTCTTGAATATTTAGTAAAGTTGGTTAGTTTATTGAATTTTTATAATCTTATGGACGATCTTGATAACCATCTGGTGCAAATAAAAATTTCCTTGTCTCTTCTCTAGTTTTTTTTTTTTAAATGATATTTTCATTATATTAAAAAAGTGATTAAATTTTTTTTTTTAAAAAAACAACGACAATTTAAAATAAAATAGAAGAAAACATAAAAAATTCAAACACAAACAACTACCCTTCATCCAATTTTTTTAAACGTTATTCCATTTTAGGGAATCCTTCAACTTTTGTCAAGCTTTGAGATGTGTAAAATGTTTATGGTTTGTGTTTTCATATTGATCAATGGCCATATTAACTGGATTGATGTCATCTTTGTGTACATTGTTTATAACAAACACAATTGTAAATTTCATCGAACTCGCAACATTTTACCCTCATATTGCGTGACTTTGAATATATTTCATCAATATTTCGACTTGGACAACCCATTAAACAATAGAAATTGTTTCAAACTTTCCCCAAAAAAATCTGTAGAGATTTAACTATCTCTGTCCTCTCTTCTGAAACCGACACGCATATATGTGCTAACTTCTCTTTTTCATTTTCTGACCAATTCATCATTTTAGGAGCCATAAGTTTTGAAAGAGCACCACAAACATGTGAATGTGAATAAAAAGCTAGAATAATTGTGTGAAGTATAAGAACATTTGTAGTGGTATTTATATAGGTCAAGATTTAAATAGATAAAAAATAAAAAAAAAATGCCCAAATAGCCATTACACATGGCTAAGGAAGTGTCAAATTGTAAATGGTTGTGATTCGGCATTGTAGCTCGTTTTTAGCTTCACGGAACACCATGACCACGCCCGAAAACAAAAGTTCGGGGTGGTGTTTATGAACCACAATCATGGCCACATGGACCACGCCCCTTCTTGTGGTATGTATTGTAGAATGCCTAATGTATGATGAATAATTATAGTAGTTATAAGGGAAATCTGCGAAAAAGTCTCAATATTTTAGGCCAGTTTATGATTTAGTTCCAAATTAAATCTTGTTTACAAAAAAGGACAGATTACTGGCTAAAACTCCGGATTAACCCTTCGTGGCCGGTTTCACATATTTAGCCAGTATCTCGTCTTTTTTCGTTAATTAATCCAAATTTTGGGGTTTTTTCATTAATTAATCAAAATTCTAGGTATTTTTCATTATTTATTACCAATAAACCAAAATATTTGGACTTTTCTGAAGATTACCTTCAAACTAATATGTATTATATGATCTAATTTAATATGTACTATTCCATGTCTTCTTTCTTATGTTCTTCTAGGCTCACTGTGTGTTTTTATCGGTGTCGTCAAACCCAACAACAAAAATCTCACTCACAAGCCTCGTTAACTCCATCGATTTTCCAAAATTATCCATTCTTAACTCTGTGATCATCTTTCAATCTCCAAATAAAGAACGGAGAAAATCCTTGTTGATTATGTGGATGTCCCTATTACCTAACCATGACTTAAACCGTGGTTCCAACACTTAGATGTTCCTATTACCTAACCATGACTTGAATCCTATTTCAAACCCATACACTATTCACATTGTCCATAGTGTTGTTCACAACAAAATATGAATCCCACATGTTTAACCACTGATACCTTGGCTCAAGTCTTACATGACCCTTGTTTCCTTACAATAGGGCTTGAAAACCATGAAGAATGAACCATTAAGCTTAAAAAACTCAACATAGGTAAAAAAAATAAACTCGATATTATGTACTGAAAACCATGACGAATGTTAACTCTAATTGTAAAAAAAATGTCAACAAGCTATCTATCATAAACTATTAAAATATTAATTTGGTATACCTACGAGCTACGGTTCCAACTCTCGGATGTTCCTATTATCTAACCATGACTCGAACCTTATTTCGAACCCATACACTAATGGCATTATCCATAGTTTTGTTAACAACAAAATACGAATCCCACATGGTTTAACCATTGATACCTTGGCTCAAGTCTTACTTGACCCTTGTTTCCTTACAATAGGTGTAACATCCCGACTCTCAGGTATAATATTCAATTAATTTATATTCTTGTTGTTCGATCAACTTGACGAGTTGGAGGCCCCAACTCGCCGAGTAGAGAGTGTTAATGGTCGCATAATTTCTAGAGTCTACTCGGCGAGTTGGAGGACCCCAACTCGACAAGTAGGAGCTGAGTGTGAAAACCCTAATTTTCAAGGTTTGTATACTATTTAAAGGACCTTAAGCCTTCATTTCTGCCTCCCTTATCATCTTAACACTTTGAGAGAAACCCTAATTGAGCTATATGCTTGTAGGAGAGAAAGAGGGGCTAATATTGCATATTGTAGTGCATTTTTTGGAAGAAGATTGAGGAGAAAAAGGCTTGGGACGAGAAGGAGATCTTGGATCCATCAATAAGATTGTGTTCCGATCTTTATCAAAAAGTTTATCATTTATTGGTTTTTCTCTTGCCAAAAACTAATGCATTCTGGAAGCCCCAAATAGACTAAAATGTAATAATGACAATTGTTGTGATGTTACGTTTAAGTCATAATGACAATTGGTGTGATATTACAATAATTGACATTATTACGTTTTAGTCTACTTGGGGCTTCCAAAATGCTTTACTTTTTGACAAAAAAACCAATAAATGATGAACCATGTTGGATTCATCTTACGTTGGGGCTTCTATAGTGTTGTAAGGAAACAAAGGTCAAGTAAGACTTAAGCCAATGTATCAGTGGTTGAACATGTGAGATTCGTATTCTATTGTTAAAACACTATAGACAACGCCATTAGTGTATGGGTTCAAGTCATGGTTAGGTAATAGGAACATCCAAGTGTTGGAACCACGGTTTAAGTCATGGTTAGGTAATAGGGACATCCACGTAATCAACAAGGATTTTCTCCGTTCTTTATTTGGAGATTGAAAGATGATCATAGAGTTATGAATGGATAATTTTGTAAAATCGATGGAGTTAACGAGGCTTATGAGTGAGATTTTTGTTGTTGGGTTTGACGACACCAATAAAAACACACAGTGAGCCTAGAAGAACATAAGAAAGAAGACATGGAATAGTACATATTAAATTAGATCATATAATACATATCAGTTTAAAGGTAATCTTCAGAAAAGTCCAAATATTTTGGTTTATTGGTAATAAATAATGAAAAAACCCTAACATTTTGATTAATTAATGAAAAAACCCCAAAATTTGGATTAATTGACGAAAAAAGACGAGATACCGGCTAAATCTGTGAAACCGGCCACGAAGGGTTAATCCGAAGTTTTAGCCGGTAATCTGTTCTTTTTTGTAAACAAAATTTAATTTGGGACTAAATCGTAAGGTAGCCTAAAATATTGAGACTTTTTCGTAGATTTCCCTAGTTATAATGGTTGAAACTTTAAATTTATTTAATATATAAAATTTAAATAAATATGTTAAGTTAAATATGTATCTAAATTTTCATGTTTTAGGCTATTGGGTGTGAGCAACATGTTAAGACATGTTATCAAATCCTAAAGTTGTCATTTGGCATGACATGTCATATATATAGTATTATAATACCAAGTGAGGAAATGGACAACATCTCATAACACCCAATAAATTTCTATGTCCTCATTTCTTTTTTATTTTTTTCTGTTTTTTTTTTGTTATTTATTTTTTTCTATTTTTTAATAATTATAAAAACAAACATAAAACATTTCCTTTAAATAAATCTTAATTCAGACATAACATTAAAAAAAATATTACAAGAAAAAAAACATTACAAGAAAATAAAATACGATAATCTTAATTTAAAAACATAAAACAATAGTCCCGAACCAAATATCTCTTGCAGATTTTCTCCTTCATCGCATGAAGCACTCCCAAATCTCATGGTGACATATCTTCCTTGCTCGTCTGAAGAATTTTCAAATCCTTCAACATTTGATATTCCTCTGATTGATGACAAAGGAATTATAAGTGTTGGCATTGTGCTTTGACTCTTTTTTTTGCCATTTAATTGTGTTGGTCGAACTTTTTCTTTCTTTTACGCCAACACTTGTACCCTTTTTTTCGGCTTCATCCACATGTCGTTCAACGTGCTTCATTTTATTGTGTCCCATTGACGCGCCCGCGGGGGGGGGGGGGGGGGGGGGGGGGGGGGGGGGAGGGAGGGAAGATTTCTGCATTGTCGTCGGGGATGTCATTGGTTGTTAGTGATTTTGTATAACTAATATTATTGAAGTGTAATGGGATTAATTTGTTGATCAATGTTATTTTGCTAAATATTAAATAAGTTAGGGTGGTGCGGACTGCACATTTGTTTAAGTTTTTCTTAGTTAAAAGTATAATGTTATTTAGTGGTGAAGCCCTGAACTGACGGAGGTCGGGGGCAACGCCTTTGGGAGCGGGATCCAAGGGTCAGAGCCGATTTTAAGTGATAAACCCAGTTTTGTGATCCAAGTTCTAGACCCGATTTTAAGTTAGTTTATGACGTTTTATGTGATAGTTTTTGGACAAGAAGTTACATTCCTGTAACTGTCATATGGCAGTTTTAAGACAAGAAGTTAATTTTATGTTATATTATCATTCTCGAAATCAGTTTAGTACACACATGATCATATCATCTTATGCATTCTCTCTTCTAAGAACAGTGAGTTTTATCTAATTAGAGATTTTTGAATGTACCCTCGAAATGCTTTAATATGAAAGTGTTTCATAACTCTCGTTCCAAGCATTCTATTAGCCCGTTTTTTCTAACATCGGTGTCGGCATTGAGGACGATGTTAGTTCGTACGTCAGAAACGTCAAATGAACTTGAATTGCAAGATCTCTTTGATTATACCTCCGACGATGTTGGCGTTTTAACCCATTTTGTATCTTTTCTCATAATCTCCCATATTTTTTCATACTAAAAAAAGTGACCCATTTCGATAAACACATAAAAATCGTTGGCACCACTTTGCTTTTGTAAAGAAAGTTTGCTGAAAATCCCATTAAACTTAGTGCACCTATGACTTATTGGAGTCCACTTGCTACTAAGTATATCAACATTACAATATGGAGGTTTTTTTCATAAGCGTGTGACATTTTCCGAGCATGGCTTCCCAAAAGACAACTCTCCACATATCATTTCCTATGGTTGGATTTTTTGAAGTCCCGCACCACGTGACCGCCAAAGCGTACTTCTCCTCATGTGTCCACCAGAGTGGATGTTCTTCACTTTCTGCGATCTCTTTCCCATTTCATTTTCCTTTCCTGCTACCTCTCCAACTACCTCCCAGTTACGTTTCGGGCACCATATCCTACGTTGGTTGTGTGGTTCTTTCTGGAATGGAAGCAAAAGTATTGAAAAGGTTTTGTTGAAGGTTTGAGTTTTGTTGAATGTAGGGTGATGTAGGAAATTGCATTAGGGTGAGGTGACATTAAAATAGTTTCCTTGAAATTGTATTTTATGGTAAGTTTTGAGAGTTGAGAAGGTTCATATAGCTCTCATATTGCGCGAAACCTACTGAAGCGGGTGTGTTTGTGTTTGGTGGATGGGTGTTTGGGTTTTAGTCCATAATTGAAAAAGAAATTGGTTTTTGATGTAAAATGAGATAAATAGAAGAATATTGTAGTAAAAATGGTATTTAAATTCTCCCTAATAAATAAATATCTTTTTGTCACATGTCACATTCTCATTTATTTTGTCATATGTAATTTTGTGGTTATTTTAAATTAATTTTTATTCCACATGTCATTTTATGGTTTTTTAATGTTATTAAATTCTAGATAGTATTTAAATGCAATAATAAATACATATCAACTTCATTAATGAACTTTTCTTATAATTTCAAAATTATTAAATTAAAGATTCATTAATTTTCTTTATTTATTTATCTAAATTATTTGTTTAAATTTATAAGAAAAAAAAAACACTTTAATTTTTATAATTCAATATTTTCTCAATTTTCTTATAAATTCATAGTTCTCAAATGTTTAAAATTTTGTCTTTAGTTTTTCTTTTAAATAAACTCATATAATACATAGGTCTCACATCTTGTATAGTATATATAGGTAAAAATTAATATGTAAATTTTTTTATTCAAAATTTGATCATTCAAACTAAAAAAATATATGTGTTACGACTCGTTTCGATAGCAACGGATGACAACATAACGGATGAGAGCATTATTTTGTTTGTTACCATGCCAATGAGGGTGAGCCACGTCGACTTCAACGCCCCTCAATGGGCCCATACCGACTAATCTTAACGACATCTATCAGACAACTTTATACTAAATTTATTTAAAAATTATTTATTTGATCATTATTTAATTTCCACCATGATCTGTTTTTGAATACCAGTAATTATTTTCAAGATAATGGTATTTTAAAATTTATGTAACTTCTAGTTAATTATAATTCTCGGATTACCGTTATTGTTAACGGTTGTTTTGTTAATTAATTAAAAACTATCATTCATTAAAAAAAATCATACAATGGCCATAACTGAAGGTTATAGTTATGCATGAATGCAATTATCTATAATTTTCTATTTAATATATTTTTAACTATAGTTCAATAATTTAATTTAAAAGTACTTATTCATTGTTTAATTGTTTTTGAATGTAGTAATTAACCAAAATTTCTTATGTAATTAAAGAAAACATTGTAATTATGGCATCTCCACATACATAATCAAATTTTCTAATGTAATTAAAGAAAACTTTGTAATTATGGCATCTCCACATACATTATTAACAGTTAGTTTTTTAGCTAGTCTGCCAAACATAGCTTTAAGTTTAGTCTCTCAAGTTTTATTTTTATTTCTTGGAAATCTACCCTAATAAATGAGAATGGTTTTGCCACATGTCATTCTCTCATTCAATTGGCCACATGTCATTTTGTCATAATTTTGAGATATATTTATTTTCCACTTGTCATTTACTTCATTTTTTATTTCCAATAGATCATTAATATAACTTCCATAAATTAAACCTACCATAATGACTATTAATTTCAAATTTCAAATTCTAAATTTTAATTTCAATTTTAAATAAATTTACAATTTAAACCTTTGTGTTTAGCATTTTGTTATAATTTACCCGTTTAGTACACAAATTTGATAACTAAACACATAATTTTAATTTATTTATTTTTTGCACGTTTTTTTCTCATAATTTTCAGTTATCTCAAATTTCAAATTCAAATAAATTTTCCATTTAATCATTTATATTAACATTTTGTTTTAATCAATCCGTATAATATACGGGTCTCACACCTAGTCTTAAATAAAGTCTTAAAATTTTGATTCGGTTTACGTTTTAGTCTTAAATTAGTTTTTTTTTTACGAAAAATCTTAAAAACTAGCAAAATTTTGCATTTTGACCGTTTTTTACCGGGTTGGAATAGGTAACAAATTTTTTTGAGTATTTTTCGTGAATTGACCCAAAATATTGAGACTTTCTGCAAACAAAAATATTACGACTTTTTTGCACACAAAAACCTTATTATTATTATTATCATTATTATTATTATATTAAAAATGTAAATAAGTATACTTTTTTTTTTAAATTCCTTATTATTAATACTGTTAATAATACATATAAATACAATATTAAAGACAATTTTTAAGGGTGAAAATGAAGGGGATGGTGACGCTTTAAGCATTGAAATCTTGAATGTATGTTTATATTCTCACTTTGTATATGGTCATTTCACATTTGTTATTATTGTTTTCAATTCAGAATATTAACACTTATCAACTTAAAATAAGTTGAATATTTGTAAAATTGTTCTATTAACACTTATCAACCTAAAAGAAGTAGCGTTTTTGTAAAATTGTTCATAAATAGTGATTTTGCATAAATCAAGTTCAGGTACGTAATTGGAATCAAATCAAGATTGGGTCTCCTATCATGTGTATTAGTGTGTGAAAGTGTGTTATGTGTTTATGTGTTGTGCGTAAGTATTTGAATTACCAACATGTGTGTTACCCTTTTTCATTGCTTTATTCATGTAGTTTTTTGAACACATAACAGATGTAGTGTGATAAAACAATACATGTCATATAACTTTTTAGACATAATTGCAAAATGGTCCCTGTGGTATGCATTTTTTTAGGGTTTTAGTCCAAACCATGACCTTTTTGGATTGGTGGTCCTTTTGAGTTAGTTTCGTTGCATTTTTGGTCCCTCGGTAAACTGAAATGACTGTAATACCCTTAGGACATTTATTTTTCATTTTTTTCATTCTTTTAAAATCTAATTGTTTTTTTTTATTTATTTTAATTATTAAAAAAAGTGGGGCCACCTCTCTATATGTCTCTCTCGGAAAAGAAATTCATCCCCCACCCACTTCTTTATCTTCCCCAATTCATATATGATGAACACAGATACACACTTCTAAATCACATGAACACATGGAGTTTTTAGATTTTATTTCCCACACAAACACACATCTTATCTTTTCAAATGAAGAGACGGAAATGTCTAGAGAACATCGTTTGCGATTCACATATATAGAAGGAGGTGTGATAATGACTGCAGGGGAACCACGACGAAACCCTAATCGGAGTTAGGGTTTGTAGTGGCTCCGATGACCTCAAGCTTCATCTATATCCTAATCCAATTGATCCAATCTCACTACGTTCTACTCATTTCTCAACATATATACATACAAATAAATGTATATAAATGCATTTCTAGCAAAATTAAAACCCTAGAGGACCTACATCTTCACAATTAAACATCAATGCCATCATCACCATCCACCCGCCGGACCACGTTAAAACCATCACGACTTCCAACAGTAGATCGTCTTGACCACCATCATCTCTTATGTTCATCGAGAACCCCAAAAACACGAAATCATTTGTTTATCCTCCTAACAGGACTTGCAACTTGAACCAAGTGGTTGGATTAACAACAAAAGGAACTAATTTATATCGGATTGACATTTGCACTGATTTTCGTCATCTTTATCTACTTCTCGTTTAATTTTCATCTTCCTCAGTTTCTCTTTCGTTCTCTCAATAGGTAATGCTCATTGGTGTTTGTTAGAATCAAATTGATTTTGGATCTATTAATCTAATTGAAAATGGATTGGAAGTAGGTTGATTTGGGAATCGAGGTTTTTGTTGATTGGGATATTGTTTCCTTAAAATCTGTTAAAGATGGTAATGGGCTTGGAGAGAGATACACACACACATAGAGAGAAAGAGAGAGAAATTGATTTTGGAGATGGTAATCTAACTGGAAACAACAATAATAACATATTTTAATTTGTTAAGGTACTGAAATTGATTTTGGAGAAGGAGGAGGGTCACCAGAGGGAAGGGTGAGGGACTTTTTGATAGTCACTGAAATGGGTCTTCTTCACCTCGATCTAGTGTGTGTATGTGTGTTCATAGTGAAAGTGGGTGAAGATCTTTAAGTTTTTTGTGGGTTAATCCAAGTTGCTGGAAATTGTTGTTGAAATGGCTTATGAACGATGTTTGGATCGCTGGTGGGTTTGCATAGGTTAGAGAGAGAGAGAGAGAGATGTGGGTCCAATTTAATTATTTATTGGTTTTTTCATTTAAATTAAATAGAAAAACATAAAAAAAATATCAGAAAGGGCATTATAGTCATTTCAGTTTACCGAGGGACCAAAAACACAACGAAACTACATCAAAATGACCACGAATCCAAAAAAAGTCGTGGTTTGGACTAAAACCTCAAAAAAATGCATACCACAGGACTATTTTTGCAATTTTGTCTACTTTTTATTAAACAATATATTGTAATTAATACTTTTGAATTTTGATACGGGCTACCTATAGATGTTTGTAGTGGATCTGTTGGCTCTACCTTAAACTATTTATAAACAATTTTATAAATAGACAACTTCTTTTAAATTGTTAAGTATTACTTATTTACATTTTTAATAAAACAACAAAAACGACGACGACGACAATGACATCAACAAAAACAGCAACAATAGCAACAACAAAAACAAAGTTTTTATTTGTAGAAAAGTCATAATATTTTTGTTTGCAGATAAGTATCAATATTTTGGATCAGATTACGAAATAGTCACAAATTAATTTTTTACCGGTTCCAGCCGGTAAAAAATGGTTAAAGTGCAAACTTTTGCTGATTTTTAGGATTTTTTTGTAAAAAAGTTAATGTAAGACTAAAACGTAAACTTGACAAAATTTTTGGGACTTTATTGAAGATTTTCATTATTTTTTTTAGTTAATTAATTATGAGATTAGATATATTTTACATATAGTGATTATTAGGGATGAGCGTGGGACGGAACCGGTACCGACCTTACTGTTCACGATTCTTGAAAACCGTATTTAATCAAAAGTCAATCCCAAGTACCGAACCGAATTAACATCACCGGTACCGATACCGAGAATGGTACCGGTTTTCGGTACTAGTATCAGTACCGAATCCCGAATTTCATGAATTTAAAGTACTGATATTGTCTCATTTATTTGTAAATTCAGTATGGCTTGGTACCGGTTCCGATACGGTACCAGTATGGTATCGAGATTTGGTACAAAGTGTTCATCCCTAGTGATTATTAATAATTTATAGTTTGTTAAATATGATCAGATATATTCTTAATGTAATCGATCAGCAAAAATATGTAAATAAGTATGTAAATACCTAATAAGTTAAATGTGTCTTTGACAAACTATAAATGTTTTTGACAAACTATTAAGGCTAAAATGGAATGTCCTATAGCATATATTTTTTGGTGGAAAAAAATGTGTAAAAATATATGGTTAGAAATGAAATATTATTTGCACTATTATTTATATTATTTTAGTGTTTAGTAATGTTTGGTCGGAGATTGTCTCACAATGCTACGTCATTATATTGTATTTGATAATTTTAAAGATGGTGTTAAACATAAAAACTTAAGCATTTCAAATACACTAAATTATGTCCACGACCACTTTTTAAGTATATTGAAAAAATTAACTATAGTGATAAATGTAAATGTATATTGAAATGTCCAATAACTATAAAGAAGCCTATTTTTTTTTAAATGATAGAAATAATATCAAACGGATAGTGTCACAACTAGCTATTTTGGCTAAGAAATTCTATCTAAGGTATGATCAACTATGGACGTACCTTGTAATTCAAAGTTCGATGTTATGCATGTTATTCAATTCAAAAACAACTATTCGAATCAAAACTCACTCGTGAAGCCCAAAAATCTAATACAATATATTTCATACACTCAACTTTGGGTTGTAACCTTAATTTTTCCCGGTTCAAACCTTATTGGGCTAGGAAACATCTATTGGGCCTAATGAGCCAATAAACTCACAACTTGATTATTTTGGGCTAAGAATCTTTATGTGGGCCCTAATTGGATCCACATGCATTAAACTATAACCTTTTGGGCCATAAGACATTTTATGGGCCTTATTGGACCTAAAATGTCTCACTTTGGTTTCATGGGTTTTATTGGGCCGTAAACAACTTTCTTGAACCTTATTGGACCGTAAACCCATTTCTTTAAACATTTTGGGTTGTAAACTCATAAGAGAGCCCAATGGGCCGAAGACTTCCATATTGGGCCTTATAATTTTGAGTATAACCAAAACTAGCCCAAACATTTCTTCTCTTTTTCCTCCCATTCTCGGTCATATATATATATATATATATATATATATATATATATATATATATATATATATATATATATATTGTAAAAAAATGAAAGATTTTTAAGATGCCACCTAAGTTTTGCATGGTGGTTATCCATGCATTTTACACATCAATTATCTAAGCAATCACATATCTCCATGCAACATCCTTTCAACACTCTTCTTCTTTTCTCCTTGTTCTCGGCCTCCCAACGCACCATTTCAACTTCAAATCACTTCTAATTCTCTCACTAAATCTTCAAGAAACTCCTCCATTTTTAGTTCAAGAAAACTGTGAGGTGGTGGGAGTCTTTCATCAAGTTGTCATCCAAGTTCAACCATCTTGGTAAGTATATTATGTTCAAGATGTTAAACTCCATCTCTATGCTAAGATCTTCTCTCAAAACCTCACCATCTTCGTGTTTGCTCCCTAGAAACCCATAAGTCTGAGAACTACTCAAAAGGAGCTAGCTAAGGCTGAAATCCTCCTTCAACCTTTCTTCCAAAACCGAACCATCAACCCCAAAGTGAGTTCATACCCCCTATTTTCGGTTTTACTATGTTTTGGGGGAGGATACAAGTTGATTTGTATTAGATCTAGGTTTTTATGCATGTATATGTGTGTTTTTCCATGTCATATGTTGTGATTATGTGCTAAAACTTCATAAATCTCAAAAACTCTACCAAAACTTGGTGATGTTTGTAAACTAACACACATTAGACATCTTTTTATGAAGTGAAAGGAGTAAACATGTTATGGTACACTAGAAAACTAAACCAAACCGTTTAAGGGGCCATCTTTGACAAATAAACAAAAAAATGTGAAGCCTTTAGGGCATTCACGATTGTTTTTAGGACTAAAAGAGTCATTCTTAAATAAAAATGGGTCTTAAAGATACTTATGGTTTTGAAGGGTCCAAAAGTGTAAATTTTCACAAAATGGGCTTAACGATGGGCCTTTCACGGTTTTAATGAGCTAAATATATCAATTTTCACAAAAGTGGGATTTATTTAACAACTCTTGGTTTTATAGGACTAAAAAGAGGAATTTCTGACTTTTTATGGATTAAATTGTCATTTTAAATAAATATGGGCCAAAAATGTAAATTTTCGGCTTAATGGGCCAAAAATGTCATTTTTACAAAAAGTGGGCCTTTTATATCATTTTGGTAAATACTTGAGCTAAAACAAACAATATAATAACAAATGGGCTAATTACGTCATTCTCACTTTTATTGGACCTTGTATACCCATTTTCTTGTTATTGGGCCTTCATGGTCCATTTACATGCATATTAGGCCTGACACATTCGTTACATGTTTATTGTGCCTTAGTGACCCAATTACATGCTTATTGGGCCTGATACACTCGTTACATGTTTATTGCGCCTTAGTTACCCATTTACATGTCTGATAGGTCTTGTATACTCATTACATGTGTTATTGGGCCTTGTTAACCCATCTACATGCTCGACGGACCTTGTATACTCATTTCATGCTTATTGGGCCTCATTTATTCATGTACATATACATTGGGCTTTGTAACTAAATTTCATACAGGGGATCATTATTTAAAAACATTAACTAGTGTGTTGCAATATTCGCGTAAATATAGTTAAGATTCTTGTGAGACATTTCGTTTGTTCACACCTATTTAGTGTACAACCATAGCCTATAGTTATAACCAGAGTCTCCTGGAGGGAGAGCGAAAGTTTGTGTATAGATCTATACGGGGTTGACACCCCACACCTGGGCTGTTCGCTACAGTTAGACTACGCCAGTCTAGGGTGACAAACTGTACCTTAAACAAGTCGGCGTCTGAAAAACATCATGACGGGCGGATCAGTCATTATCAAGTATAGTTATAACGACTCACAAAGAAATTAACTCCATTGTAAATTTACGGAATACATAAACGATTCTACAATTACAATTTTATACAAACACCAACTTATGGTCTTTGGGTTTTTAATACTACAACACTTTTACAAGCAGAAAATATCGGATTTTTTGGGAAAAACTTACATTATACATCACTTTCTACTTACAACAGAAAACATGGGATTTTCTGAAATACTTCCTTTATACATTTTCAAAACAGAGAACACACTTGCTTAAATACAAGATTTGATACAAAGCGTTCAAACAAATTACTTCTTTTACAGAAAATATCAGATTTCCTGGTGTTTACAAAGTGATACAAACTTTTCTTACAAATATACTTATGAACTCACCAACATTATATATGTTGATCGTTTTCAAAATAACTTGTATTCTCAAGAAATCATTAAGCAGGTGGACATCAAGATCATGTGGAAATTGTTGCATTTTGTTGCTATTATAAACATCTACATTTTGGGAAGTAACTCTTGAAAACAAGTACAAGGATGTAAACTCAATATTGTTGTATTATTGTATGTGTGATGATGATGCTTGCATTGTTTCTATTATATTCATTGTGATGATATTTCAAGATGAAGTCATCCCAACCCCCGGACGTTTCCGCCATCTGGTTCGGGGGTGTGACAGATAGTTTCTTAATCATTAGAATAATAAAAAGTAATATTGAAAATATATTTAACTATAATTTATATAAATTAATATATATATTTTCTTAAAAACTTGATATTTTAAAAATTATTATTAATCAAAATTATAAAATAACAAAACAAATATTTTTTAAATTAAACAAGCACAACAATGGTTGAAGATTATATTAAATTATCAATTATCCTCTCTAATAAATGAAGGTTTTTTTGCCACATGTCATATTCTCCTTCATTTTGACACTTGTCATTTTGTGAGAGTTTTAGAATTTTTATTTTTCACTTCTCATTTTTTAGGGATTTCCATTTTCTTAAAATAAAATTCCATAAAATTGTAATGGGTTCTATAAGGTAATAAAATCATCCTACTAATTTGATAATAAATTCTCATAAATAGTCCAAATGATTTAATTTCTTTTGCAAATGTTCCAGAACATTACATTCTGTTATGTAAAGTATTACTTTATAAAATATTTCATGTTTATATATTGATATTCAAATTTTATTTATCTATATCATACATACTTATAAAGCTAACATTTTTTCTTGAATGTCATGCATTTGAAACCCCTTTATTTAACTTTCTCAAACCACATTCATTTGAAACCCCCTTTTTTAACTAATGCAACTCAAAAGTTTTCCTAATTATGATTTAACACTCAAAAGTTTTATAACTTATATTATGTTTAATTAGCATTTAGTGAAAAGTTTACTATAAAAATGCCAATCTTTTATGACTTTTTTGTTATATAAAATCCTACATGTAAAAAGGATTTGAAGATATTGTGATTCAAAAGTTTTCACATAGTTGAAGCATTCATGATCCAAATATGATGATTTGAAGAAATGAGTTATGTCACATCGATGGTAATTGTAATATGATTTTTTTCAACCAAAACAAATGAAGCTTTTCTATTATTTTTTTATATTCAGTTTCTCATTTGATCTTTATATGTGAATTGTGTGTATTACTCAATCTTGAATGTGACTCTTCAAACATCAATGTTTTGCTTGAAATATCTTTCTGCTTCTTCTTTTTCAAGAAAAATATTTTGATTGCAGGTTAGCGAAGAATTGTTATCAAGTATCTATAGTTGAATAGTGTTAAATGAAAAAAGAAGATTCATAAAATGGATATAGGCTTTTTTGTTTGAGCAAAGTTGACAAACGTTAGTTTTTTCTATTGATTTAAATGTATGTTTATGTAACATTTTTATTTATATATTCAACCACCCAATGCTCTTATTTATTTGATTGTAGTTTTTCTATTTTGATTATGTTTATTTTCTATTATTTTTTTGTTGGGTTATCCTACACAACATATTTAAAAGACAATATTAAAAGATAACAAAATTTTGAAACATTTGATATGTAATTATCATGTATATGCACCTATGTATGTTGTAAATTTATAATTAAATATCTTTATGTTTAATAATTGAAGGGATTAAAATAATGCATCAAAACCAATTATTTAGAAGAATATAATAATAATTATACTAATAATAATAATAATAATAATAATAATAATAATAATAATACATTTCCAAGTACCGCATTAATTTGAAATTCACACTACAACTCAAGAGTTTTCTAATTTATGTATATTTATTAGTTACAACTCAAAAGTTTTTAACTTATGATTATTAATTAGTAATCACTAATAACTTTTTATTTTCTTTTCTTTTATAAGGTTGTAAAGTTTTGCTCATTAAAAATATTAATGTATTTGAAGTAATTTGTGATTTAAATATGAAGAGTTAATATAAATGTTATAATAGATGTTTTAGTGTTTTTATGTTATTAAAAGTTATAGTGTTTATTTTTCATATTTTTTATTATTCGTTGTATATATATATATATATATATATATATATATATATTTTAATATAAAGGTTATAATAGATGTTTTTCTATTTTTATGTTATTAAAAGTTGCAGTTCATATTTTTGTTCATATGTTTTGTTACCCATTATATTATCATTCATTTGATATATAATTTACACAATTTTAAACAGTTTATAAAATTATCAAATAATTGTATATATCACAATGACTTAAAAATTAAACTATAATGTCTAATAAAACTAATATATTAAATATATGTTTGCTTTACTACTAACATTTTGTTTCAAAGTAGAAATATTAAATAATAATTTGGTAAAAATTATTATTTTAACTATATAATTCTATTCTCGCGTAACGTGCGGGGATTCGCCTAGTATCTTATAAAACTAACATTTTTTCTTGAACCTCATGCATTTGAAACTCCCAAAACCAATTTTCCTTAAACCTCATGCATTTGAAACTCCCAAGACTATTCAATTTATACAAATTCATTTATGATTAATTAAAATATTATGATTTGTAACTCTTAAAACTCTTCAAATCATGCTATTTAATTGATGAGTTAAATGAAATATTTAGCCTATATAAGAAATTTGTAGATTACATATTGCATGTATGTCAACAGAAAATTATAGATTATATTTGTATGGTATGAAGAGTTATGTGAGGGGTTCTATGGATGTAAGAAATCAATTGTAACTTTTCCAAATATAAATTCATGTAAACTCAAATTGGGTGCATGTAAAGTTTTAGATATTAACTAATGTTCAATTTAGATATGTTTGTAAATGTATACTTTAGATCATTTTTAAGTTTATGTGTTATGCATCTTTCTATAATCACATGATGATGAAGTGAGATTGATAATTACTTCTCATGAGCTTTTGGTAAATCAACCATCAAGCTATTTATCAGTTAGAACAATTAACTTTGTTAACATACATGTATTTTTATGTTGTCTCTCTCTTTTTATGTTAAGAAAATATATTTTATATACAAGAGAACATTATTCAACATGTATTTTATGCTATGTATATACTATATTAGTTTCTATCGCTTATTTTGTTGTAAATAACATTGATGAAGTTTTTTATAATTGATTTTGATGAAAGAGGTTTACAATTATTGTTCCAAATTGTTGGTGATAATGACAAATTAAAACAAATGATTTTTTTATATAATATGACTTTATTGTTCAAAACCAATAATTATGTGTGTTTTTCTTTATGTTCTACAAAAACTTATATGTATATACCCAATTTTAAATGTTTTTATAGTAATAAAAATAAATTACCTTATTAGATTTGTCAATTTCTTTTTTCTCTATTCGTTCTTTATCGTAAAGGAAAAGTAGAATAAATAAAATATTAGTATTTTCATAAGAAAATATAAGTGATAAAAATATACCTCAAGTGTAACATGTAACTCCTCTAAACCACTCTTAACATATTTTTTTAAAGATTGGTCGCACTATATAACAATTACTATAGTTTTAAAATTCAAATTATCATTTTATTTGGACCGTTCATTCTCTTCAAATATTTCATAGCCTTAAGGAAAAAATAAAAGTACAATAAAAAAGTATGATAGTTTTTTTTAAATATAATAATAAAAATTTTCAAATAAGTAGTTTTTAATTAGTAAAAGGTAATAATTATTTAAAATAACGTAAAACTAAAAAATAGATTGTATTATATTAAAAAATTATTGTCATTTGAAATAATAATAATAATAATAATAATAATAATAATAATAATAATAATAATAATAATATAGGAAATAAAAAATATTCAATTAAATTATTTATAAATTAGTTAAAAATACCTATAGTTTAAACAATTTTTAATCAAAAACTTAATTCAATATTCAAACACGACTTTTAATATCTTTCTTATCGTATATTTAAAGTTATTATAACATTAGTTACAACTTAGTATAAAAATCATTATTTCAATGATAAATACTTATAATACTGTTTTGTAACATATAATTGTTAATATTTATTTTATATTATTGGACACAAATCAAGAGTTTAAAACTCTCCCTACAACTCAATAGTTTTTTATGTAAATATAATTATGATTTCAAATTTAATGTAAGTTGTCATTATATTTTCCACTATATTTAAAGGTTTTTTTAAAATTTTGGTTATTAATGTTCAATGCTTTTTATTTTCCACTTATTCATTATACACATTGTAGCTATCTAGTAGTATATAAGTAAGTTTTGATTAGAAAAATAATATGGTTTGAAAAGATTTGTGATTCAAAATGAAAGAGTTGAAAAAAAAAAGTTTTGTCGCATCAATGGTTATTTCACCACAATTTTTTATAACAATGTTTCTATATATGAAATGTATGTTGATTTCTAAATATTCATTTTGAATGATTTATAAGTATTTAATAAGTTTTGTTTAATGTAAATGTTATAACGTTGTAGTGTTTTTATTTTATTAAAAGCTATAGTGTTTTTTATACTATTTGTTATTTGTTTTATATACAAATCGACATACATTTTATATATAATTTCCATAACTTAAAACGTTCTATAAAATCATCAAAAGTTGTAGTATTTATTTTTTCATACCACTTTGTTTTTTTATACATAGAAAAAAAATATATGTTTGATATAAAATTTACACAACATAAAATGGTCTATAAAATCATAATTTAATAGTGGAGATAACTAATTACATAAATTTATTAAAACTAATATGTTAACTATAAAGTTTGTTTTGCTATTGACATTGGTTTTACGTGTATAAATATTAAATCAGAATTTGTTAAATGTTATTATTTTAATTAAATAAGTATATTCATGCGCAACGCGCGAGAATTCGACTAGTTTTAAATAAACCCCTGTAATACACGGGTCTCACACCTAGTACACAATAAACATTCAATAACAAAAGTTTCGTGTAAAATAATAATATATGTTTTTTATAACTAGGACTTTAAATTCAAAACTAGCCAAAACTAGAACCAAAGTACATTAAGTAATTACTTTATACACCCAATAAATCCATTTAACACTAAAATTAGAATGCCTAGAATTAGACCTGACAATGAGGCAGGTTTGGAACGAATCGACCTTGATCCAAACCATTTTAACAATTTCAAAATTCGATCCAAATCCGCTCCGTAACCTACAGAGTTTTTAATAATCAAATCCATACCTTTATCCATCGAATCAACGGATATCCAAACCCGCCCCATAACCCATAGACTTTTTGTATTATCAAACACATTTTACTTGATTCATAAAATAATATTTCTTATATAAAACAAATGATGATTTAGAAAATACATTACGTACTCAAGGACTTCCGATTGGAATTAAAAATCACTATTGTAGTAACTTCTGATGTATTTTTTACCGTCAATTGTAGTGATAGAGAATAGTAATGGCAAACTTTATTTGAGTTGATGAATGGATTTATTGATTTATGAATGAAATATGATGATTGATTGATGAAATATAAATGAGATCACATCACAATTCTTAGTAGAAGACTGGAAGTCTAGAATCCTTGATTCTTATGTATAAACAGTTTGGACTTTGACATTTTCCCTTTGGACTTTCGATTGGAATTAAAATTAAACTTTAAGCAATATAAAATATAAACCAATAATCCAAAAATTATATGGGGCGGGTTATAAACGGAGCGAATCAATGATAATCTATACCCGACCTTTTTTATAAAATGGTTTGCGGGTATGGGTCGTTAACGGGTAAACGAATCAAAAACTATGCTCCAAACCCATATAATTCTTAAGGGTTTGGATCGGATCAGAGTCAAAATCCGCTCCACTGCCAGGCCTACCTAGAATTATCCAAAAGGATGATTGAGATTGAATGAAATCTCAAATATCTGCCTTGACAGGTTTAATCTTTGTGGGCAGTAATCGATTTCGAAACGACAAGATTGCCCAGAGCATAATAAAAACAATTGTTTCCAAGCATCTTTTCAAATTGAGATAATCCAACAGAATCAATCCACAAGAGCCATTCAAAGATAGACAAGAAAACTGAATATCTCATGCTCACGTGGTCCGTTTAAATAGTACACCGAAGACGATTTCCTTGACTATGATTATCTTCCAAGTCGAAGTACATTGTATCTTCACACCGGTCGGGATACCTGAATATGTAAATGAAAATTTATCATCCTTGTACCCCATTAGAAGAGAAACACTTGAATAATGTTTATAACATTATCCTATGATGCTCTCCAAGAAAAAATCATGTCATCTACTTAAAAAATGAGAGATTTCCAGGTCTCTTTTTGCAACTTTCGCACCACGATATAGGCGAGTCGCTTTAATTATGAATATATGTAAACCTTCCATTGGCATAACGAAAAAAAAAAACGGATACAAAGGATCATCCTACCTTAATGCCATATAAATTGATTATGAATTTTTCTGTCAGGGTCCTAGTAACTAACACAAACAATTTAGCATATTAAGAAGAAATCTAGGAAATCCATTTTTTACCAAAAACATTATCTTCATAATCAGATATAAATAATCCAAACACAAGGTATCATATGCTTTATCGAAACATATCTTAAAACCATAAGATTTTTATTCTTCCTTTTGTACCGGTCTACTTCCTCCTTTACTACCAACCACCTATCTAATTTTTTTTTGAATTTCATAAAAGCAGGCTATTCAATAATGATCAACTGATCAACCATCTAAGCTAACATAAGATTGAAAATAATTTTGTATTGTATCTTAATCAAACCAATACGAAGAAAGTCCTATTTAAAACCCAATTTACCACATTTAGGATAAAAAAAATAAATGAGGAGTTACACCTATTTTTGGAATACTATATAAAATAATTGTTAGAGAAATTAAATTTGCCTCTTCTTATAGAGAAATTAAATATCCTCCTACCTATTGTTCCAATCAATCCTCCTACCCATTTAAATGATGACATGTTTCATATTATATATATATATATATATATATATATATATATATATATATATATATATATATATATATATATATATATATATATGAAACTACAAAATAGTTTCATGATTTTTAGTTACTGCATTTCATGCACACATTCTATAACTAGAAGATGGGTTTATATATATGAGATTAATGCAGAAAAGTCTCATTATGTGACAACCCGATATTTCGACTCTATGTAATGACCTAAAAAGTCAAGTATTGTAACCATTTTTGAAATAATGAAATTAACTTTGAAAATAAAATGTACAAAAGTCTCTATTGGTTTACCTATTATGTTAGATATTGTGTCAAGGTTCACATAAATACTAAAAACACTGAAATCCGAGTTATAATGAAGAAGTTATGACCATTCTAAGATTTTTGACAAAACCGACAACACCGATTAAACGAAAAACGCGAAGTTTCAATACAGTGGTTTTTAGCCTTAAGTATCTAGATGAAAGTTATAGATATCATTAAACCGTGAGCATACACAAAAAGAACGTCCAAATCTGACTTTGTATGATGAAGTTATGATTTTTCCAAGATCCGGATATAGCAGTAGACAACTAAAAACTCGAAATAGAGATCGAGAGACTATTACCGGAGCATCGAAGGTCTCAACAATAGTAGCGTGACGGTGAAAAGTCTGACGAAAACGGAAATCGGATGAAGAAGTTATGGGTTTTTAACGGACTTTTTGTGTCCCGACCCGTTAAAAATGATATAATAAAAATAAAGTCAAAATTAGCCGACGAAGTCTAAACGAGAGTTGTAGAGCCTTTTCACACCTACGTGTGCATATAAAGAATGTTGAAATTGGAGCTCATACGCAAAAGTTACGGATTTCACAAGTTCGAGACACAAAATCCGAGGTTGACTCAGCCTCATGACGTGAGGAGACCAAAACTCACGACGTGAGCTCGTGACTGATGGGTTCCAGAGTGTCAGCCACGTCAAATTGTCGAAGAGGATCATGCTGACTAAGCCTCACGATGTGAGACACCCAAAACTCAGCCTATAAATAGAAACCGATGGTTTCGAGTTCTAGTGCTCAATTCTCTCTTCTCTTGTGCTGAAACTCTGTTTCTAAGCCCCCGAGACCCTCTCGAAGCCCCGATTTTTGCGTACAATTCCCGAAGGAAGGTTTTGCATTCCCGAGATTCCCGAGAAAATCGACTTTCACAAGCCGAAGTTCTGCTCAATTTTCATCTCACTATCTTCAATCAACCAAGTGAGTTCATACCCCTATAATCTACACTTTTAAATGTTTTATAAATGCTTTTATACACTTTTAAAGGGGGGGGGGGGGAATACAAGTAAACACACGGTTATTATAGTGTGTTACATAAAAGTTTCATTATACACTTTTTATCAAGTGAATCATATGTGATTCATAACTACTATATGGAAACTTTCGTACGCAAAATATATCACGATAACATCTTGTCTTTTGAAATGAAATATGTGGTTGTATATATATATATATATATATATATATATATATATATATATATATATATATATATATATACAAATCAAACACAATGTTTATACTTTAAGTATATGTGTTCATTTATGGCACTACAGAAGTTACACTTTTCATAATAAGTAAGCATTACACTAGGGTTTACTATACAAACGAAACACACATTTTGAGAAACTATAATAGATATAGTTTACGAGAAAATCATAAACATTTACATACTAACGAATACTATATCAAGGAAATAATTTCATATACAAGAACAAATGGATATTTTCATACGTAAATTTGTTTTATACTAAGTTTTGTGAGACATTTCACGTACTTTCGAGTATGCATTTTAAGTCCTGTATTATATACCATAATCTCTTGTAGGGGGAGCGTGATACTTGTGTATAGATCTATACGAGATTGACAATCTCGCACCTAAGCTGTTAGCTACAGCTAGGCCGGCAGGCCTGGGGTGACAAATGTCATAACTTTCCAACGCCTGAAGAACGTTATTATAGGCATCCTGGTCAAATAGCATGGTTATAAGACTCACATGGAGTATTAAAAACACATAGATTTACGAGGTTTTTCAAATGCTTTAGCGATTTATACATAAACCTACTATCTTAGGCATGAAAAGCACTATTGCATTATAGTTTTGGAACAATTAAACTACCATCTACTATAGTAGAAAATATGGGATTTTCTAGGGACATTTAAACATGTACAAATAATTTTCATTCTATTTCATACAAAAATTGTCACTAAATACTTATGAACTCACCAGCTTAAATGCTGACATACTCTTTCAAAACTGCTTGTATTTCTCAGGGATTCAGTAATACAGGTAAACTACTGCTTTTCAAGAAGGGACGCTGCAGCGTTAGTTTAATTTCATTTTGATATCATATTGTATTTTCTTTTGAAACAAGTACTTTTCTACAATGTAAACTTTCAAATTATATATATGATGGTTGTGTTACTTTCTTTACTATGTATTCAACTGTTTCGATACTACATAAAGTCATCCGGCCTCGAACGATTCCGCCGTTCTGGTTTGGGGGTGTGACACATTATTTTCGGAAAAAATTTAATAAAGTTCTAAAAGGTTTTTTTTAACAGAAGAGTCCCGATTATTTAACATTTTTCCCAAATTAACAAAAAAGCCATTTTTTATATTTGAACAACAAATGACAAATTATGTGATTTTCTCAAAATAATGAGATTTTTCTGTTAAAAAAAACTTTTACTACTTTATCAAAAAAAATCTCAAAATAATGGGACTTTCCCGCATAAAACCCATTTATCTACTACGTATTATAATTATAAGTAGTAAAAAAAATCTGGGCCTCGCCCCGGGTCGGTAATTTTTTTTAAACCTTTTCTTCAATAAGGCATCATACTTTGAAAGATTTATTTTTACCTATAGTAGCAACGTTCTTACATAATGCTGCAAATACTTTATTTGATATCAGTTGTTATCATTGGTAATTAATATGTGTTGTTATCTGAGGAAAATAAGACTGTATAGTAGAATATCGAAGGTGGAAGGGACCAAAAGCGGTAAATCCACAAACTAACGTGGTAAAAACTTGAGATGTCACATTTGGTAAATGTCAGGGACCAAAAGTGGGAAACTCTTGAACCCTTTGTGGCTAGAAATAGAGAATATCGAAACTGGAGGACGAAAAGTGTCAACTCCACACACTAGCGTCAAGAACCAAAAATAACAAATTGTTGAAACTTTTATGACAAAACTTAGAATAATAGAAAATATACTATTCCTACAACGTTTGTGCTTTAATATATATATATATATATATATATATATATATATATATATATATATATATATATATATATATATATATATATATATATATATATATAAGCTTAGGTTATTTTGTTTTTACTAACTATTGTGTGCCAGAATGCACAGATCTGAACTACCGGATGGAATAGAATCAAATGTCATGATCTGAGGGTCTATGATATTAGAATAAGATAACATGTACCAGATAATCAAACAAATTTCAGCATAAGGACATTTTAGTCAGCTAACCTATATTAAAAAAGAAAATTTTCGGATTTTTAGGGATAATTAATTCCTTTATTTTTAAAAATCTGAATATTTTAAATTAATTCAAATTTAAAAATCCGATTTTATTCTGTCAGAATGACAGAATGTCAACCATAAACTAGTAAATATATTTTCAATTTTATTCTGTCAGAATGATAGAATGACAATCATAAACTAGTAAATACATTCTGAAAGAATACACAAAATCGATTCTTGAACTAATAATATACCAAATAATTACGTTGTATGATTGTGATTAATTGAATAATAACAACATTCTGAAAGAATAATAAGTGTAATTCTTAAAAAATAACAACATTCTTAAACAGTGAGTTTGATCATTCTTTAATTCATTCTTCAAGTCTTTCCCATCAGGTCTTCAAGCCATTTCTATCACAAATTCATTGCCAAATATTTTATAATGATACACTTGTAACAACCGCACATTAAACATATAACTAATTAACTACAATTCTATCAGAATACAACAATGTTAAATGTAAGCCCCACATGCTATATATATATATATATATATATATATATATATATATATATAGAGAGAGAGAGAGAGAGAGAGAGAGAGAGGGTTCAATTGAGAAAAAAAAGGTTGAGAATGGGGGAACCATTCTCAGCCAATCATTTAATGACCTTAAAAAACGCACGGTGGCAAACTTGTAAATAATCCAAATACATTAATGCGCGGTGGCAAAATTGTAAATAATCAAAAAACATTAAACCGTCAGTGCACTTGAGTAATTTGATATCACGTCAAATATCGACAGAAAAGCACCATTTCCCTCTTCGATACACCATAACTCGAAAACCATTTGAAGAACAATCGACAAGAAGAAACACATTTGCAGAAGCATCAAATAACATAAACGAAGAAAAATGTCTTCCGATGAAAACATGAACGAGACCATTTCCTCACTCTTGACAATGAAAGGTAACCATCGGCGTTTTTTCTCGAGTTTTTAACGATTTCGAATCATTTCTAAAATTATCACTTGATTACTTGAAATTTATCGTAATGTTCGAAAATTATTAGTTGATTTATAACTAAAAACATTGTTTTCACACTGTTCATTCTTCAAAAAAGGTTGTTTACTTCAATTTTACTTGAATTTATGATACTCGTTCATTCTCATAACCCTCCTTCGTTATTACTTTATTTACTTGAAATTTTTGTAAGAATCATCCATTATTATTTGATATATAAATGATTTTACATCATCTCTTAATTTTTCATTTTTATTCAAAATTATTCCGTCAAAATACAAACGTTACTTAACATTTTGCTTATGTTTTCCTAATATTAACTACTTACCCTTATAGAAACTACATCAACATAGAATAATACATATAAACGAAAACCAAGAACAAATCAAAAAGGTAAATAAAATATGTTTTGTTTACTTCTGAACACAAGCAGAACTAATATTCATTCGTGAATATGTATAGCTTGCTGCCATACATACATTATTAATATGTGAATACAACAAGAATTACTTACGTATGTTCTATTCACATATGAATATAACAAAACATATTCATATGTGAATAAAGAAAATATGAATACATATGTTTTATTCAAATATTCATTCATAAATATGTATGTTATATTACAATAGAACATAACTTACTGCCATACATACATTATTTATATGTGAATACAACAAGAATTACTTACATATGTTCTATTCACATATGAATATAACAAAACATATTCATATGTGAATAAAGAAAATATGAATACATATGTTTTATTCAAATATTCATTCGTTAATATGTATGTTATATTCACATATGAATAGAACATAGCTTGCTGCCATACATACATTATTCAAATGCGAATACAACAAGAATCACTTACATATGTTCTATTCACATATGAATATAACAAAACATATTCATACGTGAATAAAAAATATGAATACATATGTTTTATTCAAATATTCATTCGTAAATAAGTATGTTATATTCACACATGAATAGAACATAGCTTGCTGCCATACCGTGACAACCCGATATTTCAACTTTTTGTAATGACCTAAAAATCAAGTATTGTAACCACTTGTGAGTTAATGAAATTAACTTTGATAATAAAATGTCCAAAAAGTATCTATTTAAATTCCTACTATGTTTAATATCATTAAACCGTGTTCATACATAAAAAGAACGCCTAAATCCGACTTCGTATGTTGAAGTTATGATTTTTCCAAGTTCGGCATAGCGACAGACAGCTAAAAACTCGAATCGGAGATCGAACGAATTTTGGCCGGAATGACCTAAACGAGAATCGAAGGTCTCAACAATGGTAATTCAGCGGTAAAAAGTCTGGCAAAAACCGACTTCAGATAAAGAAGTTATGAATTTCTAAAGAAATTCCTTAAACACGACCCTTTTAAAAATAAATAATAAAAATAATTTCAAAATTTGCCGACGGAGTCTAAACGAAAGTTGTAGAGCGTAGTCTCACCTACACGTGGATATAAAGACCATCGAAAACGGAATTCGTATGAAGAAGATATGAATTTTAGAAGTTTATTATTTAAATTAAATATAAATTTAATTATAAACTCTTGGTATTATCCGAAGGGAGTCAGCAGATAGGGCCGAAGTACGCCCTGCGTACCCTCGTACGCCCCGCGTACTCAAGGCCAAGGCCTCGGATCGTCCACGTCCCGACCTATGCGAAGCTACCCCCTGTCCAATCTGAAGTCCGAGGCAGTCGAGGACTCGGTCATGCATGACGTACGCGTATGCCCCGCGTACCGAGGCGGTTCCAGCCCCTATAAAAGGGATGCGAGGGTTCCGAAGAAAGGGCTCCATTTCTCTCCTTTCTTTTGCGTTCTTGCCTCGTTTTCCGTGCCCGTTCTAACCCAAAGCCCCGTTCATTTTGCTCAAGTCCCGAAGGTCGATTTTACTCCCGAGATTCCCGAGAATCCCGAGAAAATTCGTTTCCCGAGACGAAATTCTGCCCGGTTTCCATCTCGCTTTCTTCAAACTTTCAAGTGAGTTCATACCCCTTAATTAACCTTTTAAATGTTCTATAAATGCTTTTATATGCTTTCAAGGGGGGAATACAAGTAAAACACACGAGTATCATCGTGTGTTATATAAAGAATTATTATATGCTTTTATTTAACCAAATCATATGTGATATATAAACTATATAGGGAACTCTCGTATATAAAATATGTTACAATAGCATTCCATCTTTTGAAATATAAATTGTTGTAATGCATGTATAAACTAAACATTTTCTTAGATTATATGTATACTTGTCTATCTTAGGCTCTACAAAAATCTATACTTTCATAACAAGTGATTCCTTTTCTAGATATTTCTAAACAAGCGAGACACACTTTTAGAAAGCTATAATAGGTATAGTTTTATGAGGATATTGCAAACTTTTACATACTAGAAACACGATTTTCAAGAAGTCACTTTCATATACAAGAACAAACGAACATTTTAACACGTAAATCTGTTTTTATACCACGGTTTGTGAGACATTAACTTCACGTACGTTCGAGTACACATTTCAAGTCTTGTATTATATACCAGAATCCCTTGGAGGGGGAGCATGGTGTTTGTGTATAGATCTATACGGGCTTGACAACCCGCGCCTTGACTGTTAGCTACAGTCCATCATTTGGGGTGACAAACGTCATAACATTCCAACGCCTGAAGAACGTTGTGTATAGGCATTCCGAGTCAATAGTATGGTTATAAAACTCACATGGGGTATTAAAAATGCATTGATTTACGAGGTTTTCAAACATATTGGTTATTTTACACTTACATACATTTTTAGAAACAAACATTGGTCTTGAGAGAAAGCTACTTTTATACTAGTAGAAAATATAGGATTTTCTAGAAACAAACAAACAAGGACAAAACATTTCATTTCATACAAATATTGTCATTTAATACTTATGAAACTCACCAGCTTAAATGCTGATCTACTCTTTCAAAATTACTTGTATGTCCCAGGGATTCAGTAATTTCAGGTATTAATATGCTTTGGAAGAAGGGATGCTGCGGCGCCAGTTTAATCTCATATTTTGACATCATATTGTAATTGGTTTTGAACATGTAACTTTTGACAAATGTAAACTTTCAATTATATATATGATGGTTGTATTGCTTTCTTTACTATGTATTCATTTGTTACGTTACCACATGAAGTCATCCGCCCCCGAACGTTTCCGCCGTTCAGGTTTGGGGGTGTAACACATACATACATTATTCAAATGCGAATACAACAAGAATCACTTACATATGTTCTATTCACATATGAATATAACAAAACATATTCATACGTGAATAAAAATATATGAATACATATGTTTTATTCAAATATTCATTCGTGAATATGTATGTTATATTCACATATGAATAGAACATAGCTTGCTGCCATACATACATTATTCATATGTGAATACAACAAGAATTACTTACATATGTTTTATTCACATATGAATATATTAAAACATATTCATATGTGAATAAAAAAAATATGAATACATATGTTTTATTCAAATATTCATTCGTGAATATGTATGTTATATTCACATATGAATAGAACATAGCTTGCTGCCATACATACATTATTCAAATGTGAATACAACAAGAATCACTTACATATGTTCTATTCACATATGAATATAACAAAACATATTCATACGTGAATAAAAAAAATATGAATACATATGTTTTATTCCAATATTCATTCGTGAATATGTATGTTATATTCACATATGAATAAAACATAGCTTGCTGCCATACATACATTATTCAAATGTGAATACAACAAGAATCACTTACATATGTTCTATTCACATATGAATATAACAAAACATATTCATATGTGAATAAAAAAATATGAATACATATGTTTTATTCAAATATTCATTCGTAAATATCAAACTCATTTATCTTATACTTACTATTGAATGAAGGTAAGAACACTAACATTTCCGATAAAGATTCACCAACAATGAGAGAAACAAGATCAATGCAGAAGAGGAAAAATGCGAAAGGTACAAAATTCCTATCATATCTAATATATTCATATATAATAAAATTGTATATATTAGTTATATTTTTGAAATAAATAAATATTATTAAATCAACGAGCATATATCATATTCATATATCAGTAACTTATTCAAATATTATATGTTTTCATTTCCCAGATAAAAAAGAAACAAAAGTACCAAAGAAAATGAAGCATCACAGCGTGAAAAGTCCATCGAAAAGGAAAACTCCTGAAAAACAACAACTACAAGATTCAGACTCTGATTTTGAAAGTAGTCATCCATCGAAGAAGGCAAAAAAAGGAGTCACCAATCAAAAAAGACAAAAAAAACCAATGGTAAAAGAATTTTACTCAATGAAAAACAGATGTTCACCGGAGGCATTACTATCTATAATCCTTGGGATGAGCAAAGAACAAAAAGAATCTGTAAGATCTATGGGTTTTGGAGGTTTGTTAAAAATGAAAATCACGGATATACCATTGAAGCTGGGATTTTATGTTCTTCAAAAATTTAATTCTGAGAGAATGGTGATAGATATTGAAGGAAAGGAATTGAAAGTAATAGCAGAGTCTGTTCATGACATGTTAGGCATACCAATTGGTGGCACCAAACTTACACAACTGGATCAATGGCCTAAGGATGATACAAGTTATGATGAATGGAAAAAACAATTTAAAAAAGATTCAATCATCTGACTGAGTGCAATCAAAAATGTTATTGTTTCTACCACACAAGCTGATTTCAATTTCAAATTGAACTTCTTAGTTCTTTTTGTCAACACTTTTTGTGAGTCAACATCAATGGGAAGATGCAACCTGTTTCCCTTGAGTTATATTTCAAGAAAAACAGATATCATCAACATAGACTGGTGCAGCTATGTTTTGGACTGTCTTGTCAGAACAAAAAACTCATACATACCATACTCAGATAACAGCTTCTTTGTTGGACCTTCTGCTTTCTTGGTGGTAAGTTATTATAATTTTTATACTCAATTTATAATAATATTGATTATTCATAATCTAATAGCAAATATTCATATATGAATAAGAAAAATATATTTGTTCGCACATAATGCTTTACATTACTTATTCATTTATGAATAAGTAAAAAATAATATTACTTGTTCATATATGAATATCAATTAGTTACCATTTATGTGCAGTTTTTCTATGCTGATAACATCCACTCGGAAGCTTTAACAGTAACACGTAAACGTCCAACAATTTGTTATTGGAGTTCAGAGAAGATTAGATATCGAGAGACATTTGAACAAGAAAAAGGTAGATTTGGAGTTGGAGAATTAAACGAAGAATTTGTTAATGAACAAAATGAAGGAGATACAGATCTCGAAGACAGTGATTCTGATAAAGATGAAGATCATTTTGTTGAGGTAATTAGTTTTAACATGTTAATAATATATGATTACATTAAATTATTATATTAAATTCTAATCATATACTTCTTTTTGTTACATAGGCATATGAATCAAAAATATCAAAAATGATTAATAGTTTTGAGAGGATGAAGGAAAAGCTGAATTCAAAGCTTAATGATGCGATGACAAAGTTCCCTGAAAAGGAAAGTTTTAGAATTTTCAAAGAAAAGATGAAAAATATGATTGGTATCAGAGCAATGTTTATAGTGAACTAAGTATATCGAACCACATAAGATATACAAACTATAAATGCTTAAGGGACTAATACTCTCTGACAAAACATTTTTCTTTTGTTTTTACGCTTAAGCAGCGTTACGTTTAACTTAAATTGTTAGTTCATTTAAGTACAAATACATGCATACAACAAAATTATTTTCATGATTTTAACTATACAAGAAGTATTTAGACAAGTTGACACTACGATTAAAACTCGATATATATAATCAGGTTTGGGACAAATATAGCGTGATCAACTATATTTGTCCGAGATCGGACCAATATATATCGAGGATTGCTCGTAGTAAGCAACAAGTCAAAACTTACCAAACCGTCACAAGAATCAAACACAAGAATTTAAATACTATAGGAGTATTTGCTACATAAACTAGTTTAACTTACATGTTTTGCATGTTTCAACTTTATTCAATTCTTATAACCCTATTTCTCGTACAGTCAAATGGCTGGATTTCACCACCCTGGCGACCCCTACTTTCCCAACCAAGGCAATGGAGGATGGGTCGAAGATGATCCCGAAGAGGACAAGGAACCCATAGAAGTGGATGATGACTCCGGTACCGACTCAGATCCGGAAGTGATCAACCCACCACCCGTACAACCTCTCGTCTTCGTAAGGAACTTTCAAGGACCGACTCCCGTCTGGGGAAGTCACCTCCACCATTGGAGCCAACAACAAAACCTACGCCCTCCCTACGGCATGTGTCGGGACTTCTACGATGTCCGAGGTGGAGGTTCGGCTGATCGGGTACTCCCAGTAATGGTGGGTAAGCTAGCCAATTAGTCCTATCAATCTGGAGTTCAAGCTAGCCGACTTCGGGATGTCAACGTGGAAGTACGGGTTCACACTTCCGACATCCATAGGCTGGACAGAATGCAAGACAATGCTCAACTCCAAACCGAGGCTTTCCAAGCGCAAATGATTGCAGCCCTCGCCGAATTAAGGGAACAACAAGCCGCTTTTGAAAGATGTCTAATGGAGTCAAAGCAATCGGATGCGGAGTCAAGCTCCAAGCGCAACCTACGTCGCAAGTAGTGCTTGCAAAAATCTCAACTTTTGTTATAAGTTAGGACCTCGGCTAAAAGTCTTTAAATTTCTCAAACTTTGTAACCGGAGACCCTTATAGGGGTCAATTTTTCGTGATCGTTGTATCAACTATTATATTATTATAAGTGGCACTATTATTACTACGTTGAGTATTTCATTAAATCCTTGAAAAGTCATCGAGAAACCAAATGCTTGATTCATATTTTCAGTCTTACAAATAACTTTCATTCTTCTATTTTAAGACTCATACTATCATTTGTTGTCGAACAATAGCAATTTGGTTCATAAGACACATTCAGTTTCTATACTAAGTAATTCTTATCGTTATCTTTTCAACCTATAGTTGAAGGATGCCTCAGCGTAGGAATCCAAGGCGAAAAAACGGTGGGGAAACACCTATACTACCAGCACCTCCACCACCTCAATTTGATGTTGTCATGTTCCAAGCAGCAGTCACCGCAGCGGTAGCAGCTGCCATGTCACAGATCAATAACTCTAGTACTACTGGCTCGGGAACTGGCACACACCTATCCAACCATTGCGAGAGTCATGGGCAACCCCGAGAATGCACCTATAAGGACTTTACTAATGCCAAACCCCGGATGTTTTATGGAACTGGTGGTGTGATAGCTCTGAGGCAGTGGATTGAAAGGACGGAATCAATTTTTGAAATCTGCTCCTGCCCCGAGCACAGCAAAGTCAAGTTTGCAACTTTCACCCTTATTGATAGAGCTTTAACTTGGTGGAATGGCCACGTTAAGGTACTTACCCTGATAGTGGAAAACTCCATAAGCTGGGAAAGCTTAAAAGTTATGCTGATGAGAGAATACTGTCCACGAGAAGAGATTCAAAAACTCGAGCACGAACTCTGGACTCTTGGAATGGTTGGTAACGACATCGCGACTTATACCAACAAGTTCTGCGATCTGGCAATCCTCTGCCCAGATATGACTACTCCTGAGAGCAAGAAAATAGAGAGATACATTTGGGGTCTGTCTCCCCAAATTAGGTCAAGCGTGTTAGCTTCAAAACCTGGCACTTTTGAAAGTGCCAAGGAACTGGCACAATCTCTTGTTGATTATGGAGGTCATCAGAACTCAACGGTTGCTACACCAGAACCACAAAAGGGAAACAACCACAACAACAACAACAACAACAACAACAACAACAACAATAACAAGAAGAGAGTATGGAATAAAGGGAAGGGTGGGTCTTCCCAAGAATCCGCGAAGAAACAATTGGTCTCAGTGAATGCTGCCACTGTACCTACTACAGTCCCTACAAATCCCTAGCCAACAAAGACTTATGGGGGAAATCTTCCAAAGTGCACCAAATGCACTTACCACCATCATGGACCTTATCGGGAAATGCAGTGCTCCAACTGCAACAGAAAGGGACACACTGCCTGTTTCTGCAAGGATCCCGCAAAGCCGATCACTCAAGTTCCCAACGCAGGTGTAGGCCAGACTTGCTACGGTTGTGGCGAGGTGGGACACTACAAGAGGAACTGCCCAAAGGCAGCAAATACCGGCGGGGTGGGACGAGTTTTAGCTATAGGCCACGATGAAGCCGTAGCTGATCCGACTGTAGTTGCTGGTACGTTCCATCTAGATAGTTCATATGCATGCATATTATTCGATAGTGGAGCGGAGAGAAGCTTCGTGAGTCAAAACTTTATTCACTTACTTAAACCTAAACCTAGCAAGTTAGAAAAATCATTCACTGTGGAGACGGCCAATGGAAAAACCGAAAACACTAACTGCATATACATGGACTGTACGTTAACTTTAGACGGTCATTCTTTCCCAATCAATCTCATGCCGGTCCAAATTAAAAGTTTCGACGTCATAGTCGGCATGGATTGGTTGAGTCTTCTTCACGCTGACATCATGTGCTTTGAGAAAGCAGTTCGTCTTAATCTCCCTAACAACGAAACATTAGTGATTTACGGCGACAAACCAAGTACAAACCTTCGCATCATTTCGTGCATCCAGGCTCGAAAGTGTTTACGGAAGGATTGTCGAGCATTCCTAGCGCACATCGTCGATACAAGTCAGGAACTAAAGGACATCAAGAACATTCCAGAAGTACGCGAATTTCCCGATATCTTTCCAGAAGAACTACCGGGATTACCACCACAACGCCAAGTCAGGTTTAGAATCGACTTAGTTCCAGGGGCTACCCCAGTGGCAAAATCTCCTTATCGTCTCGCACCAGCAGAGATGCAGGAACTTTCCAGTCAACTTAATGAACTCCTTCAAAAAGGATTCATAAGACCAAGTTTCTCACCTTGGGGAGCACCGGTCTTGTTCGTAAAGAAGAAAGACGGATCGTTCCGTATGTGCATTGACTATGGAGAACTGAACAAACTTACCGTCAAAAACCGTTATCCTCTACCCCGTATTGACGACCTATTTGATCAACTTCAGGGAGCAAACTACTTCTCAAAGATAGATCTACGATCCGGATATCACCAATTACGAGTACTAGAAGGGGATATTCCCAAGACAGCTTTCCGAACTCGTTATGGACACTACGAATTTGTAGTGATGTCATTCGGATTAACCAATGCACCAGCAATATTTATGGACCTAATGAATAGGGTATGCCTTCCTTACTTGGATCAGTTCGTCATCGTCTTTATCGATGATATACTTATCTACTCCCGAAATAAGGAAGAGCATAGTCAGCACCTACGAAAAGTCCTAGAGACACTGGGATCGGAGAAACTCTATGCGAAGTTCTCTAAATGCGAATTTTGGATTCGAAGAGTCGAATTTTTGGGCCACGTTGTTAGCGAGAAAGGGATAAACGTGGACCCCTCCAAAATTAAGGCCATTGAGAACTGGTCGGCACCAAAGACACCTGCAGAGATTTGTCAATTTCTAGGTCTCGCCGGCTACTATCGTAGATTCATAAAGAACTTCTCTAGCATTGCGAAACCTCTTACTACATTAACACAGAAAGGCGTGTCCTTTGACTGGGAAGCAAAACAAGAGAAGGCGTTCCAAACGCTGAAACAGGCCTTGTGCACCGCACCGATACTATCCCTCCCCGAAGGGATAGAAGATTTCGTAGTGTATTGCGATGCATCAAACCAAGGACTTGGTTGTGTTGTTATGCAGAGAGGGAAGGTTATTGCTTATGCCTCCCGACAGCTTAAGACACACGAAGTGAACTATACGACCCACGATCTTGAGTTAGGAGCAGTAGTTTTTGCTCTGAATATCTGGAGACACTACTTATACGGAACAAAGAGTACTATTTTCACCGATCACAAGAGTCTTCAACACGTTTTTAATCAGAAGGAACTCAACATGCGACAACGATGATGGTTTGAGTTACTCAATGACTACGAATGTGAAATTAGTTATCATCTTGGCAAGGCCAACGTGGTAGCTGACGCCCTCAGTCGAAAGGAATACACTGGTCGGAGGGTCAAATCTCTGACTATGACTATCCATTCCCACTTATCCACACAAATTAAGGAGGCAAAAAAAGGAAGCTTTGCAACCTGAAAATGTGGCGGGTGAATCCCTGCGAGGAATGGAAAAGAATCTAGAAGTCAAGGGTGGCGGAGCATATTATCTCATGGACCGAATCTGGACACCAAAACATGGTGGTTTCAGAGACGTAGTCATGACCGAAGCACACAACACAAGTGTCACACCCCAAAACCAAGAACGGCGGAAACGTTCTGGGGCGGAGGACGTCATGTATAGTATCACAACACAATAAATGTAAATAAGCAAACAACATCATCCATTGCATTAAATATATAATTTTAATACAAGTGTTCTGTACAGTTATAGACACCAAAAATAATGAAACACAAAATAATATGAGATGAGTCTTGAATGCACTCCATCTTCTCAAAAGCTGGCCTCGGTACCTGTCTACTGATGACCTGAGAATACAAGTTATTTTGAAAGAGTTTATCAGCATAAAGCTGGTGAGTTCATAAGTATTTTAGTGTCAATGTTTCTTGTAAAAACGTTTGAACCTGTCTCAATGTATAAGTTGTAAAAAAAATGTAAGTAAATGTTTGAAAGTTTTTGTAAAAGTTTGAATCACTCAGAAAATCCTATATTTTCTATAAAAGTAACCTTCTACCAAGGCTAGGCTGTTTTGTAAACTTTCTGTTGTAAAGTGTGTGATTACCCAAATATAACTATCATTTGTTAAAATGTAGTTCGTACATTAATGCTTAAGTGAGATTATCACTAAAATATGTAATGGGTAAATCATTGTAGTACTGTAGCTTTGTATAATAAGACTACTGCTGTACTAAATACTACTACCTTAAACCGGATTTATATTAAGGCATAATGTGATAAATTGCACCATGCTATCGACTGGAAATCAACGACATAATGAACGGTCGTAATAAGAAATGACGTTTGGCACCCGCAGACCTGCAGGTCCGGCTGTAGCTAGCAGCAAGGTGTAGGATAGTCAATCCAGTATAGATCTATACGCAAACTCACGCTCTCCCTCCAAGAGAATTCTGGCTACAACTCGGGCCATGACATTTAAGGCATGCCCGATATAGTGGATCACAATTATTACGTATTTATGTATATGTATTGTTTCTCGTATATCTGTATATGTATTGTTTCTCGTATATCTGTATATGTATTGTTTCTCGTATATCTGTATATGTATTGTTTCTCGTATATCTGTATATGTATTGTTTCTAGTATATTTGTATATGTATTGTTTCTAGTATATCTGTATATGTATTGTTTCTCGTATATCTGTATATGTATTGTTTCTAGTATATCTGTATATGTATTGTTTCTAGTATATCTGTATATGTATTGTTTCTCGTATATCTGTATATGTATTGTTTCTAGTATATCTGTATATGTATTGTTTCTAGTATATCTGTATATGTATTGATCCTGCGTTACCCCGATGGTAACCAGCTAATGATGTACTGATGAGTATGAATACGGAAGTACTTTTATGTCTATACATGTATATATGATATATAAGTAATATGGAAATGACCTTCGGATGGTCACCCGAAATCCCACCAGACCACATCCAAATCGAGGAAAAGGAAATAGGGCGGATGGCATTCCTAAGCCTTTTGAACATTATTTATATGTATATATATATATATATATATATATATATATATATATATATATATATATATATATACATATATGGGCATGCAATTGTATATATATAAAGCATAAATAAGTTTTCATAAAACATTTTGAAGCATAAATATAATTTCAAGAGAAGATTGATTTGATGTCGATCTATAAGTCATTTTGAAAGCATAAGTTGATAAAACAGTTTAAGTATAAGAAGCATTTGATTTAATCACAGTCTATAAGTAAGTTTGGATAGTAAAACAGTTTATAAAACATTTCAATAGTAAAGCAGTTGAAAAACAGTTTGAACAGTGTGAAAATCGTTGTTTTCCTAGTTATTAATCACATGTGATTAAACACAATCACATGTGATTGAAGTAATAACTTATAAGTATTTGACTTGTATCCCCCCCATAAAGTATTTAAAACACTTAAAATCATTTCAAAGGTTGATTCAAGGGTTATGAACTCACTTGTGGTGAGTCGTTTGAATTGTAGTGTCGGCTACCGTGCTAGTTGGCAAACGGAGACTGGTTTACACGCACGAGCCTAGTTATCATATAATAAGCATATATATAACAAATTAGATATATAATAACTTAAATAAATAAGTTAAGACACTTAGAAAACATTTAAACACTTTTATGAGTGTTTAAGGTTCAAATGGTTGCATCTAAGTTGCTACGGGACAAGGCAAAAGGATTTGAAACATCAAAGGGCCTTGTATAGGAGTTCACCACCCAACAAACCCCACACCTTGGAGTTTACGGCCGTAAACTCATAGGTTTATGGCCGTGAACTCCTCAAATGGTGTTTTTGGGTGTTTTGTGGTGTTATCTTGACCCTAGAACACTCCTAGCTTTATTGGAATAACACATGAAGTAGTTTAAGGCTTTAGAACACTCCATATGGGAGTTTACGGCCTAAGGTCCTTCACCTTAGAGTTTACGGCCGTAAACTCTAGGAATTTAATTGATTTGAGGCTCTTAAACATCAAGAATGGCACCCATGAATTTATCTAAGGCTAATGGGGACAAGAGGCACACTTTGGTGCCTTCACTTGGAGTTTACGGCCCAAGTCATGTTCCTTGGCCGTAAACTCCTTCCAAGGAGTGATTTCTATGTGTTCTACTCTCCATTCTAGTCCCAAAGGTGCAAGGTAAATTGTCTAAAGGCCTTAGGTGTGCTTGGAATGATTTTTGTCCCACAAAAAAAAAGGGTTTACGGCCCAAGGGAGTTCCTTGGCCGTAAACTCCTAGAAACTTATGGTTTTTATGGCCTTTTGATGTTCTAAACAAGCACAAGCACTAGTGGTTAAAGTCCTTAAGCATTTGGGGAAGATTTTAGGGCATTTAAGCCCTTGAAAAGGGGTTTACGGCCCAAGGGAGTTCCTTGGCCGTAAACTCCTAGAACTTAAGTTTCTTGGATGATTTCTAGGCTATAAAGATCATACACAATGTCCTTGATAAGTCCCCTAACATGTGAATGGGTCTAGAAGGCATTAAAGTTCCATTTTGGAGTTTACTCCCCAAGAACGTTCTTGGGCGGTAAACTCCCGGATCTTGATATCTAGACATGTTATTGTTGTTAATAAGCATTAAACAAGTATTGAAACACATATAGAAAAGTAGACTCACAATCTGGGATGAAAACCCGAAGATCCGTCAGAGAGAATATGGCTTTTCTCTATTTGGAATTGTGAATAATGAATTAATTTAATTCAGAAAACTATTTATAGTCCTGGAATATTTTGACAGAAAATATTTTCATTCCTGATATTGGACTGTAACAGTATGAAACTTGAAATGCCCAAGTTTCACAAAACCAGGAGTATCCACTCTCTTGTTATCATCTAAAACATGAACCCTAATGTATACAAATTTGTTCGGAAAAGCTTGAAAATTACAGAAACTGAACTTGCTTCTATTGAATAGATGAGGTTCATACAATGGAACTTCGGGTTGTCACATCATCCCCCTGTTAGAGGGAATTTCGTCCCGAAATTAAAATTTAAGCAAATAAAAGTTACAACAATCAAGCGAAAAGATGAGGGTATTTCAACTTCATCTGATCCTCGCGTTCCCAAGTTAATTCCGGTCCTCGCTTGGCGATCCAGCGAACCTTCACGATAGGGATACGGCTTTGTTTCGTCTGCTTGACCTCACGGTCCATGATCTCTACAGGTTCTTCCACGCAGTTGAGGCTCTCGTTGATCTCGATCTCGTCGAGTGGGATTACGAGAGTCTCGTCAGACAGAAACTTTTTCAAGTTAGATACGTGGAATGTAGAATGTACGTTACGCAGTGTGTCGGGTAGATCAAGTTTGTAAGCTACGGGGCCGACTCTGGCAAGAATCTCGAAAGGCCCTATGTACCTCGGATTTAGCTTCCCACGCTTGCCGAAGCGTATCAAGCCTTTCCAGGGTGAGACTTTGAGAAGGACTCGGTCTCCCACCTGAAACTCCAAAGGTTTTCTTCGTTTGTCGGCGTAGCTCTTCTGTCGGTCTCTAGAGGCTTTCAATCGTTCACGGATTTGAACGATTTTCTCTGTCGTTTCCCGAATGATTTCCGGACCAGTGAGAGTACTGTCGGAAGCTTGCCCTCTTGCTAATTGGGTGTCACCAACTTCAGCCCAGCACAGAGGGGATCTGCACTTGCGGCCGTAGAGAGCTTCGAATGGAGCAGCCTTGATGCTCGTGTGATAACTGTTATTATAGGAAAATTCGACAAGGGGTAAATGAGTATCCTATGCCTTCCCAAAATCAATCACACAGGCTCGCAACATATCTTCCAGTGTTTGGATGGTTCTCTCACTTTGTCCGTCGGTCTGTGGATGGTAGGCTGTGCTGATGTCCAGCCTTGTTCCTAGAGAATGTTGTAGGGATTGCCAAAATCTTGAAGTGAACCTACTATCTCTATCGGAAATAATGGAAATAGGTACACCATGCAACCGTACAATTTCCCTAATGTATGTTCTCGTAAGTTTCTCCATCTTGTCGGTTTCTTTGATAGGCAGGAAGTGTGCAGACTTGGTCAATCTATCAACGATGACCCATATGGTGTCAAGTCCACCCGTCGTCTTGGGCAACTTGGTTATGAAATCCATAGTGATCCGCTCCCACTTCCATTCTGGGATCTCTGGTTGTTGCAGTAAACCAGAGGGCTTCTGGTACTCGACCTTTACCTTTGCGCAAGTAAGGCACTTACTCACGAAGGTAGCAATCTCTGCTTTCATATTAGGCCACCAGTATAGCTTTTTCAGATCCAGATACATCTTATCTGAACCTGGGTGGACGGAATACCGAGTGTTGTGCGCCTCGGTCATGACCAAGTCTCGGAAACCACCGTGTTTCGGTGTCCAGATCCGGTTCATGAAAAATAAAGCTCCGTCACCCTTGGCTTCGAAGTTTTTGTCCATTCCCCTAAGGGATTCACTCGACATATTTTCAGGTTTCATGGCCTCAAGTTGAGCCGCCTGAATTTGCTTAGTCAAGTGTGAATGGATGGTTATGGATAATGACTTGACCTTGCGACCAGAATATTCTTTCCGACTTAGGGCGTCTGCTACTACGTTGGATTTACCCGGATGATAACGAATATCGCATTCGTAATCACTGAGTAGCTCAACCCACCGTCATTGTCTCATGTTGAGCTCCTTCTGATCGAAAATGTGTTGTAAACTCTTGTGGTCGGTAAAGATAGTGCTCTTCGTTCCATACAGGTAATGTCTCCAGATCTTCAGAGCAAACACTACTGCTCCTAGTTCAAGATCGTGGGTCGTGTAGTTAACCTCATGTGTCTTTAACTGTCTCGAGGCGTAGGCGATGACCTTACCTCGCTGCATCAGAACACATCCGAGTCCTTGATTGGATGCATCGCAATAGACAACGAAGTCTTCTATTCCTTCGGGAAGGGATAGTATTGGTGCGGTGCACAAGGCTCGTTTGAGCGTTTGGAACGCTCTTTCTTGCTTCTCTTCCCAGTCAAAGTCCACACCTTTCTGGGTCAGGGTCGTAAGAGGCTTTGCTATTCGTGAGAAGTTTTGAATGAACCTGCGGTAGTAGCCAGCGAGACCTAGAAATTGGCGAATTTCTGTAGGTGTCTTTGGTGCTGACCAGTTCTCAATGGCTTTTATTTTGGATGGGTCCACGTGGATTCCTTCTTCGCTAACCACGTGTCCAAAGAATTCGACTCTTCGGATCCAAAATTCACATTTCGAGAACTTCGCATAAAGTTTCTCCTTTCGTAGTGTCTCTAGAACTTGTCGCAGATGATCACCATGCTCCTTCTTACTTCGGGAGTAGATCAGAATGTCGTCAATGAAAACGATGACGAACTGATCTAAGTAAGGTCAGCATACTCTATTCATCAGATCCATGAAGACTGCGGGCGCATTGGTCAATCTGAATGGCATCACCACAAACTCGTAGTGTCCGTAACGAGTTCGGAAGGCTGTCTTCAGCACATCCTCCTCGAGCACTCGTAACTGGTGATATCCGGATCTCAGATCAATCTTGGAAAAATAGTTCGCCCCTTGCAGTTGGTCAAATAGATCATCTATGCGTGGCAGAGGGTAACGATTTTTGATCGTCAATTTGTTGAGTTCTCTGTAGTCAATACACATACGGAATGATCCGTCTTTCTTCTTAACGAACAAGACCGGTGCTCCCCAAGGTGAGAAACTTGGTCTTATAAAGCCCTTGCTGAGCAGTTCGTTAAGTTGACCAGAGAGTTCTTGCATCTCGGTTGGTGCTAAACGGTAGGGCGACTTGGCTACTGGGGTAGCTCCTGGGACTAAGTCTATTCTGAACTCGACTTGTCGTTGCGGAGGTAACCCGGGTAGTTCTTCTGGGAAAATGTCGGGAAAGTCGCTCACTACTGGGAGGTTCTTCAGTTCTTTCGTTTCTAGGTTCGTGTCGACGACGTGAGCAAGAAATGCGTGGTATTCTTTGTGCAGATATTTCTGTGCTTGAATACTAGAAATAATGCGAAGACTCGCACCAGGTTTGTCGCCATAGACTATAAGAGTCTCGTTAGACGGGAGGTTTAGTCGGACTGCTTTCTCGTAGCACATGATGTCGGCGCGATGAAGACTTAACCAATCCATGCCGATAATAACGTCGAAACTTTTTATTGAGACCGGCAAAATGTCGATTGGGAATGAATGGTTATCGAAGGTTAGAAGACAACCTAAGTATATGCTATTAGTACTTTCAGTTTTCCCATTGGCCATTTCTACTGTGAATTGTTCATTAAGTGCGTGTGGTTGTTGCATAAGCATGCGAGCAAATTTGTGGTTTACGAAGCTTCGCTCCGCTCCACTATCGAACAGAATGCATGCATAGGAGTTATCAAGGAGGAACGTACCAGTCACCACTGTCGGGTCAGCAACTGCTTCCCCGTGGCCTATTGCTAGTACCCTCCCTGCTCCTCCAGTATTCCTCGCCTTTGGGCAGTCCCTTTTAAAGTGGCCTGTTTCGCCACATCCATAGCAAGTTGGGCTCACGCCAGAGCCAGGAACTTGGGAGATCGGTTGCGCCGGGAACTTACAGAATCGTACAGTGTGTCCTTTTCTGTGGCAGTTAGCACACTGCATTTCACGGCAGGCGCCGTTATGGTGAAAGTTGCATTTGTTGCACTTCGGCAAACTTCCAGCATACTGCTTCCCCGGAGCAGTAACAGCAGTAGGGGCTACCGCAGCATGTACTGCTACGATTTGTTGTTTCTTTGAAGCACGCTGCTTCTTCTTCTCATCCCAAAACTTCCGCTTGGTGCCAGCGGGTTTGGAGGGTTCTGGGATGGCTAGGGTGGTTGTAGCTGCAGGGGTCTTGACTCCATGGTCAATAAGTCTTTGTGCCAATCGCTTAGCACTGTCGAAGGTAGCAGGGTTGGATGCTAAGACATTCCCCTGGTACGGAGGTACTAGCCCCCATACATACCGTTCAATCTTTTTCCCTTCAGTGGGAACCATATTGGGGCATAGGGCCACCAGTTCGCTAAAGCGGGCAGTGTAAGCGATCACGTTGGTGCCCTTCATTGTCAGATTCCAGAGTTCATGGAAAACTTCTGGACTTCGCCCCTAGGGCAATATTCCTCCATCATGAGGTCCTTCATCGTTGCCCAGCCCATGTCGTTAGCCACGACGAGAGTTAGGGCTTTGACGTGGCCGTTCCACCACGTTAGGGCTTTATCCTCGAAGGTGCATGCGGCATATTTCACCTTGAATGCTGCAGGGCACGAACAGATTTCGAAGACTGATTCAGTCTTCTCGAACCATTGCGAGAGAGCAATGACTCCGCCGGTGCCATAGAAAGGCTTCGGCTTGCAGTTTGTAAAATCCTTGTAAGAGCACTCCCTGGAGCGCACTGGGATTTCAACCGGGATAGATTCAACAGGGGTTCCACCTCTGCTAGCATCTGATGAGTGATACTGAGCCATGGCAGTTGCCACTGCTGCAGCTACGGCAGCATTCAGGGCTGCAGTATCGATGACTGCAGGTGGTGGAGGTGGTGGAGGTACAGGATTATTCCTATTTCTGGGAGACTTGCGAGGAGGCATCCTTCAGCTATAAGTTTATAAAAACAAGAAGGGTGATAAGAATCAATTTGTAAGCAACGTGAGAGTGACCCATGGACTAATTACCCATAGCCCAACAGTTTGAATGAGTGTTTGAAATCACAAAAAGGAATATTAGTAGGAATACACAAGTGTACAAATTTTTCCCACATAATAGATTTCAATAGAACGGGTATTACTGATGTAATAAGTTCAAGGAAAATCGACCTAACAGTAGGTCTTACATCATACCATAAGGACAATACTGACAGTCCTAGATTCCTAATTAGAGTACCGAAAGTTAGGAATATTTTACAAACAAGTGCTACTTAGAGCACATAAGTTCAAGGCTATCCCTAAATCAAAAGACAGAGATGTACTAGACATCATCTAATGGCGATGGGAGTTCCTCGGGCGATCCCTGAGGTCGGACACTTGGCGAAACACCTCTTGAAGGTGTCGGTCCTGAGCTCTCTGACGAGCTCGAAGTTCTAAGACTTCGGCACGGGAGGCAGCCAGCTGTTGCTGCAGAGTTTCGTTGGTTCTCCGGGTCCGTTCCATGTCCTCTTCGAGACGGTGAATGCGGACTGTATTGACGCCTGAATTGGCATCAATCTCCATGACCCGGTCGATGGCTGCTCGACCTTGCTCGACATTACGAGCTATTCTGCGGATGATTACCGGCAGAGCTCTATCAGCAGAGCCACCATCGCTAACATTGTAAAAGGTTCGGTCCCCAAAGTATGGTAAGGGCTGACCCTGCTCATCACTCCAGCGATTCAGATTGTTTGCCCACATGGGAGTAGGACCTGGAAACGCTGGTCGAGGGTTGTTGTTCGGGGCTTGACATACTAGCGGTAGGTTGTTGACTTCAGGCTCGGAGTCGGATCCATCTAAAAAGCCTTCTGCGAGGTGATCATCCAAAGGGATTGGATGCTCATCTTCAGGCTCTTCATCGATCCATCTGGCATTGCCTTCATTGGGAAAGTACGGGTCGCCATGATGGAATCCAGCCATTTAGATCTACGCGAGAAGAGAGGTATAAGAATATAGTATACGTGTAACTAATAGCACAAAATACTCCTATAGTATTTTAAGTTTAAGTTCTACTGATCTTCTTGTGGTATTGTTGGTAAGTTTTTAGACTCGTTAACATATCACAACCATTCTAGGGCATATGCTAATCGCTCCTAGGACCAGCATAGTTGGTCAGGCTATGCCATTCCAAGGACTGACCATACATCCCCGAGCTCACTTGTTATATTCAACAATCGTAATACTTTTGTTCTTGTCATTGTGATACTGATTTTAGTATGAATGTAGACTAGTGTACTTAATTAAATATTTTATTATTTAAAGTACAGACTCTTGGTCAGAGTGTTTTAGTCCCTTTTGGGTTTATAGATTAGTATATCTTTTATGGGTTGATATACTTGATTCACTATAAACAATGCTCTGATACCAATCTGTCACACCCCAAAACCAAGAACGGCGGAAACGTTCTGGGCCGGAGGACGTCATGTATAGTATCACAACACAATAAATGTAAATAAGCAAACAACATCATCCATTGCATTAAATATATAATTTTAATACAAGTGTTCTGTACAGTTATAGACACCAAAAATAATGAAACACAAAATAATATGAGATGAGTCTTGAATGCACTCCATCTTCTCAAAAGCTGGCCTCGGTACCTGTCTACTGATGACCTGAGAATACAAGTTATTTTGAAAGAGTTTATCAGCATAAAGCTGGTGAGTTCATAAGTATTTTAGTGTCAATGTTTCTTGTAAAAACGTTTGAACCTGTCTCAATGTATAAGTTGTAAAAAAAATGTAAGTAAATGTTTGAAAGTGTTTGTAAAAGTTTGAATCACTCAGAAAATCCTATATTTTCTATAAAAGTAACCTTCTACCAAGGCTAGGCTGTTTTGTAAACTTTCTGTTGTAAAGTGTGTGATTACCCAAATATAACTATCATTTGTTAAAATGTAGTTCGTACATTAATGCTTAAGTGAGATTATCACTAAAATATGTAATGGGTAAATCATTGTAGTACTGTAGCTTTGTATAATAAGACTACTGCTGTACTAAATACTACTACCTTAAACCAGATTTATATTAAGGCATAATGTGATAAATTGCACCATGCTATCGACTGGAAATCAACGACATAATGAACGGTCGTAATAAGAAATGACGTTTGGCACCCGCAGACCTGCAGGTCCGGCTGTAGCTAGCAGCAAGGTGTAGGATAGTCAATCCAGTATAGATCTATACGCAAACTCACGCTCTCCCTCCAAGAGAATTCTGGCTACAACTCGGGCCATGACATTTAAGGCATGCCCGATACAGTGGATCACAATTATTACGTATTTATGTATATGTATTGTTTCTCGTATATCTGTATATGTATTGTTTCTCGTATATCTGTATATGTATTGTTTCTAGTATATCTGTATATGTATTGTTTCTAGTATATCTGTATATGTATTGTTTCTCGTATATCTGTATATGTATTGTTTCTAGTATATCTGTATATGTATTGTTTCTAGTATATCTGTATATGTATTGTTTCTCGTATATCTGTATATGTATTGTTTCTAGTATATCTGTATATGTATTGATCCTGCGTTACCCCGATGGTAACCAGCTAATGATGTACTGATGAGTATGAATACGGAAGTACTTTTATGTCTATACATGTATATATGATATATAAGTAATATGGAAATGACCTTCGGATGGTCACCCGAAATCCCACCAGACCACATCCAAATAGAGGAAAAGGAAATAGGGCGGATGGCATTCCTAAGCCTTTTGAACATTATTTATATATATATACATATATGGGCATGCAATTGTATATATAAAGCATAAATAAGTTTTCATAAAACATTTTGAAGCATAAATATAATTTCAAGAGAAGATTGATTTGATGTCGATCTATAAGTCATTTTGAAAGCATAAGTTGATAAAACAGCTTAAGTATAAGAAGCATTTGATTTAATCACAGTCTATAAGTAAGTTTGGATAGTAAAACAGTTTATAAAACATTTCAATAGTAAAGCAGTTGAAAAACAGTTTGAACAGTGTGAAAATCGTTGTTTTCCTAGTTATTAATCACATGTGATTAAACACAATCACATGTGATTGAAGTAATAACTTATAAGTATTTGAATTGTATCCCCCCCATAAAGTATTTAAAACACTTAAAATCATTTCAAAGGTTGATTCAAGGGGTATGAACTCACTTGTGGTGAGTCGTTTGAATTGCAGTGTCGGCTACCGTGCTAGTTGGCAAACGGAGACTGGTTTACACGCACGAGCCTAGTTATCATATAATAAGCATATATATAACTAATTAGATATATAATAACTTAAATAAATAAGTTAAGACATTTAGAAAACATTTAAACACTTTTATGAGTGTTTAAAGTTCAAATGGTTGCATCTAAGTTGCTACGGGACAAGGCAAAAGGATTTGAAACATCAAAGGGCCTTGTATAGGAGTTCACCACCCAACAAACCCCACACCTTGGAGTTTACGGCCGTAAACTCATAGTTTTATGGCCGTGAACTCCTCAAATGGTGTTTTTGGGTGTTTTGTGGTGTTATCTTGACCCTAGAACACTCCTAGCTTTATTGGAATAACACATGAAGTAGTTTAAGGCTTTAGAACACTCCATATGGGAGTTTACGGCCTAAGGTCCTTCACCTTAGAGTTTACGGCCGTAAACTCTAGGAATTTAATTGATTTGAGGCTCTTAAACATCAAGAATGGCATCCATGAATTTATCTAAGGCTAATGGGGACAAGAGGCACACTTTGGTGCCTTCACTTGGAGTTTACGGCCCAAGTCATGTTCCTTGGCTGTAAACTCCTTCCAAGGAGTGATTTCTATGTGTTCTACTCTCCATTCTAGTCCCAAAGGTGCAAGGTAAATTGTCTAAAGGCCTTAGGTGTGCTTGGAATGATTTTTGTCCCACAAAAAAAAGGGTTTACGGCCCAAGGGAGTTCCTTGGCCGTAAACTCCTAGAAACTTATGGTTTTTATGGCCTTTTGATGTTCTAAACAAGCACAAGCACTAGTGGTTAAAGTCCTTAAGCATTTGGGGAAGATTTTAGGGCATTTAAGCCCTTGAAAAGGGGTTTACGGCCCAAGGGAGTTCCTTGGCCGTAAACTCCTAGAACTTAAGTTTCTTGGATGATTTCTAGGCTATAAAGATCATACACAATGTCCTTGATAAGTCCCCTAACATGTGAATGGGTCTAGAAGGCATTAAAGTTCCATTTTGGAGTTTACTCCCCAAGAACGTTCTTGGGCGGTAAACTCCCGGATCTTGATATCTAGACATGTTATTGTTGTTAATAAGCATTAAACAAGTATTGAAACACATATAGAAAAGTAGACTCACAATCTGGGATGAAAACCCGAAGATCCGTCAGAGAGAATATGGTTTTTCTCTATTTGGAATTGTGAATAATGAATTAATTTAATTCAGAAAACTATTTATAGTCCTGGAATATTTTGACAGAAAATATTTTCATTCCTGATATTGGACTGTAACAGTATGAAACTTGAAATGCCCAAGTTTCACAAAACCAGGAGTATCCACTCTCCTGTTATCATCTAAAACATGAACCCTAATGTATACAAATTTGTTCGGAAAAGCTTGAAAATTACAGAAACTGAACTTGCTTCTATTGAATAGATGAGGTTCATACAATGGAAATTTCGGGTTGTCACAACAAGATATTCCGTTCACCCAGGTTCAGATAAAATGTATCTGGATCTTAAGAAACTGTACTAGTGACCTAACATGAAAGCATAAATTCCTACCTTTGTAAGTAAATGCCTTACTTGCGCAAAGGTTAAGGTCGAATATCAAAAACCATCAGGATTCCTACAACAACTGGAGATACCAGAATGGAAATGGGAACGGATTACTATGGACTTCATAACCAAGTTGCCCAAGACCACGGGTGGACTTGATACCATATGGGTCATCGTCGACAGATTGACCAAATCCGCGCATTTCCTACCAATCAAGGAGACGGACAAAATGGAAAAGCTTACAAGAACTTACATAAGGGAAGTAGTACGACTGCATGGTGTTCCGATATCCATTATCTCCGATAGAGATAGTAGATTCACTTCAAGATTCTGGCAGTCACTACAAAGTTCCCTGGGAACTAGGCTAGATATGAGTACAACCTACCACCCATAAACAGACGGGCAAAGTGAGAGAACGATACAAACTTTGGAAGATATGCTGAGAGCCTGTGTGATTGACTTTGGAAAGGCATGGGATATCCATTTACCCCTTGTCGAATTTTCATACAACAATAGTTATCATACAAGCATAAAGGCTGCTCCGTTTGAAGCCCTCTATGGTCGAAAGTGCAAATCCCCTCTGTGCTGGACTGAAGTAGGCAATACCCAGTTAGCTAGAGGACGAGTTCCTGAAAGCACTCTCACCGGTCCAGAAATCATACAAGAAACGACAGAGAAGATCGTTCAAATTCGTGAACGGTTGAAAGCTTCCAGAGACCGACAGAAAATCTACGCTGACCAAAGGAAGAAACCTTTGGAATTCCAGGTAGGAGACCACGTTTTATTGAAGGTCTCACCGTGGAAAGGTTTAATACTATTTGGGAAGCGTGGGAAACTAAATCCAAGATACATAGGTCCTTTCGAGATTCTTGCTAGAATCGGCCCTGTGGCTTACAAATTTAACCTACCGCGTGAACTTAGTAACATACATCCAACCTTCCATGTCTCGAACTTGAAAAAGTGTCTGTCCGATGAGACTCTTGTTATTCCACTCGACGAGATCGAGATCAACGAGAGCCTCAAATTTGTGGAAGAACCAGTAGAAATCATGGACCGAGAGGTCAAACAAACAAAACAAAGTCGCATACCCATCGTGAAGGTTCGTTGGAACGCCAAGCGGGAACCTGAATTCACATGGGAACGCGAAGATCAGATGAAACAAAAGTACCCTCATCTCTTTCTCTGATCCACTAGTATCTTTACTCCTTTAAATTTCGGGACGAAATTCCCTCTAACGGGGGGATGATGTGACAAACCGATATCTCAACTCTTTGTAATGACCTAAAAAGTCAAGTATTGTAACCACTTGTGAGTTAATGAAATTAACTTTGATAATAAAATGTCCAAAAAGTATCTATTTAAATTCCTACTATGTTTAATATCATTAAACCGTGTTCATACATAAAAAGAATGCCCAAATCCGACTTCGTATGTTGAAGTTATGATTTTTCCAAGTTCGGCATAGCGACAGACAGCTAAAAACTCGAATCGGAGATCGAGCGACTTTTGGCCGGAATGACCTAAACGAGAATCGAAGGTCTCAACAATGGTAATTCAGCGGTAAAAAGTCTGGCAAAAACCGACTTCAGATAAAGAAGTTATGAATTTCTAAAGAACTTCCTTAAACACGACCCTTTTAAAAATAAATAATAAAAATAATTTCAAAATTAGCCAACGGAGTCTAAACGAAAGTTGTAGAGCGTAGTCTCACCTACACGTGGATATAAAGACCATCGAAAACGGAATTCGTATGAAGAAGATATGAATTTTAGAAGTTTATTAATTAAATTAAATATAAATTTAATTATAAACTCTTGGTATTATCCGAAGGGAGTCAGCAGATAGGGCCGAAGTACGCCCTGCGTACCCTCGTACGCCCCGCGTACTCAAGGCCAAGGCCTCGGATCGTCCACGTCCCGACCTATGCGAAGCTACCCCCTATCCCATCCGAAGTCCGAGGCAGTCGAGGACTCGGTCATGCATGACGTACGCGTACGCCCCGCGTACCGAGGCGGTTCCAACCCCCTATAAAAGGGATGCGAGGGTTCCGAAGAAAGAGCTCCATTTCTCTCCTTTCTTTTGCGTTCTTGCCTAATTTTCCGTGCCCGTTCTAACCCAAAGCCCCGTTCATTTTGCTCAAGTCCCGAAGGTCAATTTTACTCCCGAGATTCCCGAGAATCCCGAGAAAATTCGTTTCCCGAGACGAAATTCTGCCCGGTTTCCATCTCGCTTTCTTCAAACTTTCAAGTGAGTTCATACCCCTTAATTAACCTTTTAAATGTTCTATAAATGCTTTTATATGCTTTCAAGGGGGGAATACAAGTAAAACACACGAGTATCATCGTGTGTTATATAAAGAATTATTATATGCTTTTATTTAACCAAATCATATGTGATATATAAACTATATAGGGAACTCTCGTATATAAAATATGTTACAATAGCATTCCATCTTTTGAAATATAAATTGTTGTAATGCATGTATAAACTAAACATTTTCTTAGATTATATGTATACTTGTCTATCTTAGGCTCTACAAAAATCTATACTTTCATAACAAGTGATTCCTTTTCTAGATATTTCTAAACAAGCGAGACACACTTTTAGAAAGCTATAATAGGTATAGTTTTATGAGGATATTGCAAACTTTTACATACTAGAAACACAATTTTCAAGAAGTCACTTTCATATACAAGAACAAACGAACATTTTAACACGTAAATCTGTTTTTATACCACGGTTTGTGAGACATTAACTTCACGTACGTTCGAGTACACATTTCAAGTCTTGTATTATATACCAGAATCCCTTGGAGGGGGAGCATGGTGTTTGTGTATAGATCTATACGGGCTTGACAACCCGCGCCTTGACTGTTAGCTACAGTCCATCATTTGGGGTGACAAACGTCATAACATTCCAACGCCTGAAGAACGTTGTGTATAGGCATTCCGAGTCAATAGTATGGTTATAAAACTCACATGGGGTATTAAAAATGCATTGATTTACGAGGTTTTCAAACATATTGGTTATTTTACACTTACATACATTTTTAGAAACAAACATTGGTCTTGAGAGAAAGCTACTTTTATACTAGTAGAAAATATAGGATTTTCTAGAAACAAACAAACAAGGACAAAACATTTCATTTCATACAAATATTGTCATTTAATACTTATGAAACTCACCAGCTTAAATGCTGATCTACTCTTTCAAAATTACTTGTATGTCCCAGGGATTCAGTAATTTCAGGTATTAATATGCTTTTGAAGAAGGGATGCTGCGGCGCCAGTTTAATCTCATATTTTGACATCATATTGTAATTGGTTTTGAACATGTAACTTTTGACAAATGTAAACTTTCAATTATATATATGATGGTTGTATTGCTTTCTTTACTATGTATTCATTTGTTACGTTACCACATGAAGTCATCCGCCCCCGAACGTTTCCGCCGTTCAGGTTTGAGGGTGTAACACATACATACATTATTCAAATGCGAATACAACAAGAATCACTTACATATGTTCTATTCACATATGAATATAACAAAACATATTCATACGTGAATAAAAATATATGAATACATATGTTTTATTCAAATATTCATTCGTGAATATGTATGTTATATTCACATATGAATAGAACATAGCTTGCTGCCATACAAACATTATTCATATGTGAATACAACAAGAATTACTTACATATGTTTTATTCACATATGAATATAATAAAACATATTCATATGTGAATAAAAAAAATATGAATACATATGTTTTATTCAAATATTCATTCGTGAATATGTATGTTATATTCACATATGAATAGAACATAGCTTGCTGCCATACATACATTATTCAAATATGAATACAACAAGAATCACTTACATATGTTCTATTCACATATGAATATAACAAAACATATTCATACGTGAATAAAAAAATATGAATACATATGTTTTATTCAAATATTCATTCGTGAATATGTATGTTATATTCACATATGAATAAAACATAGCTTGCTGCCATACATACATTATTCAAATGTGAATACAACAAGAATCACTTACATATGTTCTATTCACATATGAATATAACAAAACATATTCATATGTGAATAAAAAAATATGAATACATATGTTTTATTCAAATATTCATTCGTAAATATCAAACTCATTTATCTTATACTTACTATTGAATGAAGGTAAGAACACTAACATTTCCGATAAAGATTCACCAACAATGAGAGAAACAAGATCAATGCAGAAGAGGAAAAATGCGAAAGGTACAAAATTCCTATCATATCTAATATATTCATATATAATAAAATTGTATATATTAGTTATATTTTTGAAATAAATAAATATTATTAAATCAACGAGCATATATCATATTCATATATCAGTAACTTATTCAAATATTATATGTTTTCATTTCCCAGATAAAAAAGAAACAAAAGTACCAAAAAAAATGAAGCATCACAGCGTGAAAAGTCCATCAAAAAGGAAAACTCCTGAAAAACAACAACTACAAGATTCAGACTCTGATTTTAAAAGTAGTCATCCATCGAAGAAGGCAAAAAAAAAGGAGTCACCAATCAAAAAAGTCAAAAAAAATCAATGGTAAAAGAATTTTACTCAATGAAAAACAGATGTTCACCGGAGGCATTACTATCTATAATCCTTGGGATGAGCAAAGAACAAAAAGAATCTGTAAGATCTATGGGTTTTGGAGCTTTGTTAAAAATGAAAATCACGGATATACCACTGAAGCTGGGATTTTATGTTCTTCAAAAATTTGATTCCGAGAGAATGGTGATAGATATTGAAGGAAAGGAATTGAAAGTAACAACAGAGTCTGTTCATGACATGTTAGGCATACCAATTGGTGGAACCAAACTTACATAACTGGATCAATGGCCTAACGATGATACAAGTTATGATGAATGGAAACAACAATTTAAAAAAGATTCAATCATCCGACTGAGTGCAATCAAAAATGTTATTGTTTCTACCACACAAGCTGATTTCAATTTCAAATTGAACTTCTTAGTTCTTTTCGTCAACACTTTTTGCGAGTCAATATCAATGGGAAGATGCAACCTGGTTCCCTTGAGTTATATTTCAAGAAAAACAGATATCAGCAACATAGACTGGTGCAACTATGTTTTGGACTGTCTTATTAGAACAAAAAACTCATACATACTATACTCAGATAACAACTTCTTTGTTGGACCTTCAGCTTTCTTGGTGGTAAGTTATTATAATGTTTATACTCAATTTTTAATAATATTGATTATTCATAATCTAATAGCAAATATTCATATATGAATAAGAAAAATATATTTGTTCACACATAATGCTTTACATTACTTATTCATTTATGAATAAGTAAAAAATAATATTACTTGTTCATATATGAATATCAATTAGTTATCATTTATGTGCAGTTGTTCTATGCTGATAACATTCACTCGGAAGTTTTACCAGTAACACGTAAACGTCCAACAATTTGTTATTGGAGTTCAGAGAAGATTAGATATCGAGAGACATTTGAACAAGAAAAAGGTAGATTTGGAGTTGGAGAATTAAACGAATAATTTGTTAATGAACAAAATGAAGGAGATACAAATCTCGAAGACAGTGATTCTGATAAAGATGAAGATCATTCTATTGAGGTAATTAGTTTTAACATGTTAATAATATATGATTACATTAAATTATTATATTAAATTCTAATCATATACTTCTTTTTGTTACATAGGCATATGAATCAAAAATATCAAAAATGATTAATAGTTTTGAGAGGATGAAGGAAAAGCTGAATTCAAAGCTTAATGATGCGATGACAAAGTTCCCTGAAAAGGAAAGTTTTAGAATTTTCAAAGAAAAGATGAAAAATATGATTGTTGAAGAAAAAACTGAAAGCATAACACTTTTTAATTTTTCCAATTAATGAAATTGGAGTTGAAGGAATCAATTTGACACCAATAATGGGTCAAAAAACAAATGATCAAACAGAAAATGAAGATAAAGAGGGAAATGGTGAAGAAGACAGTGATAATGGTGCAAGTCAACTAGAAGTAGATTATTTGCTTGATTCAAATGAAGCAGATAATGAAGGAATAATGAATGATGCAGATAAGAATCAAATAGAAGGTGAAATTAGAGTAAAATAGAAAGATGCAAAGAGGAATGAAAATCAGAATGATGAAGAAGAAAAAGATGATCATGCTGAGGAAACAAATAATCATGAAGAGACTATTCAACAAACTAAAAATCAAAATTTGTTGGATAAAGTTGTTGACAACATTGTGGACAATGTCCTTGGAATTGGAGTTTCAAGTTTAAATAGTCAAGAAGATGAAATCTGGAATCACCCTGAAATGAAAACTATTTTCGATAATATTGATATAGGTAAATTTTGTCTTAATTTTATTTTAAAAAATATATAAAAATATCAATACACAATAACAATTTTGTTTGTTAAATTTTGACCAGGGTCACCAATGAGTACAGGTAAAACTAATACTCTTGCAGAAAAGGAAAAATCAGAAGGTGTACATGAACAAGGAACAAAAGTTGAAAAAACAAAGGGAGATGATACAGGTAAATGAATGATTTAAAATATATTACAATATTTATATTGATTTTTTAATAACATTGTTTATTCATAAATGAATAATATACTATATAAATGAATAAAAAATAAAAAATATTCATATATGATGTATATGTTTCAGGCAAGGAAAACTCTGAGGATAGAAATGAAGGAGGAACGGAAGCTAAGAACACGAAAGATGGATGTGAAGAAAAACAAACAAAAATTGAAAAAGGAAATGCAGAAGATAGAGGTAAATAGTTGATTTACTAATAAATGAATATAGTAAGTTTTATTATTCATAAATGAATAACACAATATATGAATAAATAAAAAATATAGTATTACTTATTCATAAATAATGATATGTATTACTTATTCATAAATGAATACATTACTTATTCGCATATGAATTACTTAATCACATTTCTTTATCTTTCAGGAAAGAAAAAGTCAGAAAATCAAAACAAGAAAGGAGAAAAAACTGACAAGACAAAAGGATATAAATGAGGTAACAATTTGGATAAACATTTCAAAATATAAACTCAAATATTATAATTAACTTACAACTATTTATATGATAAATCTCCTGGCATGGAGATACTCATCCAAGCTTTAGTCTAGGTCTCAGTCAAGATTCAGATCAAACTTCAAGTAAAAAATCTAATGAATCTTCACCAAAAAAAGCACTTACAAAGAAACAAATCAAAGACGACCATCAGAAGGTTGTTATTAGATTAGCAAAGAAAAATGTTCTTAATCCAAATCCAATCTCTGTATCAATTCCTACTGAAGTAGGACCATCAAAGCATGATCTAGATCAACCAAGAGAGAAGAAGCTTGCTGATGCTTTCAAATCACCTTTCAAATGCAGAATAACAGACACAAAACCCAAACTGACACATCAGGAGAGTATTGTCTGTGAATGGTTGTTCAACTTACAAGGCAATACATCGTAAGTAACTTTATTTTATATTTATTCATATATGATTATTATATAGATAATAATCTATGACATTTTGATTATATATTTGCAGAGATGTGGTTGTCAAGACAAAATATGGTCAGATAGTAGAAAGAGCAGTTATGGAAAGTCTATATGCAAACACAGAGATTTTTGGAGAAGTTTTAGACACTTGGTCTGATTTACTTAACCACCAAGAACTGGAAAGGGATTTTGGAAATTCACCATACAGACTCTTCTTGAAAGTTGGAGTTTCTGTAAGTTTATGTTCTAACCTTAATTCCTTCCTTATTCATAAATGATTACACCAATATGATGTATTCATTTATGAATATTATATTTTTTTACAACTTAAATTCACATATGATTATACAAATATGATGTATTCTTTAACATAATTATATATATTCAATCGAAATTCACATATGATTATATTGGTTACAGACTGCTTATCTAACTTCAACATTGTCTGATGAAAGAAAGTATGAAAAATTCAAGGAGAACTTTCATTACAGTACCAATGGGTACAAAAAAATCTTGAACATAAAAGATATTGACATGGTATGTTAATTAAAGTTGTTTTTTTATATATATTTTATCAACAAAATACTTACCATTATATACATAAAAACAGGTATTCTTTCTAGTTGTTAAAAGTGCTCACATTTTTGTGATTGTCTTCAACTTAAAGAAACCGTCAATTGAAATTCTAGACAATAGTGCAGTTGAGGGGGATTATGAAGGGAAATACGGAGTAATAATGAAACCTTTGGTATGTACCCAGTCCACAACAACATAAAAGAACCAATTTATTACATATCTAACTTTTATTTTATTTAATGATCAGAAAATTTTGTTTGTGAGATACTTTAAAGAAATAAACCATCCAAGAGCAAATGCAATCTCAAAAGAAAGTATCAAACCCCAACGACTTGAAATGTCATGGAGAACAGTTAAAAACAAAGTTGATTGTGGGGTCTTTGCAATGATACATATGGAGACCTATATGGGACAACCACTCTCAAAGTGGAAACCAGGTCTTCATAAAGAAAGTGCAGTTCAGCAAACTACTTTAGAGAAGCTCAGGCAAAGATATGCACACATAATGCTAACTTCTGAAATTAACATGTTGAAGGCTAAGGTGTTGGATCTTGCTGAAAAATATCAAAAAGATGAATTCAAAGTGCATACTGATCATGCATACAAAGCTATGCAAACAATTCAAAAAAGGTTAAAAGAATATTAATGATTGCTTGTGAAGATGAAAGAATGCTGAAGTGTGATGCTATAGAACAGTTTGTGTTGAAGATGAATGGATTTGAAGTACATGTAAGATGATTCTGCGAAACAAGTTTTAAATGGTTTGTTAAATATTGTTGAACATCGTTTTAATATTTTGTGAAAGTCTTATGAACAGCTTTTATTATCTTGTGTTGAATGATTATGTAATAGAAACAACTTCGCTTATTTCTGTCAGTTTTTTATATTTAAATATTTTCAAATTTTATTTATGTTTATTCATAAATGAATACGAATATGATATCTTCATTTATGATTAAATTAGGAGTAATATGTCAGTATAACAAAGTTCATATATGAATATAACAAATTTCATATATGAATATAACTAACTTATTAGTAGAAACAAGTTTGCTTATTTATGTCATTTTTTTATATTCAAATATTTTCAAAATTTATTTTTATTTATTCATAAATGAATACGAATATGATATATTCATTTATGAATAAGTTCAAAGTAATATGTTAGTATAACAAAGTTCAGATATTAACATAAAAAAATTCATATATGAATATTACTTATTTATTAGTATAACAAATTTCACATATTTATATTCATTTATAAATAATTCACAATATCAATATAACTTATTTTATAGTAATTTAAAAACAAATATCAACATATCAATTTACCATATCAATATAAATGTGTATTATTCATACATGAATATTATTGTTTATTTTTTTATCTGCATATATTCATAAATGAATAAAAAAAATCCCTAACTGTCTTTTGCTGATTTAGCAGCTCCAACTCTTTCTGGACAAGTACGTAAATTGTGTGGAACTCGCTTTCCACATCCTGAACACATTCTATGTTCTTTTTTAGAATTTTCATATGCTACTTCACTTGCACTTGGAATTCTTTTCTTGATTCCAGAACCTTTATTGCTTTGAACTTCAGGAACATGAATATTAATCTCTTCTGGAATAGGAATAGTAACACCCAAAAGCTTGCATACGACTTCACCATCTGTCTTGCTTTTCAATCCAGGAGAAATATAATCACTCTCAAATTCCTTCAACAACATTTGTTGTTTCTCAGCAAACAAAGTCAATCTCTTTTTGTCATCTCTTACAATATCCAAACATGATTCAAAACTATAATATGAATCATTGACTAGCTTTACATTCTCACAATCACCTGAATCGGATTGAATAGAACTAAAACGATAATTTCTTGATATCACATCCTTTCTCCATCTCTTCAAAATGTACCTTTCAGGAATTTCTTTAACACCACATCTCATCATTATTGTAAAAGCATGTATGCATAAAACACCCATACACTTAAAATGTTCACAACTGCAATTTATTTCTTTCTCTTCGGCTTTTATTTCAACCTGATACAAAAACAAAATTTACACATTTACATTCATATAAGACTACTCATATCAACACTCATATATATTCATATATTCATATAATATTCATATATGAATATTGATATTCATATATGAATATTATCATATTCATATATGAATATTATCATATTCATATATGAATATTATCATATTCATATATGAATATTATTACATTTTTCATAAAAAAAAACAAGTAAAATTACCTTAAATCCACTTTTAAAATCACTTTTACTGTTGTTGTGCTGCACAATGTAAACTTCCCAACCATCTTCAATACCAACATATGAGTACGTACAGAAAAAACATGCTTTATATATTTCTTTTTGCACCTCAAAAAATAATGTACTTGTATAAACCTTTGATGCTTACAGTTCTATTTCTCGAGGTGTTTGCATTTTATATGATGCTTTCTTTGATGCCCTATCAAGCTCTCGTTGAGTATTCCTTTGCTTTTGAATGGCAGTGTCGTAATTCATCATGAAATTCAAAAGTAAGTTCCCACTTTCTGAATATGTATTAAAGAATGAATTCATACTCTCTGACCTCGATGTAGTCTTCATCAAACCACACATTGGAATATCACTAAAATATCCAGGTATCCATGAATCACGTATTGTAAACATGTCTTTAAACCATCTTGTGTCTTCAAGATTGAATTCCTTCATAAGCAAACCCCACTTCACCTCAAAAACATCAGGTTTCATATTAATGTCCCAAACAAGCTTCGAAAACCTTTTTATAAAGTCTGTGTTTGTAAATAAATCATCTGATATCTGTATTAAAACAAAAATATTCATAAATGAATAAATAATAATAAGTAAAATAACAATCAATATTCATAAATGAATATACTAATAAGTAATATATTTCAAATATATTAAAATAATACCTTTTTTTCAACTTTTTCATTATATGCCACATACATAATCGGTGCTTTGAATTACGAAACACATTCTTAACAGTTTGTTTTATTGCAGCATCTTGATCAGTTAAAACTGTTGGATTAGTGTCTAAGTCCATAACTATTTTGGTATGTACTTGACCCGATGGTGCATGGTCCTTTTGGGTTGCCTTCACCAAAGCAACTTGATAGGATGAATTATAGAGAGAAAGGATTAAATGTGATTTATTAATATATTATGGGAATAATATATTAAAGGAGAAATCATATTGTTTAATTAATATTAGTCAATAATTAATTGGTAATTAGTTTTGTGACTAAAAGAGATTAATTAAACTTAAGGGACTGGAATTGTAATTATAAGATAATTGCAATTTGGGCCATGGATTGTCTTAAATCAAGAGGTGGACGAATTCTTATGGGAAGCCCATAAGGAAATCGTCCAAGGGCTTGATTAAAGGAGTCTATGGGTTGCTTAGGGCTTAAGCAACCAAATTAGGGTTTCCTTGTTAGATAACCCTAATAGCCTCACTATAAATAGAACCCTTAAGGCTCAAAAACGTGGGGAACTTCTTTTCTAGGGTTAGAACACGTTTTGGGTAGCCTCTAACCTCTCTCCTCTTCATCCTCTTGCTTATGGTGTTTGTGAGCCATTAGAGGAGTGACACTTGTGACTCTAAGCCTTCCAAAGTCAATTCAAGGAGGAATTGGGATCGTTATTGCTACATAACAATCAAGGTAATATCATAAACCTAATTATATGTTAATATTGATCTCCATATGCTAGAATTAGGGTTTATAGTCTTGGATTCAAAGCATGTACAATAAAGAAACCTAGATCCAAGCATTAGGGTTTGTATGAGCACATAGGATGTCTTATGACCAAAACCCATCAGTGGTATCAGAGCCTAGCTTGGTTCAATTGTATTGATGCATTGTATAACTGGAAAATTCGTTTTTTGGGTTTCTGGAGGCTGGACTCGCCGAGTCCATGGCTGAACTCGCCGAGTCCATGCAGACTCGACGAGTCCAAGCCTGACTCGACGAGTTAACTCGTCAGATGGAGGGTATTTCGCGATTTCTTGCTGTTTTTGCTTATGGATAGTTACCTTATCATATTAGATCAATATAAATCTGATTTTTTGATATATATGACTATAGTTTTGATCTAATTGAAGATATTTATCAATTAATAAGATAATTGTTTCCTTATGTGATAATTGATTAATTATTTTGACTAAATTGATAAATTGTTTTGCAAGAAATCATTAAGTAAATCAAATATGGATAATTATGTGATTAAATGTTAATTTGAATTATTTGTTATTTGATCCTTGTTGTTATGAAAAGTTTCATATTTTGCCCTTTAGGTTTTATAGTTTAGATTTGAACCCAAAAGTTTTGTTGTTTTTGAAATTTAAATAGTTAAAACCCCAATGTTTTGAAAAAGGTTTCAAAACTTGCCCTCAAGTTTTGGAATTTAAATTTTGATTAAATGGTTTAATTTTGATGTATATTTAAATTCTAAACCCTAATGTGTTGAAATGTTTCAAAACTTGCCCTCAAGTTTTGGAATTTAAAAGTTGATTAAAAGTTTAATTAGGAATGTTAAATTCTAAAACTCTAGTATTGTTTTGAAAAAGTTCAAATCACACCCTTATGGTTTTATTAATTAATTAAGGTGTATAATTAAAAGAGGTTTAATAAATCCATAAAAGTTTAGGTTTACAATTTAATTGAATTAAAAGTATAATTGTTAAATTAGACCACCTAATATTTTAAAAGTGTAAAATACACCCTATACTATATATATAACATTAAAAGTCTAACATTATATATATGTATGAGTAAAAGTCAGTCTTACCGTTAGTAGGCCTCATTCACGAAGCTGGTCTATAAGGGGTGTTTAAGGAAATTGCCTATAAAATGGCGATTGAATGGGTATCCACTCTTACCCACCGCACTCTTGACTAGTGGAGGGTTGTTAGCCGAACGGGTAGGATAGGACGAAACCTTCCATTATAAGTATAATGAATTACAAAAGTAACTAAATGTTTTCATAAAATTCCCAATCTTAGTTACTTAGGAAAAAGTGAATTGATGCAATTCCATGAAATTGCACTTTGTGCCCTTGCGAAGACGTTAGTGGAGCGCGTGTGGTTTACCGGCACACTAAATGGTTCTAAGCAAAGGTAGCAAAGGGTGACTCAATGCTTGTCATAGTTCGGTGGAGTGTGTGTGGTTTACCGGCACATCGAATAGGTGATTGTAACATATGAGGACACCATGTAAGTTTGCATGGTTATTCACACCCGCTTTGTGATCCTCGGCATCCCAGTCACAAACAAGAGGGGCATATCGAGATTTAAACATGCCATTGAAAGTTCAATGAATCTCAAAGGATCTAGGAGTTTTCATAGATTTAAAACTTAAATTCTTTTTCGTTTTTCGTGGTGGAAATTAGTGAATCGTCATTCACTTACCTTCAAATATTCTGCAATTAGGGTTACGGCATCCGTTTCCCGAGTTGTAGAATATTATGTTGGGTCCTAGCCTTAGTATTTCATTTGGGTGATTTACTAAGGACTCAATCAATCAACTAACTTGAATTCATTTTCTCCCGTATTGTAGATGTCAAAGTTCGACAACTATGGTCTTCCCAAATCCCGTGGAACAAGCATTCCACATGAAGATGATATTCCACGATTCGATCAAGGAACAAGAAATCATGCTTCACTCCCTCCACCTCCTCCAATTATTCTCCCTAACCCACAAGTTCAAAGGCTTGAAAAGTTCAAGATCACTCAAGCCCTTTTGGCAAGTAAACATAAAGAAGGAAAGTCGATGTGTGCACACGTCCTAGGGTTGAAGTCGCACATCGATATGTTAAGAATGTTAGGATCCGTTGTCTGTGAGGAAATGACTGTTGATTGGGTTCTTCAGTCACTTCCTAACTCATATAGTGAGTTCGTAAGAGAGTACTATATGATGAACCGCGACGTGACCCTTATAGATCTCACATATATGCTTATTGTTGCTGAATCAGAAATGGTTTGGCGCAATAGAAAAGCAAAGTTGATTGGTGAATCTGCCTTCAAGACCTCTATGGATGTAGACAATGGCAACGAAAGACATGCTATGATCGAAAAGTTTGATCATAAGAGAAAGGCGATGTCTGAAGTAGTTCCATGTCCTGTTCCAATAGAGTCAATTTGCTTTTATTGCCAATAGAAGGAGCATTAGAGACGAAGTTGCCCTATTTACCTAAGAGATCTAAGAGATGGGAGAGTCAAAACGTATGGCTTTGCTTTAGGTAAAATCCATTGACTAACTCTTTTAAGCTTCTATTCTAGATTCTTAATACATAATGTGATAAGATTACAATTGATGTTTTGTAAGAACGAAGAATAGAAAGGAAGCTTAAAGGAAGAAGTGAGCAGAATCTAACCCTGAAGGAATTGATTTTGATCGCATTTCTCGAAGATTGGATTCTTGAGCTACTACTTAGAGTTAGAATTAGATTGCTAAGAAAGATGTATTAGCATAAGTATTTCAATAAGTTGCATTGTAAGGACAAATTTTTCCGCAATAAAATAAATTTTGATTTTAAATTTTATTTATTTATCCTTACAATGGCGTGTATGAAAAATTGATGTTAAAATGTTTCTATTATTAGCAATAATGGATTTGGTTCTTATTATGTTTTTTATGGAAAGTCGAGAATTTACCAAATAGGGAGAGTTTCTCATCGCCCAAGGTTCAATTGGACAGAAACTTGGAATCATGCAACTTGGTTGCACGATGAATGAGAAATTTCATATTTGGAAATTAGACTAAATCATTGACAAAGTGTCAAGTGAAGGACTAGGAGATCGAGTACACAAAGTTGTGTGCTGATCAAGTTCACCATAAGAGTAACAAAGATATTCGTCATGATTTACTAAAAGCTTAGTAAATATGATTATACTTACAAGATTAAGTGTAATTCTGAATTGATTAAAGGGTTTAGATCAATAGCAGAACGAATAAGAAGAATCAAGTAGGCAGAAAGATAAAAGTTTCTCCATTCTAAGAAAAAAAAGGGAGAGTAGCTTTTATGCTTTATGATAGGTCTTAATGATTAAGAACCATATCTCAATTGATCCTCTAAGTGAAGTCTTAGTACAATTGTATGTTTAAGAAGAGGAATCAAGGATTGAAGAAATGGTTAAATCAAGAAGTCAATCATACTTCGTTCCAATAACAAGTCTTAAAGTTAAGATTGTGACATTGAGTGAAAAGTATTAAAGGTTTATAACATTCATCAAATGTGGAAAGTTGTGATGTCTTGGATAAGACAAAGACCAACTAAGACCAATTTATGAAGTGTTTTGATAAAAACTACACTAACTCTTGAATATTTGTTTGTCAAGAAATGTTTTGACAAGAGAATCTTATATGTCAAGGAGTCAGTGGGAGTCTTAATGGTCTTGAAAGGTTTCAAGAACAAATCAAATAAACCTTATCGATCATCACTAGCACACGAGTTGAGGTTTACAACTTATCGTGTTGACATTATTTTGTTTCTGTACCAATCCAATCGAGTTAATTATGCATGTGAGTTCTATGAGTTCTCATTTTGAACGCATAAAAAGCAAAGCACCTTAATCAATGAAAGGTACATTGATAGGAAAGAGTGAGCTGCTTAACTACTTGGAAGACATGGTGGGCAGCTGTGCTACCATAAGGCAAGAAATCAAGATTAAGAAAGTTCGGTCCATATGAGTTTGAATTTGTCGTAAACTTTAGTTTTGACAAATTCACATGGATAGGAACACATACACTGTTTAAATCTAAGTGTCATAAGATTTCCTCCTTCATGAAAATGATTGTGAGGAAATGCTTTCACTAAGAGAGATTTTAAGAAGATAGTGATTGTAAAATTGCATTCTCGAATTCGATTATGGTTACAGTATCCCTTTCCATAATTTGAATTGTGAGGTTTGGCAATTGTTTACACACACATATGAACTATCTAAGGCAAAGGTGTATAAGTTCAAGAAGCCTTGATAAAAGATTATCAAAGCATTAAGTATTAGAAACATGGACTTAAGAAATTCAATAAGCATTGTTTTTCTGAAAGTTAAGATGTTTATGAATACATGTCGAAGCTAGTGGGAGCATAAATGTTATGTTTTATAATAATCATCATGATAGTGGGAGCATAAAAGTTATGATTGTATGATTATTAAGGAAAGTATTGCAAGGTTAGCAATATTAATTATAGAAAACAAGAGTCATACTTTGCAAAGTCGCAATAGTTGAAGAGTTGTTTTGCTATAATTAAGGGAGAGAATATTATGCTTCATTTCAAATCTAAAGGTTTATGTTGAGAAATGATAATAAATTTAGTCTAGGGTACATAGTGTGTTCTTAAAATTTCAATTATGATTACGGCATTCCTCTTCACAATTCGAATTTTGAGAACATAGCAAATAAAACATTATGCGTCGTGTCCCATACGCTTCGGGTAAAGGATCGATTGCAAATGCTTTAATGTTTGACCATTCTAAGATTTTCCTAATGTCTAGCGCATTTAAAGGGAAAAGGGACTAGAATCGGTTTTGACTAAAATAATTAAACAACTATCAAAGGCCAATCCAAAGTTCGACGAGGATTGGTCGCTTGTGAGTAGTTGGAAGCATGGTATTGAATGGACCATATGGACATTATTATGAATAGAAAAGATTCTATTAAGAATGAGTTGTCATATGGAAAATATGGAAGCGTGTCCATATTGGGAATTGAATATTAAAAATCTATGTCTAGATTAGAAACTTTTATGTAAAAAGATGTTCAAAGAATGTACTTTGAGTGAGAGACATCACGTCTATGGAATTGTCTTGTAACAATCTCCGATAGAGGACTTTGTAATATCATTGGCAATAGTCTTTGTGACTTTGGTGCAGTGACATTACAAAAGGATCATTGCATAGAATGTTAGAATCTAGCATATTTTATAAGTAACAAGAATTTGATATTCTCACACTTATGAAAAAGGATTTGGAGTTGTGAAATGAGAATGATTGGAAATGTGTTCAATTTGATCTATTTCACAAAAGTAAGAACCATAGGTAAACATTGTGTGCATGCTAAGAGCATGGGACAAGTGTAGTAATTCAAGTAAGAAGTTGATTACCCGAAACGACAAATAATGAGTAATCAATATGGTGATAAATAAAAGGAGTTTTATTTATACTCAAAGGTTTGAGGCCATATGGGATTAGTATTATTCTTGTGTTTCACATTTGCATGTTTTGACTTCCAGAATAATTGAATTTATTAAGAATAATCGAATTATTCGAATGGGCCACAATCGTTCATATGTTGGAAGTAGATATAAATGAAGATTGTCGTGAATTGGTGTGTGGATTGTCTAAAAGAGTATTAGACATAAGCAAATGGTTGCTGCAACGTTCATGAGTGCTTATGAATGTGATTTGAGCATTGGATTAAACCCACGCTCACTTGGATCACTCCATGAATTGTATCACGAGTGATTGGTGAGACAATAACATCTTATATTCTTGAAACCAAGATGTGTGAGTTGTATCTTGCGAATCGGTTGCACATTGATAATATGTAAACGCACTAGTAACTTGGTGTTATAAAACATATTGTTGTGTGTGATTCGGTGAGTGAGTGCAAGCAAGCATTGTATCAAAGTTTATCCGTTCCTTTTATCCAAAGTAGGATAAAAGCGATATCTTTGGGCCCCTCGATGATTTAGTGATGACAAATGTAAATGCTCGGCCGGGCTACGGCTAATTTGATTTGTTCAATTAGTCAGTCGTCATAAATCGGGAATCGAGATATAGTACAAAGAGAATGATTTGAAATCATATCTCATATGATATCTAGAATGGAGGAATATATGATCCCTTATCTAAGGACACGCGTATCTGATAGGATCAGAGTTGACAGCGGCTTTGGAAAGCTACGATTGCAGATCAGGATCTGAAGTCATACGCATAATAGTTATTAGACTTATCTAAGTGGGAGACTGTTAGATTAGTGTCTAAGTCCATAACTATTTTGGTATGTACTTGACCCGATGGTGCATGGTCCTTTTGGGTTGCCTTCACCAAAGCAACTTGATAGGATGAATTATAGAGAGAAAGGATTAAATATGATTTATTAATACATTATGGGAATAATATATTAAAGGAGAAATCATATTGTTTAATTAATATTAGTCAATAATTAATTGGTAATTAGTTTTGTGACTAAAAGAGATTAATTAAACTTAAGGGACTGGAATTGTAATTATAAGATAATTGCAATTTGGGCCATGGATTGTCTTAAATCAAGAGGTGGACGAATTCTTATGGGAAGCCCATAAGGAAATCGTCCAAGGGCTTGATTAAAGGAGTCTATGGGTTGCTTAGGGCTTAAGCAACCAAATTAGGGTTTCCTTGTTAGATAACCCTAATAGCCTCACTATAAATAGAACCCTTAAGGCTCAAAAACGTGGGGAACTTCTTTTCTAGGGTTAGAACACGTTTTGGGCAGCCTCTAACCTCTCTCCTCTTCATCCTCTTGCTTATGGTGTTTGTGAGCCATTAGAGGAGTGACACTTGTGACTCTAAGCCTTCCAAAGTCAATTCAAGGAGGAATTGGGATTGTTATTGCTACATAACAATCAAGGTAATATCATAAACCTAATTATATGTTAATATTGATTTCCATATGCTAGAATTAGGGTTTATAGTCTTTGATTCAAAGCATGTACAATAGAGAAACCTAGATCCAAGCATTAGGGTTTGTATGAGCACATAGGATGTCTTATGACCAAAACCCATCAAAAACAAGTGTTGGTTCTTTCCCATGAGTTTTAAGAAATGCTTTAAGCAACCAAGAGTAAGACTCAATGCTTTCATTGCTTAGCAACCCAGATCCAACAGTAACCAATTTTTTATGATAGTCAATAGCAGTAAACGGAACAAAAACCATTCGATACCTAACACACAAAAAAATGTTCATTAGAGTCAATTTTTGATGTATTAATAAGTGAATATAAAAATATTCATATATGAATAAGCTATAAACAAAAGTAGATAAAATAACTTACTTGTTTGTTCGGAAAGTCGCATCAAACGAGATAACATCACCAAATTCAGCATAATATGCCTTCTCCATTTCATCAGACTTGCCCTCGACTTATGAGCCATAGTTGGACCTATTTTTGATGTGGAAGCACGCACAATAAACTCTTTTTCTAAATATGACGTTTGTCTCACCTTTTTTAAATCGCTTCTCTTCTCAAGTGGATGGTTGTGAAGTTCATCAAACTGAAAAACTTTATAATCTGGAGTTCCATACACAAATTCAAATATAATCTTTGCTTGACAACCAATAGCTCTTGAATTTGAATTTCGTTTCCTCCTAACACCACTTGTACCTAATGTGTCACAAGATTTCTTTTTCTGTTTACCACCACGATTACATATAACATGTTTCTTCTTTATAATCTTGTTATCAAACCTTGACTGTGTGCTCAGTCTAACATCAAACCACCAATTTAAACATACTCAGAATACATTTTGATAGCCAACTTTAATGATTTGAAGATTAAACCCTTAAAAGGAATAAGTTGAACAGGTACATCTGGCTTATAGACATGTTCTCCAATTATATCATCAAAATATTGTGCATCATGTACTGAACTTGAAGATTCACCACCTAAAATAATAATGCATGAATAAAACAATAATATATATGAATACATAAAACTCATATAAATAAAACAAAAAACATTCATATATGAATACATAAAATTCATGAGGATTCAAAATATATATAATAAAACATAACTTATTCATATATGAATAAAACGAAAAAAATAATAAATTCGAAATTACAATTAATACACGTTTATTCATAATATGAATAAGACAACAATTTATTCATTTTAACATATTCATATGTAAATAAAACATAACTAATTCATATATGAATAAAACGAAAAAAATAATAAATTCGAAATTACAATTATCACACGTTTATTCATATATGAATAAGACAACAATTTATTCATATTAACATATTCATATGTAAATAAATGATAATCAATAAAATTAAAAACAACAAAATAATTCAATAACTGATACCTTCAAAGAATGAGTTCTCAACATCTTCTTCTTCACTCTCACTCATAAAAGAATACAAATCACCATCAATAACACTAGAATTCGACATAATACACCAAATGATTTATATAAATAAACAAAAACAATCTTAATATCGAATATATCTCACAAAAAAAGTCGTAAATATGAAAACCTGGTTAATTTCGAATATATCTCACCTCAACGTACAAAATATCTGAAAGAAACTTAAATCATATATGATCATATGATGTAATTAAGCAATCTCTCTCAGTATAGAACGTAAAATCTACAATGATATAACTGATGAAATAAATATCTCAAACTACTTAACAAAAATCAGGTGAAATAACTCCAATACATATTCGAAACTTGATAATCTTGATAATGAACTCCGATGAAACAACTCCAAAAGGAATATAATAAGCGTAATTCAAAATAAATTATAAAAAGCAATAATCTTGATAATGAACTCCGATCTATCCGATTCAAACGATATACATACCTGATCAAATCGGAAACTCAAAACGAAGTAGAAAACTGAAACACAGATGCAAAACTTCACGATTAATTGAATGAAAACGTATAATTGCTAACGAGTTATATAAATAACTCCGATCTATCCGATTCAAACGATATACATACCTGATCAAATCGAAAGCTGATAAAGAAGTAGAAAACTGAAACACAGATGCAAAACTTCACGATTAATGGAATGAAAACGTATAATTGCTAACGAGTTATATAAAAAAAATAATCTTGATAATGAATTCCTCATATTCGATTCAAACGATATAAATATATCATCAAATTGGAACCTGATAACACGAACATGTAAGTTCTATGTAAAAAAGTTGCTAATTTACAAAGATACCCTTAATGAAAATGGACACGCGTATTTTTTTAATTTGAACATGTTAGATAAATGATTGGATGAGAATGATTCCCCCATTCTCAACCTTTTTTATTTTCTCAATTGAACCCAGCTATATATATATATATATATATATATATATATATATATATATATATATATATATATATATATATATATATATATATATATATATATATATATATATATATATATATATATATATATATATATATATATATTAATTTATGTTTCTTTCTAACAAAGTTATACATATTCCATATCGACATGAACTACCAATTTCAACCTTTAATTTATTATTACTACCTATTTAAGTTTGGCTACTAAGTGGTCCATAAATGTTGATATGATAAGAATGCAATGTGTGACACCTTTTTTTTTCTTCATGTGGGACTTCATTTATCGACTGACCAATGTCATAAGCTTTTATCATCATTTCAAGTTGAACATCAAAATCTTAGTGGTCATACATAGCCTTTTGACAGTTTTGGGCAATATAGGACCTTATCAACAATGTTGTTAATGATAATAACAAACAATAGGGTAACTTAAAATAGAAATAACTTAACTTGAAGGGAATTCCTTCCGTAATACACATGGTATGACCAAAATCAAATAAATCAGTTCAATCCTTCTTTATTTTCATAGTTGGAGAGTGTTTGCCTCGTTAATTGGAAGTTAGTTTTTAGTTTATAAAGTGAGTTATGAATAAATTATCCTAAAACAATTATCAAAAAGCTAGTTGATATATTAATTTTATAAGCTACGTTGATTTACTTTTATGGTATCACCAAATACAAAATTATAATAAGCTTCAAAATTAAATTAGCTTACGTGCACCAAACGAAACGCCGAGTTCTTTAAAATGATCAAATCTAAGTATACTATCATCGATAGTTATGTACAACCAGATCTCCAATCCATATCGGTTGGAATGATGTTATAATATGAGACTCTGATGATGTTGGACTTGCTTTTAACGACGTTATGGCATGCCACATAGGATTCTCAAGTATTCATTTATATATTTATAGTCATATGATTTAAGTATTTATAATATTTTCTTCATTTAACACAAGTCATTAAATCTCATAATTATTTTTCTCAACTCCTTTTAGAAAAAAGAAAATAAAAAATCCACAACTCCTTTAAAAGACAAAATTGCAAAAATGGTCTCTGTGGTTTCTTATTTTATGTGGTTATAGTCCAAACGTTTGAAAAATTGCAAATTTGGTCCTTTTCAACAAGTTTTATTGTGGTTTTGGTCCCTCATCCGTTAAGTTTAACTGGTTGGCTGTTAACTTTTTTAAAATGACAATTTTACCCTCAGGGACCATTTTCGCAAGTTTGTCTTTTACCATACCATAAGGACCATTTTTGCATAAGTTCTTTTTTATTTTATTGAAGTGTTATATATTAATAAATATTATTTTTAATATATAATATTATATATTAATAAATAATTTTTTATGGGATTATTAATTTATTATAGTTGTTTTTTTTTGGGGAACGACTATAGTTGATTTTTAAATTTTTTTTTGTTTGAGTAATTCTTTTTATTGAGTTATTATATATAAATATATATAGTTTTTAATATATATAATTTATATCATAATAAATATTATATTATTGGATTATTAATTTCTTTTAGTTAATATTTTTAATTCTTTCTTTAATTATTTTTATTGGATTATTTCTTTTATTTCTTTTAATTTATTATTTTCTTCATATACTAAATATTGTTTTATTGGATTATTAATTTATTTTAGTTAAGTCTTTTAAAAAAAATCGACGTAATTATTTTTTATTGAATTATTATATATCAATACATATAGTTTTTAATATAAAATATTTATATCATAATAAATATTATATTATTGTATTATTATTATCTTCTAGTTAATTTTTGTAATTTCTTTTTTTTTAAACTAATTTTTGTTGGATTATTACTTTTAATTTATTATTTTCTTCATATACTAAATATTATTTTATCGGATTATAATAGTAGTTCTTGTTAATTTTATTGGTTCCACCACAAAGTCATGGGATACGCAAAATCATGGTCTCTCATCATCGAAATCGTTAGGATCATTGCCAAACACTTTCATTTCATCTAGCTTATGATGAGAAACCATTGGAAAAATACCACCACCATCACTCGGTCACCACCACCACTTATAAATGTTATTGGGGTTTGTTGCGCATTATGTGGGATATGAAGGATTCCATTGGATTATGAAGAGGTTATCGCAGGTGGCTACCAACAACGCTGGGTGGAATAGGGTATAATATCTATGGAACCTTCGATGAAGGTGTTTGGAGGTGATCCTGCTAATTTTTGACGATGATAATCGACACTTTTACGTATTTCGACGACTTTGTGGTGAAACTAATAAATTTAAAAACAGTTAATAGTATACATTCAAAATAAAATAATAATCCAATAAGATAATATTTATTATATTAAAAAAATAATAAATTAAAAGTAATATTTCAATAAATTAATAATTCAAAAAAATTACAAAAATTAATAATCCAATAATGTATTATTTACTATGATGTAAATATTATATATTAAAAATAATATTTGTTGATATATAATAATCTAATAAAAAAGAATTGCTCCAACTAAATGAAATTATAAAAAGAGTCAACTAAAAGAAATTAATAATCCAATAAAATACTGTTTCGTAATATGTAATAATCCTATAATATAATATTTATTATGATATAAATATTATATATTAAAAACTATATGTACTGATACATAATAATTCAATAAAAAAGAATTACTTCAACAAAAAAAATTAAAAAAAATAATTAGCTAAAATAAATTAATAATCCAATACAACAATATTTAGTATATGAAGAAAATAATAAATTAAACGTAATAATACAATGAAAAATGTTTTAAATTTATAAAAATTAACTAAAAAATTAATAATCCAATAATATAATATTTATTACGATATAAATATTATATATTAAAAACTATATGTATTGATATATAATAATTTAATAAAAAAGAATTACTCCAATAATTTTTTTTAAAAAAAATCAACTAAAATAAATTAATAATTCAATAAAAAATATTTATTAAAATATAATATTATATATTAAAAATAATATCTATTAATATATAATACTTTATTAAATACATATATATATATATATATATATATATGCAAAAATGGTCCTTATAGTATAGTAAAAGACAAAACTGTGAAAATGGTCCCTGGGGGTAAAATTGTCATTTTAAGTAACTTAACGGATGAGGGACCAAAACTACAACAAAACTTGTTGAAAAGGACCAAATCTGCAACTTTTCAAACGTTTGGACCATAACCACATAAAATAAAAAACCACATGACCATTTTTGCAGTTTTGTCCCTTTAAAATAAAAAAGAAAAAAAGAAGCCGAGGGTACTTGAAGGAGCATGTGGGGCTTCCATTTAACATTGGTGAATCAACAACACATTCATAAGGGTGGAATCGTACGTTTTGGCTTTCGTGGGACACACTCGCCTGCTCCTTTGCCTCATATATCATCTGTGCAACGGACACGTTTCGACCTCCGATCTAAATCTTGTCATTCCAGTCAAACCTCATGGGGCTATTTTTCTTTGACTACGAAGATCAACCATTTACATTCTGACACGTCACTATTCTTCTTTCATCACGCCTGTACCCGATCAAAAACCAACTGCATTTAACCTACGGTTTCTGGCCCACGCCTACTCACGAGAATTTACTCTGTTAAAAATAAAAGTTATCGTCACGTACGCCTTGTACCCTTTATTTTTTTTTTCCTTGATTTCATAAATTAATAGCTTAGTTTTAGGAACATAATCACAAAAAAAAAAAGATTTTTAAGATTTAAAGTAATTTATTTAACCTTTTTATACTTTTAAAAGGTAACAAATTAATTCTAAAACTTTTGGACAATGTTTTTTAGTTAGACATGCATAATCTTAAATATATTTTGTTTGAAACTTGTACTTTAAAATATTTTTTTCCAAAATATACTCTTAATATTACAGAAAATCAGTACTAAGCAAAAGTTTGTTTGGACATAAAAAAAAATTAACAGTGTAGCTTATTGTTTGTGTATCCATTACGATTATATAAAACTTTTATTAATCTCTATATTCTAATAAATAAATAAATTTATTATTTCTATTGACAAATGTCATGATATTAAAAATATCATTAATATTATATGTCACCTATAATGCCACATATCAACCTATTAATTCTTCATTTTAAATTTCTCACTTGATAATTGATTCTTTATTTCAAATTTGAAACTTTAAATTTCACACTCTAATTACATCAAATTAATAACATTACAATAAAAAAAAAATTAATATATAGAAAAACCATCATAAATGGTCCCTGTAGTTTCCCAAAATCTGAAGTTTAGTCCCCGTGGTTTAGAAACGTCATAGTTGGTCCCTGTGCTTTCAAAATTTTTGACGATTGGTCCTTATTGCTAACTACGTTAAGTTATGTCCGTTAACAAAAGGACATTTCGTCATTTCACTATCACATGGACCATTTATGATGTTTTCTCTTATTTTATAGATAATAATAATAATAATATACAAAGGTCTCTCTCTCTCTCTCTCTCTCTCTCTCTCTCTCTCTCTCAACATATGAACGCACATCAGCATGGAATTCATTTCTTAGGAATCATCAATTGAACCCATTATTCTTTTAATATCAACCGATTTGTTTTCCTTGAATGAATTTACTAATGTATCGAATGAAAATTTCCTACCATGCCTCCAATTCGCCACATCTGATACCCCAAACTTAATGTTTCCTGAAACCCTAGATTGCCCACTGTGAGATCTTGACGCCATTAACAAACTAAGGCTCGAACTAGAATCACAGAATTAAGTGAAAGCTTCAACTGAAGAACCCTAATCGGAACAATTGGACTATATTTATGAAAACGTTCATCTGTAACGTATTAACAATTATTTCTATTCAAAAATTCATCAAAGTTGCTATATGATTTCATATTGGCATTTTTCAATACAAAAAGTAAACGAATCTACAACAAAAGATTCAATAGAATCAACAGGCAAAGGAAAAAAAAAATCCACGTTTTAATCGAATAAGAAAATCGCTTACAGTGTCCACCAGAGCTCCGACATGTGCTTACACTCCACTCATGGCGACCTTCCAGCCCTGCCGCCACCACCGACGAAACATTGTTAAGGTTCAATGGTTTTGAACTTGAATCAGTTTAATTCTCAATATCGTAACCTTCATGAACAAGAGACAACAACCAGTATAAAAAATTGATTTCAATTCTTGATTTGACTTTTAAAAATCGAAACTTACAATCCAACTTTCTCCACCCAAGAATAAGTTCTTCTCTATCAAATACGATTTTGTACCCAGTCATGAAGTTCTCTACATTCAAAAATCAACCCCAAAGTTATACACCAGATTAAGATGAACAATCAGGTGAAGACGAACACACATGTAATGCTTGTTAGTGTTTCGGGAAATATGGAAATAACTCAAGTGATTTTCAATTTTTTTTTCAGCAAATACAATTGGGGGTTTAACTGGTTCAAGTACCTGAATCAGATTTTTAGGAACTAAAAAATAAGGACTTTAGAAGAAGATAAGAACTCAAATGTTGGAGGCAGCAACGAAGATCAGATATTGGAGGTTGGAGATTGGAGGCAGCAAAAAAGATCGGAGATCGGAGGTGGCGGCTGCTGATAACAGAACCATAGAGGTGATGGATTCCAAAATTGGTCGGAGTCGGTGATGAATTGTGTGATTCTGATCCAAAGTAGGGAATTAGGTGTGGCTCTAGAAGTGCTTACTCGATTGTTTATGGCAAAATGGTTGCTTTGACTAAAATTGTTTGTATCAGTTGTGGTATATTTGTGAGATAAATACATAAGTCGAACAAAGAGGTGGAGGAGAAGAGAGAGGAGAGAGACCCTTTGTTTTTATATTATTTTTTTCCTTTATTTATAAAATAAGAGAAAACATCATAAATGGTCCCTGTGGTAGTGAAATGACGAAAATGTCCTTTTGTTAATGGACATAACTTAACGGAGTTAGCAATAAGGACCAATCGTCAAAAGTTTTGAAAGCACAGGTACTAGCTATGACGTTTTTAAACCACGAGGATTAAACTTCAGATTTGGGGAAACCACATGGACCATTTATGATGTTTTTTCTAATATATATCATAAAGTGATATAATTTAATGTATTTATTTAAATCAATGATTATAATTTTATATAACTAAAAAATATCTTTTAATTAATAATTTATTTGAAATAATTGATTAATAGTATTAAGTTTTTAGTATGACAGTTTAATTAATTTTATAAACGTGGTTTTCATGGGTTATAAACTTGTCAGGATATATACATATAAGTTAGTGCTAAACAAGATTAAGTTAATAGAAAAAAAATCAAATAAAATGGTTATTTTGGTAAGTCTAAAAAATGAGTCATTTACAAAAATCCTAACAAATAATATGGCCAATTATTGATTGTTCCTATTTTAATACGGGACTATCAACAAAATTACCGTTTTTATGGGCTAGTTAACAGTTTGACCAATTTTTAGAAGTTGAAATCTATCCTAATTTTGAAACTGATCAGTTTTCAATTGATTTATGTTTCGAAATAGTTTTTTGTTAAGCTACATCACTTTAAATAATAAAGTTTAAAAGAAATTAGTCTACATTTGGATCCCATATTTATATTTATGATAAACTTGTCTCTTGCCCATCTAAATGAAAATATGTCGTGTCTCGATCTAATGTCGAAGCCGAGTATATGGGGGTAGCTAATGTTGTTGCTAAAGCCACTTGGCTTTGTAACCTTCCTCTTGAACAGTCGCATGTGTCCTTTAAATTGAAATACAACTATTGTTAATTTTTTTTGTGACAATGTGTATGCCATGTACTTGGATTCTAACCTATTGCAACACAAAAGAACCAAGCATATGAAAATAGATCTACACTTTGTTAGTGAACATATGACTATTGGTCATGTGTGGATTTTACATGTTTCATTTGCTCATCAGTTGTTGATATATTTACTAACAGACTTCCTATACATGTTAGCTATTTCTTGATTTTCGGAATAGTTTAAGCATACATGAACCTCGTGTTCAAACTGAGGGGAGTGTTAATTTTGTATTATTTTTTATATTTGCATTTAGTGTAGGGCCTTAAATGTAAATATTTTGTATTAACTATATTATTTAAAGCAATACAATACAAAAGAAACCCAAAGGGGAGTTTTTGTCCATAATAGAGTGATTGGAAAAACTATTTTCCATTCTAGTGTGGTTCCAAAAATATTTACCATATTAGTATTACTCTAATTTAAAAACTAATATTATTATTTAGAAAAAAAGCACATTTTCGCTTCTTTCTTGCCCCATGGAACGAAGCAGCTAACAGCATAGAACAAAAAAAAAAAGTAAACTCGATTTAGGGCTCCACAGCCGTCGCTTCTTCCGCTCATCTCCGGCCAGCTACGACCTCCTCCACCCATCGCCAACAACTGCGACCTTTTCCTCTATTCGTCGCCGGTTAATCTCAAATAGAAAGTAAAAGGTGCGGAAATCTTAAAGCTTTTCTGATTCTTCCAACTTCAATTCGATTCAGATTCTAATGCTTCCACACAATCTGATTATGATTCTTCTCGTTTCCAATTCATATGCATTGTTGATCAACTTTTGCTTCTATTTTTTTTGTAGATGGATTTTATCATAGTTTGTGTTTTTATCTTTTTGTAGATGGAGTTGATTGCAAACATGTTATTGTGTTTCTTTTTTCTTGTTATCACAGATTAGTATGATCATCGTTTGCTTGTTTTGTTTATTTTGTAGATGAATTCTATTATAGTCATGATTGACAATGATGATTTTTCAATAATCTCTCAAGCTGTTGTTATAACTAATATGATGAACATAGACAATGAACTTGAGTTAAATGAAAATTTGGAAGATGGAATTGGAGATGAAAATGATGAAGAAGTGCCTTTTGACAATAATGTTCAAGTACCTTCAACTTTTACTGATATGGAAGGAACAAATTTGAATATTGATGACAATTGGATTGTGTCTCAATCAATGAGTAAGAATGATTTCTTTCAAGGATAAAGAAGAACTTTTTAGAGCAATTAAGATCCATTGCATTAGGACACATAGACAATTTGAGGTCATTGATTCACGCCCAACTATTTGGACTCTAAGATGCAAGTTATACTTACAAACTGGTTGCAAATGGAAACTTCATGCAAGTAAAAATAAACATAATGGATATTTTGAAATCACAACTTCTATCGGCCTATATACTTTTTTGCACTATAAGCTTTCTCAAGATCATCCGAACCTAGATGCAAGCTTGATTGCTATGGAAACTAGGCACCTTATAAAAGCACAACCTTCTATCAGTATTCCCGCCTTGAGAGCTGAAATAGTTGAAACACTAGACTATACTCCTTCATATAAGAAGGTTTGGGTTGGAAAGCAAAAAGCAATTGAACATGTGTTTGGAATCTCGGAAGAGTCTTATGTCGCTTTACCAAAATATCTAGGTGCACTTCAAAAGTTCAATCCATGAACTATAGTTGAACGGTGTGTTTCAAGATCAACCGATGTGGATGAAGTTGAATTTAGGCATGTTTTTTTTGGGATTTTGTTCCCTTTATCAAAGGGGTTCACTATTGTCGACCGGTGATTAGCATTGATGGCACACACTTGTATGGTAAATACATGGGTAATATGCACATTGCAATGATAGTTGATGGTAATAATCAGATTTTTCCACTTGCATTTGCTATTATAGAAAATGAATCTTATGATACTTGGAATTAGTTTCTTTCTCATGTCAAGAATCACGTGGTGAAAGACCATAAAGGCATATGTCTAATATCTTATCGTCATGGTGGAATCCTTAAGGCTGTCATTGAGCATGGATTCTTCATGGTTTTCATAGGTATTGTTATATTTCTTAAGTATTCTTTATGGCATTTCAATAACTTGCTTCATTAACTTACATTTTTTAAAGGTATCGTTTACGACATGTGATCAACAACTTTTATGACAAGTTTCGTAATTCAAAATTGAAAGCTTTAGCTTATCGTGCCGAGAGTCAGAATCAAATTCGAAAGTTCAACTCCATCATGGAAGAAATTGGAAAGCTAAATCCACATGGTCGACATTGGTTGGAGAGTCGTTCACTTAATAGATGGACACTTGCACATGATGGTGGAATGAGATATGGGTTACTTATAACAAATTTGTTAGAGATTTTCAACAGTGTACTTAAAGGTGCTCGTTTTTTTGACCAATCACAGCTTGTGTCCAACTTACATTCTATAGAATGCTACATTATTTTGAGGTGAGACGTCCTTTAGGATCTAGTTCTCAAGCTAATGAAGATGCATATACTCCACACGTTGTTTCAAAACAAGTAGCTTTGATGGTAAAAGCAAGTGCACATTCCTTAAGATCTTTTAACCGAGAAAAATGTATATATGAGTTGTTAACTCAAAGAGGTCGAAATGTGCAAGTAGTTAATTTGGAACAAAAAACTTGCACATGTGGTAAGTGGGAGGCATTTAAATACCCTTGTTCTCATGTCTTGAGTGCATGTGTCAAAAACTCCTTGAATAGTTAGCAATATGTTGATAAATGTTACTCGATTGTATATTGTTGTGCTACTTGGGCATCTGAGTTCTCCCTACTTCCTCATGAAGCGTATTGGCCACAATCACCATTTAATGCATTACTTCCAAATTTAGAACTATTACGGAATAAAAAAGATCGTCTTCGTTCAACAAGATTACAAAATGGTATTGATATTAAAAAATGAAGAAATGTCATTCTTTGTGGAATTTGTAGGCAACCGGGTCATAATAAAAAACAATATCCGTCTAAGCAAAGGTAATTAAAAGATAATATTTTTATGCTATTGTTGTGACTATTCTCTTATTTTATTTATTTATTTTTAATCTTTTTTACAGGCAAATATTTGTTACTGGTTCAAGTTTAAGCTAACTGTGATATTTTTCTTTTTATAACAAACAATATTTGAGTTTTTTTTAATTGTGGTGTTTTTCTTTTTGTATTGTTTGAAGTTTCTTTTTTTAATTGTGTTGGTTTTTTTTTTTTTTTTTTTTTTTTTTTTTTTTTTTTTAACAAACAATATTGAGTGTTTTTTACCTTAAAAACATTATATGTGTAATGTTGGAGTTTTGCATCTTAAAATATTCTATGTTTAATTTTATGATGGCTAAAAAATTGTATGTATAAAAAATATATGTTTAAAATAAAAAACAAAAAATTAAAAATATAAATAAAAATTTCTATTAAAAAAACAGTAAAACCTTGAAAAAATATTATTATTTAAAAAAAAAAACAGTAAATATGTGAAATAAAAGGAAATGGAGAAAAGTTGGATATATTTAAAAAAAACATTAAGAAAAACTAAAAAAATAGACAAAAATGAAAAAAATACTAATAAGATAAATAGTTTTGAATAAATACTTGAGAAATAGTTTTGTCTATAACCTATTATGGACAAAATCCCCTAACGGGGGTATCTTCACAAACCGATAAAACATTTTCCCCAATCAATGTGACCTTTGTGCATACTACTACAGAATTCTAATTGGTTTAATTCATTTCAAACTAGCTCTAATTGCACCACATGCATATAAAGTGGTTCAAACTTTCATACTCTTCCTTTGTATGACAAATCTTCAACTTTCTTAATATATATTCAAAGCATAACACTTTGATGATCAATATTTCATTAACAATAACTTTGTTTGATTCGAATGACATAGTAAACGAAACTATCATGTAGGTGTACATAACACAAACAGTTTACAAGTTAGAGCTAGAGTTCAACTTCATTTTCATTTTTTCACATAACTGACGATACAATATTTAAATAACCTAAATTTTCTAACATGCATCTGATTTTAAATATATGTGCATAAAAAAACTGTATCATATATACGTTTTTACATTGAAAATCTCATCTCTTATAGTGGCTGTAGCATCAAGAGAGAATGGTTGACTTGTTTAGCTGACATTCATGGTCTTTCTTGTTTTATATACAGATCTTCGTCGTTACTTGTAACATAACGAATATTTAAGGCTTCACTGTCAAAGAGTTTGCTATTTTCCAGCAAGAGAATAAGTATAATTAAGGAACGAAATTTAGTGGTTTTGGGATGTAAATGAAATGGAATCATTCATATACGTGCTTTAGTGCTTACTCTTGTTTCATACATCATGGGTAGAATATATACGAGCATAATGAAAGCTTGATTCCCATCTGAATAGTAAGTGTCACAGATTATACTTTCTTATCGTGATACTTTCTTTTTTAAGCGCTAATATCTTGATTGACCTAAGTTGTCTTAATCGAATAATACATACTTGGCCTTAGAATTTGATCAAAGTTCACGTACTTAAAATGAAATATTTTTAATTATCTGAGATGGCAAGTAACTTTCATAGATAGTTTATCTGCTTACATGTCTGTAAATATATACCACAATAGCACATGTATAATAATATAGTGAACACGAACAAAGATAGCTATATGTGTTAATAGAACTGATTTAAATTATCAAATTTAACCTTTGTCTTTCTAAATTATAATTTCTTTTTTTTTTCTGTTAATTTCAAATATAAAGTTTTCTTTGTGTGGAAGTTCTTTTGTCCATACTTTCCAACCATTTAGCAATCATATACCAGCACTAATAATTTTTAAAGTAAATTACACGGTCCTTATGGTTTAAGATATACTACAATACAATAACACATGTACATGTATAATAATATCGTAATTATTATATTTGAAAAAAAATCAAATAGAATAAGTCAATCAAAGATAAATCCTACAAAACTAAGTTTGAATTATTTATTATTAAATATTGTATTGAAGATATATTTTTTATGCTTTAAACTATGTATTTTTAACCGAGGGTTAACTAGTGAATATATAGATAAATATATTTTATGTTTTAAACAAATTTTGGTGATATCTTATTCCGTTTCAGTTTTACAATTATAATTTTCTAAAACTTAAATAATCACATATAAAATTCCAATTTTGACAATATTCCTTTATTTAATTAACCGCTCTACGTATTGGTCAAATTATGTAACATTTTATTTAAATATATATTATATTCTTTCTAATAAATGAAAGTATTTTTTTTTAAATTAATTTTTTGTCCACATATCATTTTATTAAATTTCACATAATATTTTAATATAACAATTACAATAATGTAGTAATAAATGGATATCAATTTCATTAATAAACTGACCTATTAATTTCAAAATTCCTAAAATTAAAGCTTATTAATTTCTTTTGTTTATTTAAATTATTTGTTTAAATTTAAAAGATAAATAACATTTTCATTATAATAATTCATTATTTTTTTTATTTTTATTATAAATTCAAAGTTCTAAAATATTTTAACTTTTTATATTTAACTTTTTTTTTAAAAAAAATTAACCATATAATAAATGGGTCTCACAACTAGTCAAATATAAATTGTAACACCCAAAATCAGGAAGGCTAAGAAAGGAAAGAAAGCCCTAAGTCAAAGGGTCGACTCGTCGAGTCTAGGGAGGAACTCGACGAGTCGGAGCGGGATCCGGGGGATCGATTAAGTAACTGACTCGGCGAGTCCGCTAAGGGGACTCAACGAGTCTGGTCTGAACAAGGAAAACCCTAATCCCAGAAGTTTTATCCTATATAAAGGGTGTTATGTCCCTTCCACAGCCTCCATATCATCCTAGAGAGCCTGTAAACCCTAGATTACGTGTGAGCTTCCATCATTTAAGAGAAATAGCTTTGGAGGAAGGAAACTTTGAAAGGAACTTGAAGATCAAGAAGGTTGCTTCAAGGGAGAGGTGTAGATCTGAGATCTACTTCAGTTTGTATTCATCTTGGAGGTAATAAGCTGCTATCTTCCCTCCTTTACATCTAGATCTATTTCTTGTTATGATATTTAGGGGTTTTATGGTTGTTTGAGACCCAATTCGGGTTTGGGGCCTAGATATGTGGTTGCCACTTTAGATCTAGTGTTGGGATGGTCCAATATGTAGTAAAGCATCAGATATTGAGTAGTTGGTGAAGCCCTTTCGTCCTAAAACCTAGCCCTAGTGTGTTTTGAGCCTAGATCTCTTTAGTTATACGTAAAGATTGCAACTTTACGTAAGAATTGAGATTTGGAAGTATGGATCTATGATTTGGAGCCCTTGCATGGCTCAAAAAGCCACTTAATGGATTAAGAACTGGAGCGACTCGGCGAGTTGGATGAAGTTGGGCAGGAACTCGGCGAGTCTGTTGAAGATTGCCTTGGACTCGGCGAGTCAAGTCGCGAAACCTCAAACCCTTCGAGTTAAGACTCGGATCAGTTAGTTGAGTGGGGACTCGGTGAGTTGGACAGGTCAGGACTCGGAAATCGGTAGACTCGGCGAGTCAAGGGCTGACTCGGCGAGTCGAGTCACGAATGGAAGGACTCTAAGCATATGAACTCGGCAAGTCAGTTGGCAGACTCGGCGAGTAAAGTTGACCTGGAAGGTTGACTTTGACTAGGACTTTGACTTTGACCAGAGTTGACTTAGTTGACTTTCGGGGGACAGTTAGACTAAGTGTTGCATTGATATTGGTAGCTCGGGGAGCTAGTGGAGCAGGAGTTCAGAGAGTTGCCGGGTAGCAGCTAGAGGGGTTATCAGCAAGTTCAGCAAGTGCAGGTGAGTTTCCCTTTTTGTGAATGGGTCTAAGGCCACAATGCCGACCCATGTAGTTATGAGTAGAAGACCCGGGGGTTAGCCCTAGGCACATTATGCTAGTATGATATTCAGGACGAGGTCCAATGATAGCGGGCGGGTGCCCAAGGAATTGTTTATATGATAGTTATACTTGTTGTCTATGTGATACGTGTATGTGCCTGGTAGGGAGGTGAGAGTGGGCGAGGTCCCGTATCTCACCAATAGCAGAGTGTGGATGGTGTTCCACATTTCATTAGCTGCAGATCAAGGGCGAGGCCCAAGTTAGGGAAAGAGTGAGTGTGGGATGGGCCCGTATCTCACTATTAGTAGGAGCGTGGACGGGGTTCCATGACTCATCAGTAGCCGGTCAAAGGCGAGGCCCAAGATAGGCGAGGCCTTAGGGCAGGATCCATTAGTATATGTTTAGCTTATGTGTTGTAACATGTTATGTGCTATTATATGTTAGCGGGCGAGGCCCAGTGACAGGTGAGGCCTTAGTGAAACAGATATGTATCCGAGCGGGGCTCGAAGCCAGGCGGGGCCTGAAGCGGCAGGGCCGTTGTAGCGGGCGAGGCCCAAGGTAGGGGGCGTGGCCCAGTATGTGCAGTATGTGGTTATGCATGGTATGTGGTAGGTTGGGGAACTCACTAAGCTTTGTGCTTACGATTTTCAGCTTTGGTTTCAAGTACTTTAGGTAGCGGAGGGAAGAGCTCGGGGTGATCGCATGACACACACCATAGATTAGACAGCTTGGGAATGTTTTACTCTGATAATGAACATATGTTTTGGAAATTAATACTCTGATTATGTTATGGATTGATAATTATTTTTTAAGTAATGTTTTGTAAAAGAAATTTTTAGTCTTGATTTTTGGGACGTTATAAGTTGGTATCAGAGCCTTGGTTTGTGACAACCCGATATTTCGAGACAATGTAATGTAAAACCAATCAAATTTAGGTCAAAATACAACTTTCCTAAAATCTTATTTGGGTTAAATAAAGTAGTAGGAATCGTATCAAGGTTTTCGTACATACAAAGAACCCTAAAATCCGAGTTATAACGAAGAAGTTATGACCAACCGAAGATTCTCGGCAAAACCGACAACACCGATTAAACGAAAAACGCGAAGTTTCAATACAATAGTTTTTAGCCTTAAGTATCTAAATGAAAGTTATAGATAACCTCAAACCGTGAGCGTACATAAAAAGAGCGTCCAAATCTGACTTCGTATGAGGAAGTTATGATTTTTCCAAGATTCGGGTAAAGCAGTAGACAGCTAAAAACTCGAAATAGAGCTCGAGATACTTTTTACCAAAACAACCTAAATGAGAATCTAAGGTCTCAACATTATTAGCGCAACGATGAAAAGTCTGACAAAAACGGACATCGGATGAAGAAGTTATGGATTTTTAACGGAATTATCGTGTCCCGGCCCGTTAAAAATAAATAATTAAAAAAAAATTCAGAATTTGCCAATGAAGTCTAAACGAGAGTTGTAGATCATGTTTTTAGCTACGCGTGCATATAAAGAACGAAAACGGAGCTCGTACGCGAAAGTTATGGATTTTACAAGTTCGAGGCCCGAAATCCGAGGCTGTCAGGCTTGCCACGACGTGGCACAAGCTTGCCGCGACCCGGCAAGTGACTGATGGCGTCCAATCAATGGAAGAGGATATGTTTGACTCCCCACGATGTAGCCATCACTTGCCACAACGTGGCACACCTCAAAAATGCCCCTACAAATAGATTTCAAGGGCTTCGAGTTCCATTGCTCAGTTCCTTTCTTTCTCGCGCCGAAACTCTGCGTTTAAGCCCCCGAGACCCTCCCAAAGCCCCGGTTTTCACCTTCAAGTCCTGAAGGAAGGTTTTGTGTTCCCAAGATTCCTGAGATTCCCGAGAATCCCGAGATTTCCCGCGTTTTCAAACTCTTCCTGTCGAAGTTCTGCTCGATTCTTCTCTCGACTACTTTAAATCAACCACTTCAATCAAGTGAGTTCATACCCCTAATCAATATTTTAAATGATTTTAAATGCTTTAATGGGGGGGGGGGGAATACAAGTAGAAACAAACATGTTATTGAATCATTGATATGTATTTTATAACTATGTTTGTCATTTAACGGATTTCACATGCTACAAAATGTGATGCATGAAATGGTTTTACATCTTAAAAACACATTGTTACCAAATGTTTTACCTTTGAAATGTTTATTAAAATGACATCAAGTCATTGTTAATTGTTGTTCAAAACCCATAAGAGGTCTTACAAAACTATTTTTACATTCTTGAACTAAACTATGCATATACACTTATATTCTTATATATGTATTGATGTTATAGTTTACATCTTTCATTTAGTTTCCCACACCCTTGAGTAGTAAGAGTGTATAAACCTACATGATCATCCAGTTATATTACAGTAGATTATCATAGGGATAATTTGAAGATATCAAACATTACTTCTATTACAAGGAATCACACAAGAGTCAGTTCATTCATGAGTCTATACTAGTACCTTACCTGATACATGAGTACCTTTACATATGTTTACCTGATACATGAACACATTACATGAGTACCTTTACGTAGATACACTTAACTGTGTAAATTAACATGAATACTTGTATCTCGAATTGCGAGGATGATTTATTAGTACCTTTTGTGTAAATCTTCCTGCATATCCCCCGGTACCTCGGGATATTTAGACAGGACCCTATCCCCAGTACCTCGGGATACCTAGATGAGCCTCTATCCCCCAGTACCTCGGGATATACGTACGGGACTAACCATTCTGGAACCCATCTGTTAGCACCAGTGGGTAATGAACATCTACGGATGCCTACGGTTATTACTTATATTAGCAGTACCTTTACGGGACTAACCCTTCCTCCCCCCTGCTGCAGCTACAGAGGATAATTGAACAATCTTCGGATGTTCATTCGGTTATATATGTCGTGTTATTCCTAGTACCTCCGGATAACATTTACATATGTCGTGTTAGCCCACAGTACCTCGGGATAACACTTACCTTAGTACATTTTCCTGTTACTTTATTTTGTGATAGGATATACGTTTCGCTTTACGCGATGGCATGTTAGCCCTAGTACCTCGGGATGACACTTACAGTAGTATATTTTCCTGTTTACTTTATTTTGTGATACTTTCACATAAACGATGAGTTAGACTAAGTACTTTAGTACTAAACAATTAAAGGAAAACTATCATTTTACAAACAAAACATTCGGGTCTTGGTAGAAGACTACATTGTCATAAACAAAACATTCGGGTCTTGGTAGAAGACTACATTGTCATAAACAAAACATTCGGGTCTTGGTAGAAGACTACATTGTCATAAACAAAACATTCGGGTCTTGGTAGAAGACTACGTTGTCATAAACAAAACATTCGGGTCTTGGTAGAAGACTACATCTCAAACTGATAGGAAATAAGGGATTTTCTAGGGTTTTTCATACTTACATCAACATTTTCATTTAACGATCCACAAGGCCTTCAAAACAGCTTTTCACAAACAAGGCAATGACACTTATATACTTATGAATTCACCAGCTTTAAAGCTGATACTCGCTTTCAAAATAACTTCTATTCTCAGGTCATCAGTAGACAGGTACGGACGCCAGGTTTTGAGAAGACGGAGCAGACAAGTCTCGTCTTTTATTTTGATTTTATATTTTTGGTGTCTTACTACAATGAAAGAACACACATGTATTAAAACTTTACTTATAATGCAATGGATGATGTTGTTGCTTGTTTATTATATTACACTGTTGTGATACTGTACATGACGTCCTCCACCCCTGAACGTTTTCGCCGTTTTCGGTTTTGGGGTGTGACATATTGGTATCAGAGCATTGTTTATAGTGAATATAGAATATCAACCCATAAAAGATATACTAACTATAAATACAACGGGATTAAAACACTCTGTCTCAGAGTTATGCTTTTAAATAATAAAATATTTAACAAAGTATACGTGCCTGCATTCATACTAAAATCAGTGTCACAACGACAAGAACAAAAGTATTACGATTGTTGAATATCACAAGTAAGCTTGGGGATGTATAGTCAGTCTTAGGAGTGGCATAGCCTGATCAACTATGCTGGTCCGAGGAGTGATTAGCATATGCCCAAGAATGGTTGTGATATGGCAACAAGTCTAAAAACTTACCAACATTACCACAATGAGAAACATTATAACAGAACCTAAGTCTAAAATACCATAGGGGTATTTTGGGTTACCATAATTACTTACTTGAGAACTAAAAAGGATCTTCATTTCTAAATTGATAGTTGCTAAGTGGATACACTAAGGCTATATGTAACTAGGATGTTATAGACTTAGAATCGGTGAAATTTTTACTTTACCCCTATTCCTTGTGAATTTGGAGTTAAGGTCACTTATTCGAAAGCCTATCCTGTGTTGATTACATATGACTGGTATGCACTTTACAAATAGCGATGTAACTAATGAAGATTTTCTAATAATTATCTAGTTAGTTCGTCTAATAATTATTTCCTTACCCCAATTCTCGCGTAGATAACATGGCTGGACTCCATCCCCATGGCAACCCGTACTTTCCGAACGAAGTCATTGCTGGATGGGTTGGAGAAGGACCAGAGAATGATCATCCAATCCCTTTGAATGATCACCATGATGAGAACCTTTCAGACGTTGCTAATTCCGAACCAGAGGTTGAGAACCTACCCCCTGTAGCTCCATTTCTAAATCCTAACCCTCGTCCAGCTTTTCATGGCCCGACGCCTCCTTGGGTAAAATGCTTGGAAACATGGAGCGAAGAGCAAGATCAACCTATGCCGTTTAATGGAGACCGAAGCTTCTACAATATAAACGAAGGGAGCTTAACAGACAGAGTTCTACCAATCCTAACCCGTAGAAATGCCCGAAAAGAAATTCAGGGCGGGACAACTCTCCAACGTATAGAAGAGGTTAATACCAATGCAAGAATGCATACCATTCGCACCAATCGCCTTGATCACAAGTGAGAGATCTGAGAGAAACCATGAGACCCTGCTTCAAGCACTAGCTGAAACCCAAGTCGAAGTCATAGAGCTCCAAGTACGCCAGAGGGGTACGAGAGATACTTGTTTGATATGGAACGTCAACTAACCGAACTAAGGGTTCACCATAGGGGTGACCGTCGCCAGTAGGAGATACCTTACTTCCTTCTTTTTTTTAAAGAACTGTGTTCCTGTCTATGTTCTATGTAGTACTTTCTATGTAATTACCTTGTAATGTAAGTACTTTTATTTAAGTCTTTATGCTGTCGAAGACTTTTCTACTCCGAATATGATGTAAGACCTACAATAAGGTCAATTTCCCCAAACCTATTAAATCTTAAACAACAATGATATCAACAGTCGGCTAACTTCCATGTCACTCCTTGTTTAAATACTCTCATCATACTTTCATTGGAGTCTATCTGAAACATGCTTTAGTTAAGTCATTGGACTATAGTAAATTAACTCCGGAGACATTTCCAAGCCTCTTTTTAGTGGTTGGATCATGTTATTCACCAACCAACGATACCTCGGTTTGAACGACAAACGTCTTAAAACCATTCTACAAACATACTTCTACTCCGTATTGGGACTGCATCATAGGGATACAGGTCAAACCATCATGAACATACTTCCAATCCGTACTAGGACTGCATCATAGGGATGTAGGTCAAACCTTCGAGAACGTACTTCTATTCTTTACATGAACGATCGAACTACGTCTAGGTTCAATCATACCCGCTCACAAATTCATTTTTCTTTCCGTGTAACAGAATCGTGTCACCGAAGAAAAACGATCAACCCATCAACCAAACACCAACTCTTCAGATTGTTGCAGCTACCTTTCAAGCTGCAGTCTCGGCTGCCGTGTCAGCTGTTCTGACCCACCTTAACGCTAATAATGCGAATGTTAGCGGGATTGTTAAAAATACTTGCAATCCAAGTAACAGTCAAGTACCTCAACAAGAAACAAACTACCACGACACCCCGAATCCCAAGCCCAAGAATAACAAACGAAGGTTTTGGGCTAAGGCTAAAGGCAAATCACCTTATCGTCTAACTCCAACTAAGAGACTAGAACTTCCCAGACATCTTAACGAACTCCTCAGAAGAGGATTCTCTAGGCCAAGTCTCTCACCCTGAGGAGCACCGGACTTGTTTGTAAACAAGAAAGAGCGTTCCAAACGCTAAGATTTTGTGGTGTAATGCGATGCATACAACCAAGGGCTTGGTTGTATTCTTAAGCAAGAGGAAAGGTCATTGCCGATACCTCAAGACAACTTAAGACGCAAGAAGTTAACTATACAACACGTGATCTTGAGTCATGAGCAGTGGTAATTGCTCTGAAGATCTGGAGACAATAATTGTAGGGCATGCTCTCACAAACCACAAAACATTCAACATACATTCGAGCAAGAAGGGTTATCATACCAGCGAAGTCAAACGAAAGAAGCAAAGTCGTATCTCGATAGTGAAAGGTTCGTTGGAATGCCAAGCAAGAACCTGAGTTCACTTAAGAACACGAGAAGCAAATAAAACTTCTATCCGTAACATAATTATTAAGTCTTGCTTAAACTCTAATTTCGAGACGAAATTCCCTCTAACGGGGGGATGATGTGACAACGTGATATTTCGAGACAATGTAATATAAAACCAATCAAATTTAGGTCAAAATATAACTTTCCTAAATCTTATTTGGGTTAAATAAAGTAGTAGGAATCATATCAAGGTTTTCGTACATATAAAGAACCCTAAAATCCGAGTTATAACGAAGAAGTTATGACCAACCGAAGATTCTCGGCAAAACCGGCAACACCGATTAAACGAAAAACGCGAAGTTTCAATACAATAGTTTTTAGCCTTAAGCATCTAAATGAAAGTTATAGATAACCTCAAACCGTGAGCGTACATAAAAAGAGCGTCCAAATCTGACTTTGTATGAGGAAGTTATGATTTTTCAAGTTCGAGGCCCGAAATCCGAGGCTGTCAAGCTTGCCACAACGTGGCACAAGCTTGCCGCGACCCGGCAAGTGACTGAGGGCGTCCAATCAATGGAAGAGGATATGTTTGAATCCCCACGACGTGGCCATCACTTGCCACGACGTGGGACACCTCAAAAATGCCTCTATAAATAGATTTCAAGGGCTCCGAGTTCCATTGCTCAATTCCTTTCTTTCTCGCGCCGAAACTCTGCGTTTAAGCCCCCGGGACCCTCCCAAAGCCCCGGTTTTCACCTTCAAGTCCTGAAGGAAGGTTTTGTGTTCCCAAGATTCCTGATAATCCCGAGATTTCCCGCGTTTTCAAACTCTTCCTGTCGAAGTTCTACTCGATTCTTCTCTCGACTACTTCAAATCAACCACTTCAATCAAGTGAGTTCATACCCCTAATCAATATTTTAAATGATTTTAAATGCTTTAATGGGGGGGGGGGGAATACAAGTAGAAACAAACATGTTATTGAATCATTGATATGTATTTTATAACTATGTTTGTCATTTAACGGATTTCACATGCTACAAAATGTGATGCATGAAATGGTTTTACATCTTAAAAACACATTGTTACCAAATGTTTTACGTTTGAAATGTTTATTAAAATGACATCAAGTCATTGTTAATTGTTGTTCAAAACCCATAAGAGGTCTTACAAAACTATTTTTACATTCTTGAACTAAACTATGCATATACACTTATATTCTTATATATGTATTGATGTTATAGTTTACATCTTTCATTTAGTTTCCCACACCCTTGAGTAGTAAGAGTGTATAAACCTACATGATCATCCAATTATATTACAGTAGATTGTCATAGGGATAATTTGAAGATATCAAACATTACTTCTATTACAAGGAATCACACAAGAGTCAGTTCATTCATGAGTCTATACTAGTACCTTACCTGATACATGAGTACCTTTACATATGTTTACCTGATACATGAACACATTACATGAGTACCTTTACGTAGATACACTTAACTGTGTAAATTAACATGAATACTTGTATCTCGAATTGCGAGGATGATTTATTAGTACCTTTTGTGTAAATCTTCCTGCATATCACCCAGTACCTCGGGATATTTAGACAGGACCCTATCCCCAGTACCTCGGGATACCTAGATGGGCCTCTATCCCCCAGTACCTCGGGATATACGTACGGGACTAACCATTCCGGAACCCATATGTTAGCACCAGTGGGTAATGAACATCTACGGATGCCTATGGTTATTACTTATATTAGGAGTACCTTTACAGGACTAACCCTTCCTCCCCCCTGCTGCAGCTACAGAGGATAATTGAACAATCTTCGGATGTTCATTCGGTTATATATGTCGTGTTATTCCTAGTACCTCCGGATAACATTTACATATGTCGTGTTAGCCCACAGTACCTCGGGATAACACTTACCTTAGTACATTTTCCTGTTACTTTATTTTGTGATAGGATATACGTTTCGCTTTACGCGATGGCATGTTAGCCCTAGTACCTCGGGATGACACTTACAGTAGTATATTTTCCTGTTTACTTTATTTTGTGATACTTTCACATAAACGATGAGTTAGACTAAGTACTTTAGTACTAAACAATTAAAGGAAAACTATCATTTTACAAACAAAACATTCGGGTCTTGGTAGAAGACTACATTGTCATAAACAAAACATTCGGGTCTTGGTAGAAGACTACATTGTCATAAACAAAACATTCGGGTCTTGGTAGAAGACTACATTGTCATAAACAAAACATTCGGGTCTTGGTAGAAGACTACGTTGTCATAAACAAAACATTCGGGTCTTGGTAGAAGACTACATCTCAAACTGATAGGAAATAAGGGATTTTCTAGGGTTTTTCATACTTACATCAACATTTTCATTTAACGATCCACAAGGCCTTCAAAACAGCTTTTCACAAACAAGGCAATGACACTTATATACTTATGAATTCACCAGCTTTAAAGCTGATACTCGCTTTCAAAATAACTTCTATTCTCAGGTCATCAGTAGACAGGTACGGACGCCAGGTTTTGAGAAGACGGAGCAGACAAGTCTCGTCTTTTATTTTGATTTTATATTTTTGGTGTCTTACTACAATGAAAGAACACACATGTATTAAAACTTTACTTATAATGCAATGGATGATGTTGTTGCTTGTTTATTATATTACACTGTTGTGATATTGTACATGACGTCCTCCACCCCTGAACGTTTTCGCCGTTTTCGGTTTTGGGGTGTGACATGGTTTGAGGGATTCGGACATGATCTCGGGTGTGTCTGAACTCAAACTGAGGAATTGGTATAGAAGTTTTCGAAATGAAAAGACAGATTTGTAAAAAGGGAGTTTTCAGAAAGAAAACAGTTTTAGAAAAGAAAAAAGAATTCAGAAAGAAAAGAATTTTGATAAGAGAAAAGGGTGTGGTGCATGTAATCAGCCGAGCTCAAGAAAGTACCCCAAGATACCCATACAAGTTTATGTTATGATTATCAGTTAATAGAACAGCATGCTAGATTAGGACTAAGGATCTAGGGAGGATGCCTTATGTGACTGTTATATGTGCTTTTGAGTTGCATGATAGTGCTGGCTAGACAGTAATAGGATGGCCTGTTTAGGTTATGCCTGAGTTTTATGAGCTTGTGTTGCATGCTAGTACAAATTCCTGATATGAGATTATGATTGCTTGAGTATGTTATGGTTAGATTTTCCCTTGTCTGAATGCTGCTTGCTTTGTGCATTGTGGGATTCTGAGTGATGGGAGTTAGCCATTAGGTGGATACGTCACGTCACATGTGATCAGGGTTGAATAATCTCAGAGTGCTGGATTTGGCCCTATTGCGCAGCTCTTGTTTGAGTCCAACCGTTGTAGGGACAAGTCTTTTACTCGAAGGATTATCTGAGCCTCATCACATGTGATGATATCCAGGTGATGGCTAATTGGCATCACAAGGAGGCCTTCAGCGGCTGAGGACTGGTTTGGTATGAGTCAGAGGTTTCCCTAGGATAAGCCTAGGATGAGGTAGTGCTGGGAGCAGTAGTAGTAGAAAAGGGACCTGGTGGAGTCGAAGCAGTTCCCGAGGAAAGTACAGATAGATGTGGAAGGTAGTATGGACCCGTACTACTGAAAGCAAAGGATTCGTACTCGATTCGGGAAAAGCCGAGATGAGACTGGGGAACTTGTAGTGAGTGTATGATCCCTCAGTAATGATGTGTATTTTGATAGTTGTGCGTTATGTATGTCAGCATGGTGACATTACGAGAGAGACCAGTGGGCGGATCAGGCGCCGGAGAGGGATCAGGCTCGGGTTCACGGGCCGAGCAGCTCGAGGAGCGGATGAGGGAGTTGATATCAGCTGAGGTTACGCGCAGTATCCTAGATCAGACTCCTGTGATCTTTGGCACGGTCAAGGAGGGTATATTGGAGATTTTGGAGGAGAGGCTGGGAGCCTTCCGTACCGAGATGATGGCTTTGATGGGAGTGCGTACTTTGACATTCTGAGAGTTTAGAGCTTGCGGAGCGCCAGATTATCATGGGGCTAAGGACCCCATTGCTAGCAGCAGGTGGTTGGCCGACGTCGCCAATGCATTTTGTATAAGTCGGTGTCCCGAGGGGGACAAGGTCAGACTCGCCTCCTGTCTTCTGAAGGACAGAGCGAGTGATTGCTGGGAGGAGATTGGTCATGCTCTGGGGAATGATGCCACGTTGGACGCGATGACATGGAGCAATTTCTCGGCCAGGTTCAGGGCGAAGTTCTCACCGATTATTGAGGTGCAACAGTTGGCACGGGAGTTTCAGGATTTAACGTAGACCACTGAGACTGTGGCGGAGATCATCGCCAAGTTCAGGGAGAGGGCTCTTCTTGTACCACAGTATGTCGCAGATGAGGAAATGAAGAAGGCCCGATATCACGAGATGTTGAGGGATGACATCAGGCAGTTTGTGAGTAGGTCCAGCTGCAAAACGTTGGAGGATATGATCGCGCGAGCTAGAGAGAGGGAGATTGATTTGGAGTAGATCCGGAAGAGGAAGTCGGATGAGGTTCAGGCAGTCACGGGTTCGGGCAAAAGGCCCAAGGAGTCAGATTCGAGATCGAGGGATTATCAGGACCGCAGCCGGTGCGGGAAGTGTGGTAGGGCGCACGGGGGTGCGTGCAGGAGTGGTAGCGATGGTGAGTCTAGCTGCTTCAAGTGCGGCCGGACTGGTCATTTTAGCAGGGATTGTACTGCTACCACCACACAGGGATCAGACTTGATATGTTTCCACTACAATCAGTGGGGCCACAAGAAGGCCCAGTGCCCCAGTTTGTTTTCGGCAGGACGGGTGATGGCACCTGCCCCTGCAACTTTGAGGATCACAGACGGTCGTCAGGGCCGTACAGAGGCGCATGCAGTAGGAGGTAGGGCTTTTCAGATGACTACCTTGGAGGCGCGATCAGCGTCGGACGTTGCAGGTATGGACTGGTTAGATCCCTAGCTATGGTAAGTTTGGGATTCCTCAGCAGATTGATTATGGAATGGTAGCAAGGATTAGGATTTCTTTTCGAGCATTGAGCAGTGAGGAGTATGTAGGATCGAAGTGGGGGAGAATCCTCCGAGTGTACAAGGGTAAGAGCACGCAGATCCAGAATGAGTACGCGGTCTTTGAGGAGGAAAAGAAGTAGTACAGTGTTTGATGGATTGAGGAGTTCAGGGTTGGGAGTTTAAGAAACTCCCCATCAGCTAGTGCGTGTAATGGTGATGGTTAGTACGTGGTTGGGAATTCCGGTTGGAGGATCGCTTGTAGGACTCGAGTGAGTCGAAATGAAGATCTTGAGGACTGATAGCATGGGGTGCTTTCGTATTAGTAGTCAGTGGTGGAAAGTTTTGTAAGACTACGGGGAAGCCATAGCATTCACTAGCAGCCAGTGGTGGAAAGTGTTGTAAGACTACGGGGCAGCCGTAGCCTTCACTAGCAGTCAGTGGTGGAAAGTGTTGTAAGACTACGGGGCAGCCGTAGCATTCACTAGCAGTCAGAGATGGAAGGTGTTGTAAGACTACGGGTAAGTCGTAGCATTCCATAGTAGCTTCGTTAGCGGAGTTGGGGCGAGGCCCTTATCTCCTGGTGATCAGATAGGGATCAGGAATGGGTAGTGGATGAGAATAGTAGGGAGCTCGCCTGTATAGCCCTAGAGAGGTGAGACCTTGGGAGAGGCCACTCCAGGATGTAGTTGGGTGAGACCCGTGGGCGAGGCCCGTATGAGAGTAGCAATATAGGTGAGACCTGAGAGCAGGGTTGCTCAATAGTATGGTTGGGTGAGACCCGTGGGCGAGGCCCGTGCGAGAGTGGTTAGACAAGTGAGACTAGAAGGATAGAGGCGGGTGAGACCTGTGGGCGAGGCCCGTGAGTTTTAGTAGCACAGGTGGGACCTGGTAAGGACCTTAGCGTCAAGATAGGGGATCGAGGATCCCAGGGTTGTAGTGCCATAATGGAAAAATAGATTGAACAGTTATAGGTAGTCGCAGTTTCTTCGAAAGTCGCTGGGAGCAACTTGGAGTTGTGTTGGAGCTAGAGACCGGTGGGAGCCGGTAATCCAGATATTGATAGATTGGTAGGGACCAGGGTGGTCTCGGTTCATCCGGAAGGCAGATAAGGAATAGCCGAAATTTTCAGTTAGTAGCAGTGCTGGTAGGCTCTCTATGGTGGAATTTAGTTAGTTGATCGTGGGGTGCTCGACACCAAATTATAGTAGAGAGAAATGCCCAGTGGATACTGGCGGAAATGACCCGTACTGGAGGTAGCGGGAGTAATGGATTTGGTGAAGGATAGGACCTTCACAGTGGCAAAGGAAATAGTTGGTTATGGGACATTGCCTTGGGAAGGCAAGAAAAACGCACAAGGAAAGAGGGGGGTGAACCCCTATGGGTTCAGTTGCAGTACTCGGAGAGTACCAGAAGGATTGTCAGTTGAGTAAGTTGTGTTTCCAGAATGTTCAGGGTCAGGGTTGACCCCAGATTATTATCCGCAAGGATTAAAGGTCGTCAGGAGGACCGGGCGAAAGGCTAGCGAAGGTAGGCAGTTGGTGTTGGATTAATAAGTAGAGTATAGAAAGCAGATTGCGGGGCGATTGGCCGTAGAGAAACTTTGAGGACAAAGTTTAGTTTAAGTGGGGGAGAGTTGTAACACCCAAAATCAGGAAGACCAAGAAAGGAAAGAAAACCCTAAGTCAAAGGGTCGACTCGTCGAGTCCAAGGAGGAACTCGACGAGTCGGAGCGGGATCTGGGGGATCGATTAAGTAACCGACTCGGCGAGTCCGCTAAGGGGACTCCATGAGTTTGGTCTGAACAAGGAAAACCCTAATCCTAGAAGTTTTATCCTATATAAAGGGTGTTATGTCCCTTCCTCAGCCTCCATATCATCTTAGAGAGCCTGTAAACCCTAGTGAGAGAAATAGCTTTGGAGGAAGGAAACTTTGAAAGGAACTTGAAGATCAAGAAGGTTGCTTTAAGAGAGAGGTGTAGATCCGAGATCTACTTCATTTTGTGTTCATCTTGGAGGTAATAAGCTGCTATCTTCCCTCCTTTGCATCTAGATCTATTTCTTGTTATGAGATTTGGGGGTTTTATGGTTGTTTGAGACCCAATTCGGGTTTGGGGCCTAGATATGTGGTTGCCACTTCAGATCTAGTGTTGGGATGGTCCAATATGTAGTAAAGCATCAGATATTGAGTAGTTGGTGAATCCCTTTTGTCCTAAAACCTAGCCCTAGTGTGTTTTGAGCCTAGATCTCTTTAGTTATACGTAAAGTTTGCAACTTTACGTAAGAATTGAGCTTTGGAAGTATGGATCTATGATTTGGAGCCCCCTGCATGGCTCACTGAATGGATTAAGAACTGGAGCGACTCGGCGAGTCACATGGGTGGACTCGGCGAGTTAGATGAAGTTGGGCAGGAACTCGGCGAGTCTGTTGAAGATTGCCTTAGACTCGGCGAGTCAAGTTGCAAAACCTCAAACCCTTCGAGTTAAGACTCGGATCAGTGAGTTGAGTGGGGACTCGGTGAGTTGGACAGGTCAGGACTCGGAAATCGGTAGACTCGGCGAGTCGAGTCGCGAATGGAAGGACTCTGAGCATATGAACTCGACAAGTCAGTAGGCAGACTCGGCGAGTAGGGTTGACCTGGAAGGTTGACTTTGACCAGGACTTTGACTTTGACCAGAGTTGACTTAGTTGACTTTCGGGGGACAGTTAGACTAAGTGTTGCATTGATATTAGTAGCTCAGGGAGCTAGTGGAGCAGGAGTTCAGAGAGTTGTCGGGCAGCAGCTAGAGGGGTTATCAACAAGTTCAGCAAGTGCAGGTGAGTTTCCCTTTGTGTGAATGGGTCTAAGGCCACAATGCCGGCCCATGTAGTTATGAGTAGAAGACCTGGGGGTTAGCCCTAGGCACAGTATGCTAGTATGATATTCAGGACGAGGTCCAATGATAGCGGGCGGGTGCCCAAGGAATGGTTTGTATGATAGTTATACTTGTTGTCTGTGTGATACGTGTATGTGCTTGGTAGGGAGGTGAGAGTGGGCGAGTTCCCGTATCTCACCGATAGCAGAGTGTGGATGGTGTTCCACATTTCATTAGTTGCAGATTAGGGGCGAGGCCCAAGTTAGGGAAAGAGTGAGTGTGGGCTGGGCCCATATCTCACTATCAGTAGGAGCGTGGACGGGGTTCCACGACTCATCAGTAGCAGGTCAAGGGCGAGGCCCAAGATAGGCGAGGCCTTAGGGCAGGATCCATTAGTATATGTTTAGCTTATGTGTTGTGATATGTTATGTGCTGTTATATGTTATGTGCTATTATATGTTAGCGGGCGAGGCCCAGTAACAGGCAAGACCTAAGTGAAACAGATATGTATCCGAGCGGGGCTCGAAGCCAGGCGGGGCCTGGAGCGGCAGGGCCGTTGTAGCGGGCGAGGCCCCAGGTAGGGGGCGAGGCCCAGAATGGCGGGCGTGGCCCAGTATGTGCAATATGTGGTTATGCATGGTATGTGGTAGGTTGGGGAACTCACTAAGCTTCGTGCTTACGGTTTTCAGCTTTGGTTTCAGGTACTTCCGGTAGCGGAGGGAAGAGCTCGGGGTGATCGCATGGCACACACCATAGATTAGACAGTCTGGGAATGTTTTACTCTAATAATGAACATATGTTTTGGAAATTAATACTCTGATTATGTTATGGATTGATAATTATGTTTTAAGTAATGTTTTGTAAAAGAAATTTTTAGTTTTGAATTTTGGGACGTTACATATATACTTTCACAAGTACTAACATTTTTCACTCAACTTAAAATTTAATACAAAAATATTAACTTGATTTGTGATTATAATACTAGAAAATTAGAAACTTTTATTCCGAAAATTTGATTTGATTTTTATTTTTGGGTAAGATATAGAAAATAAAAGTTTAAGGGATAATGAATTAAAAAGGTAATATACTTTTTGATTTGTACACATTTGGTCACTGAGTTTTTTTTCGTCCACATTTACGCTTTCAACTTGTTTAACGACACACATTTAGTTCTTATGACCGACTACTCCAGGTAAACCGGAAAAATAACTTAATTGGGTAATATATTTGTCACTTTGTACACATTTAGTCTTTAATATTTTTTGTTGCAAAATAAGTGTTTGTTGTTTTTGTACACATTCAGTACTTGTCAACGGTTTCTTTAGGTTTTCTCACGACATCCTATATGTGACAATCATTAATGAGATGTTCGGGGTTATTCATGCTTATGGCCACCACAACCTTGATTACTTGGTGTTTTGGTCTTAAGTTGTAAACGTCGTAACTTCTTCATACGATCTCGGATTACAGTCTTTATATCCACACATTCGTATTTGAGTCTACTATAATCTTCACTTCCATTAAAAACTAATATATTTTTATTTAAGATTTTATAAAAAAAAAGTGTTAATGCATATATTCATAAAGAACACATGTATATAAATACCGTAAGTAAAAATATATTACTTTTTAACGAGAGTAATTTAAATGAAAGTTGTAGTAGACTCAAATATGAATATGTAGATATAAAAATTAATAAAATTTGAGACCGTATGAAGAAGTTACAACGTTCAGAACACAAGACCTAAGCAACAAGCAATCGAGGTCGTGATGACCAAAAGCATGAACAACCTCAAACACCTCATTAATGATTGTCTCATGTACGATGTCGTTAGATAAACATAAAGAAATCGTTCATAAGTATTGAATATATACAAAAACAACAATGACTTATTTTGTAACGAAAAAATATTAAGGGCTAAATGTGAAAAAATATATTAAGGACTAAATCTGTAAAAAGTGAGAAATAGATTACCCTACTAAATTATTTTTTTTCCGGTTTAACTAGAGTAACCAATCATAAGGATTGAATGTGTACAATTAAACAAGTTGAAGGACAAATATGAAAGTAAAAAAATTAGTAACCAAATATGTGCAAATCGAAAAGTATATTATATATTTAAGTCATTATCCAAAGTATAAATGATTCTTATAGATGAAAATAGTAACTAAAAAAGATTTTGTAATGTTTATGAAACATATTATATAATTCGACCATAATTAAATTTGAGAGAGAGAGAGAGGAGAGAGAGAGAGAGAGATGAGAGAGAGAGAGAGAGAGAGAGAGAGAGAGAGAGAGAGAGAGAGAGAGAGAGAGAGAGAGAGAGAGAGAGAGAGAGAGAGAGAGAGAGAGAGAGAGAGAGAGAGAGAGAGAGAGAGAGAGAGAGAGAGAGAGAGAGAGAGAGAGAGAGAGAGAGAGAGAGAGTTGTGGACTTGGAACATATGAATTTAATACTCCATATGTTGGTACTATAGTTACTAAAAAATGATTTATGTATTGTCAATATCATGTAATTATATTATCTATCAAAATGAGTAAGTTTTGATAAACAATGTCATCAATATAATAAATTCAATCAAATAATAGCTTATTGATTCGTAATGAACTTAAAATAGAATGAAATATAGGTGCCAAGCTATGACACTCAATTTTGTCTCCACACATAAAGAAAGAATATGGGCTTTATTTAATCTAATGAAGTGTACAATTATTTTTACACATGCTACAATTTACTATTGCATGAATTTGAAAGAGTTTACCATAACTTCGAGGTACATTTGTGGTCCTTGCACATCCCTCTCTACCTTTTCCTTGTCAAAAAAGTAAATTCCAATTCACCCCACCACTCACTTTATCTTCATATAAATTCATCACTTCACTTATTATATAGATTCCAAAAATAAAAAAATGGAGAGAAAGAGTAATAAAGTTTCCTCTAGAGAAAAGTTGAACATGACAAAGAACGACTTAGTGAATGACAATTATGATCATGAGCTTATGGGCGGCAGCTACGGCGGCGATGGCGAAGATGGTGGTGGTTCTTCCAATGGGGATGTAAAGAAGAAGAAGGGGTGTCAGAATAGTGGTGGTTTGAACAGTGTCACAAGATGTTGTCAAGCTGAAAAATGTACAAGTGATTTAGCTGAAGCCAAACAATATCATCGAAGGCATAGAGTATGTGAGTTTCATGCAAAGGCTCATGCTGCTATTATTGCTGGAATCCACCAAAGATTCTGTCAACAATGTAGCCGGTTAGTTATTTTTTTATATAATTCATAAAAACATAACAAATTTTTGTTGTATATCAAAGATATCCTACGTAATCTTCAAACACAAAATTGTCTGTTTTTCAAGTGGTATCTAATGATCGTACAAGTTTAAACAAGTCTTAATCTTTTAATTATAAGTTTAAACATCATTTGTTTAATTAAAAGTGATTTAAATAGTAATAAGAAATTGTAGTGTTGTTGGAGAATGATAGACTTTACTTTTTACGGATGCTATTAATTTATGTCAATCATTCTCACATGTTATTGACATAACATGTGAGAATCTTTGTAGTTGTCTTGGGAAATAAATTACAATTTCTCATAAGAACACGTTTTAATCCCCAAGAAAAATTAAAAATGGTGATTTCTTTCTATTATAAAAAAAATAGCTTGAGCATTAATTATTTTATATATTGAAATATGAGTCCATTTAAAATTACTTATTATAGGCTTTTCAAAAAATGAATTTTTCAAAAAACCAATAAGCATTTTGAAAAGCAATCTTAAACATGTTCTAGACTTCATCCAACTAGTATGACTCCAAACTTGGAGTCTTTTGTTAAAAAAAAAATTGATTTTATTTAGATGACAATTTAATTCCTCAACCATACTAGTAAATATTTTTTGTACTACCATAAAGGACTACAATAGTTGTCATTTTGAACTTTTTACATGAAATTGAAAAGGGGGAACGATAATGGGTAGTAAAGTGTACAACAAAGAAGTCCACACACATAGTTTACATTTGGAAAAATGACACAAATGCCCTACGAACTTTTTAAGGTTTATCCGTTGAGTCCCTAAAGTTTTTATCGGGCTTTATGGGTCCCTAAACTAAGATATGACCTGCTATTTTAGTCCCTGTTAACATGTAATAACCGGTTCACTGACTTTTTAGACAAAAAAAAACTCACATTGTGCCCCTATAAAGCCAAAAAATAAGTTCGGGGATCAATTCGTACAAAAAAACTTTCATTTTTTTAGCTTTATAGGGGCACAATATAAGTTTTTTTTGGTCTAAAAGGTCAGTGAACCGACTATTACAGGCTGACAGACACTAAAACCCATAAAACCCAACAAAAACTTTAGAGACTCAACGGGTAAACCCTAGAAAGTTCGTAGGGCATTTGTGTTATTTTCCTTTTACATTTTTTAAAAAAAGTGAATATATTGGCGAAAACAATCAGGTTTCATGAGCTTTCGGAATTCGATGAAGCCAAAAGAAGTTGTAGGAGGCGTTTAGCAGGGCACAATGAAAGGCGAAGGAAGAACTCAATGGAGTTCAAAGGCACTGGGAAGGAACTTGTTTGTGTGCAAAGTGATGATAGGAGGTTTCAAATGGTTATACAAGAAAACCAGACTTATAATAATAATAAACATTTGCAAACAAGATGAAAAACCAAAATAAATCAAGGCACGAAGTATGCTCTCTCTCTTCTGTCACTACTTATAATTGTACTAATTCAACAACAGTGTGTGGTGTGTGTGCACCACACACACTATTGTCGAATGCTAAAAAAAGTTGCTTATAACCCCATGAGTTTGAATCTCAAAAAATGTCAGTTTCTCTAGTATTATTATTATTATGTATAACAATTGGTGTAGTTTTAAATAAAATTGTGTCGAACTAATTATGTGTATCATGGAGAATTTGTTTAACCTTTTAAAAATGTTTGTGGAATGTTGAAAACTGAGCATAAAAACCATAAAAACCCGGCATTTATACTTTTATACTTTTACAAAAACTTATGTTACAGCTGAATTTTATAACATTTCTTTCTATGAAAAAAATTATGTTTACTTTTAATGAAACAATTTACAAAAACTTATATGTTGTTAAATCATGGATTTAACCTATTGTTATTCCTTGTCGAATTTGGCACAATTTTTACCCACTCAATGTTCTTTTTACAATTTGTAATCTTTCTTTTTACAATTTGTAATCTTTAAAGGGTGACCATTTTTGCAATTTTGTGTTTATAAGCAATCATAATAATAATATTTGTTGAGATGTTTTTCTTCATAAAACCTAATTAGACTAAATACAATTTGAATCCACTATTTGCAAATAATGAACAACAAATTACTTATCTATATAATATTCAAGAGTTCTTGAACAGAAATCAAGATTTTTTCACACACATCATCATCACCTCATATTCGATGCAGCACTTGAAGTCGCTGAAGCCACCACCATCTTTCTTCTTTCATTTATCTTCAATCTTGGTGACCTCGGTTTTGTCACTCCTTTTGATGACCTATTTATTCACAAATAACAAAAAACTTCAATATTGACATTTTTGATATAATAAAAATATATTTTATAATATTTTTTTTTTCTCACAATATTACCTTCGGGGTAAAAAAGGCTTGTTGAAATTAGGCACCGGTCTTGCATGAGGCACCAAAGTCCTTCTTAATTGTTTCAAAGCCTTTTCTTCTTCCATCTAATCGAGACACAAATTAAATAAATATTTTTATTTTTTGATAATTAAAAAAATAAATAAATGCAACTTCTATTTTCAATTATTATACCATCTTTGCAGATTCGGCCTCATCTCTATATCTCTTGTACATCATTTCTTTCTCTTTGACTTTTTGGTCAAACTCGGCTCTATTCACAGCTCTGTGTTCTACATGTAATTCGAATTCTTGAACCTCGGTCAAAGGTCTACGGATTTTCTCGGGAACTGGAATCGGATCCCTGAAAAGTCAAACAAAGTCAACATTTTTTTTGGAAAACAAAAATAATAATAATAATAATAATAAATGAAAGTAGGTTGCTATTTCTCTTACTCTTTTAAGATTGGTTGAGCTTTGAATAATCTCATCTTAGCTTCTTCCTCTTCCTTCCTCTTTCTTTCTTCCATTTCCCTTTGCATTTCCTCTTCATGTCTCACCACACTCTCTAACTGAAACGGTTCTGGTTTTGTGCAATGTTTTGGCTCCGGTTTTGGAGGAACCTTTTTATATAATAAATTCAATTTTATAAATATAAAATTATATATAAAAAAGAAAAAGTAGGGTTTTTGTTTTGTTTTGTTTAGTTTTTGATTTTGTATGCATACCACAGGGTAATCGGTGGTATATGGATAAGGGGTAGCTTTGGGAATCCTGGCTTTCTCCTCTTCGATTTGTTTATGAATAATATCCATGACAAATTTTTTTTCCTTTTCTGCCCCTCGTTCCTCAGTGTGTAGATGGAAAGGATTTGGTGCAGTGAGTTTAGGAAGCGGTTTCTGGTAGGCGGAAGAATCTGAGCATAACGAGAGCTGTAAAAAGAAATCATTTCGTTAGAGGCGGCAGAGGGTGGTGGTGGGAGGCGGCAGAGAGTGGTGGTGGTGGTGGTGCTAGTTACTAACCTTATCAAACAATTCGGAAACATTTGGAATTGGTGGTGGAATCCTTTCATCAATTGCAAAATGGAATTCTTGAGGGATTGTGACTTGTCGTTTTTTGTTGCAAAATAGCCCTAACTCGCCTTTACTTTCAAATATCTACAAAATGTTTATCAAACAACAAAAAATAAGTGTTTTGGAGGCCAATTATGTCTTTTACATTATGGTAATTTAATTCTGACCAGGGGCATTATGGTAATTTACACACATAAGAATGTGTCCATATCCCATCTTTCCCACATCAGGGATAAAAAAATGAGAATTTTGACCAGGGGCATTATGGTCATTTACATCTTGTTCAAAGGTGTAATTTTATTTTGACCAGGGGCATTATGGCAATTTACACACATAAGAGATCAGAGAGATAAAAAAAAAAATGTGTCCCTATCCCATATCTTTGCGGGGACAAAAAATGAGAATTTTGATCAGGGGTATTATGGTAATTTTATATACCTTCTTGTTCAGAGGTCTGGCTTTGAACTTAGGTGCTTTCTCGAGTTCTTCTTGTTCTAATTCTTCGGTTGTTTTAATAGTTGGAGGTCGTGCTCTCACTAATGTTTGTAGTGGTGGTGTCTTAGGTGTAGTAAGATGTGGCTTCCATTTATGAACAACCTTCTACAAAATAAAAAAAAAACAATCAGCCAAAATATAACTTTAAAAAAAAATATCCAAAAGAATAAAATAAAAGTTTTTTTTTTTTTCCACCTGTGTGGCTGCTTCATTTGATGCAACAGTAGAAGTTTCTGCATTCTGATTGGCTCTTTCCATTGTCTGCAAATGAAATTCTTGGAATTCGGGAACCTGAGGCGTGCTTCTTTTCATTGCGGGTAATGTTGGAGCTTCAAGTATCTGTTTAAAAAATAAAAAAGTTTAACAAAAAGAAAAATCCATTTTTGATTTCTTGATAATATTATTATATTATTATTATTATATAATTACCTTTTTGTTGACTGGACGAGCTTTGAATTTTGGGATTTTGGCCATCAATTCTTCTTCCAGCTCTGCTGAACTTTTGAGTTTAATTGTACGAATACGTTGTGTTGTTTCAAACGTGGGTTCTTTTGGTCTTGTTAGTGTTAGTTTTGACTTTCTTTGTTGCATTATTTGATTATTACTATCACCCTATAAACAAAAAAAAAAAATGGTTATTAGATGAAATTAGTAACACACTTATTTAGGGTTAAAAGAAATTAGAAAAAAAAAATGTTACATGTGAGATTGAAGAAGGCCGAGGAGGCAGATTGAGATCCCTTGTGCCTGATTGAAATTTCCTCATCATTTCCGCAACAGAAACGAATGGAATCTGTGCATTTTCACGAACGTACATCTTTTCGTTTGAAGAAGAATAAAAAAAGTTAAATTGAAATCATTTCTATAGAGATTTATTATTTATTATAATAATAATAATAATAAATAAATGAACAAACCTTTCTTTCTTCCTTTCGGGATGTAGTTGGTAAGTTAGTGTTGTGTCCATTTGTAACAAAACCTGGTCTTGCTTTGTGGGGTAAAATTTGTGTTTTGATATTAAGAATTTGTCGTGTTTTTCCTCCTTCAAGTTTCTGCCTTTTTATGGCTTGGTTTTCTTGAACAAAAAGATTAGGAGTTTTATTTGTTTGATTTGCTGGTGTTTTAGTGGCTTTGAGTTGTGATGATTGACTTTTTGACTTGAGAGATGATGGATTCTTCAATGCACTAGCAATCTTTCGAGCTGTTTGATGATTTTTGGATACTGTTTGAGAACTGACACGTGGCTTTGGGGTGTCGTTGACTTTCTGGTCAACAGATAACTAGTAAAAACAAAAACAAGAAGTTTTGGTTAGAAATGGAAAGTTGAATAAAATCAAAGAGTTCTTCTTTTCTAGTAGAATACCTGATTGGGAAGGCTTTTTTTGTGTCCATTTGTTTCATCTTTTGAGGTTACATCTTCCTTACTTTCAACAGGAGGATCAAGCTCAGTTTTTTCACTGATTTTGTTGAAAAAAGAAGAGAGATATTAAGCATAATGGGAATTCCAAATTAGAAAATTTAGATATTATGAAAGTTGAGTTGCAAGACCTTTGTTTCTCTGGTTCCAAAGTGTTGTTCAATGCATCTTTAGAGGTTTCATCTTCCTTACAAGTATCTGTTGACCTTTGTTTCTCGGGTTCCAAATTGATTTTCTTAATGGTGTTCAATGAAATTGTTGAATCAGATGATTCCTGCAATAAAAATCAAACATGAAAGTTGTAAGCAAAACCAACAAGGAAAATGAAAGTAGGTCTGGATTCAGAAAAAATCAAGGTTTATTACCTTTTGAGAGTCAGCTTCCCTAAAATCACATAGGCTCTCTAATTCAACAGCTCTGGTAGTCTTGACCTTGTGCATAAAAGCTGTATCAAGCAAGAAATGGAAACTTAAAATTCATTTGATGTATTAGTAAACCCTAGAAACCTTAATCCCCAAATCAAACAGATCACAAACACCTAACAATGATCTATGGTTTGGGAAATTGTTATATCACTCTAAAAGAATCAAAATATCAAAGGCTAGATTAAAGAACATGAAGCCATATTGCAGATAGACTTATCCGAAAACAGAATTAGCAAACCCTAGATATCGTTTTCCCCAAAATCAACCAGATCGCAATCAAAATTCAACCTAAAAACGTGGAATTATAAGAAACAACTTACGTGAAGGAGCATAGGTAAGAGCCGTATCAAACCAGAGCTGTGCTACACGCATCTCATCTTCAGTCTCTCCTAGGATGAAATCGAAGAATTTGGGCGCTGAGTATTCATAATCTGTATCAATCATCATATCCCCTGATTCCTCCATCATAGCAAACCGGATTCACAGCTTTGCAACTTGGGAAACAAATGCGGAGTGAAATTGATGGAAACAGAGAGCAAAAGAGATCGAAGAAATTTTCGTTTGTTAGGGTTTGAGAGCGAGAGATTTGGAGCGGGGAAAATGTAGGTTGGAGTCTGGGGAAGGAGAAGAAGTAACGTTCGGATTCATTAACGGTCGAATTATTTGAAAACTGAAGAGAGAGAAAATACGACCTGTAAAGACCCATTTCTACAACGGCTAGAAGAAGAAGGCATAAACGCCGCCGTTTTAGTGACGTCGATGTTTAACATACCAAACATATATGTAATTCTAGTAAGTTTTTATGGTATGCTCATATAACCCCTCTACTTTTAAAACATGACGAAAATCTAGAGTTCCATTATTTCATTGCCAAGTTTTATTTTTAGTTAATAAATTTTATATTTGTTCATCATGCTTAAAATGCCTAAATGGTTGTATGGTATATTTAAATGTCTACTCTAATAAATAAATGTTTTTTTTTTTCATTTGTCACATTCTCATTTAATTTGTTAAATGTCATTTTATGGTTTTTTAAATTAATTTTTTTCATATGTTTTTCTATTTTTTTTCAATTTCACATAATATTTTAATGTAATAATTGCAATAAATATATATCAATATCATTAATGAAATTACCTTTTAATTTCAAGTTTTTCAAAATTAAAGCTTATTAGTTTAAAGAACTGATTCGTACAAAATTATTTTTCTCTATACACAACAATTTAATTAAATTGTTGTATTGTACAACTATATAAAACATATATTGTTGTGTATGACAAAAAACTGTTGTGTACACATCATTTCCCATTAGTTTATTTATTTATTTATTTAAATTATTTGTTTAAATTTAAAAGATAAAAACTATTTCGATTATAATAATTCATTATTTTTTTCTTATAAATTCAAAATTCTCAAATATTTAGACCTTTATATTTAATTTTTTTTCTTAAATTAACTCATGTAATACATGGGTCTCACACTAGTTCTTAATAAAAATAAAGAAAAATACAAAACATATAGAATTACATGTAAAAATGTACTGTTTTTTCCCTATATTTTACATTTTAGTTCGATGAAGCGTTCCATTGATTCTCGACCTAATTTGTGACAATTGTAGAAATCAGATCATCGTTAAACGAACAGTGTTGGTCTAATCATTATTGTAATAATCATATCATTTTAATGTTTATAGGGTACTATTGTGACAACCCGAAATTTTCTATTGTGTACATTTGATCAAACCTATCAAAGATAACATCGTTTGGTTAACTTTTAGCACTGTTTGGGGTCTATTTGAGTGTTCTAAACCTAGTACAATTAAGGTAGGAGCCTAGAAATGGGATAATACGATGCATATCAAGCGAAATCGGGCCAAACACTCCAACATATGGAGTGTGCGGCCGCACACTTGAGTGTACGGCCACACACAGGTGTGTGCGGCCGCACACCCATCCCAGCCACACACTCCCACCTATATAAGCCACACTTTTCCCACTCCTTCAAAGCTAGAACTCGAAATCCTCTCAAGTATCATCCAACTTTTCACTCCAATCTTCAAACAAGTAAGTGATTCATCCCTTGATTGACTACTACATGACCTCAACTAGCCTTCTCCCCCGCTTAGATCCATGAAAACACATTTTGGTGTTGAATCTTCAAGAACACCAAGAACACACACTAAGTTTTGGACCCTATTCAGCCTTTTCAAGCCTCTATAACGTGTATATACTTGTTATACCTGGTTATATGTTAAGAACACTCGATAATATGCTTGAAAAACTCGAATTTATCATCTTCATGAAGGGTGTGCGGCCGCACACCTTCATAGTGGCTTCACACACCCTTTTTAGGTCCTAAAATGGCAACAAACTTTCATTCCGACTAAGCAATGGTCAAAACTGTTGGGTTTTGAGCATTCTAACACTCCTAAGTGTACATGCAACCCTAAATACCTTGGATCTATGTTCTCTCTATTATACATGCAAATATGAACTTCTAAGGTATTATCCTAATCTAGCATACGAAACAATGAATATAAGAAGATATAATACATACCTCTTTGATGTAGAAAGTCTTCATGAAGCTTGAGTGCCTAGTGCCCCAAGTGTGAAACCTCAAATGGTTCACACAACACCAAATACACTTGGAATAACTTGAGAGAAACTTGAACACTCCTTGAAATCGTCTAGCCCTCACACTCACATATAGTGCACGATTTCTTGAGCCATGGGATTCTTTTATATGGTGGCTATTAGGGTTACACCATGTAACTCATGACTTTACCCATTCCTTATGCTCCATGGATTTTAACCTCCATGGAGCATCCATGGGTCACCCCATGGACTTAGTCCAACATAAGGAATCTTGGATCACAAGCCCACATATATAAGAGTGAATGATTTACACAATCAACCCATATATTTAATTAGTCTCCTTTTGATCACTTAATTAATTCCAAATTAGTTCTTGATCAATACTAATTAAATAACCTTATTAATATATTAGAACTTATAATATATAAACAAACTTTAAGTGTTATTTCTCTCATTTTAGTCTATCCAAATGCATGATGCCATGCAACCCAAATGGACCATGCCGGGTCGGGTCAAGTCTTACCAATTATAGTTATGGACTTAGACATTAATCCAACAAAAACACCTTCCCCAAAACATTCCTAAGCCTTGGAAATACGTTTTGGCACATTTCATAGGGAGTGTGCGGCCGCACACACACCTTGGCCGCACACTCTGGCCGCACACACACTAAACCTTTGGTTTTGTGGCCTTTCACTTCAATATAGGACCATACACCCATTATGTGCAACCATATGTGTTGGTAACACTTAGTTCTAAGTGTTTTTATGTCCCTAAGGCATGTCCCTACCACCATTAGTGGTTATATACTTTAAATGTATTCATATATGTGTAATTATATGTTGAATAGGATTCGTTTGTGCTCAAGACTCCAATTGACACCCAACAATCCTATATCGATCTTTCATTCGAGTTACTCACTACAGGTAAGTTCATACCCCGTTAATTAACCTTTTAAATGTTTCTAAATGTTTATAAATGCTTTTATGGGGGGGGGGGGATACAAGTTGAATCATGCTAGTTATTATATCAATCTCATGTGATTAATAACTAGCATACAAATGGATTTACTACACGTTTACCTGTTTTACTAAACATATTACTTCAAATGACTTTCTCAAATGTTTTTTTACATGTCAAAACTCTTTATCAAACTTCCTTACATACTGTATGTTTCCTTTCAAACTCTATTACAATTGTGTTTCAAACAAAGGTTTTTTTATACTTAAAACGGTCTTACCAAATAAACTACTTTCAAATCGTTTTACAAACTGACATCAAGTCATCATTTCTTAGTTATTAAACTTTTCAAAGGTTTTACAAAACTTCTTTTATACTTTTATATTGTCAATTGCATGCCTATATATGTATAGTTATATAAGTAATGTTTAAAGGACTTAGAACTGCTAACTCGCTTTAATTCCTTTTCCTTGTTTGGATGTGGCCTTAGGGTATCGATTAGTTGTCTGAATGTCGTTTAAATATTAGTTATATATCATATATACATATATAGTCATAAAAGTTATATCGGTCAATTCAGTACCTTTGGGTAGCAAAGGTATACCTTCGGTTATACACGTACATTACTAGTAACTATAATAGGTATAGTTAGGAGATACTATTTACTATTTCGAGTACAAGGAATCACACAAGAGTCAGTTCATTCATGAGTCTATACTAATACATTACATACTATATGAAGAGATATAATTACATAAATACTAATACATTATATACTATATGAAGAGATACTATTACATACAATTACAAGACATATAATTACGAGAGATAGAATTATATAGATACGTTTACATAGATACTATTACATAGAGTCTATTACATACGTTTCGGGACTTACCATTCCACACCCAAGGCTGTTAGCTACAGTAGGGAAAATGCTCATCGACAGGTGGCTACGGTTGTACTGTTCTGCGAGTTACCACGCCGTGAATTATTACATACGTTTCGGGACTTACCATTCCATACCCAAGGCTGTTATCTACAGTAGGGAAAATGCTCACCGACGGGTGGCTACGGTTGTACTGTTCGACGAGTTACCACGCCGTGATTATCCTAGTGCAAAAGGATACAATTTCAATTATTATATTAATTTCCTTATTACCTTTACTTTATGACACATTCACATAAACGATGAGGTAGATTATATTTGATATAAATATACTATTTTCCTTATTACCTTTATTTTGTGACACATTCACATAAACGATGAGGTAGACTATACTTTTATAATAATAGTTATACAGGAAAAACCGTCACATTTACAATGATGCATACTTTTAAAACAGTTGGGTCTTGGTAGAAGACTACTTTTTATACTAGCAGGAAATATGGGATTTTCTAGGGTTTTCATACTTATTCAAACTTTTCTTTAAACATTTACAAGTCTTTTCTTTAAAGTTTTACAAATCAAAGACACATAAATACTTATGAATTCACCAGCTTTATTGCTGATACTCGCTTTCAAAATAACTTGTATTCTCAGGTCACAAATAGACAGGTACGACGACCAGGTTTTGCGAAGACGGAGCAGTAAAGACTTGTCTTTTATTTTGAATATTCATTTTGTTGATTTATACTAGGAAAGAACACACATGTATTTAAAATTATACTATTAATGCAATGGATGATGTTGTTGCTTGTTTATTACTTACATTGTTGTGATACATTACATGACGTCCTCCGCCCCAGAACGTTTCCACCGTTCTTGGTTTTGGGGTGTGACAGATTGGTATCAGAGCATTGTTTATAGTGAATTAAGTATATCAACCCATAAAAGATATACAGACTATAAATACAATGGGATTAAAAATACTTTGACCAAGAGTTTATACTTGTAAATAATAAAATATTTAACCAAGTATACATACCTGCATTCATACTAAAATTCGTGTCACAATGACAATAACAAAAGTATTACGATTGTTGAATATTGTAACACCCAGAATCAAAAAGACCAAGAAAGGAAAGAAAACCCTAAGTCAAAGGGTCAACTCGTCGAGTCCAAGGAGGAACTTGACGAGTCGGAGCGGGATCTAGGGATGGGGTAAGTGACCAACTCGACGAATCGGCCTCATGGACTCGGCGAGTCCGGTCTGAAGAGAGAAACCCTAAATCCGGGGCTTTGGGCACTATTTAAGCATCTTATTCTCTCCATTAGGGTTCCATATAGCCTCTCTCATCCAGAAACCGAAACCCTAAGCCCCCATTATTGCTCATTCAAGTTTCTTGCCATTTTTGGGTGATTTGAAGGAAGAAGGAAGGAAGGAACCATTGGGGATTCAAGGGTTTGCAATAGATCTAGAGTTTGAGGGCCTTTCCAGAGCAATTCAATGTAAGGAGTCGTTACCTTCCCTATTTTGCATGTAAATCAATCTTGATTGTGAGATTTGGGACTCTTATGCCATGTTCTTAAACCATTTCGAGTTAGAGCCCAGATTTGAAGTTGCTACTTCAGATCTAAGTGTATTCTAGCCTAGAGAGTCATAAAGTATCAGTCTTGGGGGTGTAGGTGAAGCATGGTTGTCTTAAAACCTAACCCTAGAGTGTTTTGAGCCTAGATCTCCTTGGTTATATGTAAAATTTGCAACTTTACATGGGGAATGGTGTGACATCCCCAAAATTACGGCCAGAAAAGACCGATTTTGTTTATGCTTTATAAAAATTAGAGTACTTCATTTTATAAAAAGGTTGCGGAATTTGTTCCCAGAAAAACATGGTAAATACGTTATTAAAACAATTTCGAAGAAACGTATTCATTTCATTTTAAAATGTTTGGGATGTCATCGTTAATACCGAAACATAAGCATAAACAGAACTTACAATGATTTACACTAGTGATCTACATTTCTTTAAATCTCTCAGTGTAATGTCACTTCACTTCGTCACCTGTGATATTCATAAACTGAGTGGGTCAGGTTGGGAAACCTAGTGAGTACATACGGTTTTCAACCCACAATAATATAATTATTATGTTCAATCAAACAATCAACCCAATTACCCATCCCCATTATCTTCTTTACTCTTAAGGATTTAACCTAAGAGTCGTCCATCCTGCATTTGTTTATTCCGAAGTCCCTTACTTCCAGGGTTATAGGACTGGCACTAAATCCATAGCTGCCAATGTTCGTTCATAAAGCACTAATTCCATAGCTGCTATAGTCTATTCATCGGGTACTAAATCCGTAGCTACCAGTCTTTATCTAATAGGTACTAAGTCCATAGCTACCAATGTTCAACAGGTACTAAGTCCATAGCTACCAATTCCTACAGGTACTAAATCCTTAGCTACCAGCGTCTAACTAATAGGTACTAAGTCCATAGCTACCAATTCCCAACAGGTACAAAATCCATAGCTACCATCGTCTAACAGGTACTAAGTCCATAGCTACCGGTGTTTGTCCCATAGGCACTAAGTCTATAGCCGCCAACGTATACTCACGTCATCTTCTATCTCTCATCATTCATCTACCCATCTCATACCCAACATATTCGTATATATAAAATACGTATACTGTTTAAATCCTTTAAAACATGTATAAAACGTTCATCCAACATAGACAGCAAGTATTCAGATAATATGCACACATAGCACGTAGTTTATATAAAATACTTCATATCTATGTGTAAGATGAAAGGGACTATGCATTCACCTGAGTAGGTGGTGACTCAGCACTCGGACAGCGCTTCGATACTCTCAAAACGATATTCCTTCGAAAAAAACCTAGTACCAATACCACTAGGGTTTAGTCTAATGATAACCGCGACAAATTAATTAGTCTGACTATTATTAAGCATTAATAACGCTCAATATAACTCATAATAATAGCCCAAATAATTATTTTAAGGACCTAATAACATTCCTATAATTATTTGAAAGCTATATTAAAAATTGCGTAAGCATAGCACACTTACAGCGAATTTTATCGAAAACCGGGACTTAATTGGAGCAGCGTTTCGAAACCGAAAAACTCCTTTTTCTCGGGACTCCGGGAGCCTCGGGGCTTCCCTAGGGTGCTAAGGGGCTTAACTAGGGCTTAGGGGAATTTATAGCACTTAGAGAGAGAAAGCTTGTAGAGAGAGAAGTGATTTTGGTGTGAAAAATGAAGAAATCTCGGCCTCCTTTTATAGCCCTGTGAGGCCTCGGTACGCTGGGCGTACCTCGGACCTACGCGGGGCGTAGTCATTGGATAAGAGTGTCAGCTTCGCACCAGCTGGCTCGCAACATCGGAAGAGATAAGGGCGAGGGTACGCAGTGCGTACTGGCTTCGGACGCGGGGCGTAAGCGAGGGCGACGTGTTCTTCATCCGAAGCGAGATGTGATCAGTGATGGACGGCCCACATTGCGCCACGTCATCAACTCCTTATCAGCCTTCGCAAATTGCATTCTCGACTTCTAAAAATCATAACTTTCGCATATGAGCTCCTTTTTCGACGTTCTTTATATGTACGGAAACCTTGTGACATACTCTACAACTTGGTTAAGATTATTTATTCTAAATAATCTTTTGTCGAAAAGTCGTTTTCGACCCCTATTGCCTCTAATTTGACTAGCCCGGATCTACGGGCGTTACAAATGGACTTTGGAAGTATGGATCTATGATTTGGAGCCCCTGCATGGCTCGAAAAGCCACTGAATGGATTAAGAACTGAAGCGACTCGGCGAGTCACATGGGTGGACTCGGCGAGTTGGATGAAGATGGGCAGGAACTCGACGAGTTGGAAGAACAACTAGGCGAGTCTGTTGAAGATTGCCTTGGACTCAGCAAGTCTGTTCTTGGACTCGGCGAGTCAAGTCGCGAAACCCCAAACCCTTCCAGTTAAGACTCGGATCAGTGGGTGGAGTGGAGACTCGGTGAGTTGGACAGGACAGAACTCGGAAATCAGTAGACTCGGCGAGTCGAGTCGCAATTGAAAGGGGGTTTCTGAGCTTATGAACTCGGCGAGTCAGTAGGCTGACTCGGCGAGTAGGGTCAACCTGGAAGGTTGACTTTGACCAAGAGTTGACCAGTTGACTTCCAGGGGTATTTTGGGTAACTGTTGGTATTTATTGAGTTCAGTTGTTTGGTGTTGACTAGTGGAAGAGTTCGCGTCGGAGGTTGGAGCAACGTGATCTTATTTCTTCAGTCGACAGTTGCAGGTGAGTCTTCTCACCATACCAATGGGTCTAAGTCACCAAGGCCGGCCCATCTTATGTTGTGTGATATGATAGTTAGCTTTATGCTAGGTGGTGTGCTGGTAGTTATGTGATATTCTAGTTGTCTTTGTGATACTTGCATGGAAGACCATGGGGGTAGCGCATGGCACAATGGTATAAGACCCTGGGGGTAGCCCACGATATCCTTACAGGTTTATGTACGTGTTATGTGTAGATATTTATGCGATGCATGATATGCTATTTGGTCATATATGGTATTTGCAGGGAAGACCCCGGGGGGAGCCTGTGGCATTGGATGTAAGACCATGTGGGGTAGCCGATGGCAGTCCTAGGTGAAGACCATGTTGTTGGATAAGGTGTCTAAGTCCATAACTATTTCTGATAAATACTTGACCCGACCCGGCATGGTCCATTTGGGTTGCATGGCACCATGCAATTGGATAAACTAAATGAGAGAAATAACACATATGGTTTATTAATATATTATAAGTTCTAATATATTAATAATATTATTTAATTAGTTTTGATCAAGAATTAATTTAGAATTAATTAAGTGATCAAAAGAATAACTAATTAAATATATGGGTAGATTATGTAAATCTTCTAGATCTTATATAGTGGGCTAAAAGGCTCCATGGATTATCAAGTTGGGTTCCACCCATAGGATGCTCCATGGAGTTAACCCCTGGATTGAGAAATGAAGAGTCATGTTACATTAGGGTTTTACCTAATGCAACACACTATATAAGGACCATGTCTCTCCCCAAAATCGGCTACACTACACTAGTGATACACAAGTGAAACAAGAGGGCTTGGCCGATTTTGAGTGTGTTAAAGTATTCTCTCAAGTTTATACTTTGCATTTGGTGTTGTGTGAAGCATTTGAGGCATCACACTTGAGGTGCTAGGCTCACAAGGTTTCAAGGAACACTACAACAACAAGGTATGTAATTCCATCTATTATTCAAGTTAAGAATTGTTCCCCATGTATGCTAGATAAGATCATAGCCTTGGAAATCAACTTTGCATGATAATTAGACAAACATAGATCCATGGTTATTAGGGTTGCATGTACACTTAGGAAGTGTTAGAATGCTCAAAACCCATCACTTGTGGGGTAGCCCATGGCATTGGATGTAAGGCCATGTGGGCTAGCCCATGGAAGTCCTAGGTAAAGACCATGTGGGGTAGCCCATGGAAGTCCTAGGTAAAGACCATGTGGGGTAGCCCATGGCACTATTACATGTTTTATATATGCAGGGCTTATATGATATATGGTAGCTTTTATAGCTAACAGTATATATGATATGTGTGTAGCTTTTATAGCTAACAGGATATGTGATATGTGGTTTGTGTGAATGGTATGCTCTGGGAAATTCACTAAGCTTCGTGCTTACAGGCTTGTTTATGGTTTCGGGTATCATCGTTTTGGAAATGAAGAGCTCGGGTTGATCACAGTGCACACACCTATGATTTCCGCAATGAGTGATTTTGGGATAAACTCTGATAAACGATTTGATTGGCTATGATTTGATTGTTTGAATTAAATGGTATCAATGTTTGAGTTATATTAAAAATGAATTTTTTTTCCTGATTTTTAGGATGTTACAAATATCACAATTAAGCTCAGGGATGTATGGTCAGTCCTGGGAATGTCATAGACTGATCAACTATGTTGGTTCGAGGAGTGATTAGCACATGCCCAAGAATGGTTGTGATGGGGCGACAAGTCTAAAAACTTACCAACACTACCACAACAAGAACATTAGGACAAAACATAAGTCTAAAATACTATAGGAGTATTTTGTGTTACTATAATTACTTACTTGAGAACTAAAAAGGATCTTCATTACTAAGTCGATAGTTGCTAAGTGGATACACCAAGGTTATATGTAACTAGGATGTCATAGACTTAGAATCTGTGAATTTTTGCTTTACCCCTGTTCCTCGTGAATTTGGAGTTAAGGCCACTTATTCGAAGGCCTATCCTGTTTTGATTACATATAACTGGTATGCACTTTAAAATTAGTGATGTAACTAATGAAGATTATCTAATATTATCTAGATAGTTCGTCTAATAATTATTTCCTTACCCCAATTCTCGTGTAGATAACATGGCTGGACTCCATCCCCACGGCAACCCGTACCTTCCGAACGAAGGCAATGTTGGATGGTTTGGAGAAGAACTAGAGGATGATCATCCAATCCCTTTGAATGATCACCATGCTGGAGACCTTTCGGATGATGCTAACTCCGAACCCAAAGTTGAGAACCTACTCTGATGGCTCCCAACCCAATTCCTAACCCTCGTCCGACTTTTCATGGCCCGACGCCTCCTTGGGTAGCATGCTTAGAAACATGGAGCGAAGAGCAAGATCAACCTATGCCATTTAATGGAGACCAAAGCTTCTACAAGTTAAGCGAAGGAAGCTCAGCAGACAGAGTTCTGCCAATCCTGGTCTGTAGAGTTGCCCGAAACGAGATTCAGGGCAGGACAACTCTCCATCGTATCGCAGAGGTTGATGCCAATGCCAGAATGCATACCATCCGCAACAATTGCCTTGAGCACACTTATGAGAGATCTGAGAGAGACCATGAGACCCTGCTACAAGCACTAGCTAAAACACGAGCCAAAGTCATAAAACTCCGAGTACGCTAGAGGGTGTACGAAAGACACCTGCTTGATATGGAACGTCAACTAGCTGAACTAAGGGTTCACCATAAGGGTAACTGTCACCAGTAGGAGATGCTATACTTTCTTCTTTGTTTTAAGAAATCGTTTTCCTGTCTATGCCCTATGTGTCACTTTTCTATGTAACTATCTTGTACTGTAGGTACTTTTATTTAGGCCTTTATGCTATCAAAGACTTTTCTACTCCGGATGTGATGTAAGACCTACTACAAGGTCAATTTTCCCAAACTTATTACATCTTAAACATCGATGATATTGATAGTCGGCTAACTTTCGTGTCACTTTTTGTTCAAATACTTTCATCATACCTTCATTGGAGTCTATCCGAAACCCCATCTAGTCAAGTTATTGGACTATGGTAATTTAGCTCCAGGATCATTCCCAATGCTCTTTCAAAGGTTGGATCATGTTATTCACCAACCAATGGTACCCGGGTTTGAACGAAAAACGTCATGAGACCATTCTACGAACTTACTTCTACTCTGTACTAGGACTGCATCATAGGGATGTAGGTCAAACCTTCGAGAACATACTTCTACTCTTTACGTGAACGATCGAGATACATTTGGGTTCAATGGTAGCATTTACTAGGAATTCTAGTTCATTAAAAAGGATTCGTAAGAAGGTTATTATTATGATTTCCTCACTTATACATTCCCAAGTTATATATAACGAAGACCTGGTAGACAATAGAATGTGAGATTTCTAACTTAGTTTCTTTTCCTCGTTTGGATGTGAAACTAAAGTAGAATCACACATTTTACTATCCGCCCAATCTTGATTATATCATAACGTGTATAAGCTAAGTTTCATGTATAATAACTCATCTCTTAGTTAGAATCAAAATAATGTAGGTTCAATCATATTAGCTCTTGAACTCCTTTCTTTCGTGTTACAGAAACATGTCGTCATCCGGAAATAGTCAGCCGAACAACGGAACCCCTATCCTTCATATCGACACCGCATTACAAGCCGCGGTAACAGCTATCGTGACAGCTTTCCTTGCACACCTCAACTCTGACAACGCAAACAAGACTGACAAAGGAGTTGACAATTCCGATCGTTGTACCGATCCGGGAAGCCAACAAATAGTAACAGTCACGGACTTGCAAAGCTGTAAAACCGAGAAGAAGAAACGAAAGCGCCAAGCCCAAAAGGAGCGCAAGCGATCCTAAAGACTTGTCATGCAACAACAACAAGTGGCAACTCCTACCATTTCAGCTCCGATCAGACCATACGAGGGAAAACTTCCGAAGTGTAACAAGTGTAGCTTTCATCACAACGGGGCTTGTCACGAAATGGAATGCTGCAATTGCTACAAATTAGGGCACCATGCCCATAGCTGTGGAGCACCGACACGACCCATCACTCAAGTACCTGACATCGGAGTCAGCTCTGCATACCATAGTAGTGGTGAAACCGGACACTATAAAAGGAAATGTACAAAGTGGATGAGCAAAGAAAACACTCGTGTCCACATAACTCTGACTCGACACCTCATTTCCACCGCCGATGTTGGTGCTAACCAGATATGTCACCAATGCGGTGAAATTGGACACCTCAATAAGGATTGTCCAATAACAAAGAACTCTGGAGCAGCCAGGAAGATACTAAGGATCACTGCCGCGGGAGAAACTACCCTGGACCCACGTTAAAGTATTTAAGGCGTTCGTTATAACAGACTCATAAAGTGTTTAAAACTAGTGCAACTCGAGTCTTATCTTTTGCGAGATCCTGTCGGTAAAGGGACCCTCGTGCGACGTATACTTATCTTTTGTAGTATACCTTGTTCTTAGCAATAGTCTTGTAGTTAATCTAAAGTACTGTAACTCTAATAAAGGTTGCACTATTGTGTTTTGTCTATAACGCCTTTATGATCAAATCTAATGTCGTTATTTCTAAGTGAGTCCGATATTATCATACAACTTGAGTCCATTCGATCAGCACAATACCAGTTTCTTGTGCACATCTCTTTCTCCGAAATCGCCTTTCTAGCGAAGCCGTCATTTCAGAACTCCAAAGTACTCATGCATAGAGTACCTCATGTTTCTTATCCTTTCTGAAGAAACCTCAGCAAACCTCCCTGAAGTACCACTCGTACAGTACGTCAAGTTCAATCCAAAGACCCATACGGCTGATCTATTGCAGAAGAATGTATACACAAGGGTGGTATATAATCAAGGTTCTACAGGTTTAGAATTAATGATTCCACTTTAACTTCTTCTCCTCGTTGGGATGTGAGCTTAAAGAAGAATCATTGATTCGACTACCTTTTCAATCTTAATTATATACGACTCGTATACACGAGACTACCTTTTCAATCCATTTAGAGGTTGTCTCCCTTACATTGTTGGTTTTGCTTAATGGTTACTTGAGATAGATTCTTCTGTCCACGTCGGTTTTTCCTTTGCCTTCTCGGGACGTATGCGGCCTCTAGTGTGGCGACAGCCTCGCGACGTTGTGCTTCGGGGTTGTAGGCAATGATCGTGGCCGATCCCGAGCTGGTGCTGAATTTTACTATGCCATGGATTGTTGACGGTATGTCCTGGAACTGGAAAAGCGTTGGTCGTCCGAGGAGCATGTCCGTATCAGATAGGTGGTTTATTACTGAGAATTGTGTTACTCTCGTGATTCTCTCCTTCACATCCTGACTGAACAAAGAGATTTGCGGTGCCTATTGGCTGTAACTGGTGACTTGTGAATCCCATCAGTGGCCCTTTGATTGGTTATTTCAATCCTTCTTTCCAAGGGTTTGGAAGCTCGCAGAAGCAATGCTTATAGAGAACGTCTGCGTTGCTGCTGTTATCAATTAGTACTTGATGAATTTTCATTTGGCATACGTAGGCGGTTATTATGAGCGGGTCCCTGTGGTTCCACCTAGGTACTCTAGGGTCTTCCAAAGAGAAATTAATGTTGAGGGTGTTTTTTCGTACTATTGAAGTGGTATTTTGATAACATGGGTAATTCTGAAAAAAAAAAAGGAAAGAGACATGATCCTATAGATGATACACAACACATTCGGAGTAGGGGCGTGATGCATCAATTTGACATAAAATGGCACAATACATTGTTAATTCATGTAAGGTCAATGTAATTTCATTTGATATGAGACACATGGATGTAAGATGCGACGCTGCAATAGTACAATGTTGTAATATAATATAAGAACACAACATTGTTTGGGAATGTAACACATCTACTAGAAATCAAAGGTGAATTCTCTTTGAATTGAAGTTTCCTTCAATATCCATGGTGAGGTTGTTAATCACAAATTTTGGTATAATATGCTTAGTAGGAAGCAACAAAATATGATAGTTTGTTAGGGTGCAAAGTCACTCTTGGATGTAGTGTTTTAGGCTTTCCTCTTTGTATGTGTAAATAGGTTGAGTCTTTCCTATAAATAGGAAGTGAGTGACTCCCATTATGTAAGTGAATCCATTTTGGAGTGTTAGACTAGAGAGAGAAGCTTTGTACAAACCCACTTGTATATTCTTTCTAGATCTAATAAGAGCTTACAAAGATTTATTTACTCCTTGTGTTCTTGATTTTACATGATGATTCACTAGATCTTTCTAATTCCGCACATGCCATCATAAGCAACACCACTACAATTGGTATCAGAGCGGGTGTTCTTGATTTGATCAAGAATTGATCCTTGATGGCTATTTTGATTTGGTGATTCTTCATATTCTTATTGATCTTCGTGTTTAGAGAGTTTTTGGATTCTAGAAATCGAATTCATCTTTGATTCTATTCATAATTCGATTTTCTTCACTAGAATTCAAGTGATTTTTACTTTCTCTCTCTAGAAAACCCATTCAAAATCACTTTCTCTCTCTAGAATTCTTCAAGTTTTTGTGATCATGGTGGATTTGCCATATGATTCTTGGATTGTGATCATTGAAGATATCAAATACAAAGTCAATGAAGATCAATTTTATGGGTTGGTGTTAAGCAAATTGATTTCATGGGGTAATATGGTTTCTTATGGAGGTTTGAAGGATGATCATGGAAGCTTGGTATTTCAACCACTTTGTAAGATTGCATGGCTGAATAAAATTGCCTTGTCCATATTAGTTCGTAGTAGAAATCAAAAGGAAGGAGAAGAAAGAGATTTGTTCAATAAGAAATACATTTCTCTAATTGAAAACCCAACTGATCTTCGTGCTCTTAAGTTTGTTGAAGTTCTTGATAATGGAGTTCAATGTGATGTTCAAGAAAAAGGAGTTCAAGTTGATTCTCATGATGAAAAAGTTTTTTGCTCAATTGGAGTTCAAACTGATGATATTTTGTGTTCTTGTGATTCATTTGAAGGAATGATTCCTTATCGGAAGCCGGTGATCCAAGAAAATCACAAGTATCAAACTCCAAAAGATTTGATTCAAACTCACAAAGTTCAAGTTGTGGAAAGCGGGTTTGTTCATGAAATCAAGTCTTCAAGATGCAAAAAGATGAGAAAGAAAAAGAAGAAGAAGATGAATCGGAAGAACAAGCGGGTTTACTCACAAAAATCGTCAAATGTTGTGAAATCGAAATCCGTGAAGCAAATTTGGGTTCCAAAGCAACAATATCCAAATGTTGCATTGAATTTGAAGTCATGTAACATCCCGAAATATCAAGAGTAGAGTAGAAGGGCAAAAAGAGTAAGTTGGGAAAGAGTGACTCGGCGAGTCCATGGTTGGACTCGGCGAGTACAGTCGCGACTGGGTCGCATGTTAAGTAGCCGACTCGGCGAGTCAGTAAGGAGGACTCAGTGAGTAGGCGCTGAGTGGAGAAAACCCTAATTCCCGGGGTTGAGCCCTATATAAAGAACATAACAACCCACTCTCAGCCTCTTTATTCATCCTCAAGTCCAGAAACCCTTAGTCTTCGTGTGTGAGAGATCATATCTCATTTGGGAGCTTGAAGGAGGTGTTTGTTGAAGAATTTTGGGAGTTTGAAGGCTTGGAGCAAGGGGCTTTGCTTGGATTCGAGTTTCATTGCAGTTGGGGCGTTCCTTGGAGGTAATATCTCGTTCTTGGGCTGTTGTTATGTTGTTTCTTCATTTTGGGGTTTGTGGGAACTTGTCTATGGATGTAATTGGAGTCTAGAGGTTAGATCTGAGGTTGCTACCTCAGATCTGGTATGGAGAAGGATCAGAGAGCATGAAAGTCCCTGTGTTGGAATGTTTTGTGGAGCCATCATGTCCCAAACCCTAGCCCAATGTGCAAAATGCATAGATCTCTTGGGATTCACGTAAAGTTTGCCACTTTACGTGATGGATGAGTTGTAGGAGGCTAGATCTATGTTTTGGATCAATTGCATGGTATGGAATGCTTCTGTATGGATTCTGACCGGTGGTACTCGGCGAGTCACACGGGTGAACTCGACGAGTTGCTTGAAGATGAGCTGGGACTCGACGAGTTGGAAGAACAACTCGGTGAGTCGGATGAAGATTGTCTGAAACTTGGCGAGTTGTATGAACAACTCGACGAGTAGGTTGATGATAGCCTTAGACTCGGCGAGTCTGTTCTTGGACTCGGCGAGTCTTGTCGAAGAGTCCCAATATTTTCTGGTTGAGTCGAGAATCGGTGAGTCAAAGGATGACTCGATGAGTTGTGTGCGAGTGGACTCAAAGTTGTTGGACTCGGCGAGTCGCGGGGTGACTCGGCGAGTTAGGTCGCGGACTGGGGAAGTTCTGAGCATGGGAACTCGACGAGTCGACGGGTTGACTCGGCGAGCAGGGTCAACCAGGAGGGTTGACTTTGACTGAGGACTTTGACTTTGACCATGAGTTGACCGTTGACTTTTAGGGCTTGGTCAGCGATGTGGCCTTTGGGCCAAGAGAGGGGTAAAATAGTCTTTTACCCTTAAGAGGGTGCCATGAGAGGGTTGATTCTAGTCTCGAGAGTTATATTCATGAGAGTATATGCCTTACGTGTTAGGCGGTGGTGAGTTCGAGATTCAAGTGTGAGGATATTTGCTTTCTGCTTGCCAGGTGAGTCTTCTCACTATACTTTACCTTGAGTAGGTAACCAGAGTTATGTGATAGAGTATTTGTATGCTATGTATGTTATGTGTTGTACTGCATTATTTCTATGTGATTTATGTTGTGCATGTTTTCAGAGTTGGAACCGGAGGGTTCCTAGAGTCAGAACCGGAAGGTTCACAGAGTTAGAACCAGAGGGTTCACAGAGCAGGGTCCACGGACCCACAGAGTTATAGCCTCGAGTGGCTAATATGTGTTATGTGTGGTATTTTGGGGAACTCACTAAGCTTCGTGCTTACAGTGTTTTGTTTTATGTATGTGTTGCAGGTTTCTTTCAGGATCACGGGACGGCACCGGCTTGATTGTACACACCAGAGAAAGTGTCATGTTTTGAGGATCCTGGTTTTCTATACAAGTGAAAATGGAGTCATGTTTTGTAATTCGATTATGAATGAGATTTTAAACAAGTATTGCTAAGAATTAAACGACTATTTTTAAATGAAAAATTGTTTGAAATTTTCGGAGTTACAAGTCAAAACCCAAAAGTGTTGGTGGTTCTTTTGAAGCTGTTCTTGGATCATTGAAGAACATGAAGAACACGAAGAACGAGTTGTACATCTTGCATGGTGGGTGGTACAACGTTCGATTTGGAGATTTCCTCATTCCGACAAAAGAACCAAGATCTTCCAAATATGATTCGTTTGTTGAAAATGGAACTAGATTCGTCAAAAAGGTATCTCAAATTCTCAAATGGATTCCAAAACGTCCATGATTTCGATTCGTATTTTGCGTTTTTCATTTTTTGATCGATTTGCCTCATTGGATCAAATCCGTTTCAAACCCCATTGATTGATCCAATAATTTTTGTTTAGATCAAAATCCTCAAAATCAATATCATATTCTAACATTTTTTTTTTTAATTTCAAAATGTTAATAATCATTCGAAATTAAAACGAATTGAGCACTGTTCATATGATGTAAATTTTGAAGCCCAGCCCAAACAAGAATTGTTTACTGTTCATCATTCAATTTCTTATTCGAATCCCAATCAAATCATTTGATCAAGCCCTGCCAAACTCAAATGTCTAATATTGTTCGTGTGTAATCATTTTGAGCCCAAGAAAATATCCGATCGTTCTTATTCACTGATTGAATCGGAAATTTTGACTTGCGAAGGCTCAAGACAAATTAGCTTTCGATTTGGTCTAGAATCGATGTCGATTTCATCTATGTCATATCTTCATTAGAGTTGTTTGAAAATCGAGTCCTAATACTATTGATTGGAGTTAGAAATCGAATCACATAATCGAGTTTGAGTTAATCGGTTTTGAGTTTACGCTTGTTGACATCTAATAGTTGAACTCGATTTGGGGTCAATAATTGATTTTGATTTTGTTTGTACTTGGAATGAGTCGATTGAAAAATGAACGTCGATTCAACTGATGTTTGTTGATCGAATTGAAAAAGTTTTGAGAAATTGATTGTTGAAGGATGAAGTCAAAATTAAAGGTCAAAGGTCGATGTTCTGGGTTATCTGGATTGAACAGGTGAAGCGAGATAGTCAAAGCCTGAATCGATTTAAGTAAAAAGTGAGTTCGCGAGTTCGATTGTTGGTTTATGATGTATAAAGCTGAAGAACGAACTGTGAAAGGTCTACCCAAAGGATTGAATTGGGTTTTTGAATGAAAAGCAAAGTTAATGTTGGAGTCGATCAATCGGAGTCTTTGGTGTGATGATCGATAATTTTGATTTGGGAAGGCTAATGATTTTGGATTTTGGAGTCGAGGTCGTAATTGCCTGTTGCTGAGATTGTTTGTTCGCATCTTGCTGTAGTGGATTCGCTAATGAAAATTTTGTGGTTGATGGTCAAACAAGTTTCGCATGTGAACTGGATGATTGGGTTAACGAATGGTTGATTTTGATCGTTGATTTACGAAGGGTTCAAGTTTGGTTTATTGATTTGGTTCATTCTGTGAGTTCGCAAGATTGATTTGTGCGAGTTCGCATCTGGGTCTCAAAATGGTTCGCATATAAGGTTGTGATATGGGTAGTTCGCATCTAGTACCAATTTGGAAGTCAAACAGGAAGTTCGTTCGCAATCTGTGATGTTTTGAAGATGTTCACATCTGGAAGCAAAGTGGAGAAGAAACAGATTATGTCGATTCGCATCCCTGAACTTTCAAAGAAGCAACTTCGCAAATGGGGTCATAAAATGACAAAATTGCAGAATTTCCATTTCATACACCTACAGTTTCGTAATATTGGCAGTTTATACCCAACTTCGCAAATGGGTAATAAAAGCTGAGAAATTGCAGAATTTTCAGTTCTGGTCCCTGCAGTTTGTGCGAATTTACGCTTTATGCCCGGGTTCGCAAATGGGCTAGAGTTTCGCATATTTCACTGTTTTTGGCGCAACGGGTCCCTACAAGTTTCAAAAAGTGACAATTTCTACCCGGTTTTTGAAAAATCTTGCAACTTTCACCCAAAAAGTCAAAATTTTTCATAAGTTGGAAATTTTTTGTGGCTTTTTCGTGATTGTTTTTCCGTGCAAGATTTTTGGTGATTCATTTTTGGTACACATCAAGGGGGAGTATCGTGAAGACTATTCCTCAGGCGCTTCTCATCCTTAGTGGGTTTTATAATCATTTTTTGATTATAAAAAGGGGGAGAATGATGGGTATTCGAAGCTTCTCGGGTTTGTCGAATATTCATTTGCGGATTTGAAGACCGGTGTTACTTCGAGGGGGAGTTTGGTCTTGATCGCGCTAGCTCGTTGGAGATTGAAGCCGAGCATCCAATCCTAACTTTGAGGGGGAGAATGTTAGGGTGCAAAGTCACTCTTGGATGTAGTGTTTTAGGCTTTCCTCTTTGTATGTGTAAATAGGTTGAGTCTTTCCTATAATAGGAAGTGAGTGACTCCCATTATGTAAGTGAATCCATTTTGGAGTGTTAGACTAGAGAGAAAAACTTTGTACAAACCCATTTGTATATTCTTTCTAGATCTAATAAGAGCTTACAAAGATTTATTAACTCCTTCTGTTCTTGATTTTACATGATGATTCACTAGATCTTTCTAATTCCGCACACGCCATCATAATCAACACCACTACATAGTTGTATTGTGGTGATGATTTAAACATGTTTTGCTAAATATTCAATGAGAAAAGATAACAAATTCTTGAAATGGGTTAGTGATAAACATAAACCGTAGAAAATTGGAAGCTATGATTATGATGAATTGGGTTTGTCTCTTAACTAATTAAGTCATAAGGATGACAGTTTCATGGCGTATAATTAAATTGGATGAATGGATTCAGAATTTATGCTAGATTGTCAATAAATGGATTGTATATTTCACATGTTAATAAATTGATTAATCGATTAAGACACGTGAATAAACCAACCATGAAACTTAGAAGGTTGTAGAAATGAATTTAATATTTTGTATTTAATTGATATATATATATATATATATATATATATATATATATATATATATATATATATATATATATATATATATATATATATATATATATATATATATATATAAAGGGTTAGGTTCATGTGAGACGGTCTAATTTTGTGAGACCGTGAGACGCATTTTTTTATTTTATTTTTATTTTTTTAGTTAATTTAAGTTCCGAAAATAATATTTAAAAAAATAATTTTTGGATTTTTCCATTTATTTTGCAATTATTTTTTAGAATATGTACAGTGTAATATTCTATTAGAATATTTAAAAAAGTAATATTCTATTAGAATATTTCACGTATTTTTCAAAAAAAAAAACAACATTTTTTTTTAATTTTTTTTAATTTTTTTAGTTAATTCAAATTCCGAAAATAATATTTAAAAAAAGAATTTTTAGATTTTTCCATTTATTTTGCATTTTAAAATTATTTTTTAGAATATGTACAGTGAAATATTCTATTAGAATATTTCACATATTTAAAAAAAAAACAAGATTTTTTTTTATTTTTTATTTATTTATTTTTTATTATTTTTTTAGTTAATTCAAGTTCCGAAAATAATATTTAAAAAAAGAATTTTTCGGTTTTTCCATTTATTTTGCATTTTAAAATTATTTTTAGATTTAGTCTCACGGTCTCACAAAATTAGAATGGTCTCAAATGAACCTGAATATATATATATATATATATATATATATATATATATATATATATATATATATATATATATATATATATATATATATATATATATATATATATATATATATATATATATATATATATATATATATATCTTGGGTGATAATGCTCAAGATAAGTCATATGTGGTTTTGACTTGTAGAGAGGTGGAAACGGGGAGGGAAACAATGCCTCGAGTCAAGAACTAGTAAATCAAATCTGTTTCAAGGTGAGTAATGAAACTCTAATATACTTGTAGAATTTTGAAATACTTGAGTGATTTAATGTATGCATTGAAATGTATTATAAATAGAAAGATACCACATAATGAGTTTCTTGTGAGGTTATCTAATGAGTAAAACTTACCACATAACAAGTTTCTTGTGGTGTTCAGAAACAACAAGTTGAGGTCACATAACAATTTACCTGTGAAAATACTCAACTTAGTTGGTTAGCCTCATAATGAGTTCCTTGATGGTAATATCCACAAAGTAAAAAGAATTTAATGACATCATAGAGTTGGTTGCTTGAATTTTATGAACTATATGAGTTATTTTGACATTATATTTGAATGTTTTTTTTAGGCTTTGGAATGTTGTTGATGAATTATGTTTGTTTAATCGTTATAGTTGAATTAACCACCAAGTTTTATTGCTTACCTTTTAAGTGTCGTTGTGTTTACAAGACATAACAACCTTATCAAGGGTAAGGCTGTAAGGAAGAGATATAAGATTAGACATATTGTATAGTTTTGCATTGTGTAAGCATACTTTATAATACCTGGCTCAGGTCCAGGTTATAACTATGTTGTATATTTTGATATCTACTTGTAGTATTTTATGTTAATATTAAAATACACAAGATGTCTTCAGAAATAAATAAAATTGTGAAAAAATAGATGTATTAATTAGTTGTCGGGCGTTACATTTCAAGTGTCGAAACAACACTAGCCTCTCACGTATATGTGTATGTACATGATCATGATTCATAAAACTCGTAGATGTACTGAAAATTGATATAACATCATAAAATATGTCCCTATCTTATCAACTCTCTCACATCAAACTATTTACGTGAAACAATATATAAGAACATACAAATAGTTTTCCAAGCACTATGCAATATATAATATAATAAACACATGAAAACCAACATGCAACATCTTATAAATGACATGTGCTCATAACACGAGGCACTCACCTTGATTAGGGATGAGAATCGGTTCGGTTTTTTGGTTTTTCGGTTTTCTCGAATCGGCTTCTTCGGATTGAAATTTATTTTTGTTCAATTCGAAAACCGAACCAAATCGAATTCAAAATCTCTAAACCAAACCGGCAACCGAATTCTAATTCGGTTTGGTTCGGTTTGAAAACCTAGGAAACCAAATATTAACTTAAAAAAATTCAAACATAAATTAAAATATTTTTAATATAGAAACCTAAAATTGCAAACAGAAGGATATAAAGTTTCATACGAAATGATCAAGAAAGTAAATGTGTTAAAATGATTTTTACTTTATTATTAATACTTTTATTTAATATAAAATATAAAATATATTTTTTAATTAATTGATTTATGAAATTCGGTTTTTCGGTTCGGTTTGATTTAAACTTCATGACACCGAAACTTGAACCAAAAAACCAAAATTTCAATTCGGTTTGGTCTCAAACCAAACCAAAAACCGAATTTGAATATGGTTCGGTCTGAAATCGATTTCGATTCGATTTGGTTTTTGGGTTTTTTGGTTCCGAACCAAATAATTTCCATCCCTAACCTTGATAGCCTAGTGTAAGAACTCTCTTACTTGAGTATTTCTTTATCACATATAATAAATTCTGTAAGGTCTTACAATTTTTTTTACGTCCTTTAAAAAACTCTTTGTAAGCCATCGACATATTTCCCAAAAGGTTTTTTTTCAAGGCGTTACAACCTTATTTTCAAGTAAGCCATCGACATATTTCCCAAAAGCCTTTTTTTTTTCCAAGGCCTTACAACCTTATTTGCAAGGTCTAACAACCTGTGTAGAACTAAAATAACACTATCACTGTGTAGAACTAAAATAACAATATTACATGTTAACTCGCCTCGAAACCTATGTACAAACTTATATTAACTCAAGTCATTCAGCAACACAAATTTGGTGGGGATATCATCTCACTGTCACCTTATCACTATACAAAACCATATTAGATTTTTAATTAAAATAAAACATTACTAAATTAAAATAAACCGTGCATTCATTAATTTTTTTTAAAGCGTGAAAATTAAAATAAACTTAAAAAAACATTGAAAAATAAAAGTAATTTTTATTCCTATATCTCATTCGGATGAATTCTTTCATCATATGAAATATCTCTAAGTCTTCGCTATCATAGTCATTAGGCTGCATTTTCAACATCTTCAAATCGACATTCATTCGTAATGACGATTGCATGTCTACGGTTTCTTAGTTCACCCAATTTATTTATCACAACCTTGTTCTCTTGTAGTTGGGCATATAAATCTTTTTTTTTCTCAAAAATGATCGATAATGCTAGAACTTAAATTTTTTAACCGAAACCAGAAGCCACTTTCTTTGCTTTATTTCTACCTACCGATCGACGCATAGGTTGTTCATCTTCAAGATCCACTGCCTCATCATTGATTTCGATGTGTTTTCGACAATCTACATGTTGTGAATATGGACTTCCACCGATATTTATTGACGCTTCGAACCGGATGTAGTTAATTTTTGCGTACATTTCTATTTTGGTGCATCCTTCAACGCTATCCAAGGTTGGACATAGCGAAAAGCTTTGTGGGTTGTTGTTTTTGCATATTGTTCCATGGCAGCGCTAAACACGTCAAAGTTGCTCGACCTTTGTGCAAGTTGGTGAGATTGTTGAAAATTCTCCTGAATTTGGTTCATTTCAACCTCATATCACTTCATTTGAAGAAATTGGATGAGATTTTGATTTTTATTTCCCATTAAATCATAAAAAAATGGTTTGTATTTTTTACCCAAAAACAGCTTGTCGTTTGAACATCTCCAATGTGGGGTATTGGAAACCTGAAATCCAAGCCACTGCTAAATGCATTTCTTCCTTCTTTGTCCAACTCACCCTTCCTTCGGTTTGCAGTTTTAGCTATTTGGGGGTTTTTCCTTTCTTCTTTGATGGCCGGGTTTGCAGTTTTAGCTATTTGGGGGGTTTTCCTCTGCCCCTATATAAGCTCCGCCAATGGTTATTGGTATATGTAAATTGATCGAAAGGGTTGTTGATGAGGTTGCTATTATTATTAAAAAATGGTCTCTATAGGATATGCTATCCACTTTGGAGCAAGTTCATAAAACTTCCTTGTGTTGCTTGTGTTGATTCTATGTTTGTGTATTGATGAGGAGTTGTGTCTATCCCAAAAGCATATTTGAAATTATAGTTTTCGATTTGTTGGTGGAGCGTTTGGATTTCGATCCATGGTATCTTCCGTTTAACAAGATATATGTGTGTATATAGTAGAGGAATAGAAGAATGATGTGAAAACATAAGGTTGTATTATGTTATATTTATAAGTGTAAATTATATGTAAAATTATTTTTTAAAAAGGTAGCTGTTGGGAACGGCTAGTCAACCCAAGTCAAAAGACGCTTCTCCCTACATTAATTGGATGTTGTGCAACGTGGTATACACCACAACCCACCACAACCACGGACTATAATGAGCCACCGAGATGGTGTGTATAGTCGTCGTCGTTGCCACTATGGCCACGAGACCCTTTTGTTGTGTCATTTCGGATGACCTTAGAGATTGATTTTAGTGAATATTATTGTTTAGGATTATAAAAGTTTTCCCATGATCACAAATAGTCCTTTAACTTAGGTATTGAACTAAACTCACTCAAGTTGGACATTTCCTCACATTTCTCTTCCTTAAGAAGAATGTTTAATGACATTTATAAACAAAGTTCAATATGGATAACGCTAAGGTCCTATCACTTAGATTGGACCAATATTAAAATAAGCCGAACAAGTTAACTTAGATCAACACATTCAGTAAACCCAATATATTATATAGGTCCAATACCTCAAATAAGTCCAATATATTAATTTAAATAGCCAAAGCATTATATAGGCCCAATTATTGATGCAAACCCAAAAGAGCTTCCATCAATTGAACTAGTTTTGGTTACGTTCATTAACCAATTGTCCTTCCATCTTCATTCTCGAATTCCATCATACATCAGTTTAAATCTTAAATCATACTAATTACATATTCATTAAAATTTGTTAAACAAAAAAACAACTCATCCGACTTTCAATAGTTCACATTTAATGGTCAAAACTTTTATGTCAAATTATGGATGTTACATATACACATAAACACGGAAAAAACTGCAATACTATGAAATTGTTCTTATTCTTCACTGTCAGATTTGTCAAGTATTATATAAGACACAACTTTTATCAACATTTTCAAACAACTCAAAATGGATTTATCAATAACAAAAAAATATTAAAAAAACATTGCAAAACTAAACAATTTCCAAGTAAAAAAATTCACGCCAAAATTGTTCGTTATATATATATATATATATATATATATATATATATATATATATATATATATATATATATATATATATATATATATATATATATATATATATATATATATATATATATATATATATATATATATATATATATATATATATATATATATATATGAGCTCATTATTTAGTATATAGGGGAGGATTAATGCGAAAAAGCAAATAATTTGCGAAAACACGAAAACAAGAAAAACCAATGATATTGTGTCACCTCAACATTATATTTTGGAAAATAACTCATCCAAACTTTGAAATCAATGATAGTTGAGAAATTATTTCATATTAGCAAATTATGATTTTTAACATTTTTATTATGAAAACATGAATTTAAAAATGATTAAGGACTTGAAAAAAAATAATTATGAAAATCTTCTTTAAATCTATATTACCATAACACCATCCCATGTAAACTTACTATCTTTAATTTATTTCTAATAAATTATTTTTTTATAGTACATGTGTTTGATTTTCATAAGATAAAATCTGTTTTCGGGTTTTCGCAAGATATTTATATTTTCGCATGAACCTATATATATATATATATATATATATATATATATATATATATATATATATATATATATATATATATATATATATATATCAATATTTGTAAAAATAGATTCAATATAATAATATTATTTTTTTTTAAGATGTTCAAGTCTCTAAGCATTAAGTACAACAAATCTTCGATATAGTAATATTATTTTTAAATCGTGCATTTGTATTAGTTAGACTCTTATCTCTTAAACAAATATTCTGTAGATTGAATCGGTCACATTAAACTAGTATTCCCTCACTTTCAACATATTCAAATAAAAAATATGTTATATTCATTGATGATGTAGCTTAAAACCCGTTTTCTCCCAGACGACACCTCCAAACTCAAGTTTAATTCTTCTCTTTTCTTCATCCACCTTTGCTCTTGGCCTCCGAGCACCACACACATACACACGTATAAAAATCCTTCAGTTTCGTGGCTTCCGACGAAAACAACCAGCATGATTTCTATTTTGATTCAGTAAATCAATCGATTCTTTGTGTGTTTATTATAAAATAGGAGAGATTTGGGTATTCTGGATGAAAACCCTAAACCTAGGGCTTTACCGATTCGTAGGGATTTGCTCTGTTTCTGATATTGTTTTCCTTTCTTGCTCTCAATGTTTGTCTTCAAATTTTAGAATTGATTGATGAGCTCACACAAATTTAATTGACGGATGAGCGCTTCTAGGTTCATAATGTGCATCACTATCGACGATGGGCCTGTTAGAAAGACATGTCTCTTAATTTTTTACACCAACAATTCTTTTCATACGGTGATTATTTCATTTAATTTCTTCACAATTTCTCTTCTTATTCAATTGTATGAAATACATTTCAATCGATTTTCCTGTTTATCCCTAATCTCAACCTATCTTATTCATTTCTTCACAATTTCCTTTTTGTCCCCATCGTCAAACTTCGTTTATATGCTTTTCATTTCATTTCTATATAATTTCTTGTGAAGATGGGAGGAAGAATTAGTATAATGATCATATTCTTAATGGAAATTTTCTTATAAAGAAGATTGAAATATATCTATTTGTTTCCATTGTGTTCTAAATATGATTATCTGCCAATTGTATTTGATAATTTCAGTGCCAATGTCGTTGTTAATGGCAGTACTGTCAATCTAGGCTTGTGGGACACTGTTGGTAACCTTCTGAAACACCATTAATCATTTCTATGTTCTTGAACTTCAAGGGTAATATAGACATTTCATTGAACAAGATAGGAAGATTATAACAAACTAAGATCATTGAGTTATCGTGGCATTGATGTCTTCATTCTTGCATTTTATTTCATTAGCAAAGCTAGCAATGCAAACATTTCCAAGAAGGTGAAATCTCTCATGGTCAATTTTACCATTTCACCCTTAAAATACTTTACATTATCTACCGACTAAATATATCTTTTTTTTTTTATTATATTCTTAGTGGATTCCAGAATTAAAACATTATGCCCCTGAAGTCCCAATTGCCAAAATTAGTTATAGTTGTTTCATGAATGATTCAGAATTTGATAATTTGTAGAAGCTAAATTGCATTATTTATTCGTTATATAATGTTATAAATTGGTTAGTTATAAATAACCAAGATACCCTTACATGTTGGTGGAGCAAAAATCAAGAGGTGAAAAACCCGAAAGATCAAGGTATACATCTAACCCTGTTATAAGAATCTTTTTTTTTTTTTTTTCTGTATTTTTAGTTTATTGTAGTATAACTCATTGTAAGATGATTTGCCATTGTTTTTACTGTAATGTTTTGACTGACAGTTATGGTGGGCTAAAAAATTCATCGATGAAACTTTTAATATCTAAAAGTGAATTATATTATAGTGTTTATGGTCGGGGGTATTTAAGCCTATCTGTCAATGTATTTTGATAATTCTATATCAACAAAATAAACTAAATTGTTTTGCATTACATGATTGTTTGGTATTCTATTTTTTTTTCTTTTTTTTTTTGCAAAAAGGTAACCTTTATTTAATTTTATTTTTGTTTGTGCAAAGTTGTATTACGTGGAAATTAAAGCAGGTTCAAAATACAAGCTTCACCTTGAAATTAAAAGCATATTGTCGTACCAAAGCAACTTGAACTCATAATTAAAAATTGTTTATAAAATTTGGTGACATTTGACGCCTAAAGATTTGCATAATTTGCACAAATCAGATATTTAACATATAAAATAACAAAAAAGTAAAATATAAAGCCTACGAATTTAATAAATAAATAAAAATATATGTTATATTATTTAATAACCATATTATATCTATATGTTTACCTTTAACACTGTGATAAAATAATTTCAATAAAAATTTCAAATAGAAACAGGCTTAATATATTGAGTCAACTATTCTTTTTTGTCGTCTTGCATTTCATGTTATTTGGGAGGTGCATTGTTTCCATATAAAAAATAATCGTTGAAACAAATACACTCGCCAAAAAAACTATTCCGGGAAAGGAAACAATTCGTTGCGCAAAACCAATTTGAAAGACAACATGTTTCCGAGAACTAATCAACGAAAGAAACTAATTGCCGAATGAAGCTTGTAATATCCCAAAATTACAAGCCAAAAATTTCATTTTTAAATATATTATTATAAAACCAACAGTATAAGAAAACATCCATAACATTATGTCATGTCAAAACCAAAGTAGAATAATCAAAACATGTTATCGTAAAACAATATCAGAGTGTAATCCCCAAGGATCTCATGTGCGGAAAACATAGTGTGATGCGCTGCGATCCAGCCGGCTCCTTTCCTTTGAAAACGAAGTATCTGAAACCAAAACTGAAAACCATAAGCACAAAGCTTAGTGAGTTCCCCCATCATACCACATACCATACAATCATATAATGAACAGCTAGGAGATACGGGCCTCGCCCACACTCCGCTAGCTGGGAGATACGGGCCTCGCCCACACTCCACTATCTCTGAGATACGGACCTCGCCTACACTCAGCTACTAAACCATAACATACAAGTATATACAATCATATAATGAACAACTAGGAGATACGGGCCTCGCCCACACTCATGGAGATACGGGCCTCGCTCACACTCCGCTAGCTGGGAGATACGGGCCTCGCCTACACTCCACTATCTCTGAGATACGGGCCTCGCCCACACTCAGCTACTATCACATATATCATAACACAAACATACTATCAGACATACCTGGGGTGTCCGAACTACCCTTCGGTCCTAACAACCGAACTTAGGGACTATTCCCCTCCTACTACCATTATCACATATAACATATCATGTCAGCATATAAACATATCATCACATATTGTCAGACATATCTGGGGTGTCTGACCTACCCTTCGGTCCTAACAACCGAACTCTACTACTATCACATATAACATATCATGCCAACATATAATATATCAGGTAGTATCAAACCTAAATAATATCACAAAGACAATCATCTAACATACAACTCCTATTGGTGGGCTGACATTGTGGCCATAGACCCACCACTACTGGAAGGTAACTCACCTCACACTGCTGAAGTCCCGAAGACATAATCACACATTTGCTGAAGTCCCCAGACTCGACCCCAGCTGCTGGCTGACAGATTCCCGAACTGTCAACACCAAAATAACACTCAATTAATAATTGGGTCCCCATACATAACCATAAGTACATTCTTTGGGTAATTACTATATTACTCCTAGCTTGGCTTATTCAAGCCCAAGGCCCAATCCAAATATTAGCCAATTTATTACATTGTTGGGCTTTTAGGTCCATTAGGGATTTATTGGGCCTATCAAGCCCACTAAAATATTATTATTAAATAATTCATTGACCATAACATACTTTTAAAACCCATCATAAACACTGTCATGCACAAAGCTTGTGTGACTATTAGTTAAATTAATGGTTATATAATTTTCCCAACTCTATAAAAGTATAGTTAAACCCAAAAGTATTTCAAATTAGCTTTCATGACATAAATTTGGTTGACCTTTACAAATTCACTAAGCTCCATTTATTTTCTTCAAAATATCATTTAATCGTGGAATGAGACAAGCCAAATTCTGAAATTGGCATAATTGGTCCCGAGGGTTTGATCAGGTGGCGATTTTTACCCTGATTTAAGATTCTTATGACAAAACAAGTTTTGGAAAATACGATTTAACCCCTGGCTAGAAATCCCTTACAAATAAAGTCCAAAATTTACCAATCAGCCCCTCTTCTACAAATTGTTCTCAAATGAAGTCTATATGTTACCATTCAGCGCCTAAGCTTCCAAAATCTCTTCAATTTGAGTCCCAATAATTCACCACTTAGTCCCTGCCTTCAATAATACTTACAAATTAAGTCCGGATTTTACACTTCAATCCCCGAAACTCTAAATCATGCCATTCGCCTCCCCGAAACCAACGATAAATTTATGTACTTTATGGCTACTATTCATCCATTAATTTTATCTGTTTGTTTATTTAATAAACGGGGTGTTACAAAGCTATTCCTTGCGCTAGCTTTGCGGTTATTATATTCAAAGTAATTATTATGTTATTGTATGCATAAATGTGGGCCAATCATTTTACTTATTTTAAGAAAGTGATTAATACATATTATTGAATTAAATCTAATTGAAAAATACCATCTAATTTAACTAGAAGACTATTTTAGTCAATTAATATATATTTAATAAAGGAAATTTTACATATTTTAAGTGATCATAGATTTTATTAATTTTAAAAATCCGATTTTACGAATTATAAGGTTTTAATTCGAACATTCTGACAGAATATGTTTGAGTATGTTCAAAAATAAAAATATTCTTGAACCATAAACTAATAAAAATATTTTTGAACATATTTCTTGATCATGACTTTAAAAATTTCTTATAGAATAACAAAATTATCGAACCATCAATTGAAGAATTAAAACAAAAATTACATTAATTCTTATAAAATACATGTAACAATTGCTAAGAATTACATTTATTGTTAAAGAATAAAACTAAAAAAACTTTCAAATCTGAAAAAAAAACATCAAAATCTAACAAATACACTAATACATTCTAAAAGAATAATGTTGTAAGAGGCGTCGTTCAAATTTCGTGGTCCGTTCTACAAGCATCAGCTTCTGTGGAAACAAATCCAATGAATAAATTGGTGAGAAAATATCAATATTCCATACCAACATAATTGTAATTCGTGATTCCATTATGATAGAATTGGAATTCATTTACCAATAATTATATTAATTCGGGGAATTCTAACAGAATATGTTCATGATTATCATAAAAAACATTCTTTTTCTGATAGAATACTATAAACGAAGAAATACCATTCAGTTGAAGCATTTTAGCGAGCGCTTGGTGTGCATCAAAACAAATTTCAATTTCTTGTAAAACTTAGACAATCAGAACAAATTCCCAATTCACCAAAAATATTACACCTTGAAAGAATTAGACAATAAACCTAAACACATCCAAAATTTCTTTGATTTCTGTAAAACAATCAACCCAAAACATCCATTCTATATATTGAAATCAAATCAAATTAATGAAACCCATTTGAAGATTAAACGTCATTGGTTTACAGTAAATCAATCTAAAGTACACCTGCAAACAAGAACACGTTTGTGTTTCCTTTCCTTCCCTGCCAAACACCCAATCTAAACACCCATTGGTTTCTATCAAATGAAACAAACGCAAACACCCCGATGATTTCTATCTAACGGTCGAACAAAAAGGAAAGGGAAGAGAACCTGTTACTGATTGGAGCAACACCCCTCACAACCCCTCTTCTTCTTCCGTCGAGCAAACCCACCGAGGCTCCCGACTTCTTCACTTCTGCTGATTGCGACACCCCACCATTTTCCTTCGTCCCTTCAACTTCGTCAAACCACAAAGATGACCTCCCTTGTCACCGATTGAAATCGCTCCTCCTATATCCACACCTCTGATTCGGAGGAGAAAGAGCGAAATCTCGCTGCCTCGTGCCTTCCTTCCTTTGGTTCGGCCAAAAACTGGAGATGGTCACTTAGTTCGATCGATTACCACCACCAAGACCACCTCTGTTCGATGCTTGATCGCTCGATTCTTCCGTCTCCCAATCGATGAAGAAGACGATGAAGGTCAACCCCATAAAGGGTCGTTAGTGTCGATGGATCCCTCACCCTTGTAGTTAATCAATCACCATCGACCCACCAATCTCCCTAATTTGGCGGCAACAACAAATGATGGTGGTGGCGATCTTCTGTTTTGGAGCTAGGGTTAGGGAGGATCGAATGGGATAGAATATAGTATTGTTTATTATTTTAAAAAGGAATAAAGGTAGGTCAAAGTAATTACCATAATTATAGGAGTGTATTTGTAGAAATTATTTATCAAATTACTAAATTATCCTTATTTATTTATTTGTTTGATTATTTATTTATTTTTTAAATTTTGATTGGCCCACATTTATGTATACATTAACACAATAATTACTTTAAACACATGAACCTCTCTCTTTCTCTCTCTCTCTTTCTCTCTTTCTCTCTCTCTCTCTCTTTCTTTCTTTCTCTCTCTCTCTCTCTCTCTCTCTCTCTCTATATATATATATATATATATATATATATATATATATATATATATATATATATATATATATATATATATATATATATATATATATATATGGACTGGTTCAAATGAGAAGTGAAAACAAAAAAAGTTAAGAACCCTAAGAACTCCAAGTTCATAGTTATTAAACATGTGAATACTTATTAAATATGTAAAAATCCTTATTTTTTATTTTTTGTCTTTTTTGGTGAGAAAATGGCAAAATCGTTATTTTTATAATCTAGTATTTGCATTCCTATTTTAACACAAATTATGTAGATAATACACAATTTAATACAATCCATTGTAGTTTAATAAACAAAATTTACAACTTAATACAATATATTTTACACTAATTCAAAGATTCAGAAAAGTCTAACCAAAACTTTATCACCATCACCACCTACCACATGCCGCCAATAACCATTTGTGTCACCATTGCAACCATGATTCCTTCTAAATCTGATATGTATATACAATTATGCATTGACAAGTTAAATACTACATTCACAATTTAATATTCACTCATTTTGTTTTTATTGCAAAACAATAAAAACCATTAGATTCTTACATATTTATACAACACAAATAATAAATATATTCACAAGAAAATTAATAAAAACATTGATACATAAAAAATTTCATATTTTAACACAAAATTTATAAAAAAATTCACAACTCAATATACTAAATTCACAGTTTAATACAGTCAGCTCACAGTTTAATATACAAAATATACAACTTAATACAATAAATTTACAGTTTAATAAACAAAAATTTTTCATTCACATCCATATTCTCAACTGAACACTTATATTTATATATTCATATATTGAGGCTAATGTTTTTTTTTTTTCAGAGTTTAATTTACACAATATTCAGTATTTAAATATTATGTACTTTATTAAAAAATTAGAGAAAATCATATATATGTATAATGTTTATTTCATCTCATTGTTTAGAAGCAAACATAAAATTCAAAAATAAAATAAAAATAAAATAACAATAAAAATAATTCAAAGATTAATATAATCAATTCACAGCTTAATACAGTCAATTCACAGCTTAGATACAATCAATTCACATTTAATACAATAAACTCACAATTTAATACACAAAAATTATACATTCATAACCATATTTTTAACTTAAAAGTTACATTTATACCTTGATATTTGGAAGTTAGTGTTTTTTAAAGTGTATCTTACATAATATTTATAGTTCAAATTTTATGTATTTTATTCAAAATTGGGGAATACTAGATTTATGTACATTGCTTCTTTCATCTCATATTTCAGAATCAAACATAAAATTTATAGCAAATTAACAACTGAAGATAGTCAATTCACGACTTAATAGTAAATTCACATTTAATACACAAAAATCACAGTTTAATATAAAAAACTCACAGTTTAGTACAAAAAAAAATATATATTCACAATAATATTCTCAGCTTAAAACTTACATTTCAAGAATTTGATTTACAATTTAATAAAAATAGTTTATGAGTCTCATTTAGAGAATGCACCACAAAAATTCACAATTTAATAGAGGATTTCTTGACTCTCATTCACAGTTTAATAAAGACAATTCAGGACTCTCAATCATAATATTCACAAATTAAGAACATACCTGATTTTGTTGAAACTTTCATCAAACACCTTTTGTGCCCCATACAAATCATATCTGATGTAGATATGATTAAATGGTGGAACCACTGCTAGCCACCATGAGATGCTTTGTACAAATCAGATCTGAAATGACACAAAACACATAAGATCTAATCGGATCTGAGAAATTAGTGCGTCTTTGACTTTAGATCTGAAAGGTTGATGGTAATTTGTGGCTTTTCCGACGATCTAAGGTTGTAGAACCACTGGTGGACAACATGAATGCTTTGTATACACCAGATATATACCTGAAATTGCACGAAACACATCATATTTGATAAATCAGTGTCTTTGACTTAAGATCTAAAAAGCTAATGGTTGTTGATGATTTTTTTGGTGATCTGAGGTGAGGAATCGATGATGGTGTAATAGATCTGATGTGGTGGTAGAACCAGTACCAGACAACAATAGAAGGAAAGATCTTATTAAAAAAAAATAACTAGATCTTACCAAAAAGCATCAGAAGGCGATAGAACAACCACCAATCACCAGAGAAGGCGATTTTTTGTCATTTCTTGTCAGATCTGATCACAACAACACTTTTTTGGCTTCAGATTTGCTCCGGTGAAGTTGGCTGCCGGAAAAACTTAACGAAGCATAAAGCACATGTATGGATGAAGGTGGAGACGAAGTAGATCTGAAGGGAAAGGAGGATCCTCACCAGAAGTTCAAAGATCTACAGTAGAAAAACGTAGATCTAGAGATAAATATCGTAGATCTGAGGCAGAAATTGAAGATCTGGAACCGATAGAAGCTTGTACATTTGATGGTGGTAGTTAACCAGTGGTAGGAGACGGAGGAGTAGGTGGTGCGGCGGTTGACGATAGATCCGAAGCTGAAACAGCTTCATGAGGTCGTCTTTAGTGGTGGTTCCAGATCTGGGAGACGTTGTGCGACCGGCGACAACGTCCGTCGATGTGTAGCTGTCGTCGACGGTGATGTTGACGTTATCAGATTTGAAGAAATCGCACAAAAAACAACATATCTGATCCGATTAGGGTGACGTCGACGTAGATCTAGAAGTGTTGGTTGCAGATCTGAAGGCGGTATTTCTAGATCTAAAGGTGGTGGCTCTAGATCTGAAGGCGTCAGTTCCAAATCTGAAGATGGCAGTACCAGATCTAAAGTCGTGGTCTACCGTCGATGATATTCTCCTGGTGGAGGTGGTGCCGACGGTGACAATGGCGGGAAGAGGCGGCAAGGGTATGAGAGAGAAATAAAGAGTAAGTGAGAGAGTGAGTGATAGAGAGAGAGAGAGAGAGGTAAGAATGTTTGAGTTTGAATAATTGGTAATGGTAAATCATTTTTAGTTTGTAGTTTGTATGTTTATAATGTAAAATGGAAATTGACAAAAATACCCTTAATGAAAGGGTTCTTAGAGGTTCTTAACCGTTCTCATTTGAGCTTTTTTTTTCTCTCTCTCTCTCTCTCTCTCTCTTTCTCGCTCTCTCTCTCTCCCTTTATATATATATATATATATATATATATATATATATATATATATATATATATATATATATATATATATAGGGTGCGGTTCAATAGAGAACCATAATTAACAAGGACCCAATCCTGAGTGTCGGAAATCATAATGATCAACGACCAAGGAAATATATATACACTTGTACATTTGACGCACACACACCAGATTATACCAAAAAATCACATCCTTACCAAAAAAGCCACCTCTTTTTTTCGTTTAAAATTTTTTTAGGCTACATTTTTTATCGAAAAAAAACCGAGTGTACCGTTGTTCTCGATTTTTTGTCCTCTTTCCATAGAGATACATGTTGATATATAAAAACGATCTTTTTTCTTTGAAAAAAACCCACTTCATTTTGTTAGTTTTTTCAATATTTAAGTTTATTTTTATAAAAAAAAACTAATTATACCATGAGTATTAATTTTTTGTACTTTATTAATAAACATCAACACCGACTAAAAAAAGACCTCGATCAGTGTAGATTCACATTGTTAATCTAAACTATAAATATTTCAATTTTTAACATTCACAATGTGAAAAGCTCGATCAGTTCAGATTCACATTGTGAATCAGATTTACTATTATGTACACTGTGAATCTGAGAAGATTCACAATATGAATCTGAACTGAAATATCAATTTTTTTTAACATCAATATGAATCTATGTTTAACAAGTATCAAAAAGTATGAATTTTGACATATTTATTAATTTTTTTCTATAAAAAAAATAAACCCACTTTTCAACAAATAAAGAAAAGAAGTGGGTTTTTTGAAAAAAAATCATTTTTTTATATATCAATATGGATCTCTATGGAAAGAGGACGAAAAATCACGAACAATAGTATATTTGTTTTTTTTTTTTGATAAAAAAACATGGGCTAAAAAATTAAACTAAAAAAAGGAAGTGCGTTTTGTTATAATCTGGTGTATGTGCATCCATTGTAAAAAAGGAAGTGGGTTTATATATATATATATATATATATATATATATATATATATATATATATATGTATATATATATATATATATATATATATATATATATATATATATATATATATATATATATATATATATATATATATATATATATATATATATATATATCAACATTTTAGACATTGCAAGAGTTTTGTAAAATGCTACTTATTATTAGAGATAAAATAGAAAAGATTTGATTTTTTTTTTTAAATCACAGTATATATGGCTAGTAGATAATTCTCATATTATTGTATTATATCCCATGTACTATATATTCAATTGAATACAGAGAATATGTTAGTGTGAGAAACTATATCTCTTATAGCATCAGCCTTTTAACATGATCCTAAACCTAAATATCGTCCCTTTTCTTCTTCTCCTCCTATGGCTGTCGGCGACTCTTCTTCCTCCACCCCCATTGATTCTACTCTTCCTCTTGCCACCATTCTCCATCTCTCACCGTTAATGCAACATCCCAGAAATCAAGGTAAATTTTGTATTTTTTCAAAACCAAACCACAAACCATAAACGTTTAAAAAACTTAGTTTCTAAAAGTCATAATCACAAATCAGAGTATCCTAAAATCAAATCTCATAAAAATTGAAGGATGTCACGATCAAGCCTTCGCCTTGCCTTGATCATCTGAAGTACCTAAAACATAAAACTTAAACTATAAGCCAAAGCTTAGTGAGTTACCCCAAAGTACCACACACAACCAAACAGATAACAACATGTAAATTTGAGCCTTCGACCTGAATGGACCGCTTCATAGGGCCTACAACCTATCTGGACCGCTCTACGGGCCTTCGGCCTGATTGGTCCGTCTGTCGGGCCTTCAGCCTATCCGGATCGTCCCGAGTATCTTGGCTTTCAGCACAAAGCATGACCGCCTCAACCCAACAAACCATAACATGTCGACACACACAATAACAATCAATAACCACCAAATACATATAATCATGCTATGCTACCACTTAAACACATACTCAGTGAACACAGGTAATCATACAGATCTACTAGTCTATCGTATAACCATGACAACATCAATCCAATATACCAAGATACATAATCTAGTTGGTCAATATTTGTGCCTTCAACCCATAAGTAAAGTGAGGAAAACTCACCTAACAGTCTGAAATGTAGTTGGACAAATGATAACTCCCACTATTGACTCTACATGTCACGTATAAAACAAGTAGTGACCTAATCTCAAACTACTGTTCAAAATACCCTAAATACCCCTATGTCGAACTTGGTCAAAATATTGGTCAAAGTCGAGGTCAAAAAGTCAAATTAAGATTCCATCTAGACTGAGTATGCTTTGCGTACTCCCCTCTATGCCTAGTGTGGAAAGTGTCTCTCATGTTTACGGGTTCGAAACCTGGTACACACAGCTTACCTCCAGGTACACCCAACATACCAGAGTTAAATATCTATTTTTCCATTAAGTTCTTATTTCATTAAGGCAAAGCACCAAACTTCAAATCCATGGAAAAGGGATGTCTTGATGGATAAAGTCTCCAACTTTATCCATTTGCATGCATACAAGAGGGCAAAAATTCAAACCCTTGATCCCAAAGCCATCCAAAGTCCCAAAACTCTTGCATGGATTAATGAGAATGCCAAAGCTCTCATTTTTATGAATATATGAGTTCAAGACTATAGATTACTACATTTCAAGGACCTGGAGTATCTCATACATAACTAGACCAAACTATGGGACCAAAAATGTAGGCAAACTCTAGACTAGCAAGATCTAAGAAAATAACTCATCAAGATTAGAACTTTACACATACACAGGATGATTAAGGGTGAGATACCATTGGATCTAAGTGTTCTTGAGCTTCCAAAATGATTTCACTTCCTTTTCATTCTTTTAATAACACCAAAAAGGCACTCTCAAGCTCAAAAGTTCACACAATGGGTCAGGGTTTGTAAGGGATGGTTTGGGAGATGGAGGCAAATGAAGGAAGAGGTCATGAGAAGTTAATGTTGTTTAACAAGGATCAAACCCTAAATATTAGGTTTTGACCCCCCAGCCACGTACGCCCTACTTATGCTGGGAATGCCTATCGTACTTACACCAACACACAATTTCATTAAGTGGAAAATCGGATCAATTTTGCAACAAATTTCATGCTAAGGGTATAAATGGAAAATATGTGGATCAAGGTGTTACAATCATCCCCCACTTGAATCAAACTTTGTCCTTGAAGTTCGACGCTCCAAATAACTCATGGTAGTGCTCTTTTATCTTTGCATCGGGTTCCCAAGTCCATTCAGAAAGCTTCCGATGCTGTCACTAAAATTTGACCAATGGAACCACCTTGTTGCACAAGACCTTTGTTTTCCTATCCAAAGTTGCCACTAGTTTCTCAACATAATTCAGGCGATCATCAACCTGAATATCATCCAAAGGAACAACGGTTGAGTCATCGGCCACACACTTTCGAAGCTGAGAAACATGGAAGGTATTATGAATCTGACTGAGCTCTTCAGGTAAATCCAACCGATAGGCCAGAATGCCTACCTTTGTTGATACTTGAAACGATCCAATATATCAGGGCCCCAACTTGCCCCTCTTCCTGAAGCATATTACACCCTTCCAGGTGATACCTTTAGTAAAACATTATCGGCGACCTGGAATTCTAGCTCGAATTGACGTCTGTCAGCAAAACTCTTTTCCCGACTCTGAGCTGTCAGTAACCTCTGCTTGATATACTGGATAAGCTCTATCATCTGAAGAACTACCTTGTTCCTTACCACAACCATGTGACCAAACTCTCCCTAACAGACTGGGGTACGACACTTCCTCCCATACAGAAGCTCAAAAGGCGGTGTACCGGTACTAGAGTGATAGTTGTTGTTGTAAAAAAACTTAGCCAAAGGAAGGTAGGAATCCCATTTCTCACCTAAATCTATGACACAGGCTCTCAAGATATTCTCAAGCATCTAAATGGTCCTCTCTCTTTGGTTGTCAGTCTGTAGATGATAAGCAGTGCTAAAATGCAATCTTGTACCTAGTTCCTCGTGGAACCTCTACCAAAATCGAGAAATGAATTGAACATCTTGATCAGATACAATGGAAACCGGAACACCATGCCGAGCAAAAATCTCGTACACATAAACATCAACCAATTTCTCGACCGAGGAGCTCTCCCGAATAACTAGAAAGTGGGTAATATTGGTCAGTTGATCCACTATAACCCATATTACATCAAATCCCTTAGTCGTCTGAGGTAACTTGGTGATGATATCCATGGTGATCTATTCCCATTTCCATATGGGAACCTCCAAAGGCTTAAGCTTGCCATGCGGCCTCTAGTGCTTGACCTTGAACATCCAACATGTCAAGCACCTCTCAACATACTGGGACATCTCCCTCTTCATACATGGCCACTAGTAACTAAGTCTCAAGTCTCGATACATTTTGGTGGCTCCAGGGTGTATCCAAAATCTGGACCTATGTGCCTCTTCAAATGCACTTTGTCTGATTCAGCCAAAAACCAAACCTAACCGGTAGAAAACTTGTCAATCTCACCCCTGATTCTCTCTTGTTTCCAGTTTTCCTTTTTGACTCCCTCAACCTGAGCCTCCTCGATCAAGTCCAAAAGCAATGAGTTGATCGAAATCCTCATACATACCCTCCTAATAGAAGAACTTGTCGACTTATGTGCCTCATACAAAGCCTCCTAACAGTAGCTAAGTCACTCACAGTGGGATTAAATAATCTCAGAGTAAATGATTTGACCCTATTGCGCAGCTCTCTTTTGAGTCTAACCGTTTCAGGAGCGAATCTTCAACTCGAAGGATTATGTGAGCCTTCTGTCGAGTATAAGTGTTCTGTAGCTATTTATGGTCAGTGACTTTGTTTCCCTTTGAAGCAATAATGTGATTAGGGGTTGGAAGCATTTTGTGTGGGCGAGAATCTATGAGGTTGGCTTGGTGGCAGTTCGGTGCGAGAGGTCTGACAGGGAGCCAGACCATTGAGAGTTTAGGTTTTGAATTTCAGCTGAGGTGGGATTGGTTTTTATTCGAGAGCTTGAGGATTTGTTCTTCGTCGGGTTCAGAGAACTAATATAAGGTTGGTTTTGGTAGATCTGGATAGATTATTTTTGGAAGTATTATGTTTGGTCAGTTACTCGTTGAGAGTTTGGCAGGGAGTGTCTTCAGTGTGAGCGGTCTACCAGGGAGTCAAACCATTATAGATTTTAGGTCTTAGAAAGGTAGAAGTGGGTTGCAGGGCAGAAGGTCTGGTTGTTGTCTTCGGGTTAGAAGCGTCAGTTTGGGTTTCGATTGTCTTGGGAAGATTGCTTATGCGCAAGATTTTTGGTTGTTATCATTAGGTTGGTCATTCGATGGGTGTTAATAAGGAGCGATTTCGAGGACGAAATCTAATTTAAGTGGAGGAGAGTTGTAACACTCAGAATCCAGAAGATAATGATGAAAATAAATCATCCTTGCTAAAGGCCAACTCATCGAATTTAGGGAAGGAAACTCGACGTGTTGGAGGTCTTTGGCACGCACATCTTGAGGTTCAACTCGACGAGTTTCACGCTGTTTGAGAAACCCTAATTTCAGAGTTTTGCAACCTATTTAAACACCTTAAGTTCCAGGTGTTGGCCTCATTTCCATCCTCCATCGGCACTTACCCTAATCATGAAACCCTAAAGCCATTTTTGAGTGTGGTGAGCTCTTGTGAGTGTGTTTGAAGCCCTTGAAAGGAAGTGAAGCTTAGTGTAAGGTGGTGATTCAAGAAGGAGCTTTCAGATCTCGATTCGTTGCTCCATTTCTAACATATTTTGGGTATAAAGTCTCAACCTTGCTTAATACATGCTTAGATCTCCTTGTTCGGGCTAGTTTCCATGGTTTAGCCAAGTTGAGTGGTTGATGGGGTGTTGGACATCCCAAAAAAGTTATTCTTTTAGATTCATGGTTCTTGGGAGCTCTTGTGGCATAAAGGTGCCAAATTTATGGTCTTAAGGGCTCCATGCATCCATTAAGCCCTTCTTTTGGCCTCTTTTGAGCTTTTAAGCTTCTTCTAGCCTTGTATGAGAGTAAAGTTGGAAAATTTACATGACCTTTCAGCCTTTAAGGTCCAGATCTGCATCCATGAGCTTTGTCTTGATGATTGGGTGCTTAATGATTAAGCCCTTAACCTATTAAGCTTAGGGTTTGGGTTTTTGACCCATTAGAATGGTTCTTGAGGGTAAAGTTGGAAACTTTACCTTTCCAGGTGTGATTTCAGTTAAGACCTGAGTGGTGGAGCTTTTAGTTTCGATATTGGTGATTTAATAGATTAAGAGGTTTTACAGACTGAAGAACTCGGCGAGTTCCTGGGTGAACTCGGTGAGTTGGAATGATTTTTCTCGATTTTGCTGACTAAGGAGGAAACACGACGAGTTCATGGGTGAAGTCGGCGAGTTGGATCGACTTTTCGCGATTCTGTTGATTAATGGGGGAACTCGGCGATTTGAGTCAGCTCAGAGCGTTTACTTTGACTTTTGACTTATGCCTTGATCAAGACTGTCCCAAAGGGTGTTTGAAGCAATCTGAATTGTAGATATGGGCTTAGGATAACGCCGTTATGGGATTGGGCCCAATTTGGAAAATTGGGCCATTAGTGGGCCTTTGTGGATTCTTATGGTTTTGGATCTTGTTGGATTTGGGCTTAGGCCTTAGTTATGAATCTATTTGGGCCAAGGGTAAAATGGTCATTTTACCCCAAGTATGGATTATGGATCATGGTTTGGAACCCAATTGCTAATTGGGTGATATTTTGGTATTATTAGCTCGGGAAGTTGTCTCTGCAGCAGCTAAGAATTTCTTGTGGTATGTTTCACCATTCGAGGTAAGTTTCCTTATCGGGTTTAGCGGGTCAAAGTCACCAATGCCGGCCCATGATTATGATATGTTAGTATGCTAGCTGTCTTCGTGACTCTTGCATGTGTATATGTTGGTATGGTTTCCGGATTACGGTTCGATGTTGGGCGGGGCCTGATGGATATATGTATGCTATGTATCTCTGTGATTATTGCATGTGTATGTGTTTATTTTGATATATGTTATTGTATGTTGAGCGGGGCCCGTTTACCGAGCTTAGCTCAATGTCAAGCGGGGCCCGATGCCAGACGGGGTCCGAAGCCGGACGGGGTCCGATGACGCGCGGGGCCCACTATATGTTTATTGTATGGTATGCGGTACTTAGGGAAATCACTAAGCTTTGTGCTTACGGTTTTCAGTTTATGTTTCAGGTACTCTAGTTTTCAAGTGAATGAGATCGGTACGATCATAACGCATACAACCATGTTTTCCGCAATATGTGATCTTTGGGAATGAACTCTGGTAATTGTTTTATTTGAAATGCTTTTCAATGTTTGAACAAAGCTAAAATTAAGTGTTTTGATTGTAAATGAAAATGAAAATTTCACCTTGGATTTTTGGGTCGTTACAAGTTGGTATCGGAGCCTTGGTTTGAGAGATCCGGGCTTACTCTCGGGTGTGCCTGAACTCAAACAGAGGGTTTGGTGGAACTTTTATAAAATAAACATTTGACTAAAAAGGAATATCTAATTAGAGAAAGGGGTGTGATGTGTGCAATCGTCCGAGCTCAAGTAAGTGGTTCCCTGAATACCAATACATGTTTATTATGATATATGATCTGATTATGAGAATTGCATGCTAGATTAGGGCTAAGGATCGGCTCTGTATTATTATGATAAGATAGATGCCTTTTATGCGCTTGGTTGTATAAGCTTTAGAATAGTATGGATTCTTGATAAGTGAATAGAATGTCTTGTATATATTATGTTGGTTAGATTTTCCGTTGCCTATTTGTGCTTTGTAAGGATTTTAGCAATGAGAGTTAGCGATTAAGTGAATATGCTAAGTCACATGTGGCATAGGCTGGATAATCTCAGAGTGATGGACTTGACCTTATTGCGCAACTCTTGTTTGAGTCCAATAGCTCTAGGATTGAATCTTTTACTCGAAGGATTATATGATCTCAGTTACATGTGACTATATTCATGAAGGAGCAAGTTGACATTGATGGGAATCCTTCAGCAGTTGAGGGCAGGGTGAGTTCGGGAACCTAGGAGAGCCTAAGATATGCTTCAGCGGGTTAGTGATGTGGTTTAGTGGGTTTTGGGTGCTTTGGCTTGAGGAAGTGACTTATAGGATTCAGGAGGACTACTGAGGAAAGTATGGATATGTGTGGATGTAATGCCCCAATTCTCAAGTACTGATCTATGGTTATAAATTTTCATGATTTCAAGGTCTACTCAACGAGTTGGTTGCCCTGACTCGTCGAGTAGCAGCGGGTTGGTCCATGTGTTTAAGTGACCTACTCGCCGAGTTCAAGAAGGGACTCGACGAGTAGGAGCTGGAGGATGAAACCCTAATTTCCGGGTTTTGCACCCTATTTAAGGGATCATTAACCTCCTTTCGCCTCCTTACAGTCCCTTGAGAGCTCAACAAACCTTAATACGTGTGTGTGCTCCATTTGTGTGTTTTAAGCTTTGGAAGAGTATTCTTAGTGAGAAGAGCTTGGAGATCAAGTGACTAGAAGCAAGGAACTTGTGGGGATCTGATATCTACCTCATTTGGCATCTAGTAGAAGGTATCAAGTCGTTACCTTGACCTCATTTCATTCTAGATCTCATTTGGTTAAAGATTAGGGCTTTTCTAGCATAATAAGAAGCTATTCTTGGGTATGAGCTAAGATCTGAAGTTGTAACTTTAGATCTGAACTATCGTTAGTCTCTAAGCCCATAAAGCTTTCAGATTTAGCAAGTATGAGCCTCTCCTTTAGTTTAAAACTCCATTACAAGCTTGGTTTTGTCATTATAAGACTTTAGAGCCTTGCATGCACGTAAAGTCTGCAACTTTAGGTGATAAACATGCCTTGGGAAGCTGGATTTGCAATATGGAACCTTAAAATGGCTTAATAATCATCTCTTTAGATATGGACTAAAGGGACTCAGCGAGTTGCATGGTCAACTCGGCTAGTCCGATGAAGATTGTCGCGGACTCGACGAGTCAGCTAGGGTTTTCTCGACTTTTCGCACACATGAACTCGGCGGGTTACAAAGAAACTCGACGAGTCATTGGGGGTTTTCACGACTAATCGACTTCTGGAAGGACTCGACGAGTCAGTGACTGCACTCAACGAGTCGGGTCAACATCAACTGTTGACCTTGATTGTTGACTTTGACTTTGACCAAGGGTTGACAATTTGACTTCTGGGGCATTTTGGGAAATTGAAAAGTTACAAGTATGGTTCTATGGCGAATATAGGTGGTGGAGTTTGTGCTGGTGATCCGAGAGGTTGAGCTTATCTTTTGAGTCGACAGTTGTGAGGTGAGTTATCCTCATTATATCAATAGGGTCTAGGGCACCAAGGCTGGCCCTTTATGGATTGTATCCGGTTATGGCATGACATGTTTATTGATTACATCCTGGTAGTTAGGATGGTGATATGCTTATGCTTAGTGACATGATTAGGTCAGTGTCTTGGTTATAGGATGATGCTATGTTAGTGACCGGTTAGGTCTGTATCCCGGTTTTGGGATGTTGCTATGATTAGTGATCTGTTAGATCGGTTTGACTGTAATATGATATGAGCTAGCGTATGATATTTATGTGAACATATTTGATTGATTGGGGGTTGGGTTGAGGCGATCCTGCTTTTTGATGTACGCCAACATAACTGGAGAGCGGTCCGGATAGGCTGTAGGCCCTACGAGGCGGTCCAGATAGGCTGTAGGCCTTGCGAGGCGGTCCAGTCAGACTAAAGGCTCATTATGCATGCTGTTCTGTACTTGTTGATATGATATGATTATGGCTATATGAGTTGGTATTTTGGGGGTAACTCACTAAGCTTTCGGGCTTACAATTTCAGTTTATTGTTTCAGGTGCATTAGGGGATCGCGGCAAGGCAAAGGCATGATCGTACAACTCGTCCTGTTTTGTTTATGTTTCTGAGGAAAACTCTGATATGATATATTTTGAAAACAAACTTTGTAAGGTTAATGGTTTTAAGTATTTGAAAAAGTTTAAATTTGGCATGATTTATATGGGTGTTACAAGTTGGTATTAGAGCCTTGGTTTCAATGAATTGGAGGAACATTTGTGAGAATCCAATATTAAACCATGGAAGGGTTTTCAAAATAAATTTAAAAATGGTTTTCAAAATGAGAAAAAGGAGGATGTGGGGTGTACGATCAAACCAGAGCCAGTAAGTAGACCCCAACATACCATACGATTATTTGATGTTGTGATATGTTAGAACATCATGCTAGTACTAGGCTAGGGATCTTGAGGAATTGCATTATAGAATTTCCTGATTACATGATGCCTACTAGCCTAGGATTTTCCTTATATGAGATTGACATCATTACTGTAGTTTCTTGTGAATGTATCACGACTATACATAATTAAGATCTTATAGCCCGAGAATGTTTGATTTGACCTTATGTTCTGTTCTTATTGATTAGGGCTTAGGGTAGGATCATATATTCGAAAGTCTATAGGGTCCAACGTTATGTATGGTTAGCATACACTAGTGCTGCAGGTTTGGTGGAAGTTTCATGGATGAGTGAGTTGAGTGAGACCGATAGGTCGATGTGAGCTAGTTAGCCTTCCTCTAGGAGTGAGGTCGAGCGACCACCGTATGCATGTATATTGTTAGGGTGTTATGATGATACTGTTGGGTAAGGTGTCTAAGTCCATAACTATTTCTGGTATGTACTTGACCCGCTTGGCATGGTCCATTTGGGTTTCATGGCATCATGATGATTGGATAGACAAAATGAGAAGATGGACACTTATGATTTGTTAATATATTATAAGTTATAATATATTAATATGAAATCATATTATATAATTAGTATTGATCAAGAGTTAATTTGGAATTCAGTTTATGATAAAAAAGAGACTAATTAAATATATGGGGTTGATTGTGTAAATCATCTATTCTTATATAGTGGGCTAATGATCCATGGTTTATTGGATTGGGCTAAAACCCATTGGGTGCTCCATGAATGCTCCATGAAGGTTAAAACCCATGGATCATGGAGGAAATGAAAAGCCATGTCAATTAGGGTTTACATGGTGTAACCCTACTTGTGACACACTATATAAAGACCCCATAGGCTAGCAAAATCGATACTAAGACTAGAACAAGGAGGGCTAGCCAATTTTGAGTGATAGTGTACTTCACTCAAAGGTATTCCAAGAGTTGTGTTGTTGTGTGAAACATTTGAGGCATCACATTTGGGGTGCTAAGCTCACAAAGTTCTTAAGGAATCCAACCAACAAGAAAGGTATGTTCTTCTAATAGCTTTTATGTTTCAAGTTCCCCATGCCATGCTTGTTAGGTTAAGAACCTTGGAAAAACCAAATTTTCATGTATCTTAGTAAAACATAGATCCAAGGTTTCTAGGGTTGTATGTACACAATAGTAGTGTTAGAATGCTCAAAACCCTTTAGTGGTATTAGAGACTAGGCTTGTTTTCTTGATACTTGATGCAAATTGTTGAAGAAAATCGAAATTTCTGCATTCTTCTGAGTGAAATCGCCGAGTCCATAGGGGGACTCGATGAGTCCATGCATATATTCATCCTACTCGTCGAGTAGGTTCGTGTACTCGGTGAGTAGGAGGCCCAGAGTGCAGTTTTTTGAGTTTTGCTGCTGGAAATAGACTAGAATCATTACCCTAAACTATTTTGGACTTATAAAACCTGTTTTTGATGTGGTAATGATTATGCTAATCCATTTACAATTGTTATTATCAAAACTTCATGTTTTATATGTGTTTATATGATTCTTGAAATTGTTGATATGAATGTTCATACACTTATGAGTTTGGTAGATCATAGGAATTATTTGCAAATTGGTTGTTAGTTTAATTCTTGATCTAAATGTTTTTTTTAATGGAGTCCATAATTTTTCCTCAAGTTATGGATTACTAAAAGTCTTTTTCTTTCAAAGTCCATTAAAGAACACATAGGTTACATAAAATGAAGAGTCTTCATTTTAATAAACCATTAACTAATAAGTTATGAAGTTGAAAAGTTTTGAATAGTTACAAAACCTGCCCTCAAGTTTTGGAACATGTAAAGTCACTTTAGAAAACTTTAGTTCCAACCTCTAGAATTTTAAAAGTTAAAATTCAACCCTTATACTTTATAGTATTATAAGTTATATATATATATATATATATATATATATATATATATATATATATAAGATCAATTCGTTTTATCATTAGTAGGCCTCATTCACGAAGCCAGTCTATAAGGGGGGTATAAGGTTGTTGTCTATAAAATGTCAGCTTAATGGGTGTCCACTCTCACCTACCGCTTCCTTGACTAGTGGAGGCTCGTTAGCCGAACGGGTAGGATAATGACTTTAACTCTCATTAAAAGTATAATGATTATAAAGTAACTAATGTTTTATAAATTCCCAATCTTTGTTACTTTAGGAAAATGTGAATTTGGTGCTAACCCATGAAATTACATTTTGCACCTTCCTTAAGTCGTTAGTGGAGCACGTGTGGTTAACTGACACACTAACTTGGATTTAACAAGGTTGGCAAAGGGTGGCTTAAGGTTTATCATAGATTGGTGGAGCGCGTGTGGTTAACTGACACATCAATTAGGTGATAAACATTAAGAGTACCAAGTAAATTTGCATGGTTATTTACACCCTGTTTTGTGATCTTCGGCATCCCAGTCACAAAACTTGTAGGGTACACTCGAGATTGACACATGCCATTGAAAAGTTCAGTGAATCTCAAAAGAAGCTAGGAGTTTCAAAACCAATTAAAACCTAATAATTCATTTCGTTTTCATGGTGGAAACTGGTGAATCGTTATTCACCTACCTTTAAATGTTTTATAGCTTGGATTACGGCATCCATATTCTAAGTTATAAAATTTTGTGTTGGGTCCTAGCCTTCATATTACATTTGGGTGTCTTATTAAGGACTATCTTTATATCTAATCTAAACTTGTCCTTCTTCTTTTTAAGATGTCTTCCAACAATACGGCTTCTGGCTCATACCCTACCGACTCCTTCTCTTCTATGAACCTTTGTGGGAGAGTCATCTTTCATGGGACTAATTTCAATGATTGGATTAGGAACATAAGGGTGGTGACTCGCTATGAGGACAAGGAATATGCACTTGACAAGGAGTTGAAGGAACTTGATGAGTCTTCTTCTACTCCCGAGGAGATCGCTGACTTTAGGACTCATGAAAGAGATGCCACTAAAGTGGCATGTATCATGCTGGCCACAATGACAGCCGAGCTCCGAAAGTCCAATGAGGACTTTTATCCTTTTGAGATGCACCAGGATCTTATGGAAAGATACCATCAGAGTCCTCGTCAAGAGCGATATGAAATAATCTCCTCCATGATAACAACCCGAATGAAAGATGGTGAACCCATCAGGGGCCACATGCAGAAAATGCAAAGGTTTGTGGACCGTCTGCTGAAGTTGAATGTGAACTTTCCTCAGGAGTTGGCAATTGACATCATATTGCACTCCTTACCTTCTTGTTATGATCAATTCCGAATGACCTATCACATGAACAAGGAGGAGGTCACACTCAACAAACTTCAAGGACTTCCGAAGACCGTTGAAAGTGGTCTTAAAGGTAAATCGCTTGTTACCACTCGTACTCCTACCACCGCCCTTGTTCTGGCTATCGGGAAAGGTGAAGGGAAGAAGAGGAAGAGCCCTTCGAAGGGTAGCAAGGGAAAGTCCCTTGATGGTTCCTCTTCAAGTAGAACCAAAGGTGGTTCTCTCACTCCTTCTGCCAACCCTAAAGAGGCTGAATGCTTCTATTGCCATGAAAAAGGCGCACTAGAAGCCAAACTGCCCAATGTACTTGCAAGATGTTAAGAATGGGAAAGTGAAACCCAACCATGCAGGTATTTAGACTATATTGTCTAATAACTCACCATATTCTAATTCTTGGGTCGTTGATACAAGTTGTGGTATTCACATATGTTCTGATTTGCAGGGACTAATAAGAAGTGAGAATATGGAGCATGGAAAGATAAACATGATCATGGGGAATAGGAAAGCTTCACCTGTCACCAATATTAGAGTTTATTCTTTGTTGCTAAGTAGTGGGTTAAGATTAGATTTGAATAAATGTTGTTACTCGTCTGAAATGGCAAGAAATATTATTTCCTTTCACGGTTTGTACAAACAAGGATTTACTTTTTCATTTGATAATGAATGTGGTGGCATTAATGCTTTCTATAATAATGTTGTTTATTTTAAAGCATTACCTTGTGATGGTGTATATGAAATTGTGTTGGTTGTGGATAACCTAGGAAATAATGTGTTGTGTATTGATTCTTCCACCAGCTTGGATAAAGCATCATTATGGCATTGTCGTCTTGGACATGTGAGCAAGAAACGCATAGGCCAACTCCAAAACGATGGAGTCTTGAAGTCATTTGACCTAAAGTTGGATGATAGTTGTGAATCTTGTTTACTTGGAAAAATAACAAAGTCACCCTTCATTGGTATCTGTGCTACGGGTGAAGGTTTATTGGATCTCGTACACACATATGTGTGTGGACCCTTTAGAACCGCCACAAGAGATGCTAACCGCTTCTATGTGACTTTTACTGATGATTATAGTAGATATGGCTATGTCTACTTAATCAAGCATATTTCAGAAACCTTTGAAAAGTTCAAAGAGTTTAAACAAGAAGTGGAGAATCTGCTGGGCAGGAACATCAAGATGCTTCGATCCGTTCGAGGTGGTGAGTATCCTAGTACAGAGTTCCTTGACTATCTTAAGGAATGTGGGATTGTCTCACAATTGACAGCTCCCAAAACACCACAACTTAATGGTGTGGTTGAGAGGCGTAATCGAACCTTGTTGGAGATGGTTCCTTCCATGACGAGTCGAGCTTCGCTACCAATCTCATTTTGGTGGTATGCCTTAGAGACTGCCGCCCATATTCTTAATCTAGTCCCTACCAAAAAGGTTTCCAAAACACCTGACAAGATGTGGACTGGGAAAGTTCCCAATTTGGACCACATCAAGATTTGGGGTTGCGAGGCTTTTGTGAGGCGTGAGATTCACGATAAGCTTGAGCCTCGAAGTGAGCGGTGTATTTTCATCGGCTACCCACATAAATCCTTTGGTTACCTCTTCTATATACCCAGTGATAATGTGGTCTTTGTGACAAGGAGATGAGTCTTTCGCGAGAGAGAGTTCATAAGCCAAGGAAACAGTGGGAGGCGAATTGACCTTGAAGAAATTCAAGAGTCAAGTCGTGAAGGAACCTCAAACCCTAACAGTCTACCTGAGGAGGAAACTCTTGTTGATCCAACTGACGAGTCTGTACCTCTGAGGCGTTCCACGAGAGTTAGGAATTCACCTGAGCATTACTATGGTTTCCATATTACTGCGGAAGGTGATACACTTATCAGTGATAGTAGACTGGTATGTTTGGATGTACCTAATAGCTACAAGGAAGCCATGACAGGCCCCAAGTTTGCTAAATGGAAAGAGGCCATGGACAGCAAGATACATTCCATGTATGACAATCAAATTTGGAACTTGGTTGACAATGTACCAGGTCGTAAGATAGTCGGGTGCAAATGGATCTTCAAGAAGAAGAACAACATGGATGGTAATGTACACAATTATAAGGCACAACTAGTTGCAAAGGGATTTCCTCACACTCCAGGAGTTGATTATGATGAGACCTTTTCACTAGTAGCAAAGATTAAGTCCATTAGACTTATGCTAGCCATTGCTGCATTTCATGATTATGAAATATGGCAAATGGATGTCAAAACCGCTTTCCTTAATGGAAAGTTGGCTGAGGATGTTTACATGAGTCAGCCAAAGTGTTTTGTCAGCACAAAGTACCCTAACAAAGTGTGTAAGCTTGAGAAATCCATCCATGGATTGAAACAAGCACCTCACAGATGGAATCTTTGTTTCGATGACAAAGTCAAAGAATTTGGTTTTTCGAGGAGCGAAGATGAGTCCTTTGTATATGTCAAGGCTAGTAGGAGTATAGTTAGCTTTTTGGTATTGTATGTGTATGACATACTACTCATAGGAAATGACATCCCAAATTTGCAGGAAGTGAAGTCCTGGCTTGGGAAGTGTTTCGCTATGAATGACCTTGGAGAAGCTGCCTATATCCTAAGGATAATGATTCTGAGAGATAGGAGTAAGAGACTAATTGGACTTAGTTAGAGTACCTACTTGGATAAGGTGCTGAATAGGTTCAACATGGGATTCCAAGAGAGGAGAGTTACCGATCCAGAGTAATGCCATACTGAGTAAGACTCGGAGCCCGAGTACAGAGGCTGAGATAGATGAGATGAGTCGAGTTCCGTATGCTTCCGCTGTAGGCTCGATCATATATGCTATGACTTGTACTCGTCCTGATGTGGCCTTTGCTTTGAGCATGGTCAACAGATATCATGGGAACCCTGATACGGCTCACTGGACTGTGGTAAAGAACATTCTGAAGTACCTGCAGAGGACTAAGGACTGGGTCCTTACCCTCGGTGGGAGTGATGACTTGAGAGTAGTAGGGTATAGTGATGCTAGCTTCCAGACTGATAGGGATAATTTCCGCTCTCAGTCAGGTTGGGTCTTTACCTTAAACTGAGGAGCAATTACTTGGAAAAGTTCCAAGCAGGAGACAGTGGTTGATTCAACTCGCGAATCAGAGTACATAGCAGCAAGCGAGGCAGCAAAGGAGGCGATATGGATGAAGAACTTCATTGGAGACCTTGGAGTAGTACCAGCTATAAAGGAGCCTATAGAGATTTTTTGTGTTAGTGAAGGTGCTGTTGCCTTAGCCAAGGAACCAAGGGATCACGGGAGATCCAGACACATCGACATAAAATACCATTTCATTAGACATCAAATATAGAAGGACTCCTCGTGGCAAAGAGGGTATCATCGGATGAGAACCCAGTAGATCCCCTCACAAAGGGACTTGGTAGGGTTAAGCATCTTCAGCATGCGAGGCGCATTGGTATAAAGGATGATATTAGTTTTAGAAATTAGATAGCTGTTGAAATTTGTAAAGTGTAATTGACATTTGATGATAAATAAAAGTTGTTATTATTTATAAGTAAAGTGTTACTATCTTCTGTCAATCGTTTACTATCATTTCAATTTTTGCATGTTTTGACTTCCAGAATAATTATGTTATGGTATATCATATTATTCAAACAATCCACAATCAATCATACTTTGGAAGTAGGTAATGAAGCAAGACTATCATGAATGGGTCTGCAGTTTGTCTGGGACAAAGGGGCTGCAATGTTCATGAGTACTCCTAGAATAGTGATTCAAGTATTGGGTTCAACCGACAGTCACTTGAATCATGTCATGGAATTTATCTCGAGTGATCGTGAGACGATAATATCATATAAGTCTTCAAACCTAGAGATATGAGTTGTTGACTATGAGCTGGTTATACATTGATTGTACACAAATGCATTGGTAACTCGATGTTATAAAACGTGACTTTGTGTATGATTCAACAAGTAGTAGAACAAGCATATGAGTCGAAGTTTATATGTTCCTTCTAGTCCTTGGAGGATTAGAAGTGATATCTGGGCCCCTCGATGATTTTTTGACCTATGTACTGGGCCTGATCAGAACTAAATTGATGTGTTCGATTAAGTTCTATGTCAAACAAATCGGAAATCGGGAAACAAACTGCTGGACAATAAGTACGACATTGTTCCATGTATTTGTCCAGCTGATATCTTGTGAGCACAAGATTATATGATCACTTATCTTAAATGACAGGTCATCTTAGTTCCGCGAGACTTTGAAAGAACTACGATTGCTGATCGGTTCCTGAAGTCATACCTGCAGTTATAGTTATTAGACTTATCCAAGTGGGAGACTGTTGGATAAGGTGTCTAAGTCCATAACTATTTCTGGTATGTACTTGACCTGGTTGGTATGGTCCATTTGGGTTGCATGGCATCATGATGATTGGATAGACAAAATGAGAAGGACACTTATGATTTGTTAATATATTGTAAGTTATAATATATTAATATGAAATCATATTATTTAATTAGTATTGATCAAGAATTAATTTGGAATTAATTTTATGATAAAAAAGAGACTAATTAAATATATGGGGCTGATTGTGTAAATCATCTATTCTTATATAGTGGGCTAATGATCCATGGTTTATTGGATTGGGCTAAAACCCATTAGGTGCTCCATGGATGCTCCATGGAGGTTAAAACCCATGGATAATGGAGGAAATGAAAAGCCATGTCAATTAGATTTTACATGGTCTAACCTTACTTGTGACGCACTATATAAACGTACTAAGACTAGAACAAGGAGGGCTAGCCAATTTTGAGTGATAGTGTACTTCTCTCAAAGTTATTCCAAGAGTTGTGGTGTTGTGTGAAACATTTGAGGCATCACATTTGCGGTGCTAGGCTCATAAAGTTCTTAAGGAATCCAAGCAACAAGAAATGTATGTTGTTCTACTAGCTTTTATGTTTCAAGTTCCCCATGCCATGCTAGTTAGGTTAAGAACCTTGGAAAAATCAAATTTGCACGTATCTTAGTAAAACGTAGATCCAATGTTTTTTGGGTTGCATGTACACAATAGGGGTGTTAAAATGCTCAAAACCCTTCAGATACTTGAGACAAATATGGGTAGGTGTGGAAGGTAGTATGGGCTTGTACTATTGAAAGCACAAGACCCATACGCGTAGCAAGGAAGTCAGAACCCCTAGGGTTTAGTCGGGAGTTGGTTCCCAGTTATTTATGTGGATTGTCTGATATCTTCCTGTTATATTTTCAGTATGGTGGTTACGAGGCGTTTTGTGACTGTATCCAGATCGGGATCTGGGCAGGACGATCAGGAGGCCCTAGCAGCGCCTGAGGTTATCGACCAGGAGGGACCAGTGTTGACAGATGATTGAATCAGGGAGATAATCCGTGATGAGGTGGTCGAGATTATCCGAGGTCAGATTCCGGAGTTGTTTGGGTCTATCAAGACCGCTATGATGGAGTAATTCGATGACAGATACGCAGCCCTTGCGGAGACGGCTGCCGCTGCAGCTGGATCGGTTGTATTAACAGCAGGGGAGGAGTAAGAGCCATACGAGTCTTCCAGTACAGGGACTTCGATAACACGAAGCCCCTACTTTTGATGAAGGCTATGAGGTGGGTTTCGGATGTGGAGAGGTGTTTCTTTACTTGCTCATGTCCGACTGACCAGAAGGTCAGGTGTGCTCTGAACTTTCTAAGGTCTGGGCCAAGGACTGGTGAAGGTCTACGACAGGGTCGTACACTGATGATTAGAGAGTTGCGGTTACTTGGGAGCATTTTAGGGATATGTTCCGCACCCGATACATTCAACGGGTTGAGTGGGAACGATTGTCTTAGGAGTTTTTGGGTTTCAGACACGACGGGGAGTCGGTGACGGAGATCACCCATATGTTCACAGAGAGGGAGATGTGATACTCTTCTGGATCTACAGCATGCTCAAGATGGACATCCGTCAGTTTGTTGCCACACAACGATGTGATACTCTTCTGGATCTACAGCAGACTGCTAGGTGGCGTGAGTTGGAGATTGAGTTGTAGTTGAGGAGGCAGCGTCAGGCTCCGACACAGTCTCAGCCGGTTTCGATGTTGGATAAGGTGTCTAAGTCCATAACTATTTCAGGGAAGTACTTGACCCGACCCGACATGGTCCATTTGGGTTGCATGGTACCATGCAATTGGATAGACTAAATGAGAGAAATAACACTTGGAGATTATTAATATATTATAAATTCTAATATATTAATAATATTATTTAATTAGTTTGATCAAGAATTAATTTAGAATTAATTAAGTGATCAAAAAGATAACTAATTAAATATATGGGTTGATTATGTAAATCATCCATATCTTGTATAGTGGGCTAAGAGGCTCCATGGATTATCAAGTTGGGTTCCACCCATAGGATGCTCCATGGGAGTTACAAACCCATGGGTCATGGAAATGAAGGGTCATGAGACATTAGGGTTTACATGGTGTAACCCTAGATGTGTCAACAGTACATAAGAATCCCATTCTCCACCAAAATCGGCTACACATATGAAACAAGAGGGCTAGGCCAATTTTAAGAAGTGTGTGTTCTCTTAAAAGTCTTTCCAAGAGCATTTGGTGTTGTGTGAAGCATTTGAGGCATCACACTTGGGGTGCTAGGCTCACAAGGTTTCAAGGAACATAAGCAACAACAAGGTAAGTTATTCTATCTTTCATTCAAGTTAAAAGTTGTTCCCCATGTATGCTAGATAGGAATATAACCTTGGAATTCAACTTTGCATGATAATTAGACAAACATAGATCCAAGTTTATTAGGGTTGCATGTACACTTAGAAAGTATTAGAATGCTCAAAACCCATCAGTGGTATCAGAGCCTAGGCTTGTTTGTTTGTTATGTGTGCAAAACTGTTGAAAAAAGTCGATATTGTGCAATCTGCCCGATGAACGCGCTGAGTCCATAGGGGGACTTGCCGAGTTCATGTGTAAATTCATCCTACTCGCCGAGTAGGTTCGTGCACTCGACAAGTAGGAGCCTCAGAATGCAGATTTTCGACTTTTGTTGCTGGAAATGGACGAGAAACATTACCCTAAACTGTTTTGGTACTTGAGAACTTGTTTTAGATGGTGTAATGTTCATGCTAATCAATTTACAATGACAATTATCAAAACTACAAAGTTTTAAGTGTAATTTTTGATTCATGAAAGTGTTCATATTCATGTTCTTGATCTTATGATGTTTAGATGATCATAGGAATTGTTTGTAACCTATGTGGTAGATGAATTCATGATCATTATGTGTTTTAATGGAGTCCATAACTTGTCCTCAAGTTATGGAAAACAAAAAGTCACTTTGTTAAAAGCCATTAAAAGAACACATGAGTGATAAAAATGAAGAGTCTTCATTTTTAATACTCTAATTAACTCATAAGTTACAAGAAATGAAAAGTTTTGAAAGTTTACAAAACTTGCCCTCAAGTCTTGGAACAAGTAAAGTCTTGATAAAAACTTTAGTTCCAACCCTTAGAATTTTAAAAGTTAAAATTCAACCCTTATACTTTATAATATTATAAGTTAATAATATATATATATATATATATATATATATATATATATATATATATATATATATATATAGATAGATAGATAGATAGATAGATAAGAGCAAGTCGTCTTACCGCTAGTACACCTCATTCACGAAACCGGTCTATAAAGGGGGTATAAGGTTGTTGCCTATAAAGTGGCAACTTAATGGGTGTCCACTCTCACCCACCGCTTCCTTGATTGGTGGAGGGTCGTTAGCCGAACGGGTAAAACAAGGACTTATAAATTCTCATTAAGAGTATGATGAATATTATAAAGTAACTAAATGCTTTTATTAAATTCCCAATCTTAGTTACTTTAGGAAAAATGTGAATACGGTGCTAATCCATGAAATTACACTTTACACATTGTTTAAGTCGTTGGTGGAGCGTGTGTGGCTAACCGGCACACTAACTTGGACTTAACAAGGTAGGTAAAGGGTGACTTAAGGTTTATCATAGTATCGGTGGAGCGTGTGTGGTTTACCGGCACATCGATTGAGTGATAAACTTTAAGAGTACCAAGTGATTTGCATGGTTACTTCACACCTTGTTTTGTGATCCTCAGTATCCCAATCACAAAACTTGGAGGGCACACTCGAGATTGTAACATGCCTTTGAAAAGTTCATTGAATCTCAAAAGAATCTAGGAATTTCCAAGAACCAATCAAAAACCTAATATTTAATATTTCGTTTTTCATGGTGGAAATTGGTGAATCGTCATTCACCTACCTTTCAAATATGTTATAGCTTGGATTACGGCATACCTCTTCTAAGTTATAATATATTGTGATTGGATCCTAGCCTTAATATTACATTTGGGTGTTTTATTAAGGACTCTCTTAATATCTAAACTAATTTTGTCCTCTTCCTTCAGATGTCTTCAAACAATGCTACTTCTGGCTTGAATCCTAACGGCTCCTTTACCCTTATGAACTTGTGTGGGAAAGGCACTTTTGATGGATCCAACTTCAATGAATGGATCAGAAACATCAGGATGATTACTCGCTATGAGGACAAAGAATATGTACTTGACAAGGAGCTTAAGGAGATTGATGAGACCACTACAACTCCCCAGGAGATCGCTGACTTCCAGGCACATGAAAGGGATGCTACCAAAGTGGCATGCATCATGATGGCCACGATGACAGCGGAACTCCAAAAGTCCTATGAGGACTTCTACCATTTTGAAATGCACCAAGATCTGATGGAAAGATACCATCAAAGTGCACGACAAGAGAGGTATGAAATCATCTGCTCCATGATAACAACCATGATGAAGGATGGGGAATCCGTCATGAGCCACATGCAGAAAATGCAAAGGTATATGGATCGGTTGCTGAAGCTTAATGTGAACTTCCCTGAGGAGCTTGCAATAGATATCATTTTGCACTCCTTACCATCGTGCTATGATCAATTCCTCATGACATATTACATGAATAAGGAAGAGGTCACACTCAGCAAACTTCAGGGTCTTCTCAAGACCGCAGAAACAAGTCTTAACGGGAAGTCGGTTGTTAACACTCCTTCTCCAAACTCCGCCCTAATTTTGGCAATCGGGAAAAGTCGAGGGAAGAAGAGAAAGAGCTCTTCGAAGGGTACCAAGGCTAGGCCCCTTGATGGCTCTTCTTCAAGTGGAACCAAGAAAGGTTTCGTCACTCCTTCTTCTGACCCAAAAGAGGCTGAATGCTTCTATTGCCATAAAAAATCACATTGGAAGCGGAACTGCCCAAAATACCAAAAAGATGTGAAGGGTGGGAAAGTTAAACCCAACCATGCAGGTATTTACACTATCTTATCTAATAACTCACCCCATTCTAACTCTTGGGTCCTTGATACCTGTTGTGGTATTCATATATGTTCTGATTTGCAGGGACTAAGAAGAAGTGAGAATGTGGAGCAAGGAAGAATAAACTTAATCATGGGGAATAGGAAAGCTTTACCTGTCACCAAGATTGGAGTTTATACTTTATCGCTAAGTAGTAGGTTTAGTTTAGATTTGAATAAGTGTTGTTATTCGCCAGAAATGGCAAGAAATATTATTTCCTTTCATGCATTGTATAAACAAGGTTTCACCTTTTCATTTGATAATGAAGTTGGTTCTATGAATGCTTTCTTTAATAATGTTCTTTATTTTAAAGCATTACCTTGTGATGGCGTGTATGAAACAGTATATGTGGTTGATAAATTAGGAAATAATGTATTGTGTATTGATTTTGTTAATAATAACTTGGATAAAGCATCATTATGGCATTGTCGTCTTGGACATATAAGCAAGAAACGCATAGGCCAATTCCAAAAGGATGGAGTCTTGGAGTCATTTGACCTAAAGTCAGATGATAGTTGCGAATCATGCTTACTTGGAAAAATGACAAAGTCACCCTTCATAGGTTCTTGTGAGAGGGGTGAAGGTTTGTTGGATCTTGTACACACGGACGTGTGTGGGCCCTTCAAACATGCCACAAGGGATGCTAATCGTTATTATTTGACTTTTATTGATGATTACAGTAGATATGGATATGTCTACTTAATCAAGCATAAGTCAGAGACTTTCGAAAAGTTTAAGGAATTTAAACAGGAAGTCAAGAATCAATTGGGCAGGAACATTAAGATGCTTCGATCCGATCGAGGTGGTGAGTATCTTAGTTCAGAGTTTCTTGACTATCTTAGGGAATGTGGGATTGTCTCACAATTGACACCTCCCAGGACACCGCAGTTGAATGGTGTGGCTGAGAGGCGTAATCGAACCTTGTTGGATATGGTTCGTTTAATGATGAGTCGAGCTTCGCTACCAATCTCATTTTGGGGGTATGCCTTAGAGACTGTCGCCCATATCATTAATCTAGTCTCTACAAAGAAAGTTGCCAAAATCCTCATGAGATGTGGACTGGTAAAGTACCCAAACTAGACCACATCAAGATTTGGGGTTGCGAGGCTTTCGTGAGATGCGAGACTCATGATAAGCTCATACCTTGAAGCGAGAGGTGTATTTTCATCGGCTACCCACAGCAATCCTTTGGTTACCTCTTCTACAGACCTAGTGAAAATGTGGTCTTTGTTGCTAGGAGGGCTTTCTTCAGAGAGAGAGAGAGAGAGAGAGAGAGAGAGTTCATAAGCCAAGGAAACAGTGGGAGGCAAGTTGATCTTGAAGAAATTCAAGAGTCAAGCGGTGAAGGAACTTCAAACCCTAGCACTCAAATTGAGGAGGAAACTCCTGTTGAGCCAATTGACAAGTCTGTACCTCTGAGGCGTTCCACAAGGGTTAGGAATGCACCTGAGCATTACTATGGATTCCATATTACTATCGAAGGTGATACACTTATCAGTGATGAGACACTGATAGGTCTGTATGAACCTAACAGTTACAAGGAAGCCATGGCAGGCCCTGAGTCAGCCAAGTGGAAAGAGGCAATGGACAACAAGATACAGTCCATGTATGACAATCAAGTTTGGAACTTGGATGAGAATGTACCAGGTGGTAAGACAATATGGTGCAAATGGATCTTCAAGAAGAAGACCGACATGGATGGTAAAGTACACACTTATAAGGCACGACTGGTTGCAAAGGGTTTCTCACAAACTCCGGGAGTTGAATATGATGAGACCTTTTCTACAGTGGCTAAGATTAAGTCTATTAGGGTTCTGTTAGCCATAGCCGCATTTCATGACTATGAAATATGGCAAATGGATGTCCAAACCGCTTTCCTTAATGGAAAGTTGGCTGAGGATGTCTACATGAGTCAGCCAGAGGGTTTTGTCAATACAGAGTACCCTAATAGAGTGTGTAAGCTTGAGAAATCCATTTATGGTTTAAAGTAAGCACCTCGCAGATGGAATCTTTGCTTTGATGAGAAACTCAAGGAATTTGTCTTTTCTAAGCGTGAAGATGAATCTTGTGTATATGTCAAGGCTGGTGGGAGTATAGTTAGCTTTTTGGTATTGTATGTGGATGACATACTACTCATAGGAAATGACATCCCAACTCTGCAGGAAGTTAAGTCCTGGCTTGGGAAGTGTTTCTCTATGAAGGACCTAGGAGAAGCTGCCTATATTCTAGGGATAAGGATCTTGAGAGACCGGAGTAAAAGACTAATTGGACTTAGTCAGATTACCTACTTGGATAAGGTGCTGAAGAGATTCAGCATGCAGGACTCCATGAAAGGAGAGTTACCCATCCAGAGTAATGCCAGATTGAGTAATACACAAAGCCCTAGTACTGAGGCCGAGATAGCAGAAATGAGTCGAATAGCTTATGCTTCGGTTGTAGGATCGATCATGTATGCTATGATGTGTACTCGACTTGATGTAGCCTTTGCCTTGAGCATGGTTAGCAGGTATCAGGGGAACCCTAGCAAGGCACACTAGATTGCGGTAAATAATATCCTCAAGTACCTACGGAGGAGTAAGGACTAGGTCCTTACCCTCGGTGGGAGTGATGACTTGAGAATTGTTGGGTATAGTGATGCTAGCTTTCAGACTGATAAGGATAATTTCTGCTCACAGTCAGGCTGGGTCTTTACTCTAAACGGAGGAGCAATTTCTTGGAAGAGTTCCAAGCAAGGGATAGTGGCTGATTCTACTTGTGAATCAGAGTATATTGCAGCTAGCGAGGCAGCAAAGGAGGTGATATGGCTGAAGAACTTCATTGGAGACCTTGGAGTTGTACCAACTATTAAAGAGCCAATGAAAAATTTCTGTGATAGTGAAAGCGCTGTTGCCTTAGCCAAGGAACCAAGGGATCACGGGAGATCCAGACACATTATCAGAAAATACCATTTTATCAGACATCGAATAGAAGAAGGACTCTTCGTGGCAAAGAGGGTATCATCGGATGAGAATCCAGCAGATCCCCTCACGAAGGGACTGACTCGGGTTAAACATCTCCAGCATGCTCGGAGCATAGGGCTGAAGGATGATATTAGATTTAGTAGTTAGATAACCTCGAAATTTGTAAAGTGTAATTGACATTAGATGATGAATAAAAGGTGTTTTATTTATGAGTAAAGTGTTGCTATCTCTTGTCGATCGTTTACTATATTTCTTTTGCATGTTTTGACTTCCAGAATAATTATGTTTGGTATATCATATTATTGAAACCTCCACAGTTGGTCATATTTCGGAAGTAGGTATGAATCAAGACTGTCATGATTGGTTGTAGAGGTCTAAGGTGTTGGACATGGCTACAACAATCATGAGTGCTCATAAGTTCTGAGCATTGGACTCAACCCACGCTCACTGGAATCACTTCATGGAATTTATCTCGAGTGACCGTGAGACGGTAATATCATATAAGTCTTCAAACCTAGAGATATGATTTGTTACTTACAAGTTGGTTATGCATTGATTGTACGAAAACGCATTGGTAACTCGATGTTATAAACCGTGCTTTTGTGTATAATTCAATGAGTGGCAGAACAAACATATGAGTCTAAGTTTATCTGTTCCTTCTTGGATTAGAAGCTGAGATCTGGGCCCCTCGATAATTTTGTTTTGACCTATGTACCGGGCCCGGTCAGAACTAAGTTGATGTGTTCAATTAAGTTCTTTGTCAAACAAATCGGAAATCGAGAAAGAAACTGTTGGACAATAAGTAAGACATTGTTCCATGTATTTGTCCGGATGATATCTAGAACAGAGGATTATATGATCACTTATCTTAATTGGCGTATCATCATCTTCTTAGTTCCGAGAGACTTTGAAAGAGCTACGATTGCCGATCGGTTCCTGAAGTACTGCAGTTATAGTTATTAGACTTATCCAAGTGGGAGACTGTTGGATAAGGTGTCTAAGTCCATAACTATTTCAGGTAAATACTTGACCCGACCTGGCATGGTCCATTTGGGTTGCATGGTACCATGCAATTGGATAGACATAATGAGAGAAATAACACTTGGAGATTATTAATATATTATAAGTTCTAATATGTTAATAATATTATTTAATTAGTTTGATCAAGAATTAATTTAGAATTAATTAAGTGATCAAAAAGATAACTAATTAAATATATGGGTTGATTATGTAAATCATCCATATCTTGTATAGTGGGCTAAGAGGCTCCATGGATTATCAAGTTGGGTTACACCCATAGGATGCTCCATGGATGCTCCATGGGAGTTACAAACCCATGGGTCATGGAAATGAAGGGTCATGACACATTAGGGTTTACATGGTGTAACCCTAGATGTGTCAAAACTATATAAGAATCCCATTCTCCAACAAAATCGGTTACACAAATGAAACATGAGAGCTAGGCCGATTTTAAGAAGTGTGTGTTCTCTCAAAAGTCTTTCCAAGAGCATTTGGTGTTGTGTGAAGCATTTGAGGCATCACACTTGGGGTGCTAGACTCACAAGGTTTCAAGGAACATAAGTAACAACAAGGTAAGTTATTCTATCTTTCATTCAAGTTAAAAATTGTTCCCCATGTATGCTAGATAGGAATATAACCTTGGAATTCAACTTTGCATGATAATTAGACAAAAATAAATCCAAGGTTATTAGGGTTGCATGTACACTTAGGAAGTGTTAGAATGCTCAAAACCCATCAGCCGAAGCGGTCTAAGACTGCTGATTCTAGGACCGGGGGTCAGCAGAGCCGCACTTGTGGAAAGTGCGGCAAGGGTCATTATGGAGTTTTTGGAACGGGAAGTGGATGCCACAAGTGTGGCAACGACGGGCACTATGCTAGGGACTGTCGCCAGTCTGCCCCTGCATCGGATATGAGGATATGTTATCATTGTCATCAGGTTAGTCACGTGAAGACCAATTGTCCATAGCTCGTAGCCAGGCCAACACAGGTTCCAGCACCGACTACATTGAGGATTGCAGATGGGAGGCCAGTTAAGGCAGAGCATCCGAAGGCTTATGGGTGTGCCTTCCAGCTTACAGCCGAGGAGACCAGGGCAACACCAGATGTGGTTGCTGGTATGTTTCTTTCCTTTATCTCATTTATTATATCTGTTTTATGCTTATTTGTTTTACCTGTGTTTAGGTACGTTTTTAGTGAACTCCTTGCCTGCATTGGTTTTATTTGACTCGGGGGCGAGACGGTCTTTCGTATCTCATACATTTAGTAGGGAGTTCAGTGTGCCAGTAGGCGAGCTAGAGTGTCCGTTGCGAGTCTCTATCTCCAACAAACACGTGGTTTCTGCTTCTTCGGTCTACCGAGGATGCGAGTTGGAGATTTTTAGAGTGTCCTTTCCGATAGATTTGATTCCGATTCCCATGGGGGAGGTGTGCGTGATTTTGGGGATGGACTGGCTTAGTCGTTTCGGTGCCATGATTGATTGTGAGGGTTAGCGGGTGGTAGTTCGAACCCTAAGTGGGGGAGAACTGATTGTATACGGCGAGGGCACCATAGTGGGATCAGGATTTTGTTTAGCTGCCAGGGCTCGACAGTATATTCAGCACGGGTGTGCGGGTTATCTAGCGTATGTGGTGGATACGCGGGTCGGAGGTCAGACTCTAGTTTTAGAGGTTCCAGTGGTTAGAGAGTTTGTTGACGAGTTCTTGGAGGAGTTACCAGGGGTACCTCCGGAGAGGCAGGTCGAGTTTTGGATCGACCTTGTGCCGGGTGCGGACCCTATCGTCAAGGCTCCATACCGGCTGGCACCACCAGAGATACAGGAGCTGTCATCACAGCTGTAGGAACTGTTGGGGTAAGCAGTTCATTCGACCTAGCATTTCTCCATGGGGATCACCGATCCTCTTAGTCAGGAAGAAGGACAGATCGCATCGGATGTGCATCGATTATAAGGAGTTGAACAAGTTGATGATGAAGAACCATTATCCACTCATGAGGATAGATGATCTATTTTATCAGTTGTTGGGTGCATCTTGGTTCTCCAAGATTGATTTGAGATCGGGGTATCATCAGGTCTGGGTCAGAGAGGAGGACGTGGAGAAGACCGTGTTTTAGACTCGTTATGGTCATTACGAGTTCGTAGTGATGCTGTTTGGGCTGACCAACGTGCCAACAATATTCATGGACCTGATGAATCGGGTCTGTAGACCGACGCTTGATTGCTCGATCAGAGTGTTTATTGATGATATCTTGGTATATTCCAAGACCCGGGAGCAGCGCGAGGAGCACCGCAGGGAGTTATTAGGAGTTCTAAGACGGGAACGGCTGTATGCCAAGTTCTTGAAGTGTGAGTTTTGGTTATGAGAGGTCCAGTTCCTTGGGCATCTCATTAACTAGGATGGGATTTTGGTCGACCCGGCCAAAATCGAGGCAGTCATGCAGTGGGAGGTACCGAGATCTCCCTCATATATCAAGAGTGTTCTGGAATTAGCACGGTACTACTGAAGATTCTTACGGGACTTCTCCAAGATTGCAGTACCCCTCACTCGTCTGACGAGGAAGGGGTGGATTTCCGGTGGGGCCCTGAGCAACAAAGGGCGTTTGAGACCCTCTGTCAGCGTTTGTGTGAGGCTCCAGTTTTGACTCTCCCAGAGGCAGTTGAGGATTTTGTGGTGTTCTGTGATGCATCCATCACAGGTCCGGGGGCGGTCCTCTTCCAGAGAGGATGAGTGATAGCCTACGCATTGTAGCAACTGAAGTCGCATGAGACGAGATACCCTTCACATGACTTAGAGCTGGGAGCGGTGGTGTTCGCTCTCAAGATATGGAGACATTACCTGTATGGGGCCCATTGTACGATATACACAGATCACAAGAGTTTGAGACAATCATGGATCAGACGAACTTGAACATGAGGCATCGCAGGTGGCTGGACGTAATTAAGGACTACGATTGTGGGATACTTTAGCACCTCTGTAAAGCGAATGTGGTGGCGGATGCTTTGAGCCACAAGTCAGCTGGGTCTTCCACCCGAGCAATATGTATGAGGATAGCGATGGATTCCCCACTTGTGAGCTTGTTCAGGGATGCTCAGGTTGAGGGTATGCGACCGAAGAACTGGAAGCTAGAGAGGATCAAGGGTGAGAACACCCAGTTTGTGCAGGATAGCCAGGGATTATTGACCCGTTGCAGTCGGTTCTAGGTTCCGATGTCTGGTGGGGTCAGACAAATACTCATGGAGGAGGCTCATAAGTCTCACTTCTCTATTCACCCGGGGGCCACCAAGATGTATCGAGACTTGATTTTGAGTTACTGGTGGCCATATATGACTTGAGAAATCACTTGGTATGTGGAGAGGTGCTTGACCTGTAGGATGGTTAAGGCCGAGCATCAGAGGCCGCATGGTATGCTGTAGCCCCTAGAGATTCCCATGTGGAAATGGGAACAAATCAGGATGGATTTCATTACCAAGCTGCTGAGGATGGCGAAGGAGTGTGATGCTATATGGGTCATCGTGGATCGATTTACCAAGAGTACCCATTTCTTGGCTATACGAGAGAGTTCATCGGCCGAGAAGTTGGCCGACGTGTATGTTCGCGAGATCGTCGCTCGCCATGGGGTTCCGGTCTCCATTGTTTCTGACGGGGATGTTAGATTTACCTCTCGTTTCTGGAAGAAGTTCCACAAGGAACTGGGCACGCGGCTGCATTTTAGCACAACATTTCATCTCCAGACCGACGTTCAGAGTGAGTGGACCATTCTGAACCTTAAGGATATGTTGAGGGCATGTGATATTGACTTTGATTGGAGCTGAGATTCCCACCTACTCCTTGCAGAGTTCGCCTACAACAACAACTATGATTCCAGCATTGGCGCCCTGCTTTTTGAGCGGTTATATGGGAGGAGATGTCGCACCCCGGTTTGTTGGGGTGAGGTCGGACATAGGGTGATGAGATGGAAAGATGTAGTCTTACAAACTACCAAGAAGATTCAACAGATTAGGTAGCAACTGCAGACCGCTCAGAGTAGGCAGAAGAGTTACGCCGACAGACGCCGATCTGAGTTAGAGTTCCAGGTCGGTGACATGGTACTCCTAAAGGTCTCTCCCTGGAAGGGTGTGATCTGCTTCAGGAAGAGGGGGAAATTGGGTCCCCGATACATTGGTCCACTCAGGATCGTTTCCAGGGTTGGCAAGGTGGCATACAATTGGAGCTACCAGATGAGCTTAGTCAGATCCACAACCCCTTTCATGTTTCGCAATTGAGAAAGTGCATTATGGATCAAGAGGCGGTGGTATCATTGGATGAAGTTCAGGTCGATGAGCGCCTGAATTATGTTAAGAGGCCTATGGCCATTTGGAGAGGAATGAAGGTTCTACGGAAAAAGAAGATACCTTTGGTAAAAGTACAGTGGGAGCACCGAAGAGGGTTCAAGTGGACGTGGGAGCCAGAGGCAGATATGCAGGAGCACTATCCAGAGTTGTTCACTGCGCTAGACTTTGAGGACGAAGTCTAGTTCAAGTGGAGGAGAACTGTAACGCTCTGATTTTCAGGTATTGATCTATGGTTATAACAAGGTCTAATCGAAATTTTTTTGCCCTGACTCGTCGAGTAGCAACGGGTTGGTCCATGTGTTTAAGTGACCTACTCGTCGAGTCCAAGAAGGGACTCGACGAGTAGGAGTTGGAGAATGAAACCCTAATTTCCGGGGTTATGCATCCTATTTAAGGGATCATTAGCCTTCTTTGGCCTCCTTACAGTCCCTTGAGAGCTCAGCTAACCCGGATACGTGTGTGTGCTCCATTTGTGTGTTTTAAGCTTTGGAAGAGGATTCTTGGTGAGAAGAGCTTGGAGATCAAGTGACTAGAAGCAAGGAACTTGTGGGGATATGATATATACCTCAGTTGGCATCTAGTAGAAGGTATCAAGTCGTTACCTTGACCTCATTTCATTCTAGATCTCATTTGGTTAAAGATTAGGGCTTTTCTAGCATACCAAGAAGCTATTCTTGGGTATGAGCTAAGATCTGAAGTTGTAACTTCAGATCTGAACTCTCTTTGGTCTCTTAGCCCATAAAGCTTTCAGCTTTAGCAAGTATGAGCCTCTCCTTTGGTGTCAAATTCCATTGCAAGCTTGGTTTTTGTCATTATAAGACTTTAGAGCTTTGCATGCACGTAAAGTTTGCAACTTTACGTGATAAACACGCCTTGGGAAGCTGGATCTGCAATATGGAACCTTAAGATGGCTTAATAAACATGTGTTTGGATATGGATTGAAGGGACTCGGCGAGTTGCATGGTCAACTTAGCAAGTCCAATGAAGATTGTCGCGGACTCCGCGAGTCAGCTAGGGTTTTCCCAAATTTTGGCAAGCATGAACTCAGCGGGTTACAGAGAAACTCGATGAGTCAGTGGGGGTTTTCATGACTACTCGAGTTCTGGAAGGACTCGACGAGTTAGTGACTGCACTCGACGAGTTGGGTCAACATGGACTGTTGACCTTGATCGTTGACTTTGACATTGACCAAGGGTTGACTATTTGACTTCTGGGGCATTTTGGGAAATTGGAAATTTACAAGTATGGTTCTATGGTGAATATAGGTGGTGGAGTTTGTTGCGGTGATCCGAGAGGTTGAGCTTATCTTTCGAGTCGACACTTGTAAGGTGAGTTATCCTCACTATATCAATAGGGTCTAAGGCACCAAGGCCGACCCTTTATGGATTGCATCCGGTTATGGCATGATATGTTTATTGATTACATCCTGGTAGTTAGGATGGTGATATGCTTATGCTTAGTGACCTGGTTAGGTCAGTGTCCTGGTTATAGGATGATGCTATGTTAGCGACCGGTTAGGTCTGTATCCTGGTTTTGGGATGTTGCTATGATTAGTGATCTGTTAGATCGGTTTGAGTGTTATATGATATGAGCTAGTGTATGATATTTATGTGCACATGTTTGTTTGATTGGGGGTTGGGTTGAGGCGGTCCTGCTTTGTGCTGTAGGCCAACATTTTCGGTGAGCGGTCCAGATAGGCTTTAGGCCCTGCGAGGCGGTCCAGTCATGCCGAAGGCTTTGGATTGGTCCAGATAGGTTATAGGCCCTGCGAGGCAGTCCAGTCAGGCTGAAGGCTCCTTTTGCATGCTGTTATGTACTTGTTGATATGATATGATTATGGACAATGTTGTAAAACTCGCCGACTGGCCGATTACTCCTCCGAGTTCTCGCTACTCGGCCCCTTGCTGAGGCGAGTTACAGAATCTCGAGTACTCCCCAATCGGCCCCTTACTGAACTGAGCAATATTGTAAAACTCGGTCAACTTAGTGATTAATATGTATAATATACTTAATGATTTATTATTTAACATACACACATGTGATTATTACTACATATATATCTTAAATTTTCAGTAATTATTCACGAAGCGAGACGATTATTTGTTTTTTATTTTTTTTTATTTTTAGTTTTTGTGTATTCACATGTATCTAAATTTGTTATATATTTCAATCAACTTATGATTTTAACTTATGATTTTGACATATATAATTTCCCTAAAAATATTACTACATGAATTACCAAATCCGAGTACTCCCCGAGTACTCCTGAGTACTCCCGAGTACTCGCTACTCGGTAGTCGGCCGAGCAGGTACCGAGTAACAAGTTCTACAACCTTAGTTGGTATTTTGGGGTTAGCTCACTAAACTTACGGGCTTACAGTTTCAGTTTATTGTTTCAGGTACATCAGGGGATCGCGGCAAGGCAAAGGCGTGATTGTACAGCTCCTCCTGTTTTGTTTATGTTTCTGGGGAAAACTCTGATATGATACATTTTGAAAACAAACTTTGTAATGTTAATGGTTTTAAGTATTTGAAAAAGTTTAAATTTGTCATGATTTTCGTGGGTGTTACAGTGGAAGGTAGTATTGGGTCCGTACTACTGAAAGAACAGGATCCATAATCGAATCGGTGAGGCTCTTGTAGAATCTAAGAAGTTTATAGGAGGAGATTCTTTAGTATGTTTTGATCGTTGGTTTGTGGTATTTCAGTTTTGATATGAGCTCTCAGGGAGTTGGTTCAGGTTCAGGTTCTGGTTCGGGTTCTGGCTTAGTTGCGGGTGCTGAGCCGATTAGTGAGCAGTTGCAGGAGGTCATCTCATTGGAGATTACCTGCAATATTATGGAGCAGACTCTTGTGATCTTTGGTTTATTGAAGGATAGAATTTTGGAGCTACTGGATGGTCGTCTTAGGGCCTTTCGGGCCGAGGTTGTATCGGGACAGTTAGGGGCTCATTTGGAGCCCAAAGCTTGTGGATCCCTAGGATCCTTCAGGATGGAGGATCCTGTTGTCTGTTTTTGTCCTTTGGGACCATATGTGGGTTATGCACCATGTCTTCAGGAGAGTCGACTACAAGATTGGATTGTCACGAAGGTTTCTTGACTCCTTCGCGAGGAGTTACCTAACATTATTGGGCATGTCACATATAGATTGGTCGCTAGGTTCGAGGGTTGGACCTCGACTGTTCAAGCGGGTGATCAGTTGGTCAAGGTAACCCTGGAATGGGAGATTGGTTCGGATAGGTAGTCTCATGGTCAGGCTCAATAGTTTGAGTAGTTAGACATTTTCGTAGCTTGTGTTAGAGCTCCGAGGGGTCAGGGTGGTTAAACGAAGATTGAAGGGAACCTTGAGGATGTGCACAACAGGTCTAAGTGCGGCAGGTGCGGATGGAAGGGCCACCTCCACCAAGAATGCATATCGGAGGTAGAGTTGTGCCATCGCTGTCCTCAACCTAGTCATTTCCGGGCGAATTGCCCCTTCTTGGTGGTTGGGGCTGCTCAGGAATCATTTCAGGTTCATCGACAGGAAGAGGGAGTCAAGGTTTCTTCAGGCGATATTGCGGGTATGTTATCTGTTGCTTTCTTCTTGGTTATTATTGGAATATATATTGCATGGGAATTTTGCATCAGTTAGGTAAGTGTATCCTTAGTTTATTTCTCTGCTTATGTTTGGGTTATATATTAAAAAAGCGTTATATGCCATTTGCATGCCGAGAATTATTGGTAGTTAGTGAAGGGTTGTTTCCCTTGTAGCGGCTGTGGAATTTTCTATGTTATCTTGGTTGTAGTCGGAATCAATTCGGGGTCATTGTGTGGAAGGTCTACGGTCAGGGTTCTACAGGTTGGTTATTCAGCAGCATCAGGATTCGGTGATTTCAGCCATTATGCTTGGGTTGGCTGTTGGAAGCGCCAAAGGAAGTGCTTTATGGTTGAGGTTTTGGTCTGAGTATCCACTATTTGGGCTTCAAGATTTGAGTGTGGTACCAATTTGAAGCATCTGGGGCTATTAGTTTTGTTGGGGTTCGGAAGGTGTTCATCTTGTCTTTAGAAGTTGAGTGATCACTAAGCTTGACTAGCAATGGAACGCTGGTATTGAGTAGTGCAGGGCATATGCAGTTCGCGCTATATGAGATGGATGGGTCGGGAATCCGTAGGAATTAAGAAGTAAATGACCTTCGCCAAATCCAAGTGGGGGAGAATCGATCAAGATTTTCGGGAATTAGGAAGGGTGTGGAACTAGGGCAAGTTTCACATTCTGGCTAGGAGGAGAGACAACCCACGTGGCTGTTGAGATTGGCATAGTAGACTTGTGGATCAGACTAGGTTGATGGCTTTAGAACTCGAGGGATGACTTGAACACTTGATTGGATGCAGTTGGATGCAAGTTTCGGCTCAGGATGCGTGGGGTTGGGATGGTTAGGATGTGGTGAGGCCATGGGTGGTAACCATGGATAGTAAGGGTTATGAGACTACGATGAGATCGTAGTATTCACCAGTACAAGGTAGAATATCATTGCAGGTAGTCCTAAGTGTAAAGGGGAATCAGTTCGTTCCTTGGGCATGCCGATTAGGATTGTCAAGGAGTGTTCCTTTGTGCTAGATTGAGGACCATTGGGGATCCGAGACGGAGTCAGATCTGTATAGCTCTAGTTGGGTGAGACCCGTTGGCGAGGCCACTCCGTGGTATAGTTGGGTGGGACTCATGGGAAAGATGGGTGCGATTATGGCAATACATGTAGGACATGGTAGAGACCGTTGGGTCAAGGTTTTGGATCTTGAGTTGCAGGAAGTGAGTGGTCAGCGTGTGATGCAGAGGGGTTATAGGCTGGGTAGCCTTGTTATTTTGGTCTCTTGGGAATCTGATGGTTGGACCAAGCACTAGGTTGGTAGTCTCAGTGGTGGTTTAAGAACCTTTTCATCTTGGTTTGGTAAAGGGTGTTGGTAATCAGAAGGTTGTGGTGTGAAAGGAAGGTCTAGATTCGGGGATTTTAGGTAGTTATTGCCAGTGAGGTTTTCTTTCGGAAGTCGTGAGGGGAAAATAGGTGAGAGTCTTTTGGCTTAGCAACCGGGAATGAACCTGGTATTTCAGACGACTGAATGACGAATTGGGGCCAGGGAGGTCTCGGTGGATTTTGGAAAGCATCCAGGAGGCATCATGTTGTTTCGGGCAGTTTTAGTGTTTTGGGCAGTATTAGTGTTTTGAGTCTTGTGTGTGTCTGGAGTATCTGATTGATTGGGAAATGCTAAGTCACTCGCAGTGGGATTAAATGATCTCAGAGTAATTGATTTAACCATGTTGTGCAGCTCTCGTCTGAGTCTAACCGTTTCAGGAGCGAATCTTCTACTCGAAGGATTATCTGAGCCTTCTATCAAGTATAAGTGTTCCGTAGCTGTTTATGATCATGGTTTTGGATCTTGAGTTACAGGAGGTGAGTGGTCAGCGTGTGATGCAGAGGAGTTATAGGTTGGGTAGCCTTGTTATTTTGGACTCTTGGGAACCTGGTGGTTGGACCAAGCGCTAGGTTGGTAATTTTAGTTGTGGTTTAAGAACCTTTTCATCTCGGTTTGGTAAAGGGTGTTGGTAATCAGAAGGTTGTGGTGTGAAAGGAAGGTCTAGATTCGGGAATTTTGGGTAGTTATTGCCAGTGAGGTTTTCTTTCGGAAGTCGTGATAGGCAACTAGGTGAGAGTCTTTTGGCTCAGCAACCGGGAAGGAAACCGGTATTTCAGACGACTGAATGAAGAATTGGGGCCAGGGAGGTCTCGGTGGATTTTGGAAAGCAGCCAGGAGGCATCATGTTGTTTCGGGCAGTTTTAGTGTTTTGGGCAATATTAACGTTTTGAGTCTTGTGTGTGTGTGTGGAGTATCTGATTGATTGGGAAATGCTAAGTCACTTGCAGTGGGATTAAATGATCTCAGAGTAATTGATTTTACCCTGTTGTGCAGCTCTTGTCTGAGTCTAACCGTTTCAGGAGCGAATCTTCTACTCGAAGGATTATCTGAGCCTTCTGTCAAGTATAAATGTTCCGTAGCTGTTTATGGTCAGTGATTTCATTTCCCTTTGAAGCAACAATGTGATTGGGGGTTGGAAGCATTTTGTGTGGGCGAGACTCTATGAGGTTGGCTTAGTGGCAGTTCGGTGTCAGAGGTCTGACAAGGTGCAAACCATTGAGAATTTAGGTTTCGGATTTTAGGTGAGGTAGGATTGGTTTTTATTCAAGAGCTTGAGGATTCGTTCTTCATCACGTTTGGAGAACTATTCAAAGGTTGGTTTTGGTAGATCTAGATAGATCATTGTTGGAAGTGTTATGTTTTGTCTGTTATTCGTTGAGAGTTTGGTAGGGAGTGGCTTCAGCGTGAGCGGTCTGTTAGGGAGTCAGACCATTATAGGTTTCAGGTCTCAGAAAAGTAGAAGTGGGTTGTAGGGAAGAAGATCTGGTTGTTGTCTTCGGGTTAGAAGCGTCGGTTTGGGTTTTGGTGTCTTGGGAAGATTGGTTATGCATAGGATTTTCGGTTATGATCATCAGGTTAGTCATTCGATGGATGTTAATAAGGAGCGATTTCGAGGATGAAATCTAATTTATGTGGGGGAGAGTTGTAACACCTGAAATCTAGAAGGTAATTATGAAAATAAATAATCCTTGCTAAAGGCCAACTTGTCGAGTTTAAGAAGGAAACTCGACGTGTTGAAGGTCTTTGGCTTGCACATCTTGAGGTTTAACTCGACGAGTCGGTGAAAACCAACTCATCGAGTTAGAGGCTATTTGAGAAACCCTAATTTCTGGGATTTGCACCCTAGTTAAACACCTTAAGTTCCAGGCGTTGGCCTCATTTCGGGTCTCCATTGCCCCTTACCCTAATCTTGAAACCCTAAATCCATTTTAGAGTGTGGTGAGCTCTTGTGAGTGTGTTTTGGTGTGTTTGAAGCCCTTGGAAGGAAGTGGAGCTTAGTGCAAGGTGGTGATTCAAGAAGGAGCTTTCAGATCTCGATTCCTTGATCTATTTCCAACATATTTCGGGTATAAAGTCTCAACCCTTCTTAATACATGCTTAGATCTCCTTGTTCGGGCTAGTTTCTATGGTTTAGCCAAGTTGAGTGGTTGATGGGGTGTTGGACATCCCAAAGGAGTTATTCTTTTAGATTCATGGTTCTTGGGAGCTCTTGTGGCATAAAGGTGCCAAATTTATGGTCTTAAGGGCTCCATGCATCCATTAAGCCCTTGTTTTGGCCTTGTATGAGCTTTTAAGCTTTTTCTAGCCTTGTATGAGAGTAAAGTTGGAAACTTGACATGACCTTTCAGCCTTTAAGGTCCAAATCTGCATCCATGAGCTTTGTCTTGATGATTGGGTGCTTAATGATTAAGCCCTTAACCTATTAAGCTTAGGGTTTGGGTTTTTGACCCATTAGAATATTTCTTGAGGGTAAAGTTGGAAACTTTACCCTTCCAGGTGTGATTTCAGTTAAGACATGAGTGGTGGAGCTTTTAGTTTCGAGATTGGTAACTTAATAGATTAAGAGGTTTTGCTGACTGAAGAACTCGGCGAGTTGGAATGATTTTTCTCGATTTTGCTGACTAAGGAGGAAACATGACGAGTTCATGGGTGAAGTCGGCGAGTTGGATCAACTTTTCACGATTTTGTTGATTAATGGGGGAACTCGGCGAGTTGAGGGGCAACTCGGCGAATTGAGTCAACTCGGAGCGTTGACTTTGATTTTGACTTATGCCTTGATCAAGTCTGTCCCAAAGGGTGTTTGAAGAAAGTTGAATTGTAAATATGGGCTTAGGATAACGCCCGTATGGGATTGGGCCCAATTTGGAAAATTGGGCCATTAGTGGGCCTTTATGGATTCTTGTGGTTTTGGATCTTGTTGGATTTGGGCTTGGGCCTTAGTTATGAATCTATTTCGGGGAAGGGTAAAATGGTCATTTTATCCCAAGTATGGATTATGGATCATGGTTTGGAACCCAGTTGCTAATTGAGTGATATTTTGGTATTGTTAGCTAGGGAAGTTGTCAGTGCAGCAACTAAGGATTTCTTGCGGTGAGTTTCAGCATTCGAGGTAAGTTTCCTTACCGCGTTTAGCAAGTCAAAGTCACCAATGCCGACCCATGATTATGATATATTAGTCTGCTAGTTGTCTTCGTAACTCTTGCATGTGTATATGTTGGTATGGTTTCCGGATTACGGTCCAATGCTGGGCGGGGCCTGATGGATATATGTATGCTATGTATCTTTGTGATTATTGCATGTGTATGTGTTTATTTTTATATATGTTATTATATGTTGGGTGGGGTCCATTTACTGAGCCTAGCTCGATGTCGGGCGAGGTCTAATGCCGGGAGGGGCCCGATGCTGGACAGGGTCCGTTGATGGCCGGGGCCCACTATATGTTTATTGTATAGTATGTGCTTATGGTTTTTCAGTTTATGTTTCAGGTACTCTAGTTTTCAAATCAAGGAGCTCGGGACGACCGCAACACATACACCCGTGTTTTCTGCAATATGTGATCTTTAGGAATGCACTCTGATAATGGTTTTATTTGAAATGTTTTTCAATGTTTGAACAAAGCTACAACTAAGTGTTTTGATTATAAATGAAATTGAAATTTTTACCATGGATTTTTGGGCCATTACAGATACCATAAAGTAATTTTGACAGAATAATAAATTAAAACATACCAGGAATGACATTCAGCGCTATCCTGGCCTCCTCTGATATAAGCTAGAAAGCACGACATCGAGCCCTCAGGGGCTCCTCCCTACCCTGGCATCCATACGTGATCCTCAAAGTAGTTAGAGATGGAGCCTGCACTAGCTTGCAAATAAGCAAGGGACATTCGGCCTTTACATGGCCCACCTAATTACAATGGTAACAAATCCAGGTGCTCGGTACCTGGGCCTCCTGGAGACAATCACTCGCGTAGTGTCCTTCATTTCAAAATTTATGGCATCCAACAACTGATCGACAAAGACCCTTATACACCTTCCTGCACTTTCCACAAGTGCAGTCCTCTGTCCTCCAGATCGTATATCACCGGGATTGAACCGCTTGGTTGCCAGGTATGATTGAACGGGAGCATGCCTCTTCTCCTTCGTTTGATTCTCAATTTCAATCTCCCATCTCTAGGAGATATACTGGAGCTCAGAGAGGCAACTGTAACGCTAGGCGGACATAAATTGTTGAATGTTAGTCTTGAGCATGATCAAGTATCATCTCATCTGGTCTGGCTCCGAAGCAGCAAACTCAGGAAAAAATAGAGCCCTCTTTGTAAACATCTTGTTGATCTGCATCACGGTCTACATCATCTGTCTTAAATCTAGATACTCTTGAGCCAATATCTCCTTCTCCACCAGGGGAACATACTTCATGTGAAACATCTTTGAGAACTGCTCCCAAGTAATAGTAGCCCTCTACTAAGGAGTATAAGAACCAGTTATCAAGTTCCACCAGTCCTTCGTGCCCAGCCAAAGAAGGTTCTAGACGCACCTGACCTTCCACTCCTCCAGATAGGAACATGTAAAGAAGCAGCCCTCCACATCAGAAATCCATCTCATTTCCATAATCAGGTCCTTGATCCCGTCAAACTCTGGGGGCTTTGTCTTACTAAAGTTCGGGTACTTGAATGAACCTCCTCCCCGGCCTTCCGCAACAGTGACAACTATGCTGGCTACAACAGCAGCAGCTTCCATCACGACAGCATACTGCTCATCAAATTGCTCGATCATCGTGATATTGATAGACCCAAAAACCTCAGGGATGGCACCCTGGATAGTAGCAGCTACCTTTGTAACGATCAACTCATGAATACCGTCATCTGTCAATCTTGTCCTATCCTAGCCACCAGCTCCAGAAACAGATACTCCCGTGAACACCACACTGAAAATGAACCAAAAATATATCAGAAATGCAATAGTTATACTATTACAACCATCATACAGAGGCTAAACCCTCGGGGTTTTTGACTTCCTTGCTATGTGTATGAGTCCTATGCTTCCATTAGTATGGGCCCATAATACTTTCCAAACATACCCATATTTGTCTCAATCGATCATCACAAAGTACCCTAAAACAAAGTCGCAACTAGGATACATATTCATACTATATTCACTCTCTCGAGAGTAGCTAATCATTCTTCAACTGGCCTGCTACACACATACTCACTCATAATGTAACATCCTGATGATGAGGTACATATAATTTTGACCCTATAAATTATATTGCAATTTGTATCCTAAGTAAGAGAACGAGTTCAATGAGGGATTTAGTGGCATTTTTGTAATATGGGTATTGGGGGAGTACGCCGTGCGTATGTGTGTACGCTGAGCATACTAGGGCGCGCCCTAATACGTTGGGCATATATCTGTATGCAGGGCGTACGTTCCAGATGTGCAAACCCTAACTTTTAGGGTTTGGTTCATATTTAAATCCCATTATAGCCTCATTTCCCCTCGCTTCAACAACCTCCATCCTTGTTGACGTATCTCACCTGGAGTAACGTCAAAGGATAACGGAGCCGTCAACTCAGGAACATCCTTTAAAAACCCACTACCCTAAGAGCCGGGAGCAAAGCATTGTTCATAAGATCCCATGCTTTAGCCCCACAATCTAGCCTCGAGATTGGCCCCTTTCTAGGAGATAAACCCCTGTTCCAGATAAGACAAAGGAGTACTAGTTTCCCCAGAGCCACGGGTGTAGTGCTCGGTGATCTACCAACTGGCAGTTTTACACCAATAGCAAATAGCCACCTGCAGGGCACGATCTACCAATCGAAGGCCGCCTCGTTACCATGCCTGAAAAATTAGAAGATACTATCGGGGATATGTTCCTTCGCTATTGGTATAAAAAGGTCCCTTCTCCCTTAAGAGAAGGGACCGAATCTTAAATCCCTGTCTCATACTTTCCACAAAAAAACTTTTCTCAAAGGAATTAACTAACTTGACTGTCAGAACTTCATTCCGGGATCACCTCTCGGACGACGATTGACGATCTTGTTTTCTTTGATGTGATTCTTAGGATTATATTTTTCACACCTCAAGGAGATGGAGTTAATTCGAAGACATATCAAAAAAGTTGGCGCCATTCGGGCATGCACTCAGTACCGCACAATCAAATCAATGCACTCCCTCAACAGGAGCTTTACGTCGACACTAAAAGGGAAACCGCCCACACAAACACCTACAAAGCCAACGACCGGGTCTGCAGCGGAGTTCATTGCCAGTTTATGGCGATCGTTGCCCATCACAACGAAACACCCGACCATGACACCCACCACAACTCCTCAAAGAGCACAGACCAATCAATCACAACCAACAACAAATTAACCTCCAATACCATTGTGACAGGTGGGGACCAGCACATGGTCCCCCGCTATCATTCTACGCACTACACAATTGCCGTCCACATGTCATCACTCTTCCCGGGTGGCCAGCATGACGTACATCCTGCTATTCACACAACAACCAACGTTCAACCCATACTCATACCACTTCCAAGGTGCTCATCCCCAAACAACGCATTTGCAAAGTCACAACAGCCAAGGCACACCAGTACATAAGAGGATCTCACACACTACGGGGCCAATGAAGTCAAGCTCACTACCGAACCAGTTGATGCACACATACTCCAAGTATGGACCATACATACCACAAGTAACCACGTACAACCATGGGTACCAATACGGGTATGTCCAAGGGTACAACAGCCCATACTACGTACAACAGGTGATGGTCGATGGAGCATTCACCTACCCAAACATGGATAGCCTGGTCACGAGCATCAACTCAACATTCTGCCAAGAGCTCCTACAGTACGAAATACCGAGTTCCACCATGACACCAATCACTCCAAAGTATAACGCCATGACAGATCCTGATGAGCACATAGACACCTGCGTATGGACAATGACATCACTACGGATGGACAAGAGTACATGTCGGTCACGCTGTCAGGAATTCTAGAAAATGGTTCAAGGAACTTCATCTAGGAAGTATCTTTAGCTTTGAATAGTTGAGATATATTTTCCTCAACAATTATATGCAATTAAGGAAAATAAAGGAGATGCTATCTCCATTATGTCATGCAAACAAAAAGTGGGAGAGTCCATCCAAGCGTACTACAACCGGCTTACACTTGCAACTCTGTGTTTCCCCGGTCATGAGGAGTTTCTAGTCACAGGCGCTTTCTCCCGGGGGTTACTCCCAGGCCCCTGTCGAGGAAAATGCAAGGAACAGTGCCAAAATCTAGAGATGAACTGAAGTATAGGATCGAAAAACAACTCAAGCGAATCAAGGGAAAAGAGCATAAAGAAGCCAATCTAACATATATAGAGAACGCATATCTCAAACAAGAATCAACTGACTCCTGCCCCCGCCATAGTCACAACGAGCGTCACGATGGAAGTCACGATAAGTATAATAGACATTCGAGACACTCATCCCGCAATTTTTGCTCATTCATCAAGGACGAGACCAGGAGCCATAGGCCAAAAGTACATATTGTGGAAAAAACCCCTCAACGGCAGGAAAAAGAAGAAGGGAAGTATTACGAATACCACAAGATCAAAACCCATGATACCGGGGAATGCATGATCCAAAAAAGAGAAGTAGAGGATAAGAAATTGAATGGAGAACTCGTGGAGATAGCGAAGACCGTACGATCAAAATTCGAAGTTGAATAAAATGACGGACAAACCCGAATGGAAATGAATAAACAACTAATAAAAAACGAAGACACCAATGATCGTGTAGCCCTAGAACAGAGCCAAGCACTGATCGACAAACATTAGCATCGGTGCCCCACCTGGCAATACTCTAAACATTAGTTTCTCAATGGGAGACCCAAGAACAACCGAATGGGACCCCACAGAACCGATCATAATCTCCGTCTACATATAATAATATAAGATCTGGCGATCCCTGGTCAATGGGGGCAACAACATCGACCTCCTCTACGAGTACTGTTTCGAACAACTCCCAACACCCTGGAAAAAGAATATAAAACCACCGCCCTGAGCCCACTCTTTGGCTTCATATGACACAATATATGGCCACTTAGGACCATAAGCCTCCCATTAACAATACTCAACCACGATGTGAAGGAAAATGTATCATGGATAATCAAATTCTCAGCAGTTAAACACAGGTCCGATGACGATATGATCCTTGGGTAGCCAACCGCTTTCCGGCTCCAAACCATCCCATCAACAATACATGGCATAGTAAAATTTAGGACAACAAACGGCGTAAAAGTTGGAAAATGAAGTTTGGAATTGGAGTCAGAGGGTACATGGGGCTTGTTGTATTTACACTATAAAAGGAGCACGGGCCGTGTTGACCAGAAAAGGGGGCTGTTGACTACACTGAACACGACCCGTGTTGATTTGTTCTATTTCGAAGGTTTTTGCAAGGATTTAATCGGTTATCATTTGGAAACATTATTTCCCTTAATTGTAAGTTGTAATTGCACAACATTTCTGTGTTTACAACTTGTGATTTTGTTCTAGCCATGTGTGGCTAGAACCCTAGTTTCTCTAACTTTATGTTTTGACTTCTTGGTTGTGATTTAAATCATATGACTTGATGTTTGCTTTTAATTTCTATCTAGTGAAATTTATTTTGCTTCAATTGAATGTTTGATTCTAATTATGATTCTTATTGTCCATTTGAATTAGGGTTAGGTCATTCAAGTTATTCTTTTTGAAAAATTCGTAACTGTTTTGTGAATTGGACTAAGTAACAAGCATTAAATTGATTTCCATTGAATGAGTTTAGTGTAAATCTTTTCACACATTTTTACACTCCTGATCTTGTGAGGAGTATTGGTTGTTGTTGGGAACATTCACATAAAGCTTAATGCAATCTTTTAATCTAATTCTAAGAGCTTGTTTAGATTAGGTTAGTAAGGTTAGGGTTAATCAAAGAGCTTGTTTTGGTTAATTAATGTGGTGAATGGGAAGTATTAGAGCTTGTTAACACTTTCAAGTACCAACTTAGATAGAATTGAGCAAATCTCATGTTATCTTGGAATCGCATTGCTAAGTTGACATACATAGAGTTGGAGTCCTTATAAATTCTGAATTTAATTAACTCATTTAGCTGATTACTTGTGTTTTTAATTGTTTGTTTTAATCATTGCATTCTAACCCCCCCTCTTTACTGCTGGTGACCATAGTACCTTGTGCAAAGAGTATAGACTGATTATCCAGTGTCTCTGTGAATCGACCCTACTTACCTTGTACTACCTTTTAGTGCAATATAGTGGTATTGTTTAGGAGTATATCGTACCCCTTTATTTGTTGGGTTTGACACGCCTAAGAAATTGGCGTCGTTGTCGGGGACACGGTGTTACTAATTGTTTATGCCTTGATCTTTCCGTACAGTTACACCATTGACAATTGATTCGAAGATAGAGAAAACTACAAAGAAGTTAAGGTAGCAAGCCAAGCTTCGTAAGAAGCAACCACGCTCCTTGTATTCTTCATCATCTAACCCTTCAATCATCAACATTTGGGAGGATATACCCCTCTCAAGTGTATCCACATCCGGAACAGAAATCCTCTCACTCTCACCAGAACCATCCTCACCTAAAAATACCACTCCACCATCTTCACCCACTTATAACATTCCAAATACTACATCCACAAAACTTCAACAACTACGCACACAATGTGGGACAACCATGGAGGGAATCCACCTCCAAACCCACCACCCGAGCAAACTCTTCGTCAATGGTCGAGACAAGAAGTTAGATAGCAACCTCTTTGTATTACATATCCGTCAGCCAAAAATCTTGAAATTAAATCCGGGCTCATCCACTTACTCCCAACCTTTAGAGGCCTGGAAAATGAAGATCCTCACAAGTTCCTCACTGAGTTCCATATTGTGTGTGTGGGCATGAAGCCACACAATGTCATGGAGGATCAAATCAAGCTTAGGACATTCCCCTGCGTGGTGGAAAACGCAACAAAAGACTGGCTCTATGACCTCCCATCGGGGACGGTTACCACTTGGGTAGATCTTGCACGACTCTTTTTGGACAAATACTTTCCGGAGATGAAAGCTTCAGCCCTACGGAGGGAAATTATTGGAATCAAGCAATACAAGAAAGAAGCTTTTCACACATATTGGGAGAGATTCAAAAAACTTTGTGCCCGATGTCCAAAGCATGGAATCACCGAATAATAGCTCCTCTAATACTTCATTAAAGGCATGACTCCAATGGAAAGAAGGCTTCTTAATGCCTCCAGTGGCAGATCTTTACCCGATAAGACTCCTACTGAAATACTTCATTAAACATTTAAGTCATGATGAAGAATGGTACACAGATGCACCCTGAGGTGTGATGGAAATCCAAACTCCTCAACAGGTGTCACAACCTGCTCAATCCGTGAGTAGGATAGAATAACAAGGAAAGCTACCTTCCCAAACTGAGAAGCACCTGAAACATAATGCATGTGCCATTAATTTGAGAGGAGGAAAAATCTATGAAGGCCCAAGGATTCTGGATGAAGAAGAGGAAGAAAAGGAGATTGAGGTGGAAGAAGCTGTCAAAGAAGAGGAAATAAAAAATGCTTCAAATTCAAAGAAGCCAATAGATACCAAAGTGAAAGTAACTCCTACACCATTTCCTTCAAGATTAACAAGCACAAAAATAGAACGAGAAAATGATGAGATCATGTCCATGTTCCGAAAGGTTGAAATCAACATTCCTCTTTTAGATGCTATTACACAAATTCCTGGATATGCTAAGTTCCTTAAGGAACTTTGCACGTCTAAGAAAAATCTTAAAGTAAATCAAATGGTGAAAGTTGGGGAAAACGTTTCAGCCGTGTTACAAAAACGGCTACCAAAAAAATGTAAGGGTCCGGGTGTATTCGCGGTTCCCTGTAAAATGGGTAACCTTTTTGTGTCATATGCCATGCTTGATCTTGGAGCATCAATTAATGCTTTACCTTACTCAAGCTATAACACAATAAGAATCGGACCTCTAGCCGAGACCGGAGTCATAATTTAACTTGCCGATCGATCTTTGGTACACCCAAAAGGTGTATTGGAGGAAGTATTAGTGAAAGTCAATGACCTTGTGTTTCCCACTGATTTTTATGTGCTTGATATGGGAGATGATTACCAAACCTCAAGTTCCATCCTTTTAGGTAGACCATTTTTAAAAATAGCAAGAACAAAAATTGATGTCTACAATGGTACATTGTGTATGGAATTTGATGGGGAATTTATTAACTTCAATATATATGAAGCAATGAGGTATCCAAGTGATGTTCATTGTATAAATTTTGTTGATGTGATCCAACCTTTTACTAAAAAGTTTTTTGAGTTGATTAGCCATGATTCTATGGAGTTAGTTTTGAGCAGGAACTGTAATAACAATTTGGTCAAGGAAATTGCAGAAAATTTCATGCTTGATGAGGAAGTACTACAAATTGTGGAGTTTATGGAAGAAAGGGAGAAAATGAGGTATGATAATACCAAGTTGAAATTTCCCATTTCTAACACAAAACTTCTTCCTTATGTTGTGCAGGCACCAAGGTTAGAATTGAAGACTCTTCTCGAGCATTTGAAGCATGCATATCTTGGAGAAGAAGAGACATTTCCTGTTATCATCTCCAATAAGTTGTCCAAAGAAGAAGAAAATAAGTTGATTAATTTTCTGAAAAGTATAAGAAGGCTATTAGGTGGACGATTGCTAACATAAAGGGGTTTGGTCCCTCTTCATGCATGGATAAGATTCTCATGGAGGAAGACTTCAAACCAACATGAGAGGCACAAAGAATATTGAATCCCCACATGATGGAGGTAGTAAAGAAAGAAATCATGAAGCTTTTGGATGTAGGTATGATCTACCCTATCTCTGATAGCAAATGGGTGAGCCCCGTTTAGGTAGTCCTGAAAGAGGCTGGGGTCACAGTTGTCAAAAATGATGAAGGAGAATTGGTGCCAACCCGTGTGCAAAACGGGTGGCGAGTTTGTATTGACTATAGGAAGTTGAATGCTTACACAAGAAATGACCATTTCCCCTTACCAGTTATTGACCAAATGTTAGAGAGATTGGCAGGTAAATCCGACTATTTCTATTTAGATAGTTTCTCGGGCTTTCACCAAATTTCGGTAGCCCTGGAAGATCAAGAGAAAACTACCTTCACTTGTCCCTTTGCCACATTTGCTTATAGGCGTATGCCTTTCGGTCTATGCAATACACCCGCAACATTTCAGAGATGCATGGTGAGCATTTTTTCTGAATATGTTGAAAACATCATCAAAGTTTTCATGGATGATTTCACAGTTTATGGAAACTCCTTTGATAAATGTTTGAACAATTTAACTAAAATTCTGCAAAGGTGCATTGACACAGATCTTGTGCTTAACTATGAAAAATGCCATTTCATGGTGGACAAGGGATTGATTGTAGGTCATATAGTGTCCCAAAAAGGCTTGGAAGTTGAAAAATCCAAGATTGACATCATTAAAAGTCTCCCTTACCAAAAAAATGTTTGGGAAGTTCGTTCGTTTCTTGGTCATGTAGGTTTCTATCGGCGGTTCATAAAAGATTTCTTAAAGATTACAGTGCCGATGTGTCAATTACTCCAAAGAGATTTTGAATTTGAGTTTACTCAACCATGCAAAGAAGCTTTTGATCATTTGAAGGTTTTACTAACTTCTTCTCCAATCATCCAACCACCTAATTGGGATCTCCCATTTGAGATCATGTGCGATACGAGCAACACTGCGGTTCGGGTGGTGTTGGGACAAAAAGTAGATTGTGCTCACCATGTCATTTACTATGCATCAAAGACTTTAGATAATGCTCAAACCAACTACACCACAACAAAGATGGAGTTGTTAGAAATTATCTTTGCATTGGAGAAATTCCGACAGTAACTCCTCGGAACCAAAGTGATTATCTATTCGGACCATGCAGCTATAAAGCATTTACTACTCAAGAAAGATTCGAAGCCAAGGTTAATACGGTGGATGTTGCTTCTGCAAGAGTTCGATATAGAAATCAAAGATAAAAGTTGGAAAGAGAATTTGGTCGCGTATCATCTTAGTCATATTGTGCCACCCGAAGACACCACACCAATCTGTGACACATTCCTAAATGAGCATTTGTTTGTTATCAAGGAAGCCCCATGGTATGCGTATATTGTCAATTATTTGGTTACAAATCAGTTTCCCCCGGAGTCCACACGTTGGGAAAAGGAAAAAATCAAGAAGGAGGCCAAGCGGTATGTATGGGATGAGCCTTACCTTTGGAAATATTGTGCAGACCAAATGATTAGAAGGTGTGTTGAGCAAAAAGAGGTACAATCCATCCTTAACTTTTGTCATTCCTATGCTTGTGGAGGTCATTTTGGACCCCAAAGGACAACTAGAAAAGTCTTAGATAGTGGATTCTATTGGCCTACCATTTTTTCACAATTCTTATGTGTTATGTGTACATTGTGATAAATGCCAAAGATCTGGGTCCTTAAGTTCTAGGAATCAAATGCCCCTTACCCCCATTTTAGTATGTGAAATCTTTGATTTATTATGGGACCATTTCCACCCTCTTTTGGTTGTTCATATATCTTATTGGCGGTGGACTAAGTGTCCAAATGGGTGGAGGCCAAAGCCACCCATACTAATGATTCCAAAGTTGTGGTGGATTTTCTTAAAGCATATATTTCCTCATGGTTTGACACTCCAAAGGCTCTCATAAGTGATCGTGGGACTCATTTTTACAACCGGATGCTTGAAGCTGTTCTGAAGAAATATGGGGTGTCTCATAAAGTTTCAACAGCCTATCACCCCCACACCAATGGGCAAGCATAGGTCTCAAATAGGCAAATCAAAAGCATTTTGGAGAAAACAATAAATCCAAACCACAAGGGCTGGAGTATAAGGTTGGATGATGCCTTATGGGCATACAACACTGCTTTCAAAACCCCCATTGGTATGTCCGCATACCAGATAGTGTTTGGAAAACTGTGTCGCCTTCCGCTTAAGCTCGAGCACAAAGCTTTTTGGGCTATAAAGAAATACAACTTGAATTAAGATGAGGTGAGAAACAAGAGGAAACTAGACATTCAAGAGGTAGAGGAGATCTGAAATGATGCATACGAAAGTGACAAGATTTACAAAGAGAAGACAAAGGTGTATCATGACAAAATGATCTCCCAGAAGAATTTTGCACAAGGACAAAAAGTGCTTCTTTACCACTCCAGGTTCAAGTTGATTTCAGGGAAGTGAAGATCCAGATGGGTTGGTCCTTTCGTGGTCACAAAAATATTTGACCATGGTGTGGTGGAAGTCACAAGCCAACAAACCGGAAAAACATTCAAAGTCAATGGTCATAGATTGAAGCCGTTCTACGAGGGATTCGAGGTGAAGGATGATGAGGTAGAAGTGGTTGGGAACCCCAAGTACCAAGACTGAAGCATATTTGGGGGCCATGTCGAGCCAACGACTTAAAACAAGGGCGACTAACCGAGAGGCAACCCGGGGGTATTTTTGTCTTTTTCTTTTGAAACACTTCCATTTCTTTGAAGTTTTGGGTTTTTAATGTTCCAAATGCATTTAAACATGTTTTGAAATCAACAAACGGACCTTGAGATGCAAATCCATTTCTTTTGAATGATTGCGGATTTTTGGGTTCAAAAAAGTGGGAAGTGGTAAACAGAGCGTACACGACCCATGTTAATTCTGCCTTATATTGAACATGGTTCGTGTTCAAGAGAAGTTAATTTTTTTTGGAGTCAGAGAGGTACACGGCCTGTGTTCGTTTTTTTCCTTATACGGAACACGGGTCGTGTTCAGCCATTCTCAACATTATTTCACCCAACACGACCCATGTGGATTTACACTAAAAGAACACGGGCCGTGTTCGCGGAATAGAACATGTGGGTTTTAAGTTTTAAAATCGAGGTTTTCACTTCATTTACCCACAAACACTTCCCACAACAACCCTTTCTCCCAAGAAAACCCCAAGGTCCGATTTCCTTCGAAAACCACTTGATTCTCCATCAATTTTGGCTTAAATCTTCAAATAGCTTTGATTTTCTTCTTCTACACTTCATTTCCTACATCTCACACACCAATTTCTTGCACTTTTATGGTGGATTTGGGGGTTTTGACAAACCCTAGGTCCGAAAATCACTAAATATTTTGGTGTTTCTTGGGTTTAAATCTTTATGTAGGCAAGCTTGGGGAGGTTGAAGAGCAATTTATCACCAACAACAACGCATATCCACTCATAATCTGGTACAATCTTTCTAATTCTTTACTTGTGGATTTTGTGTTCTTAAGGTCAAATTGTATGTATTTATGGTCATTTTGGACTTGACAATAACCTGGAAATCATTCAAAACTAAGTTTCCCTTGAATTTTTGGTGGCCAAACTCGAGTTGACTCGATCCGTCAACAGTTGACTTTTTGACCCATTGACCGGTTGACTTTTTGCCCCAACAAAAATTTTGCATATGGAAGGTGTGCATTCTAAACGGCCTAGACACACCAAGTCGTCGGCCCGTGGTCGTAGGTCTCCCACACCACAGCATAGGTCCCCATCACCTCCACCCAATCCGACACATGGAGGTGTGGTTTGTTCTGAGCCAATTCAAGTTGCCAAATTTGAGGCCTTTCTCCAGCGCAGTCATACCATTCAGAAATTTGGACATGTGCCATCTCTCTGCGAGTTGCACATCTATAATCAAGTCCACACCTTGTTCCGAAACATTGGATGACAAGGGTTACTGTAGGTCCACGAGCTCAGTTACAAAGTTCCGACAACCGACTTCTTGTCTTCACTCTATTTAGACCACGGTGTTCTACATTTCCGGCTTATAAACCACGATCAAGATCAGTCCCTAGATAAAATCAATGCCATAGTCCACCCCCCCCATAAAAAAACACCTTTGGCCCCAATGACCCACTCTCATAATATAGTGATCTTACGTGGTGGACTGACCTTACACATCAACATCCCTATGTCTCAAGTTCTGCTAAAGCCTCATCTCTCATCCACGATGTGATGAAAGTGGCTCATAGGATTATTGCTTCACTTGTCGTCCCTAGAGAAGAAAGAAGCACCATTAGCGCTCTTGAGCTCAAAATACTCTATGCGATGGCCCACCGAGACGATAACCTCGTTCTTCACTATGGCTCGTTCCTTCGCAACAAGCTCAACCGCCTCAGCACATCACGGTCTGGAAAAATTTATTGTGGCATAATTATCAGTTTGTTTACTAAAAATGCTCCAGTCCGGGCCCCATATCTTGAAATTCACCACCTCTGCCCATTGACCCCTACCTCACCACGACAGTACTCGAGAGCATGGGGACGTTTCAGATGGAGGATGGGAACCACAATTGGAACATGGGCCAAAACCACGACCTAAGGCTCCTCATCACTCCCGAAAATCAGAACATCCTTACCCTCAGGCGGCCTACTAACTTCACCGGATGGCAAATCACGCCTTATCTTTTCCCTGTCTCCTTCTCCGAGGAGGAAGATGAGAAAGGTGAAGAAAGTGACGAGACTAATGAGAGTGGCGGGGAGGCACCAAAAAATTCTCCTCCCATGGGTGGACCCAACTCATCCCATCATGTTGGGCACCCATCATATCACAAGCAATATATAGATCAATTCCAATCGATCCATACCCGCCTCGACACTTATCATCAAGATCTCACGAACCTAACCCAAAGTTTTTCCTCCTTCACCACTCATTACGCCCAGGATCAAGAGCGTCAGCGCAAGCATGAGGAGGACTTTTGGGCTTGGACCCGAAATTCCGGCTATTATCCTCCTCCTTCGCAATAGGTTGTTTTGCCCTCTCCGAGCATTGGGGACAATGCTTATCTTTAAGCTTGGGGAGGGTAGAATTGTACACTAGGTTCATTCATGCATTTAAAAAAAATTCTATTGCACCCTGCATTTTAAAATATAAAACCCAAAAATATTTTTCCTCTTTGCTTTAGTTTCAGAGCTTTTTGCTTCCTATTTTAAAAAAAAACAATATATATATATATATATATATATATATATATATATATATATATATATATATATATATATATATATATAAAGAGTGTCATCTTTGCTTCCTATTTCTCGTTTCCCCACTTCATGGAGCTATCATATGTAAAGAATGTCATCATCTCGTATATATATATATATATATATATATATATATATATATACGAGATGATGACACTCTTTACATATGATAGCTCCATGAAGTGGGGAAACGAGAAATCAAATAAAAAACAAAATACCCAAGGCGACCGGATAGTTATCGGAAGTGTAGAATCAGCTGTCATAACTGGGGGACCCAAACACCGTAATTCGAGACCCCAGCCTTAGATAATAAAAAAATTGCATACTGAAACATTTTTGTGGGTAGTAATAACAACTTTAGGATGATTTGCTTCTGAATGTTTAAAAATAATCTTTATCGGAAACTCTAGACCCACATAACACGGACCTATTTGTTGACACGCGTTATCCTTGCGGTAACAGAGAGCTTAAGTATCAGATCCACACAGTCAAGAAAGAAGAATGGGTACAAGTGCCACATCTAGTATCCAAACCAAAAAAAGAAATCTCAATCACTTAATCGAAGAAACTTTAAAAAATTCAAAAGTTGATTGAAGAATTCAAAGCTCAAAACAAAGATACAAATTCAAGTTCAATCAAAATCAAAAGCCACCTTAATGTCAAACCTGGCGAATGAAGAACTATGTGATATGATACTTGTGGCTCTCGAAAAGTGAAAGCATAGGAGTTGGGCCCCTTCGGGTGGGTTCACTACTTTAGCGAAAGCTGATTCGCCGTGACGGGTTCTTAAGGATGTGTCGATTCTGATTCTTGACCATCTAGTCTTAAGGACATGAGATACCAAACTATGTTATTTTCGCTCGCAAAAACTAATTAAGATATAAAGTTAAATTAAAACTATGGTTGGATTATTAGATTACACCATTTTGTGGTCTTCCTCACTTTGGGACTCTGTGATATGTGGAAGGCAACAGGATGGTCGCCTAGGTATTAATGATTAGATCCCCATTGATGTAAAATCCGATCATATATGTCCATATTTATTAAAACAAATAAAAAGATTACTTGTGTTCTTAATTTTTTTTTTGGTTCATTTTTTGTTCCTTAAGTATCTTTTGTACAAATCTTTCTTTTTCATGGTTTTCATTGCAAGCACTCATTCTTACCTTTTGGGTTCATTCTGTCCCCACTTGTTAAATGTTTCTTTTTGCCATCTATAAATCGTCCTGGTTACCCGGTTCTTGCTCTTTCTTGAGGACAAGAAAGGTCTAAGCTTGGGGAGATTTGTTAGGTGCAATTTCTGCACCTTTTTGCACACCTTTTAGTCCCTTTCCATGCATCCATTTAGCATAATTGTTCTTCCTTTTTCTTGCATTTTAACATATTCATGTTAGTCTTTAGAACAACCTTATTTGCACAGTTTCATGTCTTTTTCAGATAAACCGGAGGTTGGGACGTGCTTTGGGAGGTGCCAAGATGCATTGGTGAAGAATTCGGGATGATCGGGCAAAGAGCGGAAAAGTTGGAAAAATGAAGTTTGGAATTGGAGTTAGAGGGATACACGAGGCGTGTTGGATTTACACTATAAAAGGAGCATGGGCCGTGTTGACCAGAAAAGGGGGTTGTTCACTACACTGAACATGACCCGTGTTGATTTGTTCTATTTTGACACGGGCTGTGTTCGACCCAAAAACTGCCTTTTGTTAGTTTTTTCATATTTTTCATATTACGAGAATTGGGTCATTTTTACACATACATATGATACCAGAGCACCTTGGGTGAAGGAAGTTTCGAAGGTTTTTGCAAGGATTTAATCGGTTATCATTTGGAAACTTTATTTCCCTTAAATCTAAGTTGTAACTGCACATCATTTCCATCTATACAACTTGTGATTTTGTTCTAGCCATTTGTGGCTAGAACCCTAGTTTCTCCAACTTAATGTTTTGACTTCTTTGTTGTGATTTCAATCATATGACTTGATGTTTGCTTTTAATTTCTATCTAGTGAAATTGATTTTGCTTCAATTGAATGTTTGATTCTAATTGTGATTCTTATTAGCCATTTGAATTAGGGTTAGGTCATTCAAGTTATTCATTTCGCAAAATCTGTAATTCTTTTGTGAATTGGACTAAGTAACAAGCATTAAATTGATTTGCATTGAATGACTTTAGTGTAAATATTTTCACACACTTTTACACTCTTGAGCTTGTGAGGAGTATTGGGTGTTATTGGGAACATTCACATAAAGCTTAATGCAATCTTTTAATCTAATTCTAAGAGCTTGTTTAGATTAGGTTAGTAAGGTTAGGGTTAATCAAAGAGCTTGTTCTGGTTAATTAATGTGGTTAATGGGAAGTGTTAGAGCTTGTTAACACTTTCAAGTACGAACCTAGATAGAATTGAGCAAATCTCATGTTATCTTGGAATCGCATTGCTAAGTTGTCATACATAGTGTTGGAGTCCTTATAAATTCTGAATTTAATTCACTCATTTAGCTGATTACTTGTGTTTTTAATTGTTTGTTTTAATCATTGCATTCTAACCCCCCCCCCCCCCCTTTACTTTTGGTAGCCATAGTACCTTGTGCAAAGAGGTATGGACTGATTATCCTGTGTCTCTGTGGATCGACCCTACTTTCCTTGTACTACCTTTTAGTGCAATATAGTGGGATTCTTTTGGAGTATATCGTACCCATTTATTTGTTGGGTTTGACACGCCTAACAGGTAGTCAACATGAACACCAAGCGAGGCTGGATACCGCTAAGACCGCCAACATGCCGTAGCACAACGAAAGACTAGAGCACAAAGAAAGAGGAAACAACGGGGAATAAGCACGAAGTATCATAGCTCGAACAAAAACACAAAAAGGAGAACCGCTAAAGCCAGGGCAACAAGGGTAAGTAACTACCCTATAAAGAAAGATTCTGATAGGAGACCCACGACAACCACAAAGGCCTACAACTGGCAAAGGCTTCTTTCAGGACGACATCTAGTCGGGAACCTCACAAACAACATAGGGGACATGGAACCACAAAGGAGCCAAAGGGTCATAATACACAAACACGCACGCTGAAAATGACGAACGCATACCTAGACGATAACGAGGTAACCAGAACCGGGGAATGGAGAAAATGAAGACCGTCCTCCAAAATATGGCCAACCCAAAAAAAGCGAATCATGGCCCGCACACGAGCATTGACACTGAAGAGATTGTGGACACGAGACACCAAGGGACACAAACCAAGAAAGACCAAGAAGAAGAACTCGCTTCGATGCCTGGGAGCCCAGAGCCCAAACCAACATGCCTAGAACGGCGGATATGGGAACCCACAAAAAGGGCCAAGTGGTCAAACTCCTAATGGATAATCACACCCCAATGAGCCAGCCCATGAGCTAGGACTAGTATAGCATCAACTCTCCCACCCCGATACCTGCCTAATGATGTAATGACTCTAAGAGACAAGAAAATATGGAATGAAAAGTGATGATTTGAAACACATGCATCTTAACATCCATTCATACGATTGGAAAACAAAGACGGATTGATCATCCACGCCACTTACATGAAACCATTACAAAAAACACAATCATAGGCTTAAAGGCTCACAATCTTTCCATAATAAAATCCCATTCTGGCTAAGAGCGATGAGAATTAGGATGTGGGATGGCTAGAGGCTATGAAGGGTCATAACCTTCACCTTGCAAAAAAAAACAATATCTAAGCATCAAAGCCCTGATATGATAACCCCACCACGACTTAGATAATTAAACTCAGAGACATGGGCCTAATGAGCCCAAAAATCCAAAAAAAAAGTCCAAAAGGAAAAGAAAATGGAAGAGAAATAAAGGGAAGTAACCAAAACGGCTAACCCTAGCTTAATAGAAAAATTGTCTGCCAATATCTCACCTAATACAAACTTAAACAGGAACAACAACACAAAATAGCATTCCTAGGATTGACTAAGGTCCCAGAATGAACTCAGCCTCATGGCGGCCAACATAAAACCCCCAAGAATCAAATTGAATAAAACACAAGTAAATCACAAGCAACGTCCAAAGCCATGTATTTTCAGAAAATAAAACAAATTGTCCACCGGAGAGATACCGGGCTTAGAAAAAGGTCATGCAGGGCCATCAAAAAGCGAATAACAAACATTGTGAAAGATTTTCACAAAATAATAACCATTCAAAAGAAAATATTGTTTGAATTTTACAAACCAAAGGCAATCCACACATAACAAGGGAGACAACAGAAATCACATACCGGGGGCAGGGGGAAGGTCCAGACCTAGAAGTACTTCCTTTGGGACATTCTCCTGCAAAATCAGGGTCAGTACACAACAGACGCAAACCTTCCATGTCAAGCTCGCCAAGTTGGAGGTAGGATGCGAAATCTTTCTCCAAGAAAGAATTCACCTCAACGTGAATGGCTTGGGTATATTTTAGAAGGGCGCTCGGCTCACCAGGTGTAAACTTCCCGGAAGCAACCTGCTCCCTAATTACCTGCTTGCCACCTAATACCCCGACTGCCATACATGCATCCTTCACTTGCTTAATCCCAAGTATGAACTCGGAGCACTTAATCAATTTATCCACAACCCATACAATCATTTTCTTCAGGAGCCAAGACAAATCCACCTCCACATTCTCCCTCTTCGCCCTTTCCATCTCTAGCTGCCGACAACACTCCTCAACGCGGCCTTCCAATACCCCTTTTTACTTGACCAACGCCTCCACATGCTGAGACAAACGCCCCACATATTCATCTAGGCTCGCAACTTGATACTCCAAAGAGGCCTTATCTCCAACCAACATATTATAACGACCATTAAACACATGCTTTTCTCCTTCCAACTCCAGTAAACTTGCTCTCCATTCATCCCGCTCAGCCCTAATCAAAGCAAGCTCACCGAAACACGGGCTGCTCTGACGAACGCGACAATCTGTCACCACCATGTATGAGCCAACCTGAGAAGCTGAATATAAAAGACTTTTTGAAATATGTGAGTTAGAAAGAAGGTCCAAAGACTCGATGGTGGTAGGGGAAAAGCATGGAAACCCTAGTTATACGCCACTGCATGCTACTTGAGGAGAGATTCCCAGGTGATACCCCATTCCGGTACATATATGGTCGACATTGTTGGAGGAACAAAAGCAGAATCCCCAGTAGCACCATCCCCAGTCAGAAGCAGGACTGGCGAGTTAGGAGCATCTTCATGACCAAAGCCCGAGTCAACACCAAAAACAGTTTCACCAAAAGCAATAGGTTCCTCTGGCTCTCCTTTGAGTTCATGGGGGCAGTTCTACCGCCCATTCTTTCACCCCCACTGACTGTTTCGAAGTGTCATAATCAAGGATGTCCATTACCATGGTAGACTCCCCCAAAAGAAAGTCCACATTTTGCCTCTTGAGGACGCGACGGCCCGAGGAGCTAGGCCCAATAGATTCCTTCTGTAGTGAATCCAACTAGGAAAGCTGTTGCTTGGAGGCTACACATGTATCTTGTATCACCAGCACATTCGAGGCCTCCTCCTCTGTGTCAGAAGGAAATGGGTCTTCATGATAAACACCACCGACAGAAGCATCAACCAGTGCCAGGTCGACTCGAGGATCAAGCATCGAACCAAAAGTAGTGACTAGCCTGGAGAGAGCCAATACATGGTCGATACTAACCGGTGGCAGAAGCGCTTCCACTAACGGCACCTCCCGATGAAGATAAGAACCTTGAAAACGACCTCTAAAACCCATCTCGAATAGAATGATCCTCTCACAACCTAACAACAAAACAAGAAGATCAAGCACAAAAAAGAGGGGGGAATGGGACACTACAAAACACAAATGCAACCAAAGGAAAGGAAAACAAAAGGGAGGAAGGGAGAAGCGCTTACCATCGTTCACAACGAAAAATTGAGGCATCATTCCTCGAGACCTCCAAGTTGCACTCATACCCACAGCGGCCAACATACAGTCCTCCCAGTCATCCCTGATAAAAGAGATGCTCTTCAAAGCATTGGCAACCTTCTCACTAGCCTCCAAAGAACAGAAGTCTGATCAGAAAAATTGGAACTATGGGGATAACCATAACCGATTAAATTTTGATTCACCCAGAGCCACTTTTCCTGCCAATTCTTCTTTGGTGCATTTTGGTTCACGATGAAAGCATGAACACCTCTGCATTGAGAAAACATGTGAATACCAGATTGAGTCGATGAACTAAAGAAGTACTTGAAAGCCCATAGTTGGGGAAGCACACCCAGAGCCCAACATGCCATCTCAAAGCCGACTATCTTGTTAATAGCGTTGGGGGGTAAGGTCATCAATAGTTAAACCGTAGTGAAGCATGATCTTGTCAAAAAATTCGATCGTTGGCAATTGGAGCCCTGCCTCGAAGATGTGAATAAGAACTCCGACTTTTCCCTCTGGTGGTAGGGAGATGATGACTCCCCTATTTGGAAACTCGATCCCATGATCGGGGAGGAAACCAAATCTCTCATATAGCTCAAAAAACCCTTTGGAAGATGGAGTGACACCCGTGTTTGGAGATGCCATGGTCAGGCAACAAAGGGGAAATGAAAACGAAGAAACAGAAATGCGGAAGAAACGAAAAGAAAGAAAATTGGAGGAAAGAAGAAGCAAAGGAAAAAAGGAAAGTATATCGGATAAGGAAGGTTTTAAATGCAGGCGGGAAACCCGAAGAGTAACAATGATGAAACCACCGGCTCAGACGATTCCGTCACGTCAACAGACAGCATAAACCACCATCGATGAACACGTATCCAGGCCTAAGGGTAGAATGACCTCGCTAGCCCAAGCAAACACTGAAATCTACTAGCCTAGGGACTTGTTGATGTATCTCACCTGGAGTAACGTCAAAGGATAACAAACCCGTCAACTGAGGAACGTCCCATCGAGAACCCACTACCCAATAAGAGCTGAGAGCAAACCCTTGTTCATAAGATCCCGCATTCTACCCTCGACAATCTTGCCTCGGGATTGGCCCCCTTTTAGGAGAGAAACCCCAGTTTCAGATAAGACAGAGGAGTACTAGTTTCCCCAGACGCACAGGTATAGTGCTAGGTGATCTGCCAATTAGAAGTTCTGCACCAATAACAAATAGCCAACCGCGGGGCACGATCTATGAATCGAATGTCGACTTGTCTTGCCATGCCTAAAAACGTAGAAGATACTGTCGGGTATCTGTTCCCTTGGCCATAGGTATAAAAAGGTTCATTCTCCCCCAAGAGAAGGGACCGACTCAGAAATTCCAGTCTCATACTTTCTATAAAAAAACCTTTCTTAAAGGAATTCACTAACTTGACCATAGGAGCTTTGTTCCAGGATCACCTCCAGAATAATTATTTTATTCAAACTCTCCACAGTCCGTCATATGTCGGAAGTAGATATGAATCAAGACTGTCATGAATTTGGCTTGTAAGATTTGTCTAAGGTGCATTAGACTTAGCAATGGTTACTATAACATTCATGAGTGCTCATAAGTCCTGAGTATTGGATTAAACCCACACTCACTTGTATCACTTCATGGAATTTATCTCGAGTGATCGCGAGACGGTAATATCATATATGTATTCAAACCTAGAGATATGAGTTGTTGACTATGAGTTGGTTATCCATTGATTATACGAAAAGCATCAGTAACTTGATGTCATAAAACGTGCTTTTGTGCATAATTCAACAAGTAGTTAGTACAAGCATATGAGTCGAAGTTTATCTATTCCTTCTAGCCATAGAAGCGATAACTTGGCCCCTCGATGATTTGGTTTTGACTCATGTGTCGGACCCGGTCAGAACCTAATTGATGCGTTCAATTTAGTTCTATGTCAGATCAAACAGAGATCGAGAAATAAATGTTGGAAAATAATTTAGATGATGTTCCATGTGTTTGTCCAGCTGATATCTTGAGAACAGAGGAATATATGATCACTTATCTAAAATGGCGCTTCATGGATCAACATAGTTTTAAAGAGCTACGATTACTGGTTGGTCCCTGAAGTTATACTTGCAACTATAGTTATCAGACTTATCCAAGTGGGAGACTGTTGGATAAGGTGTCTAAGTCCGTAACTATATTTGGTACCAACTTGACCCGACCGGCATGGTCTATTTATGTTGCACTTCACCTAACAACTTGTTTGGATATACTTTTGAGAATAAGATGTTTATGATATATTAATATATTATTGGTTACAATATATTAATATAATATCATAATTATTAGTATTTATCAAGAATTAATTTAGTGATCAAAATGGAGCTAATTAAATATGGACTCTTATTTATATATATGGATTGGGCTAAGGTTTATATAGGATGGGCTAAGAGTATATGGAGTCCATGTATAGTCCATGGAGCTTTTAACCCATGGATCCTAGGTAAATGAAGAGTCATGGGTATTAGGGTTTAACCCTAATCCTCCATACTATATAAAGGAGTCATTGGTTCTAGAATTGGCACTAGTGTGTGTGAGCATAAGAGTGAGCCGATTTCTGTAAGTGTTCTTATTCTCAAAAGAGCTTCCAATTTGTTTTGGTGATTGTGACACCACTTGAGGCATCCACACTATTGGTGGTAGGCTTATAAACTCCAAGCAATCAACCACAAAAGTAAGGTATGTTATTCTACTTAAAGTTTTGTATTACAAGTACCCCATAACATGCTAGTTAGGTTGTGAACCTTGGAAATCAAATTTTCATGTATTTTAGAGAAAACATAGATCCAAGGATTCTAGGGTTGCATGTACACCATAGGAGTGTTAGTATTGTCAAAACCCATCAAAAGCGTGTGTTGGAAAGTGAGACAGTGGTTCCTTTGGAAGATATTCAGTTCGACGAGTGCCTGAATTATATCGAGAGGGAGATAGCTATTTCGAAAAGAAAGATGAATGTTTAGCGCAAAAAGGAGATACCTTTGGTAAAGGTTTAGTGGCAGCATCAGAGAGGTTCTAAGTGGACCTTTTAGCTGTAGGCTGAGATGAGGGAGCATTACCCCGAGTTATTCACTATAGCAGGCTTCAAGGACAAAGTCTAAGTCACAAGGGGAGATATGTAACATCCCAATGATGAGGTATGTCTAATTTTTACCCTATAATCTAATTATATTGAAATTTTGAACCTAAGTAAAAGAAAGAATGCAATGATGGCCTTAGTGGAATTTTTGTAATATAGGTGTTGGGGAGTACGCCATGCATACGTGTCTACGCTGAGCGTACTAGGGTGCTCCCTAATACGCCAGACATATATCTGTACGCAGGGCGTATGTTCCAGGCATGAAAACCTAATTTTTAGGCTCTAGCTCATATTTAAACCCCACTATACATCACTTCATCAGCCTCCATCCTCTAAGAAAGTTTTTGCAATCCTAATCTATATTATAAACCATTTCCAAGCCTGAGTGTGTGTGTTTTCAGCTTTTGAAGAAGAAGGGAGGAAAGAGAGACCATCCTAGAGGAGTGAAGCTCTTTAAATCCAGGATCACACCACCTTTTGGCATCATTTGGAGGTATAAAGTTCTGAACTTTTTGAAGTTTCTTTTATATCTTGTTTTGGGTTGGTTGTAGGTCCTTTTTATCCCAAATGTGGTGTCTCATGAGCATAGCATGTTCTTGACCCAATAAGCTTTCCTTTCAGACCTTTGGAAGGGTCTTGAGTCATAAAAAATGGGTTCCAAATGGTTGGTTTTGCTGCATGCATCATTTAGAAGGTGTTAATACATTAAGATGTTGAGTTTTGGTGTTTTAAGCACTTATTGGACATGCAAGGTCATAAAGTTGGAAACTTTATGACTCTTAATGATATTTTGGCCATGGATCTGCAATTGGACGCATTAAGTCGAAGTATTAACCTCTTAATATGAAAAGAGGAAACCATGTAAGTACGCCATGCATACTTATGTTACTCCGAGCGTACTTAGGCAGCCACCCTCTTTCCAGTTAATGCGAGTACACCCCGCATACCTCTAGAGTACTCCCCGCGTATGCTCACTGAGTTGAATTGGCTGGGTTGACTCAATTAAATCGGTTGACTTTCACCAAGTTTGACCAAGGGGTATTTTCGGGTAATTTGAATGGTGTTTGAGAATTGGTCATTTGGATGAATAGATAGTGGTTAGAGTTGAGATTTAGATTCGGGACCTCATCAACCATTGTTCGGACAGTGAGGCAAGTTTTCCTCACTGAACTTATGGGTCGAAGGCACCAAGGCCGGCCCGTTGGATTGATATCTTGGTTTGTGTGTGATGTTATGTTGTAGTGATATGTTAGATCTGTCTCCCGGTATATAGGATGTTGTTATGTTGTAGTGATCTGTTTGATCTACTTGATGTCTGCTAATTGGTTATTTCTTTATATGTTATGTATATGTCGACATGTTGTGTGTGGTTGGGTTGAGGCGGACCAAAGTATATTGAAGGCCAAAAGACCCAGGCCGGCCCAGATAGACTGAAGGCCTGAGAGGCATACCAGTCAGGCCGAAGGCCCAGAGAATGGTCTAGATAGGCTCTCCGATGAGGCGTTCCAGTCATGTTGAAGGTTCTATGAGCGGCCCGGATAGTTTATAGGCCAGCACGGCGTTCCAGACAGGCTGAAGGCTCTGTATGCATGTTGTCTGTTAATATGTTTATGCTGTGGTAATTTGGGGGAACACACTAAGCGTTGGCTTATAGTTTTGGCTTATGGTTTCAGGTACTCGGATGACCGAAAGAAGGCGAATGCATGACCATATATATCCTCTTGTTTATTGCTTATAATGTTGGGAGACTCTGATATTTGGAAAATATGTTGAAAACCATGATTTGTAAACATTTTGCGATTTTGGGTTGATTTTAAAAGTTTAAATATCTTGTGATTTTTATGGATGTTACACATGATACTTCCACCAACCCTACATTGCTCGTGCATGCTAATTATACATAACACTAGATTTTATTGACAGTCGAATACTTGATTCTACCCTAGGCCTACTACCAAACAAGGAACGTAAAATAAGGCTAAACAAAACATTCTCAGGCTATAGAATCTTAGTTACGTACAACTGTAATGCATACACTAAGTAACTACAATAATGATATCAATTTCATCTAACACACAAGAAGTTATCCTAGGATACCAGGCATCATACATCAGACAATTCCATCATGCAATTCATGAAGATCTCTAGCCTACAACTAGCATGTAGTTTTATCAAAAACATCATAACAAATAACAGTGTGGGTAACTTAGGGTATACTTTATTACTCCGGCTAGTCGTACATATCTCATCCTTCCTTGGTTACTTTTGAAAAAAAAATTTGAAAACCATTTTAAAAACTCTTACAGATCCTTAGTTTGAGTTTGGATTCACACGAATGCTCATCCTATTCTCCCAAACAAGGGCTCTGATACCAACTTGTAGCATCCCAAAAATCAAGGTAAAATTTTTATTTTTCAAAACCAAACCAGAAAACATAAATGTTTACAAAACTTAGTTTTCAAAAGTCATAATCACAATTTAGAGTATCCTAAAACTAAATCTCATAAAACCTAAAGTATGTGCACGATCAAGCCTTCATCTTGCCTCGATCATCTGGACTACCTGAAACACAAAACTTAAACTTTAAGCCAAATTTTAGTGAGTTCCCCGAAATTGCCTGTCACACCCCCGGCCGAGGCGGTGAAATATGTCGTTATGTGTGACTAAGTTCATGGATCACAGGTAAACAGAATATATAGCACAAGTACAATAATAAACGAAACAACATTTGTATTCCATCTTGATGTTTGAATACATGGTTCTTATAGATAACAATATTATATATGAATTACCTTAAACAGTTAGGCAGACATAACAAAAAGTAGTAAACTAGATTATCTGAAATCCATGACTATCCGTCGTCTGAATTTGCTTGATTACTAATTCCCTGAGACTACATGTAGTTTTGAGGGTCAACACAAGGTTGGTGAGAGTTATAGGTTTTCTGCCGACAGTAGTAATGGTACCTTTAAAATCATTCAAAAAGTATTTCTTTGTAAGTAAATCATATGTAAATAAACTTTGAAAAACCAAAAGGTGTCTTGATATAAGTAAATCCATGCTTAAAACGGTTTTGAAAGAATCAAGTTTATGAGTTGTAGTAAGAGAGAGAGAAAGAGAGAGAGAGAGTAAGAGATTCAAGTTAACTTTTATAGTGAGTTCTATAACCAAACTATGTGACTAATTGTACCCTTCTACAACACTTTATTGGACGTGGTGGTAACGACTGTATAAACTTATCACTCGCTTCAATTGATCACTCGAGGTTGTAGCTAGCAACCGCAGGTTAGGATGTCAACCTCGTATAGATCTATACATATGTATCTCACTCTGAAGATTAACGGTTATAGTATTTTTGGTATGCTAGTGTTTGGACTTTAGCTAATGAATAGTGTCTCGCTATAAAGCCCTTAACTAAAGTATGAATAGCTCTCAACCATAACTTAAAAGCGGATAAGTTCTAGGCATAATAAATTGTATAGAGTTATAAAAGTCGAGCATAGTTGGTATGCATGTATACTATAATGCACTAGCTTTTATAAACTAAGTATGGTTCTTGTATAAACTTTGTACATATACATGTATAGTTCAAATCCTAAGCAATACTACAAAGTTTTATGACATGCATTTTATGACACACAATGTCACACAAAAATCATAGGGTTTTGTAGTAAAAAGCCATATGTTATTTTTAAAATTTATGTTTTTTTAACAGCTTAAGATATCAAAATATTGAAGTTTAAAACTAGTTTATGTGTTCGTAACATACAAAAGTTAAACCATTAAATTATAAACTAGTTATAGTTTTTACATAAAATAATGATAAATTATGTATTTTCATTATTAACTATCACAAGTAGTACATGTATTCTCCCCTGAAAATATATAAAAGAGGGGCCATAACACTCACCTTAAAGTGTGGTTGTCGGGTCTTTTCGAGTATTTGATGCGAGAACCCATATGTGTTGTTGTAACACGAACCTCCAAGATTAACTTAGTTTCCTAGGAAATTTTAATATAAAGTAATATGTGGAGGGTCGTTTGGTAATTTAACCAAAGCACAGGACCCATTTATTAAATTACTTAAACTGAATTAATTAAGAATTTCCAACAATGAGACAAAATGAATTATTTTATTTTTATGTTTTAGTTTAGGATTTCTTTTGAAAAGTTTTTTCTATATAAGGATGCGTTTTGAATAACTTAATTGAAGTTTGAAGGTTGTGGTTCTAGTTTGTAAAGAGATTTTCGAATTGGGATAGAAACTATAAAATTTGAATCAAAGTTTCGGAGGTTTGGACCAGGTTTGCAAGGAGGGTGGAATTTGGATTTATTAAAAGGAATTTTCGGACAATTGGGACTTTTTGCCGATTTTTTCAAAAGGATGGGGGGTTTATGAACATTTTAAAAATGTCTTTCGAAATAGGAGGTTATCACCTCCTATTCTTGCTTGATGTAACCAAGTATACAACACAAAAAAATGATCTAGGTATTGGTTTTTTCTGATTTCAAAAGAACAACATTATGGAAGGTGTAAGGGACTTACTAGGGTGGTGATGGAGGTCGAAGATGGAGGCAGTGCACAATGGAAGAGGGTGGCAGTAAAGGCTTTTGGTGGTGATAGGAGGAGTTCAACAACCTCCTGATACCAGTTTTTTCTTCTTTCTGGTGAAGACAAAGGGAGAGGAGGGTGGAGTAAGCTTTCCAATACTGTCCCACAGTAGTAGCCTTGCCGGAAATGATTTTGGACGGTGGTGGCAGTGGGGACTCTGTTCATGTATGCCCTACATACGATGAGTATGTTGAACATACTTAACACCAACACATGATTTCATTAAGTGGACAATGGGACCAATTTTGCAACAATATTCATACCAAATGCAGAAATGGAATGTACCTAGATCAAGGTGTTACAATTAAACTCATCTCATCAAACTACCTCCTTTGGTGAAACCAAGTCTTTCCCTTGTTATCTTATTAAAAGTTACTTGGTTATGTAGATGGCTTCTTCCCTTCTTCTAAAGAAATCAATGAGGTGAATGTAAAATCATCTCCCAATCCTAACTTCTCCATTTATCAAGAAGTTGATCAATGAAATTTTCTCATTCTTCACTCTTCTTTCTCTGAAAAAGCGACGATCAAAACTCTTTTTCTCAAAACTACACGTGAGGTCTGAACCTCTCTTGAACGTGCCTATTTTCATGATTCAATGGAACGTATGCAAATGTTACAGGATTCTCTTCGCCAACTTAAAAAAGGTTCATCTTTTGTGGCTGATTTTGGTAGAAATTTTAAGGCTAACTTGATCAGTTTGTTGCTGTCAATTCTAACAGAAACTCAAAACCCTGCTCTTGAGGTCGTTCTATTAATTCTTAAGGGGGCTCTTAAAGTGGTCATGGTAATGCAAGGCACCCTCATCACTGTCAACGTTTTCGTAAGAACGATCATTATTCAAATTCTTTCCTAGATCTCCTTGTTGAGTTTTTTGTACTATAACACTCCTATGGTGCACATACAACCCTAATAGCTTTGTATCTAAGTTTTATCTAGTTATGCATGCAATAAAATTTCCAAAGCATGAAGTCTACAACTAGCATACACTTTTGACATATAAATCATAAAATCAAGTTAGAAGAATACCTATTTATTGTAGCTTGTAGTTTTGGTCTTTCAAGAGCTTAGCACCTCAAGTGTGATGCCTCAAATGGTTCACAAACACCATGAAAAAAGGAGGAATTTGAAAGAAAGGCTAGACACTCCAAAATCGTCTATTTCTCTTCCTAGAAGACTTAGGGTCCGATTTTAGGCTAAGGGATAACACATATATAGTGTAGGATTCCAAGGGTCATGTGTAAACCCTAATCCATACATGTAGGCTTATGATCCATAACTCATGTGGACTAACTCTTCATGGACTCTTGCATAAACTTAGTCCATCATGGATCGAAAGCCCAAACCATATGTATCACTAACTTACATAATTAGTCCCCGTTTTTTTAATTAGTCTCTTTTGATCACTAAATTAATTCCAAATTAATTCTTGGTCAATACTAATTAAATATTATGATTTCTCAATTAATATATTATACTTACAATATATTAGTAAATCATAAATAGCCTATTTCTCAAATATCCATCCTATCAGATTGTTCTTGTGAAGGCAACCCAAATTGACCATGCTACTCTTGGGTCAAGTACATACCAATTATAGTTCTAGCCTTAGAAACCTATTCCAATAGTCTCCTCCTTGGATAAGTCTAATAACTATAATTGCAGGTACGACTTCATAACCCGACTAGCAATCATAGCTCTTTAAAGCCTTTGTCAAACTCTGACCTAGTCAATGCCGCATCCATTAGATAAGGGGTCATATATTCCTTCATTCTACAATATATCGTATGAACTGAGACATGGACTATAATCATTCTCTCTGTTCATGTGTCGTTTCCTGATTTCCGATTTATGACGACCGACTAATTGAACAAATCAAATTAGTCCAGGCTTGGCCAAGCGCTTAGGTTGTCATCACTAAATCATCTAGGGGCCCATAAATATCGCTTTTATTCCTCTCTGGGTAAAAGGAATAGATAAACTTCGAATCATATGCTTTCTCTATTTACTTATCAAATCACACACAACAATACGTTTTATAACACCAAGTTACTGGTGTGTTTTCATATCATCAATGTGAAACCGACTTGTAAACTGCAACTTATATCTCTTCGTTTCAAGAATATAATATATTATCATCTCACAATCACTTGTGATAAAATCCATGAAGTGATTCAGATGAGCATGGGATTAATCCAATACTCAAATCTTATTACAGGAGTACTCATGAACACTGCAACAAACTTGTTCTATGTCTAACACTTTATACAATCTACAGACGGATTCATGACAGTCTTGCCTCAATACCTACTTCCAAAGTATGATCGACTATGGATGGCTTGAATAATCTTATTATTCAGGAAGTCAAAACATGCATAGTGAAACACAAGAATAATCGAATCCAATATGGTCTCAAAACTTTTGAATATAAATAAAACACCTTTTATTTAATCACCATATCGATTACACATTATTCATTGTATAATGTTTCGATTGATCAAATTAATACTTGAATTAAAACAATAGTCAACCCATGCTCCAAGCATGCACACTATGTTTACCTATGGTCCTTACTTTGTGAAATAGATCAATTGTAAACATTTCCAATGACACTCCTTTCACAATTCCAAATCCTTATCGTATATGTAAGAATGCCAAGTCCATGCCACTTAATGTAATATGTTAGATTCTAAGCATATATGCAGTGATCCTTTTGTAATGATTATGTACACAAGTCACAGAGACTTTGCCAATTACAAAACTTTCCATTGGATATTGCTACAAAACAATTCCATAGATACGAAGTCTCATATTCAAAGCACATTCCTTTGAACATCCTTCTTGCATAAAAGTTTCTAACTTACTCATAGATTCTTGATATCCAACTCCCATTATGGACACTTTTCCATAATTTCCATATGACTATCCATTCTTAATAGAATCCTACCTATTCAAAATCATATCAATATGGTCCATTCATTACTATACTTCCAACTTTCCTTAAGCAACCAATCCTTAGTGAACCTCAGATTGTCCTTGACAGTTGTTTAATAACATTAGTCATATCCGGTTCTAGTCCTTTTTCCGTATTAATGCCCTAGGCATTTGGAAAATTAGAACATGAGAATAGTATAGCACATGTAATCGATCCTATATCCAAAGCATATGGGACACGATTCATAATGTCTTACATAAAGATCTGATACTTTACTAGTCTCTTGCTATAACATTTCCATATATAGAATTTCCTTATGTCGAATCTTTTCAACATAAAATTCACATATGTTCTTGAATAAAGTTGATTAAAATCTCAATCTAAACTTTTAGAATTGAAATGAAGTATAAGTTCCTCTCATGTAACTATAGCAAAACAACTTTTCAAATCCTACAATTTTTTGAATTGAGACCTTTATTTTCTATAATTAACATTGCTAACTCACAACACTTACCATAATAATTATGCTCCCACTTGCATTATAATTATCATCTTACTAGCATAACACTTATGCTCCCACTAGCTTTTACATCTACCCAAAAATAAGTTGGACTTCTAGAAATCAATACTTGTTGACTTTCTTACCAAAGTTTAGATTTCTGATACAAGACGCTTCGATAAGACTTTATCTAGGCTTCTCAAACTCATACATCTTTCCTTAGATACCTCACATGTGTGTCTAAACAATTTTAGAACTTACAACAATAAGTCTCAAATGTTTAGACCTTTTTCCATTTCTCATAATTCGAACTATGAAGAGGGATGTCGTAATCATAATCGAATTTGAGATTGAAAATATCACAATTGCTAACTCTTTAAAATCTACTTAGTGAAAGTGTATGCTCACAATCATTTTCATGAAGCGGATAGAAACCTTATGACCCTTAGAATTTATGGTGTATGTGTTTCTATCCATGTGAAACTGCCATTTCCAACCATTATCATTAGATAAGGTCTATGGCAATTTCAAACTCATATGGACTGAACTTGATCAATCTAAATTTCTTGCCGCTTGGCAGTATAAGGGCCTACCATGTCTTCCAAGTTGTTAAGCAACTCACCCTTACTGATAGAACTCACATGCATAGTCAAATTTAACTGGAATGAGCATATAAACAAGAATATATCAACACGATAGGTTACAAACCTCAAGTCGCGTGCTAGTCTTAAACAATAGGTTTATTCTTGATTAGTTCTTGAACTTTTCAAGATCTTTTAAGACTCCCACTGAATTCTTGGCATATAATACTCTCTTGTCAAGAACATTCATTGACAAACGAATATTCAAGAGTTAGTGCGGTATCTTATTAAGATTAACACTTCACTCAATTGGTCTCAGTTGGTCTTTGTCTTATCTAAGACATCACAACTACAAATATCAAATGTGCAAGAGCAAGAAAACTTTTCTACTCCACATCTTATGATGTGTTATAAAGCTACTTGGAATATGTCACTCATAACTCTAAGACTCGATTTTAGAACGAAGTATGACTCACCTTCTTGATTTAACCATTTCAACAATTCACGATTCCTCTTCTTAGCCATACAAATGAACTAAGGTATCCTTAGAGGATCAATTGTGACATGGTTTCATAATCATAAGGATGATAATAAAACACGATACTAAAGTACTCTCCTTTCCTTTCAGATTGGAGAAACTTTTATCTTTCTGGCTAATTGATTCTTCTTATTTGTTCTGCTATACATTGAAACCTTTTCAACGACTCAGAATTACACTTAAACTTGCAAGCATAACCATATTTACTAAGCTTTTAGTAAATCATGACGAATAGTCTTATCGTTCTTTGTGGTGGACGTACCTGACCAGTACACAACCAAGTGTACCCGATCCCCTAGTCCTTCACTTGACTCACATATACATGTGAACAAGGAATTAGTCTTAATTTCCCAAAGATGAAAGTTCTCATTCATCATACAATACAAGTCATATGATTCCAAGTTTCTATCCAATAGGAACTTGGGTGATGAGAACCTTTCCTTATTTGGTAAATTTAGACACTACCACAAACGAAAGAATCAAATCCATATTGTTAAAAATAGAAACATACAAACATCAATTTTCACAAATGCCATTGCAAGGAAATATAAATAAGATAAAATCAAATTTTTATTCTATATTTATAAAACGCAGAAAACTTGTCCTTACAATGCAAATACATATGAAAGCTATGTTTCTAAATATTCCTAAGCAATATATCAGAACTCCTAAGCAGTATCTCAAAAATCTGATCATCGAACCATGCGATCGGAATCCACATCTTCATGATCAGACACAACATGCTTTTTCCTTTAAGCTCCCTTTCCTTTTTCCGATCCTATAAAACATCAAAATGTAATCTCATCACATCATGTATTAAGAATATAGAAATAGGAACTTAATAGAGTTAGATAGTGCAATTACCTAAAGCAGAGTCAAACATTTTGACTTTACCATCCTTATGGTCCTTTAGGTAGATATGGCAGCTTCGCAACCAATGTCCCTTTGCTTGGCAATAGAAACATATGGAATCTTTGGGAATGGTACACGAGACAATCTCAGACTTAGCCTTTCTCTTTCCCTTGGGATGAGAAATCTTTTCTGGACTTCCAATGTTTCCAATGTCAATGTCCATGGAAGTTTGGGAAGTAGATCTGCCAATCAAATTTGCTTTACCAGTGTGCCAAATCATTACCGATTCAGCAACAATTAGCAAATAGGTAAGATCAATAAGGGTCACGTCGTGATTTGTCACATAGTAGTTCTTAACAAACTCACTATATGACTTTGGAAGTGATTGAGGAACCAAGTCAACAGCCAACTTCCTCGACATAATGACTCCTAACATTCCTAGCCTGTCAATGTGTGGCTTTGTCTCCAAGACATGTGCATACACATACCTTCCATCTTGGTGTTTTCTACCCAATAGGGGTTGAGTGACCTTGAACTTTTCAAGTGTTTGAACTTGTGGGTTAAGGAGAACTATTGGAGGAGGTGGAGGAAGTGAAGTTCCACTACAGCACGAAGAAGGGATTATTCTTTCACCTTGATTGTCTTGTGGAATATCATCTTTATAAAGAAATCTTTTTCCAAAAGGATAAGGTAGACCATAGTTGTCAGAACTAGATATCTATAATAGAAGAAATTAAAGTTTAATTGATTTTAGTCCTTAATATAACACCCAACATGAAATAGTAAGGCTACGACCCAACACAAAACTCTGCAATTCGGAAGAGGGATGCTGTAATCCAATTGTAAAATATTTTAGGGTAGGTAAATGACGATTTACCAATTTTCACCATGAAAAATGAAAAGGAGTATTAAGTTTTAAATGAATTGAAATTCCTAAATTCTTTGAGATTCATTGAACTTTTTCAATGGCATGTTAAATCTTGATTATGCCCTTCAAGTTTTTGATTGGGATGCCGAGAATCACAAACAAGGTGTGAATAACCATGCAAATTAGCTTGGTACTCTCGAAGTCGTTTATCACCTAATCAATGTGCTGGTTAACCACACACGCTCCATTGATCTATGCCAAACTACGAGCGACCCATTTTCATCCTTCACTAGTCCCATATTAGTGTGCCGGTTAACCACACACGCTCTACTAACGACTAATAAGGTGTAATGTGCAATTTCATGGGTTAGCATCAAATTCATATTTTTCCTAAGTAAATAAGATTGGGAATTTATTAAATTATTTAGTTACTTGGTATTTCATCATACTTTTAATGACAATTAATGTCTTATCCTACCTGTTTGGCTAACGACTCTACACCAGTCAAGGAAGCGATGGGTAAGAGTGGACACCCATTAAACCACCATTTTATAGACAGTAACCATATACCCCCCTTATAGATCGGCTTCGTGAATGAGACCTACTAACGGTAAGACTGACCTTTTACTTATACATATATAATATATTAAACTTTTACTTTTATATAGTATAAGGGTGTATTTTAAACATTTAAAATACTAGGTGGTTTAATCTTTTAATTAAACTAGATTTTTAATTTAATTAAAATCAAGCCATATAATTATGGATTTATTAATACTCTTTTAATTAAACACTTTAATCATTTTAATAAAGTCCATAAGGTGTAATTGAACTATTCAAAGCATCTAGGTTACTAAAAATTCAAAATTAAAACTATTTAATTAATTTTTTAAGTTATGAACCCAATAGTTGCATCTTTTGAAATCTTTCGATTATTAGATGTTTTAGAATTAAATATTTCAAATTAAAAAATTTTAATTAAACTTTTCAAATTCTAAAACTTGAGGGCAAGTTTTGAAACTTTTCAAAACTCTACATTTCCATAACTTATGAGTTTAATATTATTTTAGTGGATGAGACTTTTCATGTTCCATAACTTGAGGACAAGTTATAGAATCATTAAAACATTTAGATCAATTCCATCAAATAAAATTATCATATAATTCATGATTGATCTAACTAAACTCATAAAGAAAGATAATATAAAATCAACAATTTACAAGTAACTTTGTTTATCATATAAACCAACAATTATCTTAAAACTTTGACAAATATCTTTTGATTGGATGAGTATGATCACTACCAAATTAGAAAAAACAGATTATGTGATACAAAACAGTTTGTGGTAGTGATTCCAAACCAATCCAGGCCAAAATCCTGAAAATCTGCCATCTGCCAGTGCAACTTGTCGAGCCAGGCTTTGGACTCGTCGAGTTCATCATGCACTTGTCGAGTTCATCTATGGACTCGGCGAGTTCAGTCTGATAGAAAGCTTTTTTCAGTTTGCTTCAACTTTAAACAATGAACAATGCAACAATATAACCAAAAACTACCCTGGGCTCTGATACCACTATTGGGTTTTGTGTACTATAACACTCCTATGGTGCACATACAAACCTAATAGCTTTGGATCTAAGTTTTCTCTAGTTATACATGCAATAAATTTTCCAAAGCATGAAGACTACAACCTGTATACAATTTTGACATATAAATCATAAAATCAAGTTAGAAGAATACCTCTTTATAGTAGCTTGCAGTTTTGGTCTTTCAAGAGCTTAGCACCTCAAGTGTGATTCCTCAAATGGTTCTCAAACACCATGAACAAAGGAGGACTTTGAGAGAGAGGCTATACACTCCAAAATCGGCTATTTCTCTTCCTAGAAGACTTAGGGTGCGATTTTAGGCTAAAGGATAAGACATATATAGTGTAGGATTCCAAGGGTCATGTGTAAACCCGAATCCATACACATAGGCTTATGATCCATAACTGATGTGGACTAACTCTTCATGGACTCTTGCATAAACTTAGTCCATCATGGATCAAAAGCCCAAACCATATATATCACTAATTTACATAATTAGTCCTTGTTATTTTAATTAGTCTCTTTTGATCACTAAATTAATTCTTGAACAATACTAATTAAATATTATGATTTCTCAACTAATATATTATACTTATAAGATATTAGTAAATCATAAATAGCCTTTTTCTCAAATATCCATCCTATCATATTGTTCTGGTGAAGGCAACCTAAATGGACCATGCTACTCTTGGGTCAAGTACATACCAATTATAGTTACGGACTTAGAAACCTAATCCAACACTCATTAGCTTTTCTAAACGTAGTTCTCCGGTTGACGCCGACACTGCCCAAGCTTTTCAAGCACGTTGCACTGTTACTCACCACATACCAGATTGGTATGTTGATTCAGGGGCTTCTTCTCACATGAAAAGTTATATAGACAGCCTTGTATATTCTCCTTATTTAGGAAAATAACAAGTCGTATTTGGTAATGGTAATCTTTCCCATATTTCTCATATTGGTCATTCTTCTGTAAATAATAATTTCAGTTATTAAATATTCTAGCTGTCATGTATCTTACCAAGAATTTACTTTCTATTAGCAAACCGACACAAGATTCTCCAGTAGATGTTTTATTTTATTATTATTTCTTTACCATTCAAAATCAGGACACCATAGAAGTTCTAGCAAGGGGCTGATGTGATCATGGGCTTTATGTTCTTTAGAGGGGACATAAGGCTTTTTTATCCGCTTTAAAGAATAAATGGATCAACTATTGTTATGAACTCTGGCATAGTAGATTGGGCCATGTAGCTTTTGATATTATTTCAATTTTAAATAAGTTTGGACACTTGTCTCTTAGTTAAATTTTACCTAAACTATCTATTTGTTCATCTTGTGTGCTTTCCAAAAGCAAACACTTATCTTTTGATAATCATTTGAAACGTTCATCCACTACTATAAAAACAGCCTTTTACGACGCGCAATGTGTGTCGTAAAACGCTCAGATGGCGCGCAAATGCGTGTCAAGGAAGGCCCTGAAAGACGACACGCTTTTGCGCGTTGTCTATTTACGACGCACATTTATGACACGCATTTACGATGCACAATTGTGCACGCAATGCATATCAAGGAAGGCCTTTTCATAAAGAAAGACGACACACATTCGCATGTCGTAACCTTATGACGTGCGGGTTTATGACACACAATGCGTATCAAGGAAGCCCATGTCATAAATGAAGATAACACGCATTTGCGTGCCATAAACTTCAGTAACCATTTACGATATGCATTTACAACACGTCTTTACGATACACATTTACGCATAATACAAAAAATATGTAAACAAATATATACCAAAACAATCAATTTCATCTGAACATCATGTCAAAAAATTGTAATACATCGATATTAAGGGGATCTAATTGTACATTATTATTAAGAGGTTTTCCTTAATTATATAACCTAATACTACATTGCTATTAAGAGAGACCTTCTGCAATGTAATACTATACAAACTAAAAAGATATACACAAAGATAATAAACATCAAATTCAAACTAAGTAGAGTTGCATCTTGCCTTTCATAATTCTTTAAGACTAATGAACCCCTGCTCGAATGGTAAATATTACCTGCACGTCAACATGTCATATAGAAAATTACTTACAAGGTACATGTAAAGCATATCACTTATAATATGCTTTAAATATGCCAGAAAAAAGTCATTAATCTATACACAATCAAGAAAACTGTCGACCGCGATACAATTGTCATTCATGATGTTTATCTAATTACATGTAACTGTTTGTATATATACAAAAGTTTGTTACTAATTGTAGATTCTCAAAAAATCTGAAACAAACAAGCCTAACACAAAATTATCCAATTTTTTGTTGTAACTTTGATTAGATTATACCCTACCACATTTCTCTTTGTGTCAAACACCATATAATTGTCATTCATGATGTTTAAGTTTTATTAAGATTTTTTCTAGTCTTTTTATGCCAAAAATCATTGATTTTATTCCTTATTTGAGGTTGTAACATTTTTTGTCCCTTATTCAACTACATAACTATATATACAGGAACAAAATCACAAAAAATGACTATAATCAGGGAAAAGCCAACTCCTACAGGCGATTCCAGGAACAACATATTGGCTTCTGCACAACAAATTAACAAGTTTAAAACGATGCCCACTACATAAAGAATATGTAACCTTTTACTATTAGGAACAAAAAAAGGCATAATCCATCAGCAAAAATATGCATCCCAATTAATCTGATAATTATTCTAAAATTATACCTCTATTCCATGAGTATGGATTTAACTGAAGATCACTTCCATCTGTACCCACAATGAATGGCCTAATCTCTTGTGTAGCTCCATATCACAAAGAAGAACACCCGAGACTTGTAACATTTAGCCATGTAGTGTCACCAAAAAAACTAAGTGGGTGTATTGGATATTAATAAAGAATAACCTCACACTAAAACTTCTTAATTGTTTACAAGCTAATAAATTCAAATTAAAAAAAAAAAGTCATGACAGTAAATTTAAGGGGTAAGCTCTATATGCACACCTTCTCCACCAGCAACAGGTCCCCATGAAAAAGGACCTGCACTCAAATCAATAAAAGCCCACCTGACATTCAACATATAATCAATAACATATACATATATATATATATATATATATATATATATATATATATATATATATATATATATATATATATAACATTTTTTACCCAAGTTTTCATTTTTCTTACAAATTTGGCCCAAAACCTATATCCAAACTTGTCCGATTTTTTTTTCAACTTTTTACCAATGTCCTCTTGCATATGCAATTTTTTAAAGATTTATTTTTTTATGTTTTTTACATATTAGTGTTTTTTCACAAATTCTTTCTCTAATTTTTTGTACAGATTTGTGTTTACAAATTTGTAAAGAAAATTCTGAAAAATGGTCGAGGCAAAAAGTTGTCAAAAACGTAACTTTATATAGAAAAAATTGGGGGCAAATTTGTAAAAAAGTGTTTGGACCAAATTTGTAAGAAAAAATAAAACTTGCGTCAAGATTGTAAAAAAGAAAGTTACAGGGACCAATTTGAGACAAAATTTCATGTTTAGTTACTTCTTGTTGTAGAAAGTGTGCAAATTGGTGTTTTAGAGACATCTGAAATAGTTAGTTGGCCAAATTTGGTGTTAACCCAAAATTATAATAATCAATTGTCAACATAATAGATAAATATATAAATGAACTCATACAATTACAGCAGTTGTGGCTTCATTCACAGGTTTTCCATTTTTATGTGTACGAGTCAATATAAATAGTTCTGCTTGTGAGGGTTTCTGCCCATCAGGCCTTTTTTCCTTCTGTCACGGTTTAAAATGGCATAATGGTCATTACGATGGTATTTTCTACAAGGAATAACCTTAAAAAGTAAAAAAAAAAAAAAAAAAAAAAAAAGTAAAATGTCACCTCCTCCCCATGTATTATGGCATAGCTTTTTGGTCCTGCAGTGTGCCAGAATTTTACCCTTGCACAAGTAGCTTTAAATTTTGGCAGAAATATTCTGAAAATTGGAGATAAAAAGTTTTTACTTTCATTTATTTCTTTATTGTAGCATACTTGATTTTCATCGCTTTCTATTACAGCATTTCTCAGACAAAAAAAAAACCTACCAAACTATAGCATTGTGCTTTTTTGTTTATTATAGCATACTACAATTAACCCTATCTTTAAATTCATGGAATATGAAACAAATATGTGATTTCCCAGAGCTCCACTGAGAAACACGGGCTAACCACTGATCAGGTGGGACATGCTAACCATGGTCTGCAAGGTGATCTTGATCAGTCACATGAACATCATAATGATTAGCCTTAAGGCGAGACTTGAAGGTCCTCCATTTATTTCTAATGGACAACAGCACCCATCTTCGACAATTCGGGTCAATATCAAACTTGTTCTATAATATATAATAATGTCAATCATGATGATTTAAGCAAAAATGTGAAAGGTTTCTTTAGATTACACCCTACCAAAACTTTCTGCCACATGTTCTCTTTGTTTTCTGGTGGGATTTTCTTCCAGTTATAAGTAAGGGGAGCAAAGTTCACATCACGTGCTATCACACCCACAAAGGTGGTTAATTGGGCTGCCCCGGGACCCACGGGCTGCTCGGGTTCATTGGTGGTTATTTTTATCTGTTCCATTGTGTTGAACTCCAAATCACCTATCCAAATATCCAAATGGTCAAGTAATCAATTGGACAACGGGTTTCAAAATCACAGCAGGTTAAAATAATGGCGAAGTTCTTTCAAACAGCTAAAAGATATTTGATTTCTTATTTAAGGAAAGAACGGAGTATGAATTACAACCTGAAAAAATGAATCGGAAAAACTAATGAATCAAAAAAAAACTAATCATAAATTAGAATTTATTTTTCTAAATACTTGTGAAGTATATACCTCCACCAAACTCCAAATATTAAAGAAAAAATGTAACTCCTTAGTCCTGAATCAAAACACAAAAATATGAAAATAAATACACGAACTCTAGAAATCCGGAAATCATAAGTCTAGAAAATGAGAAATTATAAGTTGGGCATAAAAATTATACCTTGAGTCTTATTATCAGCCAATCAGAAATTCAGAAATCCCCTCTTTACTCTTATGACTCTTTAGATTGTAGTCCTAGAAATCAGGAATCGGAGAATCCACAACCAATTCGATATCTAGAATCCAGGTAATAGAGAAATTAGAGAAAATAGAAATCAGAATATGAGGGGGTGAGTGATGAGTAAGGTCTGATGAGTTTAGATAGCAGAGACATTAGCAAAGTCATAGAAATAGGGATAGGGAGGTGTATTTAGAAAGCGGGAGACGAGAGAAGAGAGTTTAGGAAAATTATTGTTCTTCTTGTGTTCTTGACATAAACAATACATATGGAGAGAGTGTATAGTTATTACCTATCCACGTAAGTGCCTCTTGATAAATCGATGATTGGAAAAACCAATCGACTCATCCTCTTCTTCAGCTTGACGTTTCGTCTTTCTAACGACAGGAAAGACGACAACTAAACTCCTACTCACATTCTTGAATGATAGAACTCGGTGGTGAAACCCATAGCAACTTGGAACGAGATTCAAGTAAGCCAAATTCAAGATTCATGATATTCTAGGGAACACGAGGCTACTTGTCGCCTGAATTTCAATCTACCGAAGTTCCGACTCATAAGTCCGACTTGTATGCTTTCAGAGTTGTACTTCTGGAGATATTGTCAAGCGAAGAAGGCAAGTGATGAAGGAAAGAAGGAGCATCGATAACTAGGGCAAGCTGACAATCAATCTTTGGAGGGGGAAGGAAGGAGCATCGTAATTAGGGCAAGAGGGAAACTGGAAAAAAAAAAGTGGAGGATAAAAAATAAGGTGGGTTTTCAAAATTCTGGGGATTTCATTTTCCCCAAATCTACTAAACGCGCCTTTCATTAAAATTATAAAGCGACACTTCTAGAGGACACGCAATTAAGGTACAACGCCCTTCGTTTTATAATTTTTTTTTCTTATGACACTAATTTAAGGGCACGCAATAATGCGTGTCCTCTATCCTTAGATTTTTTTAAAGATATGACACTTTTTTAATGTCACTCTCTTTTGCGTAAAATAAATCAACGAGAGTCATGGTTTGCACGTCGTAAAAGGGTATTTTTCTTGTAGTGATCACATGTGATGGATTTAGTAAATTGAGATTTGTAGGGACCCGCTCCTATGGCATTGTTTGAAGGTTATTTATACTATGTCATTTTTGTTGATGATCACTCAAGGTTCACGTGGTTCTATCCCCTTAAAGCAAAATCGGAATTTTATGTCGTATTGGCAAACTTTCTTACCATTGTGCAAACACAATTTTCTTGCAAGGTTAAAACTTTCCAATCAGATGGCAGTACTGAATTTCTCAGCCATCGAGTTCATACTATTCTTACCGAAAATGGTTCTCATTATCCAATTTCATGTCCCTACACACCTCAACAAAATGGTCAAGTCGAACGTAAACACCGTCATTTTACAGAGACCGGTCTTTCTATGATCTTTATTGCTAAAGCTCTTGCTTCTCTTTGGGTTGATGCATTTTTGTCTGTCACATACATTATAAATCATCTACCATCTAAAATATTGGCTCATAAAAGTCCATTTGAGCTCTTATTTGGCACGAATCCAAACTATGATGTTTTAAGAACCTTTAGTTGTCGTGTTTATCCATATCTACGGGACTACTCTTCACACAAACTTGCCCCTCGCAACATCTCTTGCATCTTCATTGGGTACAATGCACAATACAAAGGATATCGATGTTTAGATCCCTTACCAACCATATTTATACAACTCGGCATGCTTGATTCAATGAACAAGTATTTCCCTACACCAGTACCTTGCTACCTTCAGATCTTGCATCATTAATCTTCACAAATTTTGATCAAATACCTTAACACACTCTGGTTTCATCTTCTTCTATGCCTCCACATCAATGTTCTTCATCACATACCTACATGTTTGGTCCTTGTCAGTTGTGTTATGATCAGCCGAATATGATCTCTACTTTACCCATGCCAACCAACCAACAACAATATCCAAATATGTCTAACATGTCATCTCCAGCAGCAACACCTCCAACTCCCAACCACCATTCGCTTTTTACTGTTTTGACACCTTCAGCTCAAACGGATCAGCCCTTCGGTGTTTAAAACTCCTATAACTGATATTGCCATATTTATACGTGTTTTTAGGCAATATTTACTTATATTTTTATTAATATTTTGGTTCTTCACTTTGAATAATGATACTTATAAGCTTTAATTGTACTATGCAGTCAAATAGAAGCATTCTTGAAAAATAGGGACTAAAAATGACAAAGAATTGAACTTTGGAGGCTTGGAGAGTAAAAGAGAAGGAACCCCACATAATCAGCTACATTCACGACGTGAGGCTTTTAGATTCACGACGTGAGTGGGACTATTCTAGAAGATACTCATCGCGGAGGAGGAATCCTTGTAGAACACGGATATCTAATGTATTCACATCGTGAGACATACTCATTCACGACGTGAGAGAGAATTTCATGATAACTATATATTCTCTTGATCATTACGACTTGGGAGACTTTTGGGTAACTTGGAGAGTTCCTAAAGACAAAATTCAGAGGGAGAAGAGGTCTAGAACTGGATTTCAACACAAGGAAGAAGGAAGAGTTCATTATTAGCTTTATAGTTTGGTACATTTAGCATGCTTTTAAATATGACTTGTGCTTGTTTATTTTTCTAGGATGTCCAGCTAAATCTAGTTGCTTTTGTTAGCTAAATGAAGCTAGAACTCATGGTTATAATACTTTAGCTTTAATTTACTTGTTGGTTATGACTTGTGTTTGATTGATTGAACCTAGCATGTTTGATTTAATATTTGATTGCTTTAAATTCTTGTTTTGTGTAGTTAGTGAGTATGAATTTGCATGAATTTGAATACCTAATAATTCAGTAAACACTATTTTATTGGAGCTAAGATCAAACCAATCTTAGATAAGTAATTGAACTATTCGATTAAGCTGTGCTAGAGAACGCATATTATGACCATAAGTGTGTTTTTCAAATCAATCTTATATGGCTCCAATTCCATTTAATAATATATTATATGTTAAATATTGTGTGACCATAATAGATTTACATGAATTAATTAATGTTAGTAAATTTAGAACTGAATTGTTAATACTATCTTAATTGGTAACCAATAGTATTTGTCATAACTAATTTATAGACCATTAAGGGAAAGTGGATTCGAACTAACATAAGTGTTTTGTTTATTGATTGAGTTTGTATTAAAGAATTAAGTTTTTCTAAACTTGCAAAATTAGATAAAACCCCTTCCTTTATTAGAAATTAGGTTAATTTAATAGTATGTAGATTAATTATTTAAAATCGTTCCCTTTGATCGACACCCAACTTACTCAAACTATTCTATAATTTGACTAGGTACACTGCCTATAATTGTTGGAATTGTGTCTAAGGCTGCAACTATATTTGGAAAGTATTTGACCCGGTTGTACATGGTCCTTTTGGGTTGCCTTCACCATAGCAACTTGACAGGATGATTTATAATGAGAGAAGAAATATTATTAATATATTATGAGAATAATATAAGGAATAATAATATTGTTATTTGATTAATATAAGTCATAAATTAATTAGGAATTAATTTGGTGACTTAAAGAGATTAATTGTATAAAGGGGCATAAACTGTCAATTGTATGATAGTTGTACTTTGGGCTATGATTCCTTATGAATAAGGGAGTGGACGATTTTAGGGTTAGGAAAGGCCTAGAAATCGTCCAAGGCTTATCAATAAGGAGATTGGATTGCTTAGGGCCTAAGTTATCCAATTAGGGTTTAAAGGTGAAACCCTAGGAGGCTCACTAGTATAAATAGACCCATGGGGTCAAGGAAATTGGCACTCTTGCTTTTGAAGAAACCTTGGCCAATTTTTACCCTTCTCTCTCTCTCTAATCATCCTCTTCTTGCTAGTTGGTGTTTGTAAGCAATTAGAGGAGTGACATTTGTGAATCTAAGCTCCAAGGACAAGAAGATTCAAGCAAGAAATTCAAGGTATTCCTTTAGATCTAATTTCTTATGTTATTAATGAATGTTTACACTAGATCTATCAATAGAAGTCTTGGATACATTGCATGTTCAATTAGAAAAACCTAGATCCAAGCATTAGGGTTTGTATGTGCACATAGGAATGTTCTTATGGCTCAAACCCATCAATAATATGACTAGGTACACTGCCTAGGTGCATTTTAGTTAGTTAAGTAGTTAGGTTATAAATTTAGAATTAGGTGTACCTATTTGCACGCATCAAGTTTTTTGGCGCCGTTGCCGCGGAACAACGTATTTAGTTGTTGATTTATTTGCTTTAAATTGATCAATCCTTTTGTGGGGTAAAACCTGCAAAAAGTTGTTTTTCAGTTTAGTTTATTTTCTTCCTGTACTAAACTCACGACGTGAGCTTGATTGGCTCACGACGTGAAACCAATAATTTCCAGTTTTGTCTGTTTTTTTGTTTTAGTTCAGTTTTACGTTTTTATTTTTGTTTATTTTGCAGAAGTTCATGACCAGAGGCTCTAATACACCTTTGGTGACACTAATTGAAGATCCAGAGTCAGCTCTTTACAAGAAGACAGATAAGAACGCAGGAGTGAACGAAACACCAAAAAAGTCATCTTTCAAAGACCTCAAATCAGTCTTTGGAAAGAAGTCGGGAAAGAAAGCGGGAGAGTCGAGTGCATCATCAAAGGACAAAATCAAGATAGAAAGCTTTGAGCAAGATCCAAACCCAAAGGAGTCCAAGTACGAATCCGACCAAGAATTCGAACTACATAGAAGTGATTCCGAAGACAATCCAGAAAACGAGATGACAAACATTGTAGATATGTCTATGGGAGCTTAAAAGAAGCGGATTAGAGATGATGTTGGTCCGGGGTTAGTACATCCTGCAATTCCTGCCACTGCCACATTCGAGCTGAAAGGACACATCCTTACTATACTTAAGGATATTCCATTTTATGGGAATAATCATGAGGATGCTTTTAAGCATCTAGATGAGGTCAATGACATTGCAGATTATTTCAATACCCCTAATGTTCCTAGAGAGACAACTTTACTGAGGATGCTACTAGTCGCTTTTAAAGGAGCTGCAAAAGATTGGCTGAAGGCACTACCACCTGGTGCAATCACTACTTGGGCCCAGATGCATGAGCAGTTTCTGGAAAAGTTCTGCCCACATTCCAAGATAGCTAAACTTAAGAAGGCAATAGCCAATTTTGAGCAAAATCTGGGTGAGTCACTTTACGAGGCATGGGAACGCTACAAAGGTTTGTTAAGGAATTGTCCTCAACATGACCTTAACATTCAACAAGAAGTATCCATATTCTATGACGGGGTCAATGTCATGACAAGACAACTCCTTGATTCTCAAGGACCACTTACAAAGAAAAATCCAAATGAGATCAAGGTGTTGATTGAAGAGTTCGCGAAGCATTCTATTGAGTACCAAAATCCAAGGAATGAAGGCATTAAAGGAATTGGGGGAGGAAGTTCTGAAGACATGGTTGTTGTGCTACCAATGCTCAACACTATGGATAGGAGGATGACCAAGATGGACCAGTCAATACATGCTATAAGAGTTGGTTGTGAAAGGTGCAATGGTCCACGCTTGACTAAGGATTTCCACTTGGATGAAAATAGGTATAAAAAAGATCAAGTTTGTTATTCTAGTGGGGATAAATATGATGAAGATTGGAGAAAACCAAAGAAGGAGTGCCTGTCATATGACGAATAAAAGAAGCAAAAAGAAGAAAATATAAGCAGACAGGCCGAGGTTTTTCCAAAAAGAGAAACCACCAGCCGAGAAGAAGTTTGACTTCGAAAACATGTTGACCGGATTTATGGAAGCTTCCGAGAAAAGGCGTGATGATATCGATGAAATACAGAAGGAGCACATGAAGATGATGAAAGAACCACATTAAATGATGATTGCTCAGCAAGTCTCATTAAGAAATCATCAAGCATCAATCTATAATCTCGAAGTTCAACATGGTCAATTAACAACTTTGGTAAACAACAAATTATCCTCACAAATTCCTGAAAAACAAACTCAATCCCATGTCATGATGATCGAAACTAAAGACGAGGCCATTTCTGAGCTCTTAGAAGCATTAGAGGAGGAGCCAAAACCAGCTGAACCAAAACCGAAGAAGTCCAAAATCGAAAATAATATTTTTGTTGAAACACCGAACTCATGGCGTGAGCCCTCTATGCTCATGACGTGGGATCAGTCTGCACAAAAAATTTCAAAAATTGTTCCGGCTTATCGTCTACGTTTACCGTTTCCATCCCGAGCTAATCTTAGTCCACTGGAAAGGGAGCATTTGGAGTTTATAAAGCACACAAAGGGTATTCCTATAAATACTCCTTTTATTGATTCGTTATCAAAAATTCCCGAGTACGAAGTTCCTACAAGATTTGATAGACACTCGTCAACAATTGAAGAAAAATTCCAAGGTTATTTTAAGTGAGCGAAGTTCAAAAGTGGTGCTGGGAGAGTTACCTAAGAAGATGGGAGATCCTGGACGACCCACTCTTCCATGTGAGTCTGGGAATAAGATGAAGACTTATGCTTTAGCTGATTTTAGGGCTAGCATAAATTTGATGCCTTATTCATTTTATCAGAAGATGAATATTCAGAAAACGAAGGCTACGAAAACGACTATTCACATGGCAAACCGTTCAGTGACACAACCCTGGGGCATTATAGAAGATATTCTAGTGAAAATTGGGAAATTCGTTTTTCCAATAGACTTTGTGGTTTTAGATATGAAAGAAGATCCCGATGTTCCGATTATTCTTGGTCGCCCATTACTTAATACTGCTGGAGCCTTGGTTGATATTCGCGAGTTTAAGCTTACTTTGAGAGATGGAGACGAAGAAATGAATACATAGTAAAGAAAGAAATACAACCATCATATATATATATATATATATATATATATATATATATATATATATATATATATATATATATATAATTGAAAGTTTACATTTGTCAAAAGTTACATGTTCAAAACCAATTACAATATGATGTCAAAATACGAGATTAAACTGGCGCCACAGCATCCCTTCATCAAAAGCATAATGATACCTGAAATTACTGATTCCCTGGGACATACAAGTAATATTGAAAGAGTAGATCAGCATTTAAGCTGGTGAGTTTCATAAGTATTTAAGTGACAATGTTTGTATGAAATGAAATGTTTTGTCTTTGTTTGTTTGTGTTTAGAAAATCCTATATTTTCTACTAGTATAAAAGTAGCCTTCACTCAAGACCAATGTTTGTTTCTAAAATGTATGTAAGTGTAAAATAACCAATGTATTTGAAAACCTTGTAAATCAATGCATTTTTAATACCCCATGTGAGTTTTATAACCATACTATTGACTCCGAATGCCTATACACAACGTTCTTCAGGCGTTGGAATGTTATGACGTTTGTCACCCCAAACGGTGGACTGTAGCTAACAGTCAGGGCGCGGGTTGTCAAGCCCGTATAGATCTATACACAAACACCATGCTCCCCCTCCAAGGGATTCTGGTATATAATACAGGACTTGAGATGCGTACTCGAACGTACGTGAAGTTAGTGTCTCACAAAAACCATGGTATAAAAACAGATCTACTTGTTAAAATGTTACGTTTGTTTTTGTATACGAAAGTGACTTCTTGAAATTCATGTTTCTAGTACATAAGAGTTAGGAATTTGTTCGTAAAACTATACCTATTATAGTTTTCTAAAAGTGTGTCTCGTTTGTTTAGAAATACCTAGAAAAGGAATCATTTGTTATGAAAGCATAGATTTTTGGTGTAGAGTCTAAGATAGGCAAGTATACATATAATCTAAGAAAATGTTTAGTTTATACATGCATTACAACAATTTATATTTCAAAAGATGGAATATAACATATTTTATATATATGAAAGTTCCCTATATAGTTTATAAATCACATATGATTCTACTTAATAAAAGTGTATAAAATCTTTATATAATACACCCGATAGTAGTCGTGTGTTTTACTTGTATTTCCCCCCCTTAGAAAGCATATAAAAGCATTTAGAATAATTAAAAAGGGTTAATTAAGGGGGTATGAACTCACTTGAAAGTTTGAAGATAGCGAGATGGAAAACCGGGCAGAGTTTTGTCTCGGAAAACGGATTTTTCTCGGGATTCTCAGGAATCTCGGGAGTAAAATCGACCTTCGGGACTTGAGTAAAAATGACCAGGGCTTCGGGTTTGAACGGGCACGGAAAACGAGGAAAAACGCAAGGGAAAAGAGAAGAAATGAGCAAGTTTTTCGGAAGCCTTCGCATTCTATTTATAGGGGTCTGAGAAGCCTCGGTACGCGGGGCGTACGCTCGTACGTAGCGCGTACTCGTACGTCATGCATGACCGAGTCCTCGACTGCCTCGGCTTCGGATGGGACGGCGGGTCAGTAACTTCGCATAGGGGCGACGTGGACGGACCGAGACCAAGTCCCTCGGGTACGCAGGGCGTACGGGGTTACACGGCGCGTACCTCGGATGAGGACGCTGACTCCTCTTCGGATATTACCGGATTTTTGATTTATTTTATATATAATTTATTTAATAAACTTCAAAAAATCATATCTTCTTCATACGAACTCCGTTTTCGATGGTCTTTATATCCACGTGTAGGTGAGACTACGCTCTACAACTTTCGTTTAGACTCCGTTGGCAAATTCCGAAATTATTTTTATTATTTATTTATAGAATGAGGTGATTAAGGAATTTCTTTAAAAATTCATAACTTCTTTATCTGATGTCGGTTTTTGCCAGACTTTTCACCGCTGAAATACCATTGTCGAGACCTTCGATTCTCGTTTAGGTTATTCCGGACAAAAGTCGCTCGATCTCCGATTCGAGTTTTTAGTTGTCTGTTGCTAAGCCGAACTTGGAAAAATCATAACTTCAATATACGAAGTCGGATTTGGGCGTTCTTTTTACGTACGATCATGGTTTAATGACATTTAAACATAGAAGGAATTTAAATAGAACTTTTTGGACATTTTATTATCAAAGTTAATTTTATTAACTCAAAAGTGGTTACAATACTTGACTTTTTAGGTCATTACAAAGAGTTGAAATATCGGGTTGTCACATCATCCCCCCGTTAGAGGGAATTTCGTCCCGAAATTTAAAGTAGTAAAGATACTAGTGAACATGAAAGAGATGAGGGTACTTTTGTTTCATCTGATCTTCGTGTTCCCATGTGAATTCAGGTCCCCGCTTGGCGTTCCAGCGAACCTTCACGATGGGTATGCGACTTTGTTTTGTTTGTTTGACCTCTCGGTCCATGATTTCTATTGGTTCTTCCACAAAGTTGAGGCTCTCGTTGATCTCGATCTCGTCGAGTGGAATAACAAGAGTCTCATCGGACAGACACTTTTCAAGTTTGAGACGTGGAAGGTTGGATGTATGTTACTAAGTTCACGCGGTAGGTTAAGCTTGTAAGCCACAGGGCCGATTCTGGCAATAATCTCAAAAGGCCCTATGTATCTTGGATTTAGTTTCCCACGCTTTCCAAAGCGTATTAAACCCTTCCATGGTGAGACCTTTAATAAGACGTGGTCTCCTACCTGGAATTCCAAAGGTTTCCTCCTTTGGTCAGCGTAGCTTTTCTATCGGTCTCTAGAGGCTTTCAATCGTTCACGAATCTGAATGATCTTCTCTGTCGTTTCTCGGATGATTTCCGGACCGGTGAGAGTGCTCTCAGGAACTCTTCCTCTAGCTAACTGGGTATCGCCAACTTCAGTCCAGCATAGAGGGGATCTGCACTTTCGACCATAGAGGGCTTCAAACGGAGCAGCCTTTATGCTTGTATGATAACTATTGTTGTATGAAAATTCGACAAGAGATAAATGGATATCCCATGCCTTTCCAAAGTCAATCACACAGGCTCTTAGCATATCTTCTAAAGTTTGTATCGTTCTCTCACTTTGCCCGTCTGTTTGTGGGTGGTAGGCTGTACTCATGTCTAGCCTAGTCCCCAGGGAACTTTGTAGTGACTGCCAGAATCTTGAAGTGAATCTACTATCTCTATCGGAGATAATGGATATCGGAACACCATGCAGTCGCACTACTTCCCTTAAGTAAGTTCTTGTAAGCTTTTCCATTTTGTCAGTCTCCTTGATGGGTAGGAAATGCGCGGATTTGGTCAATCTGTCGACAATGACCCATATGGTATCGAGTCCACTTGTCGTCTTGGGTAACTTGGTTATGAAGTCCATAGTGATCCGCTCCCATTTCCATTCTGGTATCTCTGGTTGTTGTAGTAATCCTGACGGTTTCCGATACTCGACCTTAACCTTAGCGCAAGTAAGGCATTTACTTACGAAGGTAGCAATTTCTGCTTTCATGTTAGGCCACCAGTATAGTCTCTTAAGATCCAGATACAGTTTATCTGAACCTGGGTGGACGGAATATCTTGAGTTGTGTGCTTCGGTCATGACTACGTTTCTGAAACCACCATGTTTCGGGGTCCAGATTCGGTCCATGAGATAGTAGGCTCCGCCACCCTTGACTTCTAGATTCTTTTCCATTCCTCGCAGGGATTCACCTGCCACATTTTCAGGTTGCAAAGCTTCCATTTGTGCCTCCTTAATTTGTGTGGATAAGTGGGAATGGATAGTCATAGTCAGAGATTTGACCCTCCGACCAGTGTATTCCTTTCGACTGAGGGCGTCAGCTACCACGTTGGCCTTGCCAGGATGATAACGAATTTCGCACTCGTAGACATTTAGTAACTCAACCCATCGTCGTTGTCGCATGTTAAGTTCGTTCTGATCGAAAATGTGTTGAAGGCTCTTGTGATCGGTGAAAATAGTACTCTTTGTTCCGTATAAGTAGTGCCTCCAGATCTTCAGAGCAAATACGACTGCTCCTAACTCGAGATCGTGTGTCGTATAGTTCACTTCGTGTGTCTTAAGCTGTCGGGAGGCATAAGCAATAACCTTCCCTCTCTGCATAAGAACACAACCAAGTCCTTGATTTGACGCATCGCAATACACTACGAAGTCTTCTATCCCTTCGGGGAGGGATAGTATCGGTGCGGTGCACAAGGCCTGTTTTAGTGTCTGGAATTCCTTCTCTTGTTTCGCTTCCCAGTCAAAGGCCACGCCTTTCTGGGTTAATGTAGTAAGAGGTTTTGCAATGCTATAGAAATTCTTTATGAATCTGCGATAGTAGCCAGCGAGACCTAGAAATTGACGAATTTTTGTAGGTGTCTTTGGTGCCGACTAGTTCTCAATGGCCTTAATTTTGGAGGGGGCCACATGTATCCCTTTCTCGCTAACAACGTGGCCTAAAAATTCGACTCTTCGAATCCAAAATTCGCATTTAGAGAACTTCGCATAGAGTTTCTTCGTTCGCAGTGTTTCTAGGACTTTTCGTAGGTGCTGACTATGCTCTTCCTCACTTCGGGAGTAGATAAGTATATCATCGATAAAGACGATGACGAACTGATCCAAGTAAGGACGGCATACCCTATTCATTAGGTCCATAAATATTGTTGGTGCATTGGTTAATCCGAACGGCATCACTACAAATTCGTAGTGTCCATAACGAGTTCAGAAAGCTGGCTTTGGAATATCCCCCTCCAGAACTCGTAATTGGTGATATCCGGATCGTAGGTTTATCTTTGGGAAGTAGTTTGCTTCTTGAAGTTGATCGAATAGGTCGTCAATACGGGGTAGAGGATAACGGTTCTTGACAATAAGTTTGTTCAGCTCTCTATAGTCGATGCACATACGGAACGATCCGTCTTTCTTCTTTACAAACAAGACCGGTGCTCCCCAAGGTGAGAAACTTGGTCTTATGAATCCTTTTTGAAGGAGTTCATTAAGTTGACTAGAAAGTTCCTGCATCTCTGCTAGTGCGAGACGATAAGGCGACTTCGCTACTGGGGTAGCCCCTGGAACTAAGTTGATTCTGAATTCGACTTGGCGTTGTGGTGGTAATCCTGGTAGTTCTTCTGGAAAGATATCGGGAAAGTCGCGTACTACTGAAATGTTCTTGATGTCCTTCAGTTCTTGACTTGCATCAACGATGTGCGCTAGGAATGCTCGACAATCCTTCCACAAGCACTTTCGAGCTTGGATGCACGAAATGATGCGAAGGTTTGTACTTGATTTGTCGCCGTAGATAACTAATGTTTCGTTGTTAGGGAGATTAAGATGAACTGCTTTTTCAAAGCACATGATGTCGGCGCGAAGAAGACTCAACCAATCCATGCCGACTATGACGTCGAAACTTTTAATTTGGACCGGCATGAGATTGATTGGAAAAGAATGGCCGTCTAAAGTTAACGTACATCCCATGTATATGCAGTTAGTGTTTTCGGTTTTTCCATTGGCCATCTCTACAGTGAATGATTTTTCTAACTTGCTAGGTTTAGGTTTTAGTAAATGAATAAAGTTTTGACTCACGAAGCTTCTCTCCGCTCTACTATCGAATAATATGCATGCATATGAATTATCGAGAAGGAACGTACCAGCAACTATAGTTAAGTCAGCTACAGCTTCGTCGTGGCCTATTGCCAAAACTCGTCCCACACCGCCGGTGCCTGCTGCCTTAGGACAGTTCCTCTTGTAGTGGCCCACCTCGCCACAACCGTAGCAAGTCTGCCCTACACCCGCACTGGGAACTTGAGTGAGCGGCTTTGCGGGGTCCTTGCAGAAACGGGTTGTGTGTCCCTTCCTGTTGCAGTTGGCGCACTGCATTTCCCGACAAGGTCCATGGTGGTGGTAAGTGCATTTGGTGCACTTTGGAAGGTTACCTACATAAGGCTTTGTTGGGTAGGTATTTGTAGGAGCTGTAGTAGGTACAGTGGCAGCATTCACTGAAACCAGATGTTTCTTTGCGGATTCTTGGGAAGACCCACCCTTCCCTTTATTCCATACTCTCTTCCTGTTGTTGTTGTTGTTGTTGTTGTTGTTGTTCCCTTTCTGTGGTTCTGGTGCAGAAGTGGTTGAGTTCTGATGACCTCCGTAGTTAATCAGAGATTGTGCCAGTTCCTTAGCACTTTCAAAGGTGTTAGGTTTGGAAGCTAACACGCTTGATCGTATTTGGGGCGTCAGTCCCCAGATGTACCTTTCTATTTCTTGCTCTCGGGAGCAATCATATCTGGACAAAGGATTGCCAGCTCGCAGAATCTGTTGGTATAAGTAGCGATGTCGGTACCAACCATTCCGAGAGTCCATAGTTCGTGTTCGAGCTTTTGAATCTCTCCCCGTGGGCAGTATTCTCTCATCATCATGGCTTTTAGGCTCTCCCAGCTTATGGAGTTTGCCACTATTAGGGTAAGTACTTTAACGTGGCCATTCCACCAAGTTAAAGCTTTATCAATAAGGGTGAAAGTTGCAAATTTGACTTTGCTGTGCTCGGGACAGGAGCAGATTTCAAAGACTGCCTCCGTCCTTTCAATCCACTGCCTCAGGGCCATCACACCACCAGTTCCATAAAACATCTGGGGCTTGGCATTAGTGAAGTCCTTATAGGTACATTCTCGGGGTGGTCCATGACTCTCGCCATGGTTGGATGGGTGTGTGCCAGATCCCGAGCCATTAGTACTCGAGTTATTGATCTATGATATGGCAGCTGCTACCGCTGCGTTGACTGCTGCTTGGAACATAACAGCATCAAATTGAGGTGGTGGAGGTGGTGGTGGTACAGGTGCTTCCTCACCGTTGCTTCGCCTTGGATTCCTACGCGGAGGCATCCTTCAACTATAAGTTGAAAGGGTAAAGATAAGAATTCCATAGAATAGAAAATGTATGTGTCTCATGAACTAAATCGCTATAGTTCAACAACAGATGATAGTATGAGTCTTAAAATAGAAGAATGAAAGTTATTTGTAAGACTGAAAGTGTGAAACAAGTATTTGGTTTCTCAACGACCTTTCAAGGTCTGAACGAAATACTTAACGTAGTAATAATAGTGTCTCTTATATTAATATAAAAGTTGTTACAACGATCATGAAAATTTGACCCCTATAAGGGTCTCCGATTACAAAATTCGAGAAATTTAAAGACTTTTAGCCGAGGTCCTAAGCTATAACAAAATTTGAGTCTTTGACAAGCACTACTTGCGACGTAGGTTGCGCTTGGAGCTTGACTCTGCATCTGATTGCTTCGACTCCATTAGACGCCTATCAAAAGCGGCTTGTTGTTCCCTCAGTTCAGCGAGGGCTGCAATCATTTGCGCTTGGAATGCCTCGGTTTGGAGTTGAGCATTGTCTTGTATCTTGTCCAGCCTACGGATGTCAGAAGTGTGAACCTGCACTTCCACGTTGACATCCCGGAGTCGGCTAGCTTGAACTCCGGACTGATAGGATGGATTGGCTAACTTACCCACCATTACCGGGAGTGCTCGATCAGCCGAACCTCCACCACGGACATCATAGAAGTCCCGGCACATGCCGTAGGGAGGGCGTATGCCTTGTTGTTGGATCCAATGATGGAGGTGACTTCCCCAGACGGGAGTTGGTCCTTGAAAGTTCCTTACGAAGACGGGAGGTTGAATGGGTGGTGGATCGATTACTTCCGGCTCTGAGTCGGTACCGGAGTCATCACCCACTTCTATGGGTTCCTCGCCCTCTTCGGGATCATCTTCGATCCATCCTCCGTTGCCTTGGTTGGGAAAGTAGGGGTAGCCGGGGCGGTGAAATCCAGCCATTTGACTGTACGAGAAATAGGGTTATAAGAATTGAATAAAGTAGAAACATGCAAAACATGTAAGTTAAACTAGTTTAGATAGCAAATACTCCTATAGTATTTAAATTCTTGTGTTTGATTCTAGTAACGGTTTGGTAAGTTTTGACTTGTTGCTTACTACGATCATTCCTCGATATACGTTGGTCCAATCTCGGGCAAATATAGTTGATCACGCTATATTTGTCCAAAATCTGATTACATATATTGAGTCTCAATCGTAGTGTCAACTTGTCTAAATACTTGTATAGTTGGATATCATGAAAATTATTTGTGGTATGCATGTAATTGTACTTAAATGAACTATCAATTTAAGTTAAACGCAACACTGCTTAAGCGTAAAAAGAAAAAAAAAATTGTTTTGTCAGAGAGTATTAGTCCCTTAAGCATTTATAGTTTGTATATCTTATGTGGTTCGATATACTTAGTTCACTACAAACATTGCTCTGATACCAATCTATCACACCCCCAAACCTGAACGGCGGAAACGTTCGGGGGCGGATGACTTCATGTGGTAACGTAACAAATGAATACATAGTAAAGAAAGCAATACAACCATCATATATATAATTGAAAGTTTACATTTGTCAAAAGTTACATGTTCAAAACCAATTACAATATGATGTCAAAATACGAGATTAAACTGGCGCCGCAGCATCCCTTCATCAAAAGCATAATGATACCTGAAATTACTGATTCCCTGGGACATACAAGTAATATTGAAAGAGTAGATCAGCATTTAAGCTGGTGAGTTTCATAAGTATTTAAGTGACAATGTTTGTACGAAATGAAATGTTTTGTCTTTGTTTGTTTGTGTTTAGAAAATCCTATATTTTCTACTAGTATAAAAGTAGCCTTCACTCAAGACCAATGTTTGTTTCTAAAATGTATGTAAGTGTAAAATAACCAATGTATTTGAAAACCTTGTAAATCAATGCATTTTTAATACCCCATGTGAGTTTTATAACCATACTATTGACTCGGAATGCCTATACACAACGTTCTTCAGGCGTTGGAATGTTATGACGTTTGTCACCCCAAACGGTGGACTGTAGCTAACAGTCAGGGCGCGGGTTGTCAAGCCCGTATAGATCTATACACAAACACCATGCTCCCCCTCCAAGGGATTCTGGTATATAATACAGGACTTGAGATGCGTACTCGAACGTACGTGAAGTTAGTGTCTCACAAAAACCGTGGTATAAAAACAGATCTACTTGTTAAAATGTTACGTTTGTTTTTGTATACGAAAGTGACTTCTTGAAATTCATGTTTCTAGTACATAAGAGTTAGGAATTTGTTCGTAAAACTATACCTATTATAGTTTTCTAAAAGTGTGTCTCGTTTGTTTAGAAATACCTAGAAAAGGAATCATTTGTTATGAAAGCATAGATTTTTGGTGTAGAGTCTACGATAGGCAAGTATACATATAATCTAAGAAAATGTTTAGTTTATACATGCATTACAACAATTTATATTTCAAAAGATGGAATATAACATATTTTATATATATGAAAGTTCCCTATATAGTTTATAAATCACATATGATTCTACTTAATAAAAGTGTATAAAATCTTTATATAATACACCCGATAGTAGTCGTGTGTTTTACTTGTATTTCCCCCCCTTAGAAAGCATATAAAAGCATTTAGAATAATTAAAAAGGGTTAATTAAGGGGGTATGAACTCACTTGAAAGTTTGAAGATAGCGAGATGGAAAACCGGGCAGAGTTTCGTCTCGGAAAACGGATTTTTCTCGGGATTCTCAGGAATCTCGGGAGTAAAATCGACCTTCGGGACTTGAGTAAAAATGACCAGGGCTTCGGGTTTGAACGGGCACGGAAAACGAGGCAAAACGCAAGGGAAAAGAGAAGAAATGAGCAAGTTTTTCGGAAGCCTTCGCATTCTATTTATAGGGGTCTGAGAAGCCTCGGTACGCGGGGCGTACGCTCGTACGTAGCGCGTACTCGTACGTCATGCATGACCGAGTCCTCGACTGCCTCGGCTTCGGATGGGACGGCGGGTCGGTAGCTTCGCATAGGGGCGACGTGGACGGACCGAGACCAAGGCCCTCGGGTACGCAGGGCGTACGGGGTTACGCGGCGCGTACCTCGGATGAGGACGCTGACTCCTCTTCGGATATTACCGGATTTTTGATTTATTTTATATATAATTTATTTAATAAACTTCAAAAAATCATATCTTCTTCATACGAACTCCGTTTTCGATGGTCTTTATATCCACACGTAGGTGAGACTACGCTCTACAACTTTCGTTTAGACTCCGTTGGCAAATTCCGAAATTATTTTTATTATTTATTTATAGAATGACGTGATTAAGGAATTTCTTTAAAAATTCATAACTTCTTTATCTGATGTCGGTTTTTGCCAGACTTTTCACCGCTGAAATACCATTGTCGAGACCTTCGATTCTCGTTTAGGTTATTCCGGACAAAAGTCGCTCGATCTCCGATTCGAGTTTTTAGTTGTCTGTTCGTAAGCCGAACTTGGAAAAATCATAACTTCAATATACGAAGTCGGATTTGGGCGTTCTTTTTACGTACGATCATGGTTTAATGACATTTAAACATAGAAGGAATTTAAATAGAACTTTTTGGACATTTTATTATCAAAGTTAATTTTATTAACTCAAAAGTGGTTACAATACTTGACTTTTTAGGTCATTACAAAGAGTTGAAATATCGGGTTGTCACACACGCACAGATAAAGGACCATAACTCACTTTGACCTAATCACTTCTCCATTCCCACGAAGTGAAGCTGTTTTTCCTGGTCCCCCCCCCATTCCGATTGCGGCCAAACACAACTCCATAGTCCAGTTTTGCTTACGTAGTTTGCACTTTAAGGTAATTATTTCTTACTTCTAATGGTTAATTTTTCTTTATTTGTGGAATAAAGGGCTAGGGTTTGTGTTTAGTCAAAATGATGAAATTTTGCCCTAGAAAATGCGTTATATCCATTGCATATTGTTAGATTGTTCCCTGAATCGACATAGGAGTAAACCCTAATGAAATTCTTGCATAAATTTTATACTTGCCGTGACCGATTTTTCTGTGACTGATGAACTCACGATGTGAGTTCTTAAGAATTCACGACGTGAATTCTGGGTATGGTGAAACCTGATGCTGTTTAACATCTAATATGTTGGATATTTTGTGTTTGTTTTGTTGTTTCTTTGTTTTTATAGGAAATGGCTCGTAGGCGTGAGATTCCAGCAAGGGTGGCTAACTTGTACCCATTTTATGTCTTCCTGACGACTATGTCACGGGATGTTCTTACGCGTTGTCACAACTGTTTAGGGTGGTTACATAACCATGAGTTCGCGGTTTCCCTGACTGTTAATTGTCAAAGGTTGCGGGATGTTGGACTTGTTGACCGGTTGACCCATTTCTTACAAAATTATTTATAGGGAACGAGTACTCTTTCACATGCAAGGGGTGGAACAATCTTTTTGCTATCCAGGAACGGGTCTATAAGGAGCTATATGTGGAATTTTTCTCTACTGTGGCATTTCACGAAAATGTCCAAGATCCCACTTTTCCGGAAGCCTTGGTTTTCCGTTTAGGTGAAGAATACCGGGAGTGTATCTTGGTTGACTTTCGTGGAGAATGGGTTTGTATGAGGCTCACGAGGCCACATCTCCCGATTTTGCTATGTTTTTACGGGAGGCTGACCGTGGTTATGAGGGAGAAACATCGGGGCTTCAATGATGGAGCAATATTGCATCGGGAGTGTTCAATTCCAAGGTGTCACGGGAAAGTAGAATTAAGTCTCCCATTCACTGTCTTATCTACCGGCTCATCACCTTTTCCATCCACCACAAGCGCCATGGGGACAAAGTTACCAAGATAAATTTGTTTTTCTTATGGGGCATTTTGCAACCTGGGTGTGTTGCAACATGTCGTACTTTTTGGCCCGCTACTTGGCAGAGCATGAGTGAGTTCCCGCCCTGGGAGCCCGATTTGTGGTGGACATTCCGTCACCTGTTTGGCCTGATCCTACGGTGTGATAATTCCCGACATCACGAGGTCCTTGACTTGCATGGCAGGAACTGAATTTTCCTTGGGTTATTTAGAGACGATGAGGGTGGTGACCAACTATGGGACACATTGGAGAATTGTGCATTCCAATGATGATGGTGATGAGCAAATGAGCGAGCAACCCGAGCAACAACCGCAACCGAGACCTCGCCGACGAAATGTGCGAGCACGTGGAGAAAATGGAAAAGCTCAAAGATTTGAAGGTGGTATACCCATCGACCCATTCCAAAGTCGGGTGGGTACGTATTTGGACAACCTTCGTGGGGGTGTTACATATAATACCCAACTTATCGAGGGTATTTATTCCCACATGGGTGTGATTCAACCACCCACCGTGCCACCACATTTCTTGTATATCCCGACATGGGAAGAACTATGGATGCCACGAGGAGACGGGGCCAGTACAAGCAGAGCACACGGGGATGACGAGGAAGACTGATCATTTTGTTTATTTATTTATTTTTAGTTTGATTTAGTTTATTTTATTTTTAGTTTTTAGTTTGGTTTGTTTTTAGATTGTAAAACTATTTAAGTTATTATGTTACTTTGTCTTTTCTTTGGTTGTTATTCCAGATTTTCTAGGAGTCACGGAAGAGAAATGTCGAGATACAAATGAGTTTATGTTCAGCCGAGAGAGCATTAGAATCGAGAGTCGAGACCCACGATTAGGAATAAGTGTGGGGTGAGTCAAGAGAGAGGATAGAATTAGAAAAGAGTCATAAAATGATGCATTAAAAGGGTCTTAATCCATTAAGACATTTGGTTGAAATCAAGAGTTGAAGGCATAATTACTTTTTGTTTGCCCAGTACTCACGTCGTGAATCCTTAATGTTCATGTCATGAGTCAAGTTTTCATGGTTTCCAGATTACATGTTTTAGCGACTTCACGTCGTGGCCTTTGGCAATCACATCGTGAATATTAAATTTTCACACAATTGAAGACATTGATGCATATTACACCATGGTTCACCATTTTTCTTCTTGGAATTATTTTGAAGATTTTTGTGGCTCGTTTCCTCTACTATGCGATGTGGCATATGCTTTCTCACATTGTTCTTCATGCCTTGGAGATTTGCACCACATTTATTGAAGATTGAAATTTCGATATTTTGTTGGCACATTTACATATCTCGCGAGTTTTAGATCCAAGTTCTTATTTAGAAGAAGTCCATATTCAAGATGCACATTTCATCCACACGATTGGAGTTCGATCAAGCCACTACTATCTCAGGGGAGTCTGTTCCTTTTTCTCCCTTTTATTGCTTTTATATTATTTTATGCATACAATAAGGGCATTGAATGTAATAAGTGTAGGGTAGGAGGGTCGAAAGAGTAAATTGCTAGAAAATTTAGATAATTTAAAATTTCATATAATTAATCTAGTAATAATAATCTAAACTTAAGTTGCTGCTATTATATGGGACGATCCAATGAGAGCTCAAATGTTTAGTTGAGCCAATATACGTTATAGTGCATTTGTGGCCTCCTTTATTTTAGTGAAATCATGGGACAAAAACATAACCTCTCTTAGTTTGACGGATGCAATATATTTAGCAGCCTAAACCTGAAATGTATCCAGGAAAGCTTATGTAGTCATTACACATAGGCTAATACCTTAACCAATAAAGGTTGAAGTTAAGCGCCCCTGCTTAAGCATGTAGGTTATTGAGTGAAAATAGTGAGTTACATGTTAAAAAACAAGAAAAGAGAGAAATTACTAAAAAGTGAGAAGTTGAAGAATAGTTGGAGCATTCAAGTATAAAGTATGAAGATCAAAGATCAAAAATTCTGAAGAAATTCAAAAGTTGAAGATACCAAAAAATCACACAAAAAGGTGGTGAATTCAAAGAAATTAAAGATCAAATATTCAAGAAGTGAAGAATTCCAAGAGCTCCATTATGGTATAAAAAATTGTAACTTCTAGATTATGTATGCTTGGGTAGCTTTACAAAAATACCTTGAGGTTAGAAAGTTTTATGCGGATGGATTCGGAGGGATGCATAAATGAGTGTTGCGTAAATGAAGTGGGAGAGTGTGTATGAGGATTGTGAGTATTTAGAATTACAGGCGGTCCTTAGGAAAATTTTAGACACAAAGGCATGTGTTGCGGTCTTAGCATAATGGATGAGTTCGAAATGGACTGTTCTATGTGATATTAGTGATGCGAGTTTGAGTTTAAAAATTAGATTTGCTTGAGGGCAAGCAAAGAATAAGTGTGGGGTATTTTTGATATTTCTATATTTTATTTTTAAGCAATATTTACTTATATTTTTATTAATATTTTGGTTATTTGCTTTGAATAATGATACTTATAAGCTTTAATTGTACTTTGCAGCCAAATAGAAGCATTCTTGAAAAATAGGGACTAAAGATGACAAAGCATGGAACTTTGGAGGCTTAGAGAGTAAAAAAAGAAGGAAACCCACGTAATCAACTACATTCACGACGTGAGGCTTTTAGATTCACGACGTGATTGGGACTATTCCAGAAAATAGACATCTCGGAGGAGGAATCCTTGTAGAACACGTATATCTATTGTATTCGCATCGTGAGACATACTCATTCACGACGGGAGAGAGAATTTCATGATAACTATATATTCTCTTGATCATTATGACTTGGGATACTTTTGGCTAACTTGGAGAGTTCCTAGAGACGAAATTCAGAGGGAGAAGAGGTCTGGAATTGGATTTCAACACCAAGGAAGAAGGAAGAGTTCATTATTAGCTTTATAGTTTTGTACATTTAGCATGCTTTTAAATATGACTTGTGCTTGTTTATTTTCTAGGATGTCCAGCTAAATCTAGCTGCTTTTGTTAGCTAAATGAAGCTAGAACTCATGGTTATAATACTTTAGCTTTGATTTACTTATTGGTTATGACTTGTGTTTGATTGATTGAACCTAGCATGTTTGATTTAATATTTGATTGCTTTAAATTCTTGTTTTGTGAAGTTAGTGAGTATGAATCTGCATGAATTTGAATACCTAATAATTCAGTGAACACTAGTTTTTTGGAGCTAAGATCAAACCAATCTTAGATGAGTAATTGAACTATTGAATTAAGTTGTGCTAGAGAACGCATATTATGACCATAAGTGTGTTTTTCAAATCAATCTTACATGGCTCCAATTCCATTTAATAATTAATTTTGTGTTAAATATTGTGTGACCATACATGGATTTACATAAATTTAATTAATGTTAGTAAATTTAGAATTGAATTGCTAATACTATCTTAATTGGTAACCAGGAGTATTTGTCATAACTAATTTATAAACCATTAAGGGAAAGTGGATTCGAACTAACATAAGTGTTTTGTTTATTAATTGAATTTGTGTTAAGGAATAAAGTTTTTCTAAACTTGCAAAATTAGATAAAACCCCTTCTTTTATTAGAAATTAGGTTAATTTAATAGTAGGTAAATTAATTATTTAAAATTGTTCCATGTGATCGACACCCGACTTACTCAGACTATTTTTATAATTTGACTAGGTACACTGCCTAGGTACATTTTAGTTAGTTAAGTAGTTAGGTTATAAACTTAGAATTAGGTGTAGCTATTTGCTCACATAATTAATCCACCAATCTCCTCCCGATATAGCATGACTACTCATTCACGTGCTGGTATTTTTAAATCTAAACACACTGCTGATTTATATCATCTTGCTCACCATGGTCTTCATCGTGCTCTTTTTGCCACCAAAGAGCCCAAAGGATATAAATGAACTATCAAGAACCTACAATGGCTCATGGCCATGGAATAAGAAATGACTGCCTTACGTCACAATGAAACTTAGGAGCTAGTTACTCGTCCTACTTCTTCAAATGTTGTTGGTTTGAAATGGGTCTTCCAGACAAAATTTCGCTCTGATGGCACTGTAGAACGTTTAAAAGCGCGTTTGGTTGCTCAGGGTTTCACTCAAATTCTTGATCAAGAATATGTGCATAGTTTTAGTCATGTTGCCAACCATGCGCATTGTATTGTCTCTTGTTGTTATACATAAATGGTATTTACATCATATTGCTATAAAGAATGCTTTCTTAAATGTCCATCTAACCAACACTGTGTTTATAAAGCAACCACTAGGATTCATTGACCACATATTTCCTTATCATGTTTGTCGATTAAAGAAGGCTCTTTATGGGTTAAAACAAGATCCAAGAGCTTGGTTTCAACGCTTAGTACGTTTCTTATTGGTATTGGGATTGTATGTAGCCATGAAAATACATCTCTTTTTGTCTTTAAAAAAAGGCTCCAATCTCCTATATTTATTTGTCTATGTTGACGAAATCATCTTAATTAGGAACGGTCCTAAATTAGTTCAACTCTTTATCTCACGGATTAACAATGAATTTGCTACGAAGGATCTTGGACCCCTCAGTTACTTTCTTGGACTTGAAGCCTCTTATACAGATGATGGTTTGTTTATTACTCAAACAAATATACACATGATATTCTCAATCATGTTGATTGACTTGAATCCAAACCAATGTCGACATCTTTGTCCATCGTTGAGCTTCTTACATCGCATGGTTCTCTATTTCAAGATTCAACATTATATAGTTCTTTAGTAGGAGCTCTTCACTATCTGATAATTACTCGTCCGGATCTATCCTATGCGGTTAACCAAGTTAGCCAATTTCATCATGCTCCCACTAATGATCACTTTCAAGAAGTTAAACAGATTCTAAGATATATTAAAGGCACTATTTCTTATGGTTGGCATTTACGGTATCCTAAGTCCTCTTGATTACATGGATACTCTGATGCAGACTGGGCTCGTTGCATAGAAACCAAAAGATCCACCTATGGTTGCTCCATTTTTCTTTGTACAAATCTCGACCCATTAGTACTAAGAAGCAACCCACTATCTCTCGATCTAGTTGTGAGTCGGAATATCGTGTTATGGCTAACATTGTTGCATAAATTGTTTTGGTTACTCATACTCTTGGTGAACTGCATGCTTTACTTCCAAATGTACCCAATCTCCTTTGTGATAACAAGAGTGCCTTATTTTTGAGTGAAAATCCCATCTATCATAAACAGGCCAAGCATATTGACATTGATTATCACTTTGTCAGAGAGTTTGTTACTTCTGGACAAATGTACACTCGGTTTATTCCTACTCATCTTCAATTAGTCGATATCTTCACAAAGAGTCTTGCTCGATCCTTGTTTGATAAATTCCATGCCAAGCTTCATATTGGTCCACCACCATTCAACTTGAAGGGGGTATTAGAGATAAAATAGAAAAGATGTGATTTATTTTTTTAAATCTCCATATACATGGTTAGCAGATAATTCTCTTATTATTGTATTAGGTTTCCTATCCTCCCTAATAAATAATAATAATTTTGTCATTTGTCATCTTCTAATGCATTATGCCGACTTTTTCTTATTATTTTCATTTTATTTCATTACACATGTCATTTATGGTTTTTCCATTTTATTAAATTCCACGTAGTATTTAAATGTGACTAATGATAATAAATGCATATAATTTCATTAATGGACTTTCTTTATAATTTCAAAAATACTAAATTAAAGTATCATTAGTTTTTTTTGTTTATTTATCTAAATTATTTCTTTAAATTTAAAAGAGCAAAAAAAAACATTTTAATTTTAATAATTCAATACTTTTTCATTTTTCTTATAAATTTACACTTTTCAAAAGTTAAGAATTTCATATTTATTTTTTCTTTTAAATAAACTCATGTAATACATGAGTGTCACACCTAGTACTATATATTTAATTGAATACATAAAACATGTTGATGTTCTCTTATACTTATTTAACCGCCAACTAAACTACATGTTGATGTTATCTTATACTTATTTAACCGCCATCTAAACTTGAAGCTATCCTGAAGTGGAATGTTAAAGGTTAAAGAATCTCTAAAATGCATTTTTTATGTAAAGTGAAGTTAAATAATTGCAAAAACACCACAAAATTTGGACCATTTTCTTTTAACTTATAAAGTGTTATGCTACGAAATGAGAAATTTTTAAAAAAAAGTCCTAAAATTTACCCAAATTTATAAAAAAGTTTGAAACTAAAATTTGTTTACGAAAAATTATGAATTACCGGTAAAAATGGCAATTTGATTCATTTTTTCCGGTTTACCGGTTTCATTACTTATCTGGTTTCATTAAAGTCTCATTATTTTACCATAATTTATGAATAAGTCCCAATGATGATTTGACCATTTTCTCCATGTAACATATATTTTACCGGTTTCATTGTTGATCTGGATACCTAGTTACTAAATGAGCTGATGAGATGGATATGTTGGATTATATAATGTTATGTTTACCATAAAACTTGATATCCTGATGCACTGTATACTTTTTGGAATATAAACTACATCCAACGAAGACTACAATAATTACATAAATTTGCAACAACTTCGTTATTTTTACGTTTATAAGAAATTTCTAATTGTCTATCTAAACTTATGGAACCTAATATGTTCATCTCATCAGACATCAGCTCATTTCTACTGTTTTTTTCCTAGAAACACACATTTTATTGGTTTCATTGCTGACCTAGATACATAGTCATAAATGAACCGATGAGATGAATATTAAATTTTGCAGTAAATCCCTATTCTAATAAATGAATAGTTTTAATCTCCATTTAACATGTGTCACTCTAATACAACTCTTCATTAATATTATGTCACATGTCAAAAAGATATATTAGGCAACACTTCAAAATTCAAATTTATTTTTTTTAATTATATTTTAAATTTGAAGTTATAATAACTTTAAAAATTTGGTATCTTTCATAATTAATGATTTATTTAAAGTAACTGATAAATAATTTTTAAATTTTTATTATGAAAATTTAATTTATATTGTAACCGTGGTTTCCACAGGTTATAAACTAGTATAGCATTATATAACTCATCGTATTTATCTTATCAACTAATTTAATAACTATGTGTCAAAGTCAGCAATGAAACCGACAATGCTAAATGGAAAAAAGAGTCAAATCATCATTAAATTTTAGTTCGAGACTTCTTTGTAAATTAGTGTAAAATAATAAGACTTTAATTAAACAGGTAAATAATGAAATCGGTAAACTGGGAAAAATGGTCAAATCGTTATTTTTACTGGTAGTTCATCTTTTTCGTAAACAAATTTTAGTTTGAAACTTTTTCCATAAATCGGGGTAAAATTTTAGAATTTTTTCGAATATTTTTTTACAAAATTTATGATAACTTATATAAAAAATGATTATTATTTTGTTAAGGGAAAATGACTTAAAAGCCCAACGAAGTTTCCAAATCATTCAAAAAATCTCAATCATGTTTTCTTTGTTCAAAAAAACCTAATAAACTTAACATTTTGTCTAAAAAGTCCAACAAAGTTCTAAACCGTACAAAAAATCCCAATTTTGCTTTGTTTAAGTTTGTTGGATTTTTTTTTAATAGTCAAAACATGATTGGATTTTTTTAAACGTTTTGGAAACTTCGTTGGCCTAACAAGTCACTTTTCCGATATGGTAATAAGCCACGTCATCTGTTTCTCTTATTTGACTCTCAGGAAAGTGTAACTTCGTTGGGCTTTTTAGACAAAATGTTAAGTTTGTTGGGTTTTTTTTAAACAGAGAAAACATGATTGAGGTTTTTTGAACGGTTTGAAAACTTTATTGGGCTTTTAAGTTATTTTCCCTTTTGTTAAATACATACTTTACTTTTAGGGGATTTATGACTTTCTCACTTTCATACTTATTTTATGAGTATCCGTTAAATCTATTTATGGATAAAATTCATAATACCCATGTGACTCAACAAATAAGAAAATAACGTACCAATATTTTATAGAAAATGTGAAACAGTTGGTTGAAAATGTTATAAAAATCTATAAGAATAAAGGAAAGAATAGTATTGGTGAAACAATGTTACTACAAGTCAGAATAGCAAAACTAGAGAAGTGAAGTGAATATTACTAAATTTTAGTTGTGTGTTAGAGAGAGGAGAGAGAGACATAGATCTGCATGTAAGAACCTCTTCGTCGAGCTGCCACATATACAACTCTGCATGCCTAGCTCTAATACTATTCTGCCACGCAGTCGTTTCTCCACACCTCAGTTTATCCTCGTCATCCCTCCCCTCTCGTCATCATCCTTCTCTCGATCTTTCCCAAACCAGAAACCACCTATATATCGCCCCCGTTTTACTTCATTCCTTTCTCATCAACCATCTCTTTAATGTCTTTCATTACCACCTGATCCCTCTTTTATATCCATCTCTCCCAACATACACAAACAAAATCCACACAAAAATAAACAGAAAAAGGGATCATGGATAGTGTTTGTTCAGAACAAGAACACAAGTTTCAGTCCGCTCACCAACTGTACCTCGCCAACAAGAAATCCTTCCGGGATCTCGACATCCCACCTCGCAAGCTTCTCAGTCGTCGACTTGTAGCTTTATCTTCTGAACAATCCATGGATATTTACAATCAACTCCAACACCAACAAAATGACTCCCCTAGAGTCCTTTCTGAGGAAACCCTACTCCAGAAATTCCTCCCTTCCAATTCTGGTCAAGATGATGATTCTGATCCCTATTCTTCTGAAGAATTTCGGATGTACGAGTTCAAGATTCGGAAGTGTACTCGTAGCAGATCGCATGACTGGACTGACTGCCCCTTCGCTCACCCTGGTGAAAAGGCTCGCCGGAGGTGTCCCCGTCGGTTCAATTATTCTGGTATTGTTTGTGCGGATTTTCGCCGGGGAAGTTGTGGCCGAGGAGACAGCTGTGAGTTTGCTCATGGGGTTTTTGAGTGTTGGCTTCATCCTTCTCGCTATCGTACTGAAGCCTGCAAAGACGGCAAGAATTGTCAGCGGAAGATCTGCTTTTTTGCACACACTCCTAAACAGCTCCGATCGCTGCCGGTTGAGACGGTTGACTCGCCGAAAAAGCATGGAAACTCCGGCCATTGTGTTCACTGTCGCTGTCATCCAGGTACCCATCACTCAAATTCCCCAACCTCGATTCTCGATCTAGACAAACTGTCTCCACCCTCTTCGCCCCCATTCTCTACGGCGCTGCCGGGAGTTGGGTTTTCTCCGGTGTCCCGTTTTTCTGACAGGTTAAGCCGCACGGAGTCATCTGGAATGGCTCAACTCGGAAACTACAGAGATTCCATGAACGAACTCATAGCTTCTCAGTCGATAAATGAGCTCATGCACTCCATGAAGGCTATGAATATGAATGCAATTGATCAAGCTCAGAATACAAACCCGATGTGGATGGATTCTTTCGCTGGTTGTGATGATCAACAGTCATTTTTTGTTTTCTCTCCTTCGACATTGTCGCCGTGTGCATCCGGGTCACGTCGTGCTTTTCCCAGAGAATGCAATCTGGGCATGAACAACCTCAATGAAGAGAGGTCCACTGGTGGTCCGGATCTTAACTGGGTGAATGATCTTCTCACCTAGATCGATGATGGAAGGAGCAGAAGGAGATGTACAGTTATCAAGAAGAAGAATGTTTACTGGGATTGCTATTATTATTATTATTATTACTATCATTATTATTATTATTATTATTATTATTATTAGATTGTGAAACTTCAATGATCCTTTTGAAGTGTTTAAATTCTATGAGGTCGTGTGTTTAAATGTGTCTAGATAGCTTGTAATGTTTTGGTAAGACACAGGGAGATGATAAATGTAAGAAATGGTAAATACCTGTGAATGAGTAATTTCGTTTTCTCTTGTAAGTCGTTTGTTTGTTTTCAGTTCAACTATATATACATTAATGAGTTAATTGATGAACCTATTGCGTAACGGAAAGACTCCAAACGGGTTTGAATTAAGATGTCAAAACTTCCGATGTGTGAATTATCGTATTTTAGATGAGTTGTTCGTTTTGTGGTTGGCCCTCCCTCTTATACCTTCAACCCCGGTCTCCGACTGATAATTAAAGCGGAGCTTATCAACTTCTGAATAATCCCCTTCGCTTGGAAGTAAAAAAGTAAAAAAAATATAAAAAAGGTTTTTATGTGACATTCTTTAAGATTAGATAGTCTCAGATTGGCCTCAATGACGATATTCTTCTGTTGTAAACTACCTGCGATTTGTTAGGTTCTTTTTTTATCTTTTTTTTTTTCTCAAATGACTTGTGATTCTTAATCCCTATTCAACCATTTATGTTTTAGAAAGGGTCATATACTTATATAGAGTAAATTACAAGAATCCGTTCCTATTTTTTGATTGTAGAAAGGGACGTATACTATATAGAGTAAATTACAAGAATCCGTTCCTATTTTTTGATATAACTTACGAGTCTTTATCTTTTAACTTATTTTTTATTTATTTACTAGTTGTGAAACCCATATATTATACGGGTTAATTAAAACATAATGTTAAACATGAACAATTAAATGAAAAGTTTATTTGAATTTGAAATATGAAATAAGTGAAAATTATGAAAAAAATACAAAAAATAAATTAATTAAAATTATATGTTTAATTGTTAGACTCATGTACTAAACGATTTATTATAATAAAATGTTAAATATAAATGTTTAAAATGTAAATTTAGTTAAAATTGAAATTGAAATTTCAAATTTAAAATTTGAAATTTGAAATTAATAGTTATTATAGTAGGTTTAATTTATAGAAACTAAATTAATGATATAGTAGAAATGAATAATGAAGTAATTGACAAGTGGAAAATAAATATATTTCAAAATTATGTCAAAATGACATGTGGTCAAATAAATGAGAGTATGACAAGTGACAATTACATTTTCATTTATTAGGGTAGATTTTTTTTTTCATTTAGACAACCCTTGGTGTTAGGTTGCAAAATGTTTTCACAAGTAATTGAAAAACTAATCTGTCAGGAATTTAAATCTAATTCTATATGTTGTTTGGTTGGCAGGAAATGTAATTGGAATTAATTTCTGATTGTCTTTAGTCACTAGGAAGCAGAATTTGAATCTATATAAAATGACATAATTACTTTTTTTATTAGTTTTGTTTAATTTTACTTTGATTTCTATCTTACATGTAATGTAATATTATATAAAGGGAAAACTGCAATAAAGTCCCTACATATTGGCTTTATACGATTTAGTCATTATATATTTTTTTTATTCAATTAAGTCCCAAATACCGGTAATCGTATTCAATTTAGCCCTTTGACCCGGTCAACAGGTCATCCAACTTTCAAAAATTACATTTTTGGCCCAGATTTCAAATTTTATTACAAAGTTGGTCCAAATTTTACACTTTTGGCCCATATTTTAAATTTTTTTTACAAATTTGGTCCAAAATTTACCCTTTTTGCCCAAATTTTAGAATTTTATTATGAATTCATCCTAACTTTAGTTTTTTTACAACTTTTTTTCTCAAAAAATTGTTTCTAATATGTTTTTTCTTTATAAACTCATATTTATACAAAAAAAAACATATTTTCACATAGAAATCTTATTTTTTCTATATAAAAACTTTTTTTAAAATGTTTTTTGTATATAAAATATCTAGTTATAAAAATAGGTTTGAATTATTTGTGTGATATCTCTTAAAAAATCAATTAAGAAATTAAAAGTAACCCTAAATTATAAAAACAAGTTTGGATTATTTGTTCTTTAATCACATTTATATGAAAGTTTTAAACTAGTTACATTATATATGAAAGTTTAATATATATAATATAATAATATTATATTTTATTCGTAAGAATTTTTTTAGGAAAAAAGTTAAAATCATAACTTTGATATATTTTTTTATAACTTTTTAATAAATATATTATCTAAATAAAACATATCCATTCATGACACGTGTCCGATCTAGGTTGTGATATTTTATTTCCAATCAACCTCTTCTTACTTGGATTATTTATAATCTTGTATTTCCTTTCTTTTTTAATGTCTGTTATATGGAATATCGGTTGCAATTTATTATCGATAAACATGTTTTTAGGGGAGTGGGAAATGACCAAAAATACAATAGCAACATAAATATATAAAATATTATAACTATCAATAACAAAATAGAATACTTTAACTAAAGTTCTAAAGAATTTACACATGAGTTTGGTTAAAAAAATTCCTTGTAAAGCTCAACTCAAGCATTTTTCAGGTCTTTCAGTAATTTTTTTTAACCAAACTCATGTGTAAATTCTTTAGAACTTTAGTTAAAGTATTCTATTGTGTTAATGATAGTTATAATATTTTATATATTTATGTTGCTATTGTATTTTTGGTCATTTCTCACTCCCCTAAAAACATGTTTATCGATAATAAATTGCAACCGATATTTCATATAACATACATTAAATAATAAAGGAAATACAAGATTATAAATAATCCAAATAAGAAAAGGTTGATTGGCAATAAAAAATCATAACCTAGATCGGATACGTGCCATGAATGGATATATTTTATGTAGAAAAAATAAGATTTTTATGTGAAATTTTTTTTTTGTATAAATATGAGTTTATAAAGAAAAAACATATTAGAAACAAATTTTTGAGAAAAAAAGTTGTAAAAAAACTAAAGTTAGGATAAATTCATAATAAAATTCTAAAATTTGGGCAAAAAGGGTAAATTTTAGACCAAATTTGTAAAAAAAAAATTAAAATCTGGGCCAAAAGTGTAAAATTTGGATCAAATTTGTAATAAATTTTGAAATCTGGGCCAAAAATGTAATTTTTGAAAGTTGGATGACCTGTTGACCGGGTCAAAGGGTTAAATTGAATACGATTACCGGTATTTGGGACTTAATTGAATAAAAAAAATACATAAGGACTAAATCGATTATGAGACCAATATGTAGGGACTTTATTGCAGTTTTCCCTTATATAAACTATAATATAAAAATAGTAAAATTTCATTTTATTAAGTGAACATTCATACCGGTGGCGGTGGTAGGTGGTTGTGGCCGTGACGATGGGTAGTGGTGGCGGTGGTTGTAGGTGGTGATGGTAGGGTGGTGGCAGTAGATGGTGGTGGTGGCGGTGGTGGTAGGTGGTGGTGATGGTGAGTGATAGTGGTGTCGGTGATGGTAGATGGGTGGTTGTAGTGGAGGCGGTCACTACTAGAAAATTGAAAGTTACCTACAAGCTATTGTGTTGGTATTTAGTAGGAAACAAGGATTAGCCACAAATTTCCAACAAAACTGGTTTGTTGGAAAAGGGCCGTGGGAAACAACCTTCCTACAAATTTCCAACGAAATGTGTAACAAATTTCCGACAGAATATTTCGTAGGAAATTTCCAACAAAGTTACAACAAAACTTCCTAACACAAGTTTTCTTACGGATTTCCTACAAATCCTTTTTCCGATGGAATTCCTACGGTCAATTCCAACAGTTTTATTTTCCAAAAAAGTTTTATTTTGATGCATTTTTCTGTAGGTATTGTGTTGGTAATAATGCAGTTTTTTTAATATATATATATATATATATATATATATATATATATATATATATATATATATATATATATATATATATACAAAATACATAAAAATACTCCACAATTTGTTTGCCACAATAATATTAAACATATATATAAAAACAATTCAATACAATTTCATTCTTCAACAAAATGATAGATAATATCCTAATCTCTAACAGATCACCAAAATGACAACTACCATCGAATTCTACAACAAAACAATTACGCTTTTGTACTTCAGCAACGAGTTTAACAAAAAGTTTACAACAATAAAACTAAAATGAATCTCCAGGAGGGTTACCAAATTGTCTCACTAGTTGAGCCATTGTTGTTACATTCTTTCTTGTTTTTGTTGCATAAAAATTATCCCCCTCCTCATTTTCAAGTTGGGTTCCTAACTCCTTAACCTACAAAAAAATATATATAATTAGCAACCAAACAATATATACCAACATTTCTTATCCATTATAGAAACATCCAAAAAAGATTATTCAATAATAGTTATCAATGCATCTAGAGGTCAAGACTTTTGTTACAAAAGGCTTACTTATATGCGGTAAGATGTTCATAACAGAAGGCAACCACTTCCTACAATATTAAAATCAGCAGAATAATGAGTTATACGAATCTTTTTGCATAAACATGTGATGTACTACAACTATTAATAGGTGTAAGTTACATAAAGAGTTAAATTAGTTTTGCATTTGAGGTAATTATTAATAGTTGTAAGTTACATAATCACTTTTCAATGCAATTGTGCTTAAGCGCTTCCTTAGCAGTAGAATCACTGGCTCCTATTATGAACACAGTTTTTGGGCTGTGTATACATATAGTTATAAAAAATATATATAAACGAAGATTTTGCGCATACTTAATTTTACAATATGCTATATATCTAGATAACATACATATATTTTTTTCTAAATATAAATATGTATATCTAACTTTGAAGATTTCATAATTATGTACTGATGATATTATTATTTACTCTTCACCACCTCCCATTATCAAGTGTTTTGTATCAAATAGAACCATGTCTTGATACTAGTTTATCACTTTATGCAACAGCAACAACACACTTGCAAGATAGATAAAACATAAAAATTCTAAAAATATTAAAATATAAAATTACTTACGAATACATGTGTAAATCAAACACCATCAGCATTATGTAACAATCATATCAGACAGTTGATCATTTGATCTGTATAAATCATGACGAAACATAATATTTCATATCCATTCAACCAATATGTTTTGCAACCATTAAACCTATCAAAAGCATAAGCATCATAAATCATTAGTCCAACTAGGTTTTACAACAAAAAGCATACATATCAACTCACCTGGACTAGAGAAACAGAATGGCAAGCGAGATAGATTTGAAAGAAATTGCGAGTCCCCCATTTTAATCCCAGTTCGTGAACACAAATTCAGGTTAGGGTTCCAAAATCGCCAGAGAGAAATAGAGAATGAAATGTTGTGTTCCATTGGAAAATGGTTCCTGAGATGCAACGGGCTGATTGTGGTGACAACAGGGGTCCGTGATGAACAAGAAGAGGGAGTTGGAGACGAACATGGCTACCGAGATATGAAGGAATAATGACAAATTATGTAGAGATCGTTTGTTGGTATATGACAATTATCAGCCCGACATGAGAGATCGAGGAATGAGGAAGGTAAGATCCAAAGTCACTTAATTCCAAACCCTAGACGATGGTTGGAGCTAGGGTCTGTGGGATTTGGTGGTTTCTTTGACACCTCCAGGCGGGAGTTGGAAGTTGGAAAAAATGGGAGGCGGGCTTGAGAGGGAAATGTAAAACCTAATTTTTTTTTTTTTTTTTTTTTGGGGGGGGGGGGGGGGGGGGCTCGCGATGATGGCATGACACACACCACAGTTTTAGCCTGGGAGTTAGACTCTGATATTTTGATATGATCTTGACACTAGTTTCGATTTCATAAATTTATTATGACATTTTGAGACACATGATTCATGGTTTTATCTTTTAATATTTGATATTATGGTTTAGTAAAGTTCTCAAACAAAAGTTTTTTGGGTTGTATTTTTGGGATGTTACAGCTACTTATCATGTAAAGTTGGAAACTTTACACTCATGGACATAGAAAGATATAGCTAGAAGGGTGTCAATGTAACAACTTGTTACCTTAAAATGATGCTAAACTGAGGTAGACTTCAGATCTACAAACGTTTTTGCTTCCAACTTCTTGATCTTCAAGCTTCTTGCAACAAGGTCTTCTTTCCAAGCTTGAAATTTACACTAATATGGAGCACACACACGAATTAGGGTTTCTGGACTCTCAAGAGACAGCAAAGGGACTAAGGGATGCTCATGATCCCTTAAATAGGGTGCCAAACCCCGGAAATTAGGGTTCACCCTCCAACTCGTCGAGTCACTCTTCCGACTCGGCTAGTTGGTCACTTAACACATGGTCCAAACCCGCTGCTACTCGATGAGTCAGGAAACCAACTCGTCGAGTAGACCTTGAATTCATGAGAATTCATAACCATAAATTGGTATTCGAGAATCGGGACGTTACAGTTAACAATGCTTAAAAATGGTCCAAACCCTAAAAATTATGGTTGGAGTCTGGCAGTCGTATGCCAACTGTACTCATGGTATGCCCAACATACCAAGCTAGTCATCTGCGATCACACGAGCCCAGAACGCCCAACGTATCAGACTAGACCAAAATTCTTCCTATTTTCCGAAAGCCATAACTTCTTTGTCTCGACTCCAATGTCGGCGTTCTTTATATGCTCGGAAAGGTAATGAGAAGCCATACACTCCTACCAACTCTCATTTGCCTCAAAACATTCAGAACTTAAATCCTTAATTAATGAAAGGTCTGAACCATCACTTTACCATTATACCATTGGGCTCCAAAGCACAAACCGAACTCTTGGATCATATAATCTACATTACCCACATCAAATGAGTCTAAACCTTTGTTTCCTCAAAGTCCGAAGCCTTATGATAATTGATCTTTGGGTCACGACCCCTAATTAAGAAACAACTCGAAACAGGGTGTTACATATGATTAATTGATACATGTGATATATATATTTTACCATTTCCATGACTAATATACTAATTAATTCGTTCAAATAGCACCACCCAAAAAATAAAGCCAAGGAGAATTGAACTCGAGCAAACCATTTGAGAAGCCTTTCAAGTTATATATATTAGAAATTATTGTTTTTATTAATTTCTATAGTTTTTATTTCTTTTGTATGCTTTTTATTTTCTTATTATTTCTATTGTAAATAACTTCATAATTTTAGTTTTATTTTCTTGTTGTATTCAAATTCTATATTTTTAGTTTTTTGTAATAATTGTTTGTTAATTTTTTTATATAATGTATATTAAAATGTAAAAAAAATAAAAAATAAGAAAAAAAACCTTTAAATATTATGAGGGAAAAGAAAAGAAAAAAGGTGGGAAGATGTTTTCAATTCCCGATATTATTTTTCCTACGAATTTCCAACATCATATTAACTTTAAATATTAATTTATATGTTGGTTGGTGTTTTGTAGGAAAATAGCAACAGTTTTCCAACGGAATATTTAGCGTACCCACTTTTGTATGCAATTTGTTGGAATTTTGTTGTATTACACTTTTGTTGCAAGTTTGTAGGAAACTAGATGGATATTTCCAACAAAAAAATTTCGTAGGAAATATTTGGTAGCTAAAACCAAATTTTCTAGTAGTGGGTAGCTGTGGTGGAAGCAGTAACAAAGGTAGGTGGTGGCGGTAGGTGGTAGCAGTGGCGGTAAGTGGTTGGTGGTGGTAATGGAGATGACGGTGGTAGTGATAGATGGTGACGACGGTGGCAAGTGGTGGGTGGCGGTAAAGTCAGGTGGTAGCGGTGACAGTAGGTAATTGTGGCAGCGGCGGTAGGTAAATGGTGGTGGCAGTAGCGGTGGTAGGTGGTGGTGGTGGTAGTTGTGATAAAGGCGATAAATGGTGGTCGATGGTCGGTGGTAGTGGTGGGTAGTGGTGACGGTAGTGAAGGTGGTGGTGGGTCAGTGATGGTGGTAGACGGTATGTTGTGTAATAAAACAAGAGCAACAAAGTAAAATGTCACTTTCCTTCTTAGAGGGGAATTAATTCCATCATCATCTTGAAGGAAAGTGTTTCCCCTTATTTGATGGAAAGTTTTCACATTTAGGTTCCATCGTAAAAAGTTGAACCAAACACTGGAATGTGGTGGAATTGGAATCGTTTTTCCTCGAATTTCATTCCATTCCAGCGAATCAAACACATCTTTATCTTTTAACTTTTTTTTTTTCATTAAGACAACCCTTAAAATAAGAGTAATATGGTAGAATGTCACTTTCCTTCTTAGAAGGGAATTAATTCCATTATCATCTTGAAGGAAAGTGTTTTCCCTTGAAAAGTGTTTTCCCTTATTTGATGGAAAGTTTTCATTTAGGATCCTAATTACATCGTACAAGTTCAACCAAACATTGGAATATGATGGAATTGTAATCATTTTTCCTCGAATTTCACTCCATTTCAGCGAATCAAACATATCTTTATCTTTTAACTTTTTTTTCGTTAAGACAACCCTCAAATTTTAATTTGTTTTGGATTTTGTACCCGTCCGATTTAAAATGACGACATTATCCTTAATTTTTGGCATGAATTTCTTGGTTGGATTTTTGGATTTTGATTTCAACTTTGAATGGGTTAAATTTATGTGTTTGAATTCTGGGTTTGAATGTGTTCGCTGGGGTATTTTTTCTGGAGGCGGATATTGTGGTAGTTTAGTCCGGTGATAAAGGGGGTAATCTATTCAAATAGATCAAGATTCTGTTTACTACATGTCATTTTTTTATTAGTTTTGACACATGTCATTTTATAGTATTTTCTAAATAAATTATATCTATAATGTCAATTTATGGTTTTTTTCTAAATTTTTTAAATTAAAATGCCACATAATACTAATATTTATATATATAAAGTATTAAATATAATAAATATGATAATAAATGACAAAAAAACATTCCAATTTTATGATTTTTTTGTTTTTTGTTTTAAATAGATAATAACCTATTTTGACTAATAAATTAGAATATAGATCATTAACTGTTATTTTTAGAAACATGTTCAAATAAAAATTAAATTGACGTATACGTTAAATGTCTGATTATCTATTATGTATCTGATTTTTTTAATACCAATATAAAAACTATCATTAAAACAAAATTTTAACTGATATTTATTTATTTTTTTTAGTTTATTAATAGTTATTTTGTTATAATTTTTGAACACATGTTTTCTTTGGTCATGATTTTTTTTTAAATTTATGGGGTAAATCAAATTATTTATATAGGAATATCATGCAAAGTTGAGCTTTTATAAAATTTGTCATTTTCAAACAAGAAATTCTAAAATAACAACTCTTCGTAATAGATATTATAAAAGGATTATTTTTTTAATAAATGTCATAAACAACCGCAAAATTTGATATTTTGTAAAACATAAATGTTAAAACACTATATAGATTTTCGAGTTTCATATATATCTACCTTAATAAATAAATAAATAAATTTGTCACGTGTTACACTCTCATTCATTTTGTCGAATGTTATTTTGTGGTTATTTTAAATTAATTTTTTTACACATGAAATTTTATATATTAATCAACTCGTATAGTACACAGGTCTCACACCTAATAATTTTATCAAATGAAAGAGATTGTGGTAACCAAGAGGAAAGCATCCGAAAGGAGGAGATGTGGCATGTAGTGAAGGGATAACCGGTGGTGGGTGTTGGTGGTGGTACCAACATTTTATATTAAATAGTTCTTTTAATAAAATAAATTATATATCTTTACTATCTTATAAAAGAAATCTCACTATTTCTAAAAATAGATTGAATAAAATAATAATATTTTTTTAAGACGTCCAAATCATTAAGCTAATTGTACAACTAATCACTAATAAAATAATATTAAAATTTAAACAAACTCCTATAAATCTTCTCTTCCAAGGTTTTGACCAGATCTTTTTTCATCCAAATAAATACTCAACACCCTATAATTTGGTCATTTCATGAATTTTCTTTATTTTTAATATGACATGTTTCCTAAAACAAACTAATGATTGAATTGAAAATAATCATTCTTCATCGAAAAGAAATTAATTGTCGAAACAAACTATTTGCCGTCCGCCGCTTTGCGCGGGTAAACGGCTAGTGTATATATATATATATATATATATATATATATATATATATATATATATATATATATATATATATATATATTATGGGGATAAAGAATATATATTACAGCTCCACCTTAACTTAAGTACTAATCCTTTATATTGTATCATTTTAACTTAGTAAATATACTCAATTCAATTTTCACTTAGTAAATATATCATTCCCCATAACATTTATTTTCTTCATTATCATTTAACTATCCTAGTTTTCTTTCCTTCATTATCATTTAGTACTTCACAACAGTGAATATTACTGTTTTCTGTTAGAAAATTGGTGTTAACCAATTTATAAAAATAATGTTTCCTAATTTTTTTAACATGTCCAAAACGGATTTAAGATGAATGAAAAATTAATCCTTAAAGTAAGGATGTTGGAATAAGTAGATAAAAGAGTGTAATGGGTGAGAGAAGAAAAAGAAAAGTTTAGGGACCTTTTTTGCTAATATTTCTTTCTTTCATAACTTAAATTGTAATTAATATTACAATTTTATTACGTATTAAACAAGCATCAATCTTGTTTTAAATGAGAGGTTATATAATGTATAGTATTAATAAACTACTCTACAACCATTTGAAGAAACAAAAGAATGCAACAACCTCTCTTCTTCCTTACTTCTTCTTCTTATTTTTCTAACTATGTTGAAAATATATTCCAGACCTATTGAGGATTCGGGTGGTCTAGATGAACTACTTCGATCTGTTGTATCCTGAGAAACAAACACCCGCTAGCGGACGAATTTGTTTTAAGCACATGTGTTAAACACATGTCTCAATTTTTCTGTTTTCTTGTTTGCTTTCATACATTTCCGTAATATTATTCCTACAATCTTAAAACAAATTCGTTCGTATGAAACAAACTAGAAATTGGAAAAAATTTATCTTGCATTTTTTTTTTTGAAAACGGGAAAAACATAATCAATTTTTGATTTTTTCTTTCTTATTTTGAAAAAAAAAAAAAAACAACTTCAGATCTAAAAGAAAAAAAAATTGTTTTTTATGTTGTTATACTTTTTGAATTTTACAACAAACAAATGAAAAGGAAAAACAATTTTGCTGAATTAGAATTTCAGCATTTAAAATTTTCAAAATCTGATATTATATCAGGTTAAGCACTCGAATTTTGATAATCGGATTTTTTGCATCAAGATTTTTTCATCAAAAATTATTATTTCAGAATTTAGTTTCAGTTTTGATCAGATATTTCATCAGATTTCTGAATCATAATTTATATTAGATTTTGTATCAGTTTGTATCAGAACTTTTGCATTAGATATTACATAAGATTCATGACTTAGATTAACACATGAGTTATGATTTCAACATCAAATTTCTCCATCAGTTTTCAGAAATATAGTATCAAATTTTTATATTAGAATTTTTGATTTCAGCATCACTTTTCTTTTATGAGATTTTCAACATCAGAGATTATATCAGATTTCGACTTAGATCTTGCATCAAATTTATGCATCAAAATATATGGTTTACACATCTATTTTCTTTGTCAGGTTTGTACGTCATAATTTTAGAATTTTAGCATTAGATTTTCTGAATCAGTATTCAGAAGAAGAAAAAATCATCAAGTTTTTATTCGTAAAATTAAAAGATCAAGTTTTTTTTGTATCACATTTCAATATCAGAAAATCAGATTCTAGTTTTCTGAAATCAGGTTCTAAAAAAATAGATTATTAGGAAATAACGAATTTTCTGAAAACTTGAATTCATAATTTATTTTTCATATTTCAGAATTCCATAAATCCAATTTTCTGAGTTTCAGAATTTCAGTTTTCAGCCTTCAAGATTCCAAAAACAGTTATCTGGTTTCAGACTCCAAATTTATAGTTTAAGATTATTGGATTTCATTTTTTCCGATTTTAGCATTTTAGTAATAAATTTATGATCTTAGATTTCAGAAATGTTGAAATAGTTTTTTGAAAGAAATTTTAGATTTCATAATCAGATTTCATGAATATTTTCAAAGGCAGATAATCTGATTTTCAATATTTTAGTTTTCAACCCTTAGAACTTAGACATAATTTTCTGATTTCAGAATTTCAAAATTGCTGAAATATATTTATGTATCATTTTATTGATTTTGATAATATCTTTTGGTTATTTTATAATTTATTGAATTATTTCCAAACAACAGGAATAAATGTTTTCTAGAAATTATAAGTTTAAACAATTTAATTAAGTGTTTAAATCATTTTGAACTGTCACCATCTATAATGGAATGATTCCCTAAGTGAACTCTATGGATGCTAACTCCATTGAGTGATGGACTGATACGTGTGTCATGTGTACTCAAAGAGGGAGTGGTTCAAGATCTTTAAAGTGGTGCATATATAATGTTTTTGTCCAAGTTGAGCCTGAAAGTTATTCTTGAAAGTCTCATTCTAAAAACCTAAATTTGGTGTTTAAAATATTCCACAAATGGTATCACCTATAAAAGAAATGATAAATGTCATTTTGTTAAAGTTTTAGGTTACCACCCTTAATGTGGTGGAAGTTGCGTTATCATAATCTGAAATTATGTTTCCATGTCTTGATAAATAAAAGACAAGTGCGCCAAAACAAGTGGGTGCAAAGAATCCTATCATGAAGAAGAAATAGAGGAAGAAATAGATCATGATGATTTATGCACAAAGAAATGGAGTAAAATGGTACCGGTTAGAAATCATTTGGAGATTATTTATGCATGTATATGGTTGATAGAGGGCCTTAACCTTTCAAAAAGGAATTCACTTCCTCCATAAGACCTCAATGAAAAGAGGAAAATAAAAGTGAAATGGATTCTATCTTGCAAAATCACACATGAGAGCTAGTGGATATACCTCTAGTATGTAAACCACTAGGCTATAAAAGGATTTTCAAGAGGAAAATGAAAGCAGATAGATCCAAAGAACATGAGAACAGGTTTGAACACAGTTACATGTGGTTTCAATAGAAATATATACCAATTTCATGTTTGGAGATTTTGAATCAAATGCTACTTTATACTCCAAGAGGTATTCCATTAAATACAATAATATTGGTTGGAATTCAACAAAACAAGATAAAGGATTTGATGAATATTAAGATATTCAACATGAAGTTAAAAGGACTATGAATGGAAATATGAGTATTCAAATCAAATTATCATCTCTTAGAAGATCATATTTATAAAAACTAATAAGGTTCTATCGTTTGAACTATTGAGTTTGAGAAATCACCATGGTTTAGTGGATTTCAAATGAGAAGTAAGAGTTGATGGCATATTTAAAATATATGTTTGGATTACAAACATAAGAATGCCTTAATTAATTTCATTTGTATGCTATTATAATTAATGTTGTTGTAACTTCTCGAAATTTGGAAGTATATCATTCTAATATGAAACTAAACCTTCTAAACATATATTTAGAAGTATAAATCTACATAGAACTTCCAAGCAGTTATCTTACCCGAGGAAAAGCAACAAAATGTGTAAGTAGTAAAGTCATTATATGACTTAAAGTAATATTTGGAGCAATAGGTATCAAGAGTTTAAATATGTCATTCAACATCAATGGATGTGATGAAATAGATCCTTAAAGTGTTATTCTATTTTGTGACATAGTAGGATTCTTGAAATTGGATGCCATAAAATTTTACATGTAGATTGTTAAAGCAAGAAATTGCATGGAAGAATATGATATTTACATGGAAACTCGTGTATGGTTCATTCATAATTACATCTAGCCAATGTTATTGTGAATTCATAAATAAATGTAGTGCACATTCTTATCGTATTATGTTTACACAATTATGCATATTCAATAATGGTAACTATGGTTTAGTAATAACCATATTGATAATAGTCAGCATTTGTTGGGACATATAAAAGAACAAATTTACAAGTTTATCAAAGGTTAGACAATGAACTAAAGTTGTTTGTAAGTTCTTGGGAGACGTCCCATGATGAGCCAATAACTTCTGTATATGTACATGATAATGTAAATAATGGTGATTCTGGACAAATTTGTTAAAGACATAACACCATTCAACAATGCTCAAGATGAATTATCTTTAATGACTACATAAAGTCAAAATAAGATTGTGTATCCACTAACGAAATGCTTGAAATGGAAGGTCGTTATGAGGAGTGGAACTAAAACCCATAGATTAATAAGTTATTGAGAAGGAAAACCCAACCTAGTTGGTTGGAGATCCTAAGATCCAGGTTCAATGGGACAACCTACTTGCATATAACATTTGTGAATCAAAATGGGAGCTAACCCCAACCCATTCCTAAAACAAACAATGATGCATGTCAAGTGTAACAACCCAATTTTTCATGTCCAAAAATTTCATTTTTGATTAAGTGATTTGCAAAATATTTATAACATAATATCAACCGATCATATCATTTCATAAAAACATGTCTCGTGTCTGAAAACAGAATCGTAAAAACATAATAATGTCAGAGTACAAATCCCAAAATAACTCATAATGCGGAAACAATGTGTGTATGATGTGCCACTACTGCGCCAGCTCCTTACCCTTAGCTGAAGAGGTACCTGAAACCAAAACTATAAACTATAAGAACGAAGCTTAGTGAGTTCCCCTATCGTACCACATACCATACAATCACATATCATACATATTGCCGGGCAATTTTGGGGTGACCGACTTACCCTGTACGGCCATTCTTGGTGCCGACCTACCCGTACGACCATTCTGGGGTGCCGACCTACCCATGTGGCCATTCTGGGGTGCCGTCCTACCCGTGTCAAGCCATTCTGGGGTGCTGATCTACCCGTCGGTCCTAACAACCGACCCTCGGGGACTATTCCACCCCTACTGCTACTATCACATATATCATAACATAAACATATTATCATACATATCTAGGGTGTCCGAACTACCCTTCGGTCCTAACAACCGAACTTGGGGACTATTCCCCTCCTACTACCACTATCACATATAGCATATCATGCCAGCATATAAACATATCATCACATATTGTCAGACATATCTGGGGTATCTGACCTACCCTTCGGTCCTAACAACCGAACTTGGGGACTATTCCCCTCCTACTACCACTATCACATATAACATATCATGCCAGCATATAAACATATCATCATATATTGTCAGACATATTTGGGGTGTCTGACCTACCCTTCGGTCCTAATAACCGAACTCTACTATTATCACATATAACATATCATGCCAACATATAACATATGAGGTAGTAGCAAACCTAGATGATATCACAAAGACAATCATCTAACATACAATTCCTACTGGTGGGCCGGCATTGTGGCCGTAGACCCACTGCTACTGGAAGGTAACTCACCTCGTTGTAGCTGATGAACTGTGTGGGAATGCTCTGACTGCTGCCACTGCTGCTCCAGAAATCCTCCGGCTATAATTCCCACAAAACACTTAGTCATACACTGCTAACTGTTCTTAGGGTAAAATGACCATTTTACCCCTGACTAAGTCAAAGTCAAAGTCAACTTCCAGTTGACCTGACTCGCTGAGTTGGCTCGCCAACTTGCCGAGTCCCTATCCCAGTACTCGTCCTTGTCCATGACCCCACTCGTCGAGTTGGGTCGTCAACTCGATGAGTTCTTCTCTTATATGAACATCACATGAAAACTCATCCGACTCGCCGAGTTGATGAACAACTCATCGAGTTCACATTCATCTGATGAACAAGTTATGTCCTTGACTCGCTGAGTTGATGAACAACTCGTCGAGTTCATCTTCATCCTTAAGAAGATTGCCTTGGACTCGCCGGGTCTGCTCATGCACTCGCCGAGTCCTATGAATTTCCAGAACAATGGCTTAGTCTAGAACGTTGGGTCACTCCTCGGGACTCCCTAAAACCTTTCCACACTCAACTGGGTCCTTTTGACCTTCATTGAATGGGACAGAAACCTTGGACTCGTCGAGTCCAAGAATGGACTCGTCGAGTCGGTCACATCCCTTCACTAGAACTTCGATTTCTGATGTACAACCCTTGAGTGCAAGAGCCACTCCTTTCTACCTTGCAACCCCTCTGAGGACCTAGATCCGAAGCATTAACCCCCAACAATGCTTGCAAACATGGTTGGTGACCAAAATGGCTTAGAAAAGCCCTAAAACTCCACAAAATGGGATCTATCTAAAGAGAAAACAAGGTATAGACTTTATACCTTCTGAAGACTGCAAATGATGTTCAAAATCGGATCCCTCAAGCCTCCTCTTGATCCTTCCAACTTTTCCTTCCTTCCTTGGATCACAAAATCACCAAAATCACTCCAAATGCCTTAGATTGCTTTAATAACGGCTAGGGTTTGCTATTGGGGTCTTCTGGGAGAAAATGGGACGAAGGAGGCCGAGTTAAGGTGTTTAAATAGGGTGCAAACCCTCGTATTAGGGTTTTTGTCTAGACAGGGCCTACTCGCCGAGTCCAGGACTCGACTCATTGAGTCCACAACTTAAACTCTGCGTCTCATCCCGCTTCTACTTGGTGAGTTGGTCCTTCAACTCGCCGAGTCCAAGGCCAAAATGCAAAATATTTTAAAGAAGAGAATACGTACCAAGAACCAGGTGCTACAAATCTCCCCCACTTATTTTAGACTTCGTCCTCGAAGTCTGCTGCTCGATCCTGAAATAACTAAGGGTAATGCTCCGTCATCTCGTCCACCGGCTCCGAAGTCCACTCCGACCCCTTCCAGTGCTGCCATTGCACCTTCAGGAGCTCCATTCTCTTGTTCCTCATATCCTTCGACTTCCGGTCGAGGATTGCCACCGGTCGCTCAATGTAGTTCAAGCTGTCATCAACCTGAATGTCCTCCAAGGGTACCACTCCTGAGGTGTCCACTAGGCACTTTCGCACTTGAGAAACATGGAAAGTGTTGTATATCTGACTGAGTTCGGCTGGCAAATCCAGCCTATACGCCACCTTGCCCACCCGGGCTATTACCCTGAACGGTCCAATGAACCTGGGGCCCAACTTGCCCTGCTTCCTGAATCCGATAATGCCTTTCCATGGCGAAACCTTCAGGAGAACCATATCCCCGACCTGGAACTCCAGGTCTGATCGACGCTTATCGGCATAGCTTTTCTTCCGACTCTAAGCAGTCTGAAGCCTGCTCGGGACCTGTTGAATCTTCTCTGTCGTCTTGAGCACTACCTTAGTGCTCCCCATCACCCTCTGGCCAACCTCGCCCCAACATATCGGGGTCCTGCACTTCCTCCCATATAGCATCTCGAAGGGAGGACGATCAATGCTCGCATGATAACTATTGTTATAGGAGAACTCTGCCAATGGAAGGTAGGTATCCCAGCTACCTCCGAAGTCTAACACGCAAGCTCGCAGCATATCCTCCAGGGTCTGGATGGTCCGCTCGCTCTAACCATCCATCTGCGGGTGAAAGGCGGTGCTAAAATGTAGACAAGTACCCAGCTCGTCATGAAACTTCTTCCAAAACCTGGAAGTGAACCACACATCCCTGTCTGAAATCACCGATACTGGCACCCCATGCCGCGCCACTACCTCCCTGATATAGATATCGGCCAACCTTTCAGCCGAAATACTCTCCTAAATCAGGATAAAATGAGCGCTCTTGGTCAATCGATCGATGATGACCCAAATCGAATCCACTCCCCGCGCGGTCCTGGGAAGCTTTGTGATAAAATGCATCGTAATATCTTCCCATTTCCACAGCGGAATATCCAACGGCTGCATCTTGCCGTGTGGCCTCTGGTGGTCGGCCTTGACCTTCCTAAAGGTCAGGCACCGCTCCACGTACCATGCCACATCCCGCTTCATGTAGGGCCACCAATAGTCCAGACGAAGATCCATATACATCTTCGTCGCCCCGGGATGAATGGAGAAACGAGATTTGTGTGCCTCCTCTAACAGAACCTGGCGCACACCCCAAAGGTACGACACCCACACCCTACGGTGTAGTGTCAGTAATCACTGGCTGTCATAGTCGAAGGAAGAAACTTGCCCCACAATTCGCTCGCTCTTTCGATGTTCCTCCTTCATGGCCTCCTGTTGGGCCTCCCGAATCCGCTTCAACAGCGGAGTCACCACTGTCATCCTCAGGCAGATATCCTTGATCGGCGCTTTCTTGTGGCTAAGCGCTTCGGCCACCACATTGGCCTTCCCCGGGTGATAAAGGTGTTGGAATAGTGTCTAAGGCTGCAACTATATTAGGCAAGTATTTGACCCGGTTGTGCATGGTCCTTTTGGGTTGCCTTCACCATAGCAACTTGATAGGATGATTTATTAAGAGAGAGTAAATATTATTAATATATTATGAGAATAATATAAAGAATAATATATTGTTATTTGATTAATATAAGTCATAGAATTAATTGGAATTAATTTGGTGACTTAAAGAGGTTAATTAAATAAAGGGGTATAAACTGTCAATTGTTTGATAGTTAAGCTTTAGACTGTAAATCCTTATAGATAGAGATGGGACGAATTCTAGAAGCTAAAGGATAGCTAAATTCGTCCAAGGATTATCTATGGAAAGGATTTGGATAGCCTTAAGAGAAGATTATCCAATTAGGGTTTAGGTTGTAACCCTTAAGGAGTTTACAAGTATAAATAGACCCCATGGCATAAGGAAATTGGCACCTCTCTTAAAGTAAGAGAACCCTGGCCGATTTCCTCCCCTCTCCTCTCTCCTAAATCATCTTTCTTGCTATTGGTGTTTGTAAGCCATTAGAGGAGTGACATTTGTGACTCTAGAAGCTCCAAGACCACAAGATCAACAAGGAACTCAAAGGTATGGTTCTAGATCTGTTTCAATGTTGTTATTTAACCTAATTAGCCATTAGAAGTCTTGGATTCAAAGCATGTTTAATTAGAAAGCCTAGATCCAAGCATTAGGGTTTTGCATGCGCACATAGGAAAGTTCTTATGGCTAAAACCCATCAGTGGTATCAGAGCCTAGCTTGGTTTTCTTTAAATTGTTGCTTGATTAACTGAAACAAACCTGCAAAATTCGATTTTTTGGTTTCTAAGTCACAGACTCGGCGAGTTCCAAAGTGGACTCGGCGAGTAGGCCTGACTCAGCGAGTCCCTTTGTGCACTCGGCGAGTCCAGGCGTCAGGAATGGCCAGATTCGGGATTTTTTCATAATTATCTTATGGAAACTTACCTTAATCATAATAGATAAATCTAAATCCGTTTTTTATATATATGACTATTATCTTGATCTAGTTAAAGGTATTTATCATCTAATAAAATATTTAATTTCCTTATATGATAATTAATTAATTATTTTAATTATTTTGGTAATTATCTTTCAAAGAAATCTTGAATAAAATCAAATATAGATAATTAGGATATTAATTGTTAATTGGAATTATTTGTTATTTGATCCTCCATGTTTTAAATGTTTAAAACTTGCCCTCAAGTTTTGAAATTTATATTTGTGATTAAAAGTTTTAATTTAGACAACTTAAATTTCAAACCCTAGATTTTAAAAGGTTTAAAATACAACCCTATACTAATATGATATTACTAGAATAGTATATATATGTATAACTAAATGCTAGTCTTACCGTTAGTAGGCCTCATTCACGACGCCAATCTATAAGGTGGGTATAAGGTTGCGGCCTATAAAATGCCGCTTAATGGGTGTACACTCACACCCACCGCTTGCTTGATTGGTGGAGGGTCGTTAGCCGAACGGGTAGGATAGGGCAACCTCATCCTCTCATTAAAAGTATAATAAGTAATACAAAGTTACTACACATTTTTTAAAATTTCCCAATCTTAGTTACTTTAGGAAAAGTGAATTGATGCAATCCCATGAAATTACACTTTGCACCCTTGCTAAGAAGTTAGTGGAGCGTGTGTGGTTTACCGGCACACTAATTTGTTCTAAGTAAAGGTGGCAAAGGGTGATTCATTGTTTATCATAGTTCGATGGAGCGTATGTGGTTTACCGGCACATCGAATAGGTGATCGTTACAATGAAGGCACCATGTGAATTTGCATGGTAATTCACACCTGCTTTGTGATCCTCGGTATCCCAGTCACAAACAAGAGGGGCATATCGAGATTTAAACATGCCATTGAATAGTTTCAATGAATCTCATCCGAACCTAGGAATTCTCAAAAACACTTAGGACTAATAGTTAAGTTTTGTGATGGAGAATTAGTGAATCGTCATTCACTTACCTTCAATTTATTTGCATGTTAGATTACGGCATCCCTTTTCTAGTATGTAAATGTTATTGTTGGATCCTAGCCCTAATTTTTCTTATTGGGTGATAATTAGGGATTCTTGTTCTAATCTATCTTTGTCCTTTTCTTTTGTAGATGTTGAACACAAACAACGCTGCTGCTAGTTCTTTCACGTTGATGAGCCTTTGCCAAAAGGTCACCTTCGATGGAACGAACTTTAGCGAATAGATAAGATACATTCGCACCATTGCTCGCTATGAGGATAAGGAGTATGTCCTCGATGAGAAGCTCGAGAAAATCAACCCCGAAATCACTACTCCGGCCAAAATCACCGCCTTTGAGACTCATGAGCGAGTTGCAACGAAGGTACATTGCATCATGATTGCCACCATGAACTCTGAATTCCAAAAGTCCTACGAGGACATGTACCCATACGAGATGCACCAAGACTTATTGGAGAGATACCACCAAAACGCGAGACAAGAGCGTTATGAGATTTTCACCAACATGATTTCCGCTAAGATGGGTCATGGAGAATCTCTTACCGTGCACTTGCAAAAGATGCAAAGGTATGTCGACCGCCTTCGCAAGTTAAATGTTGACTTTGGGGAAGACTTGGCGATCGACATGGTGCTTCACTCTTTGCCTCCGATGTACAACCAATTTAGGATGACCTACCACATGAACAAAGAAGAGGTCACCCTAAGCAAACTCCAAGGTCTCTTGAGGGTCGTTGAGAGAAACTTCAAGGACAAGTCTGTTGCACTTACTCCCAATCCGACTACTGCTCCTGTCTTGGATATTGGTCAAGGAAAGGGAAAGAAGAGGAAAGATTCATCGAAGAACTATCGCAAGGTCAAAGCCCGAGATGGTGCCTCTTCTAGTGGGACCAAAGTTGATCCCGCTAAGCCCTGTCCTAACCCGAAGGAGGCAGAGTGCCAACACTGCCACAAGATAGGACATTGGAAGAGCAGCTGCCCAGAGTACCTGCAAGCAATCAAAGAAGGAAAGATCAAGCCATCTTTCGCAGGTATATATACAATTAAATCTAACAATTCTAATCATGCTATTTCATGGGTTCTTGATACTGGTTGTGGTTACCACATTTGTTCTAATGTGCAGGGACTAAGAAGAAGTAGGGATGTGGAGCAAGGAAGAATCAATCTAATCATGGGGAACAGAAGATCGTCACCTATGACCAAGATTGGAGTGTATTCTTTAGTGCTTAGGAATAATTTGTGTTTAGATTTGAACAATTGTTGCTATTCGCCAGAAATGGCTAGAAACATCATTTCATTTCATGGTTTATATAGACAAGGATTTAGATTTTCTTTTAATAATGAGAATGGTTCTATTTTGGCTTATCTAAATGGTGTCTTTTACTTTGAAGCTATACCATGTAATGGAATATATGAAACTGTTATGATTGTTGATAACTTAGGAAATGATGTTTTGAATATAGATTCTTCCACTAGTATGGATAAAGCATCCTTGTGGCATTGTCGTCTTGGACATGTCAACAAGAAACGCATAGCCCAACTCCAAAAGGATGGAGTGTTGGAGTCATTCAACCTTAGGGAAGATGACACATGCGAGTCTTTTTTGCTTGGAAAGATGACTAAATCACCCTTCACGAGTACGTGTGAAAGGGGTGAGGGTCTATTGGACCTAATACATACCGATGTATGTGGACCGTTTAGATCAACCACAAAGGATGGGAACCGCTTCTACGTGACTTTTACCGATGATTATAGTAGATATGGGTATATCTACTTAATCAAGCAAAAGTCAGAAACCTTTGAAAAGTTCAAAGAGTTTAAGAATGAAGTGGAGAATCAATTGGGCAGGAAAATCAAGATGCTTCGATCCGATCGAGGAGGAGAGTACCTAAGTCTTGAATTCCACGATTATCTCAAGGAGTGTGGAATAGTTTCACAATTGACGCCTCCTAGGACACCGCAGTTGAATGGTGTGGCAGAAAGGCGTAATCGAACCTTATTGGATATGGTTCGCTCTATGATGAGTCGTGCTTCACTACTTATCTCTTTTTGGGGGTATGCCTTAGAGACTGCCGCCCATATCCTTAACCGAGTCCCTACTAAGAAGGTTGCCAAAACACCTCACGAGATGTGGACAGGGAAAGCTCCCTCGTTGGCACATATCAAGGTTTGGGGTTGCGAGGCTTTCGTAAGACGAGATACTCACGACAAGCTTGAACCTCGAAGTGAGCGAAGTATTTTCATCGGCTACCCGCAGACATCCTTTGGATATCTCTTCTATAGACCGAAGGACAATGTTGTCTTCGTTGCAAGGAGAGGAGTTTTCCGAGAGCGAGAACTCATAAGCCAAGGAGACAGTGGGAGGCAAATCGAACTTGAAGAGTTTCAAGAGTCGATAGATGAAGGAACCTCTACCGCTGGCACTCAACCCGGGGAGGAAACTCCGGTTGAACCAATTGATGAGTCCTTACCTCTTAGACGTTCCGATAGAGTTAGAGTTCATCCCCATTTTTATGGTTTTCATATTACTACCGAAGGGGACACGTATATTAGTGATGGTACACTAGTAAATCTTGATGAACCTAATAGCTATAAGGAAGCCATGGCAGGCCCGAAGTCTGCGAAATGGAAAGAGGTAATGGATAGCGAGATCCAATCCATGTATGATAACCAAGTTTGGAATTTGGTTGATTATGTGCCCGGACGTAAGACCGTTGGGTGCAAGTGGATCTTCAAGAAGAAGACCGACGTGGATGGAAACGTGCACACATATAAAGCGCGATTGGTTGCGAAGGGCTTTACTCAAACTCCCGGAGTTGACTATGATGAGACCTTCTCGCCAGTTGCGAAGATTAAATCTATTAGAGTGATGCTAGGTATTGCCGCATTTCATGATTATGAGATTTGGCAAATGGATGTCAAGACCGCTTTCCTTAACGGGAAGTTGGCTGAGGATGTTTACATGGCTCAGCCAGAGGGGTTTGTGGATCCGAAGCATCCAAATAGAGTGTGTAAGCTTGAGAAGTCCATTTATGGACTTAAGCAAGCATCTCGCAGATGGAATCTTTTCTTCGATGAGAAAGTCAAAGAGTTTAGATTTGTATGAAGCAAAGATGAGTCTTGTGTATATGTCAAAGCCAGTGGGAGTATAGTAAGCTTCCTCGTTCTATATGTCGATGACATAGTACTCATAGGAAACGACATCCCGACTCTGCAGGAGGTTAAGTCCTGGCTCGGGAAGTGCTTCGCTATGAAGGACCTCGGAGAGGCTTCTTACATTTTGGGAATAAGGATAGTAAGAGAAAGAAGTAAGAGACTAATTGGACTTAGTCAAAATACTTACTTAGAGAAGGTACTAAAACGTTTTAGTATGGAAAACTCAAAGAAGGGAGAATTACCGATACAAAGTAATGCCAAGTTGAGTAAGACTTAAAGTCCGAGTACCGAAGCTGAGATATCATAAATGAGCCGAGTACCATACGCTTCCGCAGTTGGCTCAATCATGTACGCTATGACTTGTACTCGCCCTGATGTAGCCTTCTCTTTGAGCATGGTTAGCAGATATCAATGGAATCCTGGCAGAGCACATTGGATTGCGGTGAAGAACATCCTTAAGTACCTTCGGAGGACGAAGGAATGGTTCTTAGTCCTCGGAGGGAGTGATGACTTGAAGGTGCGAGGGTATAGTGACGCCAGTTTTCAGACCGACAGGGACAACTACCGTTCGCAGTCGGGCTGGGTCTTTACCCTAAATGGAGGAGCAGTGACATGGAAGAGTTCCAAGCAGGAGACCGTAGCTGATTCAACGTGCGAATCAGAGTACATTGCAGCGAGCGAAGCGTCGAAGGAGGCAATACGGCTGAAGAACTTCATCGACGATCTTGGAGTTGTACCTGCCATAAAGGAGCCCATGGAGATTTTCTGTGATAACGAAGGCGTGGTTGCCTTGACCAAGGAACCGAGGGATCATGGTAGATCAAGACATATCGACAGAAAATATCACTTCATTAGACATTGTGTAGAAGAAGGACAACTCGTAGTGAAGAAGATATCATCAGAAGATAACCCAGCAGATCCGCTTAGGAAGGGACTGAGTAGGGTTAAGCACTTGCAGCATGCTGGGAGTATTGGGCTGAAGGATGATACTAGCATAGATTAGATAGTATTAGAAACGTGTAATAGATAAATGTAATTAACATTTGATGATTAAATAAAGGAGTTTTATTTATGAGTAATGTTACTATCTTATGTTAATTGTTTAACTATTGTTTCACTTTGCATGTTTTGACTTCCAGAATAATTGAAATTATTAGGAATAATAGAATTGTTCAAATTGACCACAATCGTTCATATGTTGGAAGTAGATATGAATGAAGATTGTCATGAATTGGTGTGTAGATTGTCTAAATGGTGTTAGACATAGCAAAGGGTTGTTGTAACGTTCATGAGTGCTTATGAACTAGTTTTGAGCATTGGAACAAACCCGCGCTTGCTGGAATCACCTTATGGAATACGATATAAAAGGTGATCGCAAGACGATAATATCATATAATCTTAAAACCTAGATATATGGTTTGTTATTTGTTGATTGATTGTACATTGATAATGCGAAAACGCATCAGTAACTCGGTGTTATAAAACGCATTGTTGTCTATAGTTGATTAATGAATAAGTAAATGCATATAAGTCAAAGTTTATCTGTAACTTTTATCTAAGAAGGTAAAAGCGATATCTCGGCTGCTCGATGATTTGATTTGACTTATGTGTCGGGCCCGGTCAGAACTGAATTGATGTGTTCAATTAAGTTCTATGTCAAATAAATCAGAGATCGAGAAACCTAAATGCTTGACTAACTATTCCATAGGATTGTCGGCATGATATCTAACAGAGGATTGTACGTTCCCTTATCTAAAGGACAAGATTGATTAGATCAGAGTTTGACAGCGTCTTTGAGAGCTATGATTGCAAACCGAATTGTACTTGTGCATATAGTTACTAGACTTATCCAAGTGTGAGACTGTTGGAATAGTGTCTAAGGCTGCAACTATATTAGACAAGTATTTGACCCGGTTGTGCATGGTCCTTTTGGGTTGCCTTCACCATAGCAACTTGATAGGATGATTTATTAAGAGAGAGTAAATATTATTAATATATTATGAGAATAATATAAAGAATAATATATTGTTATTTGATTAATATAAGTCATAGAATTAATTGGAATTAATTTGGTGACTTAAAGAGGTTAATTAAATAAAGGGGTATAAACTGTCAATTGTTTGATAGTTAAGCTTTAGACTGTAAATCCTTATAGATAGAGATGGGACGAATTCTAGAAGCTAAAGGATAGCTAAATTCGTCCAAGGATTATCTATGGAAAGGATTTGGATAGCCTTAAGAGAAGATTATCCAATTAGGGTTTAGGTTGTAACCCTTAAGGAGTTTACAAGTATAAATAGACCCCATGGCATAAGGAAATTGGCACCTCTCTTAAAGTAAGAGAACCCTGGCCGATTTCCTCCCCTCTCCTCTCTCCTAAATCATCTTTCTTGCTATTGGTGTTTGTAAGCCATTAGAGGAGTGACATTTGTGACTCTAGAAGCTCCAAGACCACAAGATCAACAAGGAACTCAAAGGTATGGTTCTAGATCTGTTTCAATGTTGTTATTTAACCTAATTAGCCATTAGAAGTCTTGGATTCAAAGCATGTTTCATTACAAAGCCTAGATCCAATCATTAGGGTTTTGCATGCGCACATAGGAAAGTTCTTATGGCTAAAACCCATCAAAAGGATCTCGCAATCGTAATCCTTTACCACGTCCATCCACCGACGCTGCCTCATGTTTAGATTCGGCTGATCCATGAGGTACCTCAAACTCTTATGGTCCGTGTAGATGGTACAACGACCCCCATTGAGGTAATGACAACAAATCTTGAGGGCGAACACAACAACCCCATCTCCAAATCATGCGTCGGGTAGTTCGCCTCGTGAGGCTTCAACTGCCTCGACGCGTAGTCGATGACATGCCCTTTCTGCATCAATACTACGCCCAACCCTGAGATGGACGCATCGCAGTACACAACAAAATCCTCCATGCCCTCTGGCAGGGCTAAGATTGGTGTCTCACACAATTTCTGCCTCAGTGTCTCGAATGTGGCCTGCTGCTCAGGCCCCCATCAAAAGATCATGGCCTTCCTTGTTATCCTGGTCAGGGGTATGGCTATCTTGGAGAAATCCTGGATGAATCTCCGATAGTAGCTGGCTAATCCTAGGAAACTCTGAATCTCAAATGGAGATTTCGGAACCTCCCATCTCATCACGGCCTCCACTGTGGTCGGGTCTACTGAAATCCCGTTCTGGTTGACGAGATGCCCAAGGAACTGCACCTCGTGCAACCAGAACTCACACTTGGAGAATTTAGCATACAAGTTCTCCCTCATCAAGTCTCCAGCTCCTCTCGTAGGTGCTCCTTGTGCTCCTCCTGCGTCTTGGAATAAACCAACATATCATCAATAAACACTATCACCGACTGGTCTAACGTCGGTCTACACATGCGGTTCATGAGGTCCGTGAACGTGGCAGGATCATTGGTGAGCCCGAAGGGCATCACCACAAACTCGTAGTGGCCATAGCGCGTCCAAAATGCAGTCTTCCATACACCCTCCTCTCAGACCCTCACCTGATGATATCTTGAACGTAAATCAATCTTGGAGAACCAAGATGCTCCGTGCAGCTGGTCAAAGAGGTCATCAATCCTCGGGAGTGGGTAATGGTTCTTCACCGTTAGCTTGTTCAGCTCCCGATAATCTATACACATCCGATACGACCCGTTCTTCTTCCTCACAAACAGAATCGGGGCTCCCCGAGGAGAAATACTCGGTCTAATGAATCCATTGTCTAACAGCTCCTGCAGCTGTGTAGACAACTCCTGCATCTCAGGAGGAGCCAACCGATACGGTGCCTTGGCTATTGGATCCGCACCAGGGACTAGGTCGATCCTGAACTCCACCTGCCTCTCCGAAGGTATCCGTGGCAATTCCTCAGGGGATACATCCGTAAACTCTCGCACCACGGGCACATCATCCATTTTCGTCCTACCCGTCTCCCGGGTGTCCATGACATACGCGACATATCCTGCGTAACCCTGCTGAAGGTAACGCCTAGCCCTCGCTGCTGAAAAAACCGTTGGTCCTTGGTGTGGCCTCTCGCCCTGAACTACCAACTCTCCCCCAATTGGGGTCCTGATCCGAACCAGCTGATGTGTGCAATCTATCATGGGGCTCAACCAATCCATGCCTATAATCACATTGTTCCCTCTCAACAGAATAAGAACCAGGTCTACCATATAACGCTCATCGAATATTCTCAGCACACAGTCTTAGAATACCGTCGATGCTCGCACCGATCGGTCATCGGCAATCTCTACCTCTAAAGGGCAATCCAGCATGCCCGAAGACTCAGGGAACTTCTTGCTAAGCGCAAGAAAGACAAATGATCGAGTAGCACCCGAATCAAATAATACCTGAACTGGAATACCGTTCACATGGAACGATCCCGTCACCACATCGGGTGCATCGCGTGCCTCCTCGGTAGTCAACTGGAATGCCCGACTCCTCACCACTGGAGCCTCTGCCTTGCCCTGCCGTCCATCAGTGATCCGCAGGTTCGCTGGAGCTGGCGTCTTCACAGGCGCTGATGCTGCTGTCAACTGGGGGCAATTGGCCTTCTTGTGGCCCCTCTGGTTGCAGTGGAAACACAGCAACTCAGACGTCTGAACAACCGGTGCATGGGCAGTACAGTCCCTACTGAAGTGCCCCGTCTTTCCGCACTTATAGCAACCCGACAATCCCAATCTACATACCCTCTCATGTGGCCTGCCATATTTCCTGCAGCGGCCCGGTCCTGACTAGCCTTTCGGCCTACCGTATGATCCCTTGGGCTTCTTCCCCGAAGCCCCAGTCGTCTAACCCTCCTCAATCCTCCTCTTTCGGACATGCTCCAGATCAATCTCCCTCTCCCTAGCCCTGGCAATCATTGAATCCAGGGTAGGGCAAGCGGAAAAACTAACATGCTCCCGAATGTCGGCTCGCAGCATGTCATGATAGCGAGTCTTCCTCATATCCTCATCTCCCACATACTGGGGCACCAGCAATGCCCTTCCCGGAACTTGGAGGTGATCTCCGACACAGTCTCCGTAGTCTGCCTCATGTCCAAAAACTCTCTGGCCAGCTGTTGAAGCTCTACAGCTGGCGCAAACTCCGCCCTGAATGTGGTCACAAAGTCCGACCAGGTCATAGCGTCCATAGCCGAGGCTCCCAATGAGTCACCAACATACTCCCACCAGTCTCTAGCTCTGTCTCTCAAACACCCTGCTGCATATCTCACCTTCGACCCCTCGAGGCAGAAGCTGGTCAATTGTGTGGACTCAATGTCTGCAATCTATCGTCTGGCAGCAATGGGGTCCTTCGCCCCATGGAAATCTGGTGCACCACTGCCCCAGAAGTCCTTAAAGGACAGTGTACGGTATCCTGACTAGCCAGACGCCATATCACTCCTGAACGCCCTGAGGCGATCCTCCATCAGCTCAACTATCCATTCCTTGATCGACCCGATGATGATGGGGGTCGACTCAAGGATGTCTCTGGTGATCTCTGACGCGACGAACTCGCATAGCCTCTCATCTACTGGCTCGGAACCTGATCACGAACCCGATCCCTCTCCTGAACTGCCAACTACTATCCTCTATCGTAATACCACCATTCTGCGAGACATAATACCAACCGTTAGTGATATCAATACATCTAGAGGGATCACATCCACTATAAGTTCCCTGGTCTTGCCTTAGCCTTCCTTAATTCGGGTATGGATCCTCTACTTTCAGTAGTATGGGCCCATACTACCTTCCAAATCTATCCGTACCTTCCTCAAGGTCTGCCTTGACTCCACCAAGTCTCTTTCACCACTGCTGATTCTTTGCTATTCCCATTCTAGGCTTACCCTAGGGAAAATCTCTGACTCCACCCAAACCGGTCCTCAGCTGCTGAACGCCTCCTTGTAACGCCAATTAGCCATTACTTGAATACCATCACATGTGATGAGGCTTAGATAATCCTTCGAGTAACAGATTCGTCCCTACAACGGTTAGACTCAGACAAGAGCTGTGCAATAGGGTCAAATCCAACACTCTGAGATTATTCAACCCTGTTCACATGTGACGTGACGAATTCACCTAATGGCTAACTCCCATCACTCAGAGCCCAACAAAGCACAAAGAAAACGGCATTCGGACGCAGGAAAACAACTCAAGCAAATTTGTTCTTATAATGAGAAGCTACACTAGCATACACTGCTAAGCTCCTACTATCAGGCATAACCTAAACAGGCTATCCTACTGCTGTCTACTCAATACTAGCATGCAATTCACATAAGATGAAGCACATAGAGCAAGCACATAAGGCATCATTCCTAGATCCTTAGTCCTATTCTAGCATGTTGTTCTACCGAATCTGATAAACATAGTATAACATTGTAACGGTACTTTGGGGAATACTTACTTGAGCTCGGCCGGTTGCGCACATCACACACTTACTCCTTCTTAGAAACATTTCTGTCTTATTCTTTAGAAAACCATTTTCTTATAAAATCTTTTAATCCCTCGATTTGAGTCCAGACACCCCCGAAGGTGTGTCCGAATCCCTCAAATCAGGGCTCTGATACCAACTTGTAATGACCCAATTTTTCACGTCAAAAAATTTTCATTTTTGATTAAGTGATTTGCAAAATATTTATAACATAATATCAACCGATCATATCATTTCATAAAAACATGTCTCGTGTCTGAAAACCGAATCATAAAAACATAATAATGTCAGAGTACAAATCCCAGAATAACTCATCATGCGGAAACAATGTGTGTGTATGATGTGCCGCTACCGCGGCGGCTCCTTCCCTTAGCTGAAGAGGTACCTGAAACCAAAACTATAAAATATAAGCACGAAGCTTAGTGAGTTCCCCCATCGTACTACGTACCATACAATCACATATCATACATATTGTCGGGCAATTCTAGGGTGCCCGACCTACCCGGTACGGCCATTCTGGGGTGCCGACCTACCCATGCGGCCATTCTGGGGTGCCGTCCTACCCGTGTCAAGCCATTCTGGGGTGCTGACCTGCCCGTTGGTCCTAACAACCGACCCTTAGGGACTATTCCACCCCTACTGCTACTATCACATATATCATAACATAAACATATTATCATACATATTTGGGGTGTCTGAACTACCCTTCGGTCCTAACAACCAAACTTGGGGACTATTCTCCTCCTACTACCACTATCACATATAACATATCATGTCAACATATAAACATATCATCACATATTGTTAGACATATATGGGGTGTCTGACCTACCCTTCGGTCCTAACAACCGAACTTGGGGACTATTCCCCTCCTACTACCACTATCACATATAACATATCATGCCAGCATATAAACATATCATCACATATTGTCAGACATATCTGGGGTGTCTGACCTACCCTTTGGTCCTAACAACCGAAACTCTACTACTATCACATATAACATATCATGCCAGCATAAAACATATCAAGTAGTAGCAAACCTAGATGATATCACAAAGACAATCATCTAACATACAATTTCTACTGGTGGACCGACATTGTGGCCGTAGACCCACCGCTACTGGAAGGTAACTCACCTTGTAGTAGCTGCTGAACTATGCGGGAATCCTCTGACTGTTGCCACTACTGCTCCAGAAATCCTCTGACTATAATTCCCAAAACACACTTAGTCATACACTGCTAACTGTTCTTATGGTAAAATTGTTGGGTTTTGAGCATTCTAACACTTCCTAAGTGTACATGCAACCCTAATAAACCTTGGATCTATGTTTGTCTAAGATACATGCAAATAATTATTTTTCCAAGGTTCATATCCTAACTAGCATGGCATGGGGAACATGAATCCAATAAAGCTAGTAGATATGCTTACCTTGAAGTTGTAGTTGATTGCTTGGAGTTTTAGAGCCTAGCACCAATAGTGTGGATGCGTCAAGTGGAAATCACAAATCACCACAAACTTGGAACTTTGAGAGAATAGATACTACTATCTTGAAATCGGCCTCACCTCAACAAGTGTCAACTAGTATGATTTCAAGAGCCAAGACCTCCTTTATATAGTGTGGTGGATTAGGGTTACATCCATGTAAACCCTAATACCCATGTCTCTTCATTTCCATGAGATCCATGGGTTAAAGCTCCATGGAGTATCCATGGACTTCTTCCATGCAAGCCTAGCCCATTCCAAATAAGCATAAGCCCACACTATATAAATATAGAAGCCCATATTTAATTAGTAATATCTTTGATCACTAAATTAATCCTAGATTAATTATAGATCACTACTAATTAAATAATATGATCTTATATTAATATATTAGAACTTATAATATATTAATAAATCATAACTTGTACTATTCTCAAATATTATCCATAAATTGTTCGGGTGAAGTGCAACCCAAATGGACCATGTCGGGTCGGGTCAAGTACATACCAAATATAGTTATGGGCTTAGACACTATATCCAACAGTCTCCCACTTGGATACGTCTAGTAACTATATTTGCAAGTATAACTTCAGGAACCGATCAGCAATCGTAGCTCTTTAAACTCTATTGAACTAGAACGCGCCATTTAGATAAGTGATCATATAATCCTCTGTTCTAGATATTAGCCGGACAAATACATGGAACATTGTCTTGCTTATTGTCTAGCATTTGTTTCCCGATTTCTGATTTGTTTGACATAGAACTCAACTGAACACATCAATTTAGTTCTGATCGGGCCCGGTACATAGGTTAAAACAAAATCATCGAGGGGCCCAGATATCAGCTTCTAATCCAAGAAGGAACAGATAAACTTCGACTCATATGTTTGTTCTACTACTCATTGAATTACACACAAAGGCACGTTTTATAACATCGAGTTACCAATGCGTTTTCGTACAATCAATGCATAACCAACTCGTAAGTAACAAATCATATCTCTAGGTTTGAAGACTTATATGATATTACCGTCTCACGATCACTCGAGATAAAATTCCATGAAGTGATTCCAGTGAGCGTGGGTTGAGTCCAATGCTCAGAACTTGTGAGCACTCATGATTGTTGTAGCCATGTCCAACACCTTAGACCTCTGCAACCAATCATGACAGTCTTGATTCATACCTACTTCCGACATATGACCGACTGTGGAGGTTTGAATAATATGATATACCAAACATAATTATTCTGAAAGTCAAAACATGCAAAAGAAATATAGTAAATGATTGACAAGAGATAGCAACACTTTACTCATAAATAAAACACCTTTTATTCATCATCAAATGTCAATTACACTTTACAAATTTCATAATTTATCTAACTAGTAAAACTTATATCATCCTTTAGCCCTATGCTCCGAGCATGCTGGAGATGCTTGACCCTACTCAGTCCCTCCGTGAGGGGATCTGCTGGGTTCTCATCCGATGATACCCTCTTCGCCATGAGGAGTCCTTCTTCGATTCGATGTCTGATAAAATGGTATTTTCTGTTGATGTGTCTGGATCTCCCGTGATCCCTTGGTTCCTTGGCTAAGGCAACCGCACTATTGCTATCACAGAAAATCTCCATTGGCTCTTTTATAGCTGGTACAACTCCAAGGTCTCCGATGAAGTTCTTTAGCCATATCGCCTCCTTTGCTGCCTCGCTTGCTGCTATATACTCTGATTCACAAGTAGAATCAGCCACTGTCTCCTGCTTGGAACTCTTCCAAGTGATTGCTCCTTCGTTTAAGGTAAAGACCCAGCCCGACTGAGAGCGGAAATTATCCCTGTCAGTCTGGAAGCTAGCATCACTATACCCTACAGCTCTCAAGTCATCACTCCCACCGAAGGTAAGGACCCAGTCCTTAGTCCTTCGTAGGTACTTGAGGATATTCTTTACCGCAGTCCAGTGTTCCTTGCCAGGGTTCTCCTGATACCTGCTAACCATGCTCAAAGCAAAGGCTACATCAGGTCGAGTACACGTCATAGCATATATGATCGATCCTACAGCTGAAGCATAAGGAAGTCGACTCATTGCTGCTATCTCAGCCTCAGTACTAGGGCTTTGTGACTTACTCAACTTGGCGTTACACTGAATGGGTAACTCACCTTTCTTGGAGTTATGCATGTTGAATCTTTTCAACACTTTGTCCAAGTAGGTACTTTGACTAAGTCCAATTAGTCTTTTACTCCTGTTTCTCAAAATCTTTATCCCTAGGATATAGGCAGCTTCACCAAGGTCCTTCATAGCGAAACACTTCCCAAGCCAGGACTTTACTTCCTGCAGGGTTGGGATGTCATTTCCTATGAGTAGTATGTCATCCACATACAGTACCAAAAAACTGACTATGCTCCCACTAGCCTTGATATAGACGCAAGATTCATCTTCACTCCTTGAAAAGCCAAATTCCTTGACTTTCTCATCAAAGCAAAGATTCCACCTGCGAGGTGCTTGCTTCAATCCATAAATGGATTTCTCAAGCTTACACACTCTATTAGGGTACTCGTTGCTGACAAAACCCTCTGGCTGACTCATGTAAACATCTTCAGCCAACTTTCCATTAAGGAAAGCGGTTTTGACATCCATTTGCCAAATTTCATAGTCATGAAATGCAGCTATGGCCAACAGAACCCGAATAGACTTAATCTTGGCTACTGGAGAAAAGGTCTCATCATACTCCACTCCAGGAATTTGAGAGAAGCCCTTTGCAACCAGTCTAGCCTTATAAGTGTGTACATTACCATCCATGTCGGTCTTCTTCTTGAAGACCCATTTGCACCCTACAGTCTTACGACCAGGTACATTCTCAACCAAGTTCCAAACTTGATTGTCATACATGGATTGTATCTCGCTATCCATGGCCTCTTTCCATTTAGCAGCCTCAGGGCCTGCCATGGCTTCCGTGTAGCTGTTAGGTTCATCCAGACCTACTAGTGTTTCATCACTAATAAGTGTCTCACCTTCCGCAGTAATATGGAAGCCATAATAATGCTCAGGTGCATTCCTAACTCTCGTGGAACGCCTAATAGGTACAGGCACATCAGCTGGCTCAACAGGAGTTTCCTCCTCAAGTTGAGGGCTAGTGTTTGAAGTTCCTTCACCGCTTGACTCTTGAATTTCTTCAAGATCAATTTGCCTCCCACTGTCTCCTTGGCTTATAAATTCTCTCTCTCGAAAAACTCCTCTTCTTGCTACAAAGACCACATTATCACTAGGTCTGTAGAAGAGGTAACCAAAGGATTGCTGTGGGTAGCCGATGAAAATACACCTCTCGCTTCGAGGTTCGAGCTTATCATGAGTCTCGCGTCTCACGAAAGCCTCGCAACCCCAAATCTTGATGTGGTCTAGCTTAGGTACTTTACCAGTCCACATCTCGTGAGGAGTTTTGGCAACTTTCTTTGTAGGGACTAGATTAAGAATATGGGAGGCAGTCTCTAAGGCATACCCCCAGAATGAGATTGGTAGCGTAGCTCGACTCATCATGGAACGAACCATATCCAACAAGGTTCGATTACGCCTCTCAGCCACACCATTCAACTGTGGTGTCCTGGGAGGTGTCAATTGTGAGACAATCCCACATTCCCTAAGATAGTCGAGGAACTCTGAACTAAGATACTCACCTCCTCGATCGGATCGAAGCATCTTAATGTTCCTGCCCAATTGATTCTCGACTTCCTGTTTAAATTCCTTAAACCTCTCAAAAGTCTCTGACTTATGCTTGATTAAGTAGACATATCCATATCTACTGTAATCATCAGTAAAAGTCAAATAATAACGATTAGCATCCCTTGTGGCATGTTTGAATGGTCCACACACATTCGTGTGTACAAGGTCCAACAAACCTTCACCCCTCTCATACGAGCCTGTGAAGGGTGACTTTGTCATTTTTCAAAGTAAGCATGATTCGCAACTATCATCTGACTTTAGGTCAAACGACTCCAAGACTCCATCCTTTTGGAGTTGGCCTATGCGTTTCTTGCTTGTATGTCCAAGACGACAATGCCATAATTATGCTTTATCCAAGTTATTATGATTAGTAGAATCAATACACAAAACATTATTTCCTAAGTTATCTACAACAGATATAGCTTCATACACACCATCACAAGGTAATGCTTTAAAATAAAAAACATTATTATAGAAAACATCAATAGAACCAACTTCATTATTAAATGAAAAGGTAAACCCTTGTTTGTACAAAGCATGAATGGAAATAATATTTCTTGCCATTCCTGGAGAATAACAACATTTATTCAAATGTAAATTAAACCCACTACTTAGCGATAAAGTATAAACTCCATTCTTGGTGACAGGTGAAGCTTTCCTATTCCCCATGATCAAGTTTATTCTTCCTTGCTCAACATTCTCACTTCTTCTTAGTCCCTGCAAGTCACAACAAATATGAATACCACAACTGGTATCAAGGACCCAAGATTTAGAATGGGGTGAATTATTAGAAATGATAGTGTAAATACCTACATGGTTGGGTTTGACTTTCCCATCCTTCACATCCTGCTGGTACTTTGGGCAGTTCCGCTTCCAATGAGACTTTTCATGGCAATAGAAGCATTCAGCCTCTTTTGGGTCAGAAGAAGGAGTGATGAAACCTTTCTTGGTTCCACTTGAAGAAGAGCCATCAAGGGTCCGAGCCTTGGTACCCTTCGAGGATCTCTTTCTCTTCCTCCATCGACTTTTCCCAATTGCCAAAACCGGAGTTGAGTTTGGAGTAGGAGTGATAGCAACCGACTTCCCCTTAAGACCTGATTCTGCGGTCTTGAGAAGTCCCTAAAGTTTGCTGAGTGTGACCTCTTCCTTATTCATGTGATATGTCATGCGGAATTGATCATAGCACGATGGTAAGGAGTGCAGAATGATATCTATTGCAAGATCCTCAGGGAAGTTCACATTAAGCTTCAGCAAACGATCCACATATCTTTGCATTTTCTGCATGTGGCTCGTGACGGATTCCCCGTCCTTCATCATGGTTGTTATCATGGAGCAGATGATTTCATACCTCTCTTGTCTTGCACTTTGATGGTATCTTTCCATCAAATCTTGGTGCATTTCATAAGGGTAGAAATCCTCATCAGACTTTTGGAGTTCCGCTGTCATCGTGGCCATCATGATGCAAGCCACTTTCGTAGCATCCCTTTCATGTGCCCGAAAGTCAGCGATCTCCTGAGGAGTTGCAGTGGTCTCATCAATTTCCTTAAGCTCCTTGTCAAGGACATATTCTTTGTCCTCGTAGCGGGTAATCATCCTGATGTTTCTGATCCACTCATTGAAGTTGGATCCATCAAAGGTGACTTTCCCACACAAGTTCATAAGGGTAAAGGAGCCATTAGGATTAGAGCCAGAAGCAACATTGTTTGAAGACATCTGAAAAGAAGAGAACAAGATTAGTTCAAATATAAGAGAGTCCTTAATAAAACACCCAAATGTAAAGTTACAACCTTTACGTGCTTGCATAGGACTTTGAGCTCTAATCCTAAAACTCCACAAAATGGGATCTATCTAAAGAGAAAACAAGGTGTAGACTTTATACCTTCTGAAGACTGCAAATGATGTTCAAAATCCCTCAAGCCTCCTCTTGATCCTTCAAGATTTTCGTTCCTTCCTTGGATCACAAAATCACCAAAAATCACTCCAAATCCCTTAGATTGTTTTAATAACAACTAGGGTTTGCTATGGGGTCTTCTGGGAGCAAATGGGACGAAGGAGGCCGAGTTAAGGTGTTTAAATAGGGTGCAAACCCTCGGATTAGGGTTTTTGTCCTGACAGGGCCTACTCGCCGAGTTCGGGACTCGACTCGTCGAGTCCACAGCTTAAACTCCGCATCTCATCCCGCTTCTACTCGGTGAGTTGGTCCTTAAACTCATCGAGTCCAAGGCCAAAATGCAAAATAGTTTAAAGAAGAGAATACGTACCAAGAACCAGGTGCTACATCAAGCTTATAATCGTGGATGATAAAATGAAAATCATCACGAATTAGATTTTAATAATTATTATAGTCTCCTATGTGAGAGAGAAGTGGAGTCGCTTCAAAAAAATTGTATGGGTGCATTCCTAAGACCTTTTACAAAACCTGACAAGTGTCTATGACCATAATGGACACATCAATGAGAACTAAACTAGGTCAAGGAGAATCATGTGAGACACATATTGATCATTTACACAAAAGGCATAACAGTTCAAGGATATCAAGCCTACTGGTCCGCTAGTAAAATAACTATGTATATTAAGGGAAGGTTCAAAGGGTAGCACCTACCTATCCTATGCATGATTCAACTGCTGGCTTTTATCTAGGTAGCTCGAAAAATACTTGATTAATTTTCATTCATGTGGGGGATTGTTGGAAAATTGGTGTTAACTAATTTATAAAAATAGAGTTTCCCCATTTTTGAACACGTCCAAAACAGATTTAAGATGAATGAATAATTAATCCTTAAAGTATGGATGTTGGAAGAAGTAAATAAAAGAGTTTAATGGGCGGGAGAAAGAGAATAAAAGTTCAGGGACTTTTGTTGCAAATATTTCTTTCTTTCCTAACTGAAATTGTAATTAATATTATAGTTTAATTACATATTAAACACACATTAATCTTGTGATTAATAGAGGAGTTTAAATGGGAGGTTCTAGAATGTGTACTATAAATACCACTACTCTACAACCATTTGAAGAAACAAAAGAATGCAAAAAACTCTCTTCTTCCCCACTTCTTGTTCTTATTTTTCTAGCTGTATTGAATATATAACCCAGGCTTATTGAGAGTTTAGGTGGTGTAGAAGAAACACTTCAAACGGTTGTATCCTGGGAAATAAACACCCGGTAGGGGGAGAATTTGTTTTAAGGACAATGTGTTAAACACATGCTATAGTTTTTTCTATTTTCTTGTTTGCTTTTGTACATTTCCTTAAAAATATGCGTACATTTTCCACCGTCGCGAAGGTCGAAGAAAATCAATATTTTGCGTCCCGATCAAATATATTGCTATAATTATGAATCTGCAGCTTCAAGTGTTAATCGTGAATCGACTAATCACAATCTTTAGCTAATAAAACAATGTAGCTTCATGACGTTTAGTACCTAAGCTTAGGTAGGGTTATAATGTATATTCACTTTTCCATATATATATATATATATATATATATATATATATATATATATATATATATATATATATATATATATATATATATATATATATATATATATATATATATATATATATATATATATATATATATATATATATATATATATATATATAAACCCTATTTTTTTCATACTGTCTACATGAGTTTCACCCACTTCCAAAGATGTCACATATCCTATCTTCCGACCGACACCATCTACATCAATATCGATCCAGAACGTCGAATCTTCACAAGGAGCCGTCGATACACTACTACCTTCACCGCTTCTCAATTCCACTACCGCCGGTATACGGTATGATCACCAATTCCTTTCACAAGTACCATTTCCCTTTCTCCCCTCCTTATCTTCTTCTTTGCTTGTCAAGAAAACGACCTCAAGACATTGCATTTCAGTTTTGGTTGCAGAAACCAAATTCCTTTGTTAGCTTCGTCTCCCCCAATCTCCATCCTTTAAAGAGGTCATTTGTTCCACTTTCATTTGGGTAAGTCATGATCCATTCGGACACTTTACAAAAAGAGGTATGGTTGTATGTCCGGTCCCCTGTTCTCGCTTTCACTCTTGTTCTATCTTTCGATGTCCTCTTGTGATAAATTGATTTACCTTTTCTTGTTTATAGTGATAATAGAGGAAAAATGTCGTTTATTTTTGCATGGAAATAGACTGAACACCCCTTTCTTTTATTTTCTATATATAAATTAATGTTTTGGGATTAGTTTTTTTTTTGCAGGGTTGACGTTGTTGAAGCTTCGGGAAGGGGGTTTTAATGATTTATGTCTTTAGAATCATTCAAAAAATCTTCTTGGTGATTGACAAAGGTTTTACTATTTTGGAATCCAAGTTCCAACAATTAGGAATATCTACTTACATGATTCTTGAAGTACTAGTCAACAAAACTGATTATTTAAAGGGATAGTAATAGGTATTTCTGATTCATCTGAATGTGTTCATGTATTCTTGTAACATCCTGATTTTTCAAACCAAATTTTTCTTTTTGATTTATTAAGTATTTAATTACATCAGGGTATAATATGGAAAACATGATTGCGAATGTGCAGGAGTACAGTCGAAACTTGCCCTTTTCATGAACCAATGAAGTGCCAAAAAAACATTTATAACAATTGGGTAAGCGTTAGGCTTAGTGAATTCTCCCAATATATCAAATACCACAATACACATACATGCATACAAATAATATACGTATTTTAGACTTACCACCTACACACCATTTTGCCTTCAACACAAGTCTACGTATACTTACAGACTACATGTCATTTCGTTAAAACATGGGCCTATAGGTCCTGAACTTTTTTTCAGTCCTCCATCATCCCTAACTAATTTGTAATAACTTATAAGCATGTCAACAATCATGCACATAGATACTACATATTCAGCCCTACAGGCACATATAAAATTATACTATAAGTTCTACACTACTAGTTCTTATATCATAACATACATAGATATATACTGGACTACATAATACAGTGAGATGAAATCACCTGGACAGTTACTTAGACAATTGACATGATCTGGGCGATCCAATTGGTGATCCAATAGACAGGTAACATGCCTAACGAGTATTAACCTATAATATTATAACTTAATAATTTCTACGATGATCTAGTAACGTAGGTTAGACCTATCACTAATCCTAATGAATACTGATAGATCTACCAAGTAAGGATCAACCATGCAAGACAGTTTGGACGCAGAATCATTTCTGCATATAGCTTTTCTGAAATCCAATAACCAAGCTAACGTGACCATTATAGAAACCTATCCCGTAAATAGATTAATCAATATTATAACATGGAATTACTGATCAATATTAGTTATAGGTTCATACTATCGACTATGACTATATTATAAGTTACAAAGAAAGATAAAGATTGTAGCTTAACTTAGACAAAGTCCGGAAATTGCACTGGTAGAACTCCGACCTGATAGCTATTAGTTGTCGGGCTATACTGGGACTCAAAGTTTCACCAAACTATTCTAAATACTAATCAGATTTCGTAACTATAACTCTAAATTGAGAGAGAGAGAGAGAGAGAGAAAGAGAGAATTGGAGGGTGTGAGGGAGAGAATGAGAGTTGCTGCCCTTTGATAGGCGATTTTTGGAGTGCACATCGTGCATTTTAAGGCTACGTCTCCCCATCCATTTTTGTGCCACGTGCTAGACTCTTTGTGGTCAGTGTTTTCATTTTCTAGAAGTTCGCGTAGCGCACCTGGCGTGCATAGCATGCATCGCAAAATGCAGATTTTGTAACTTCCATAACTTCTTCATACGAACTTTGTTTTTAACGTTCTTTATAACCCTGGAAATCTCTCGACAAGAACTACAAATTTCATTTTTACCCCAGCAGATAATTCTTACTTCATTTTTCGGCCATATTTTTTATATAATTAAATGATTTTGCTAAAATCATAACTTTGTTGTACGGAGTCGGATTTCTACGATAGTTATATTTTTGGGATCGGTACGATGTGTACTTTCTATATATATATATATATATATATATATATATATATATGATTTGGCGCACTCATTTTTACGATTTACGGATGATTCGGTTTATTTTTCCTCTTTTTCTTGGGTTAAAGATATATTTCTACTTCAATTATATAAAAAATTATTTATATTGAATCCTATGGAATGGTAAAAATGAGGTGTTACAACTTTCCCTCACTTACAAAGATTTCATCCCCTAAATCCTACTCCTATCGCACCTCGACGTTCTCTTAGCGGGGTTTATCAATATTAAGTTGTGATCTCATCGACGTTTTCGCATCTACATGTCTCCCAGAACTTCGTTTTATGCCTTAGACGTACTCATGAGCTCTTTGTGAAGTCTTCCAAAATCGGGAACTCGTCGGTTGGGAATTTATGTCTCACTATGGATGGTTACCTTCAGACATGAAATGTTGATTTGTTCTTTTGACTAGGAACAATGTTGGCTCGTTTTAACGCGAGTAACTAGAGAAATTTATCTATGACGACCTAACATAATTCTTTTTCAAGAAAGGTCGTATAGTGTACTACTTTGACTTTGTGTCTTAGGACTTCTTTCTATGACGTACATTTACAGTCCCAGATTATAGGTAGCTTATTTGCCTGATTTAGGTGGCCTAGCAAACCTAAAATTTAACTAACGAGTTTACTAAATCATTAATATGGTATTTAACGCTTTTCATAGCGATCTATGCGACCTACTGAATTTCTTATCTACTGATCCTCTACTGGGAGGATAAATCCTACATCTTATGAACTTATCGGGTCCTCTTGGCTGTCTGATTCGTACCCAGGAATTCGGTTATTTCCTAAATACTATATGATGTTTGAAAGGAAAGACCAAACCATTCCTTGAGAATTAAGAAGCTCATAACCTATGGATAATCATAGTAGGAAACTTTCCTCTTTCTTTACCCTAAACCTAGTTGAAAACTTATCTACTTAGGTAGTATTCCTTACAATGAAACTAACAATCTCCACCTAACTGTGTTGCCACTCCTATACCGTGGTTTCGAATCCAGGATTCAAGCTGCTCCTAGTAATTTTTCCTTAAGGGTCGGTTCTTCCCCACTTGGGTTCGACCAATTATCTGCTACTACTTGTCACTGATCAAAGCTTAAGCTGGATTTGCCTATGCAATTGGTAGTTCTTTTTGACCTTGGATGTTTGTGATATCCATTGACCTTCGATATTCCTATCGTACTACTACTACTTGTATTCTTCACAAGCGACTTCCTTAAAATAGGATAAGCATAAGATGTTTGGAAATACTCTAATGCATGTTTGATTATCTTAATACTAGCAACAATATCTAAAGTAAACATTCCATCTTTATTATAATACTTTTGTCATACATTTGTTAAACCTATCGTAGAGCTCTAGTGGAGTCCTAAAACTAATTTACTCGATATGATCCTTCCCACAGTTAGAAGAACAACCAACCATGTTCTATGGTTCTTCCCTCGCTTCTTCTGCCATGAGTTGAAAGGCTCACTCGTCAGCTCTTGGGGCTTCAACTCCACCTTGTCTTCTGTCGGTTATCCTTAATGTTGCAGGTGCTTGGGCCTGTATTGCTCTTGTTGGGTTCAAAAGAGGATAATTGGCCTTGATGTGGACCATTTGGTTGCAGTGGAAAAAGATGGGTACTCCTTGTGCTCCTTGCTTACAGTCTCGGTTGCAATGTCCTTCTTTGTCGTAGTTAGAGCATATTATAGCACAAAAAAATCCCTTCATGTGATTTTCCACACTTATACAAACTTCAACCTTTCTATCCTCCATACCTTCAACATGTGTGCTTGGATCTTTTGACTGCTGGCTGGGATGGAGCTGGAGTGTGCTTCTTCTCCTTAGCTCGAGTTTCCAACTCAATTTCCCTCATCCTGGCATGGTCTTGCATCTTTGCCAAGGTTTTGTATCAATTGAAAGATTTGACACTGCGACATTTAGACTTAACCGAGAGCATGAAATCTAAAACTATTTAATTTTGGGAGCATGCAAGCTAACGTACTTGTCGAATAACTAATTTTTATTAATATAGGTTCTAAACAACAAATAACAAGCAATTCCTTAGGCTATAAGGCATCTTAACTATCAGGAAATCCTAATATGTAATTCCTAAAAAGATTCCTTACATACATACTATCATTCATATCTAATAGTTTATATATCAGCATATACAATAATATGGATATCTTAGGAACCACTTTCCTTTCTGAGCTTCAGCTGACTGTATGCATCATATTCTTTTCTTTTTGAATTATTTTTTATAAAAGTATTTGCTTATTAGTTAGATCCTTAGTTTGAGTCTGGAATCACACGAGTGTTCATCCAGTTCACGAAAACAAAGGCTCTGATACCAACTTGTAAATTCCCGAATTTTCAAACCAATATTTTTATTTTTATTTATTAAATATTCAATTACATTAGAGTATAATGTGGAAAACATGACTCCAAATGTGCATGAGTACATTCGAACCTTACCCTTCTTATGAACCAATGAAGTGCCTGAAAAACCTTTATAACAACTGGGTAAGCGTTAGGTTTAATGAGTTCCACCAATATATTATATACCATAATATACATACATGCATACAAATAATATACATATTTTAGACTTATGGAATACATGCCATTTTGCCTTTAATTGGGTAAGTGCTAGGCTTAGTGAGTTCCATCGATATATTATATACCACAATATACATACATGCATACAAATAATATACATATTTTAGACTTACGGCCTACCCGCCATTTTGCCTTCAACGTGAGTCTACATATACTTACGGCCTACACACCATTTTGCCTTAAACACGAGTCTACGTATACTTATAACCTACATGTCATTTCGTTAACACTTATCAATGTGTACTTACGTCCTACATGTCATTTCGTTAACACGTAGGCCTATAGGCTCCCGACCTCTTTGTCGTTCCGCCATCATCCCATAACTAATTTGTAATAACTTATAAGCATGTCAACAATCATGCACATAAATACTACATATTTGGCTTTATAGGCACCTAGAAAACTATATTATGGGTTCTACACATCTACTTCCTATATCCTAACATACATGGATATATAGTGGAATACATAATATAGTGAGATGAACTCACTTGGACAGTTACTTAGACGATTGATGGGAACTGGGCGATCCGATTGGTGATCCAATAGAATGGTAACACGCCTAATGACTATTAACCTATAATACTATAACCTATTAATTTCTACGATGATCTGGTAACTAACGCTAGACCTATCACTAATCCCAGTGAATACTGATAGATCTATCCAGTAAGGATCAACTATGCAGGACAATTGGGAGGGAGGATCATTTCTACATACAAATTTTTTTAAATCCAACAACCAAGCCAACGTGACCATTCTAGACACGTCTCCCGTAGGTAGATTAATCAATATTATAACATTGAAATACCGATAAATCGTACTTACAGGTTCATGATAACGACTATGACTATAATTATAAGTTATACTGAAAGCAAAATACTGTAGCTTAACTTACAGAGGTTTCCTAGACAAAGACCGAAAATTGCACTAGCAGAACTCCGGCCTTATAGAAACTAGTTGTTGGGCTCTATGGGGCCTGAAAGCTTCACCAAATTATCCTAAATACTAAGGAGATTTAACAACTATAACTCAAAATCTTGAGAGAGAGAATTGTAGGGTGTGAGGGAGAGAATGAGAGCTACTACCCTTTTATAGGTTGTTTTTTGGGGTGCACATCGCGCATTTTAAGGCTACGTCGCCCAAACCATTTTGTGCCACATGCCATGTGTTACGTTCTCCGTGCCAAATGTATTTCGATGTTACTCTATTGAAAATGTAAGTATGCTTCTTATCCCGTGCATTCTCAAGTGATTTTGAAGGATAAACCATTGATGTGGTGGTAAGTGGGTTATGAGGATGTATGTAAATAAACTATGGTTTGAATTTGCACAAGTGAAATCACATTCAGCTTGCATCATATCTTGTAATACATGACTCTGAACTGATTTGAGTAGAGGTGGAAGTACTTTAGGTATTTTGATGATTTATATTTACCTTTTCCCACACTCATTTTCCAAATTGATATTTCATGGGTAAAATTAACTTTTTTAATTATTGGATCTTCTTTTTTGGATTGAGATTTAAAAAATAAGTAAAACCAGTAACACTTCTTTACTTGTTTGGTTTCTGTTGTTACAAGTTTGAATTTCTAATTTCGATTATTGAATTTATTTATATCTTAAAGAAAACGTTTTGTGTGAGTATTTAATTTTGGTTTTGTTTTGTGAAATAGGGGACAACGAGCCTACCCATTATCATGTTTTATATGATGAAATTCGGTTCTCAGCAGTTGATATCTTTAGAGATCACGCATTCCTTATCTTTTGTGTAAGTTTTATTCTTGATGACTTTATATGCTATAATAAGGCTAAAGTAAAACTTTGCGAGTTTCGTCCATATGATTTGTTGGAAATTAAAGAACTAATCCATGCAACAACTTTTTATAACATTTTTCAGAACTAAAATGAAGTTATATAGCATTTTTATTCCCTTAAGTGGATCCCTTTACACCCAATAAAATGACCATTTTCCAGCATACTACTGCAATTTCAGTTAAGCTAATATTCAAAACAGTTTATAATTTTAATCTTCAAAATTAGAAAAAAATATTTAATATTATTATTGTAATCTAATATTTAAATAACATAGTTTTTCCCCAATATGTTATTCATACATTGTTTAAGTTGAAGATTACCTTTTTAAGTTTTTTTGTGTGCTTTTCAGGTGAATGCGTCTGGTGTAATTCTCTTTGAGGGGATACTAGTATGTTATGACTTATGAATATGAGAGTATTTCTTGACACGGGAGTTTATTATTTATCTTTTTATCCTCTTAATTACAATTGTTAACTTACAATATTGTTATTATTTTTGGATAAATAGAAAAAAAAACCCACTATATCTCACTTCCTTAGTTGACAGATAAATGTACTAAATGTTGATGTGGAGCTTGCTCGCAGAATAAGATGAGACATAGTTGAGAGGGTATGTATGACACGTAAAAGTCGAATCCTTGGATCATACTATATGTTTAAGTAAATATTTCTTTTCATAGATTGATTAAATCATTAAGAGAATTTTCATTGTTTTTTATAACATCATACATTCTATTAAATTTATTTAATACCAACCAACTTTTTACTTATGTCATCTTATAGCTACTGTGGCATTCAATAGAATGTAGGTTGCTATAAATTGACTAAAGTATTACTTTATGTCATTTTATACCAATTTACTTTCATTTGTCATTTTATAGCATCCTAATTTCGATTAAAGTCATGTTATAGTAGCCTACTTTCATGGGGGCGACAGAGGGGGGGGGGGGGGTGAAATGGGTAGCTGCACAAGGCCTAATTTTTTATTAAATATTTTTATATAAAAGTAAAAACTTATAATAACGATAAGCAGCCTTTTTTATGGTTCTTCTTGGGCCTTTGAGGATATTTACTTTCTTAGGTACGACCCTACCTACTTTTCATTCATGTTTTGTTATAGCAGACTAGTTTCTACTAATGTCGCTTCGTACCAGCCTACTTTCTATTTAATGTTATCTTATAACTGTCATGAATTCATTTCATGACATCTCTTAATATTTTACCTTAATTTTTTCAATACCCAAGTTCCCCTTCACGGGTCGTGCTTAGCACGAGCCTGTATTTTTGTCAATGTTGATTTTATAAGGATCAGAGTCACATTCTTAATTCCACATATAAATTTAAAAAAATAAATAAATAAACCTCTCGCAACCCTCTCCATCATGAAAAAACCATAACCCTAAAATGAAGAGTGTTTAAATCGAGTTATGAACACGAAATCAATCACTGAAAGCAATAAAAGTACGATACGTAAATAATATCTGATTCGCTCATTAATTGTCTGTAATAGTACACGAGTTCAAGAGAGAATACAAATACGAACAGTGCAAAAGTTACTCTTTACCCCTATACTTACTCTATTGATAGAGTGTTACACATGCACACAAAATATGCAAGGACTAGACATTGGACTTCGACATCAACATGTGCCTTGCAAAATACATACACTTTGAAGTACTAGACTTCACACCCAAACAAACTTAAACTAATTTCAATTTCTCACTATATATTTCGCACCCTAAAATCTCCCCCTTAGTGAGAAAGAACGAAATCATGTCATTAGCTTCATAGTCTAAAGAAGCACACCGTGAATCTCCATATACCAAAGTACTATCTTTTGAATTTCAGCCTTGTCAACTGCCTCATTCCTTTTGCAGTTGTTTACTTAAACAAAAAGGCTTGTATATTAGGAATTCGTATACCTCTCTACATCGAATACTTGAAACAAAAAATTCGTCATCATCCCGTTCTTGTTTTTGCCACGAAACACCACTCCCAAAAGTTGATGTATGATTTTCCCATCTTCATATTTATCAATGTTGATCTTCCCCTTCAGCAAGGAGTGGGGAACCTTCAAACTCTTGTTAACATCCATAGCCAGCTGAATATCAACGATTACGAGGCGATCATAATCAATGAACATCTTGATATGAGCAAAGCCAATGAGAAAATAATCCTTGTTGTTCTCTGGTAGCTTTTGTACCATCCACATTGCTTAAAATCTTTTTCACAATGACCAAGTCATTTAAGTTCATCAATGTAAATCAGTAATCGAAAAATCACAAACCACACTATTCGCTCTAACAACCACATAGAGAAAATTATGTAGTATACCTTCGAAAAAGTTCTCACGCAAAATAGACATCACTTTTATGATTTTCAATGTTGACCACAACTCCTCCTCAGTTTTCCACAGGACCGCATGAAATCGCATCTTCAGCCTTTTGTATTCATCTTTGTCATTGAAGTGATCGACTAACTTGTATTTAGAAGCTATGTACATCATATGATTTATTAGTAAATCAATTTTACTAAAATCAGAGTTCTCAACCTCATAAATCTTCTTTAGTACTTTTCGAAAGTAATCAAACTTCCCAATTGAAATGATTTCCTCAATAGTTTCATAACACCAATGCTTTTTGGGATCGCCCTTATTCAAGCCCGATGGATCATTCTTCATTCTCCTCAATATGTTGTTGATTTTTCTTTTCCTTTCGATCTCCAAGGCTTGTTGCTTTTTATTTTCTTCTTTTGAAGGTGTGACTACAACACCTTTTCCTTTGTCCCCCTAATTGTCTTTCGAAAGAGGTGGCGTAGAGCTTGAACCTGAACCTCTATCACTTTCGCTTATAGAAATCCCTTTCTCTATCTTCTCAACCTCTTTGGGCATCTCTGATTTAAGCTCAACTCTCTTGAGATCAACATACTCTTTCATAGACTTTACTTCATTAACAAAAAGTCCATGATGCTCCTTAGAAACATTAGGAAGATTTTGAATATCGTACTCAAAATGATTGGCATGAACTTCCAGCCTTTCAACTTGTTACTTCTCAATATTTTCCACCAAACTTCTAAGACGATTCTCCTGTGACTTTAACATGTACTCCATTTCGACCCCAGAAACGAAGTTTCGACCCCTAGTATCTGCTTGGATCTGTAAAAGATACTCAAGTTTGTTGTTGAGAATCTTGAATTGTTTACCTGACATTATCATGTTATCCGAAACATTATTTTCCCCTGGATCGAATTGCAAATCAGCAAAAGAAACCATGATGTCATCATTATTTGGTTCATCGTCTTGAACTATTCTCTGAGCTTTTATGGATTGTGAAGAGAAGAGACTAGTAATTGGTTCAAACGTTATGGTGTAATAAGTTGGTGATATGGTGGAAACAGGAAGTGAAGATGGGATAGGTGAAGATAACGGTGGTAACGAAGTTGATGTGTCAAGGATTGAGGTGTCGATGGTGGATGAAAGTATGAATGATGTAGGAATAATAGATGTTTCTAGAGTTGAAGTACCAAAAGCTTCGTTGTTCAACATACCATCACCCATGTTGACATTTATGTCCGTATCAGATACTTTCTCATTGATGTATGAGGTTTTAACCTCCTCCGTATAGGACTCAGTTTGTGAAACCTCGGGTGGTATGACCGTGGTCTTCTCAAGGATGGATGTAAATGTTGGATCACTTGAATTTGTGTTTGTATTCGTATTATATACATTTACATTTGCACCAGGATTTCCAGTATCCTCAAAATTTGATTTGACAGGAGAATCCCTTCGAGGTGACCCAAGCCCAAAGTCATCAATGCGAATATCAGACCTTTCATTGTCACTTCCATGATCTATTTCTACAATGACTTTGTGAAGTGAATCTTCTAGTTGTCTTTTCTTCTTCTTAATCTTTTGAACCATTTTGTGGGCTTGACGTTTCTTTGAAGCAAGTGAAACAGGAATAGAAATGTCTCGAAATAGCACACCTCGTCTGTTAAACTGAGGTTTATGAATTTTCTTTATACCCTTTTGTGAAGACTGAGTATGCGAAGACTCGTGTTAGCTTTAAGCAGTAGTATCAACTTCAAGTTCCCGAACTGATGGCCAGACAGGAGAATGATGAGGTCTCTTGGCTGGCTTTTTAGTTCTTTTGAGAATTATAGTCTTCGAAGGAATAACTTCTTTAGAGACTTCCTCCTCCACATGTTCTGGAATAGTTAGTGGTTTCACATTTTGCTTCTTTTTCTTTGGGGATTTAACAACCATCAATGAACCGTCACCCCCTTTTGGAAAAAGAACTCCAACCGAAACATTAGTATTAGTGGATGCCAAATATTGAACAAGAATTGGGTTGACATGATCAATTCACCTCAACATCGCATCTAGAATGTGAGCAACACTTGGAAAACGGCACATGAACAAAAATGACCTACGGACACACCATAAAAGTGTGACCATATGCGTATAGTGAGATTTTACTTTTTCACTAAAAGTGTGATAGAAGGTGATGCCATCGTATGGATCTTATGGTCACTTTAAAATGTAGTGTTCGTATGATATGAACAAATATGACCGTATTATAAAAGTGTGGCTATTGGGTAGGGAATTTGTTGCTAAAATCAATCATTTTGTCTAATATTTTGGCGTTAAACCATTAGTGGACACATTTATTTAGTAATTGTAGTGACTGTATATCACCAACTTGCGACATGTATGTTGTTTTATTGTGGTGTTTACTAATATATTGTCACACAGCTTAAAGTTTATTAAGAATATTAGGCATATTTTGAAGACATGTAATTATGTTGAACATGACCATGTTCGCTAAATAGCCACATGTAATTAATTTCATAAGTGGTGATTTACTAATAATTAGTCACAAAAATAATCTTTTATTGTGACTATTGCTTATCATATAGAAACACACAATTAAATGAAGCATGATCATAAGTATCATAAAGATACACATTTTATTAAAATTAAGGACTTAATATTAGCTTACGACCATATTCGTATTATTTTTCATGACTTATTGAAGGGTCTAATTAGTGGTTTGGTCTAGGCTTTCTATGTAATATGTTCTTTTGGTCAATTTATAGCTTTTTGGTAGTATATGTGTAGTTTACGGCCTGACAGTGAGTTTACGGCTGTAAGCTGTTTACGGTCGTAAACCCAAGGCCAGCCCAGGTCCAGTATATATAAAGGCGTGCTAGGTCTTTTGTCAATTATTGATGCCTCGGTATTCTCAGCTCTTGTAAACTGCAAGTTGTACCAGACGTGATTCTAATAGAAAAGCGTGTGCAAGCTTGTTTGATTCTCTGTTCTATTCGTTCTTATTTGATTAACTGATTGTATTTGTTGTTTGATCACTGGTAAGATCCGTTTCAAGACCTTACAATTGGTATCAGAGAAAAACCAGCGTCAAAAAGCACTCTACAATCGATTTTGTATCGGGTTCTCATCTGTTTGCGACTAAAGTTGGTGATTGCTGCAAAAGGGTTCTCAGTTTCGTCAAAAATCTGCGAATTCTCTCAAGATTTAGAGCCTAGGGCCTTAGCTTACGGTCGTAATCTCAGTTTATGGCCGCAAATACTTCGCAGTTCTTGTACCGTAAATTGTATTCTTGGGCGTGAATAAAGATTATTCATAAACCGGAAACTGATTGTTCTCGGACCGTGAACTTTAAACCGTAAACACCTTACGATCGTAAACTCGGAGTTTATGGCCGCAAACTTTCCTCTGACCGTGAACTCTGTTTACGGGCGCAAATATTTTTTTGACTGTGTTTGACCAGAAACTTAATTTAATCTTAAATAATTTAATTTCTGTTTCATATTAATTAAATAATAATAATGGATTCTCAAAGTCAAACACACCACCACGAGCTGGATTTTGTAATGGGCACAACCAACCGAATTCCTAGACTCGTGTCTGCTGAAGGTTTCCCAGAATTGAAGTATAGAATTGAAAAGTACATCCAGATGAAGGACTTCAAAATCTGGAGAAGCATAATAAAAGATCCTAGCAGAATAACCACTATTGTTGCAGGGCAAGTGATTGACAAGAAGATTGAAAATTATACAGATGAAGACTTCGAGAAGGTTGAAGAGCAAGAAAAGGCTTTGGCCACTTTGACCATGGCTCTATCTCCAAACATTACTCAAGGTTTCAGGGAGTACACTTCTGCTAAGGATTTGTGGGAAGCCCTAATTAAGGTCTATGAACGGAACGAAGATATGAAGGATAGTTGCCAAGATATGCTGCGACAACGTTTCAATATGTTTAACTACGTTCCTGGAGAGACTCTTGAAGCACAGCTGCAGCGGTTCACATCTCTTAATACTGAAATGACTGTAGCCGGGATTTTCTACACCAAGTCTGAGATAAACAAGAAGCTACTAAATACTCTCTAAAAGTCTTGGGACATGAATGTAGCTGTCATTAAGAAGACTAAGGATCTTAGCCGGCTCTCTCTTGCTGAAGTGATGGCTGTCATCAAGGCATGTGATATTGATGACAAGCAGCAAGAGATCAACCATGTGAACTCATACTCAGCTGTAAACCTTGGAATCTCTTCTAACAATGCTCTTTCATCTCTCACTTTTTCTTCTGCAGGTCAATTATTTGCTACTCAGCAAGCTCAGGTTCAGTCCTTCCCGACTCCATCAGCTTCTTCCGCATCAGCCATGCCTCTCTCCTAGAACCAATCGTTCGTGGGTGCTCAAGCTGCTTTCTCCTCCAATATGGCTTCCTCTTCAAAAGGAAAGGAGGGTGATGAAAATCTCGCTCTTGCTACAGGGCTAGTGAACTACCATAATGCATTTGTAGCTGGAGATCTTCCACCCCAACTATCATTTGCCAATCTCGATCAGATTCACCCTGAAGATGTTGAAGAGATGGATATCACATGGCAAATTGCCATGACAATCTTCAGGGTGATCCAGTTTGCCAAGAAGACCGGAAAGAACAATTGGGGGATGAGTGCTAAAAAGAAAGTTGGGTTCATTAAGGGAAAGCTATGGTGTTTCAACTGCCACGAGCCAGGGCATTTTGCTCGTGATTGTCCACAGCCAGACAGAAGACTAAATAATGATAGGACAATGGTCGCAGTTGGAAATAGTCGCAGCGGTGCTCAGGTCAACAACGAGAAGGCCATGGTTGGGCAATCCTTTGACTGGGGGGATCAGATGCAGGCCCTGAACATATCTGGACCTGAAAATGCCCACCTGGCACAGGTTGGTGATGATGCTCCGACAGAGATTGTTGCAGCTGAAGATCAAATGATGGAGCTGCAGTTTGCATTGATGGTATCCTCTTCTCATGAACCTAATAAAAATGAGGTAAGTCTACCCTCATGCTCTCATGATTGTATTGATTATTTTAAAATTCTGCATGAGAAAATTAAGACATTAGGTAGAGAAGTAGAGAACTTTAAAATTCTCCGTGAGCTTAACGACTCACTAAAAAGGGAAGTAGAGGATCTTAGATATGAAGGTTACCAACTCAGAAAGGGTCAAAAACCTCTTAAAGCCCAATTAGAATCTAAAATAAAGGACTTTAGGAGACTTCAGGAAGACTACAGTAATAAATGCGAAAATTATGACTATATAATGAAACAAAACGCTGAACTAGTGGCTGAAATTGAATCATTAATGGGCAAATTTGAAACTGCTGATTTTGACTTTAGAAAATTTGATGTATCGAGTGAGGTAGTTGCAAATATGATATAACACTGCATGCAATTTAAAAGAAATCAGTCAGAGGGTCTAGGGTATAATGAAGTGCCTCCTCCTTTCAATCATACATATCAATTTCAACCTTTGTCCAAATAAGAGATTGCCAATGAATCATTCATGGTTTATGGCAAGCCATATGGTTTTGTTTCAGGAGGATTTATTAATGTTGAAAGTACTAACATTTCTACTTCTCCTGCAGATCAATCCTTGAATCAGTCAAAGCACGAAGCTGAAGGATCTGTTTCTGAAAATAAAACTGAGTCTGAACCTGAAGTTTTAGTTTTAAATAAAGACAATAATTTTTCTGATGTTTCAAGTGACAATGTTTTTTGTGGTGTTTCTATTTCTTCTGATACTGTTTTGAATGGTTTTCAAATGTCTGATAATGTGGTTGGTAATTCTAATGTTTGTGATGAAAATATTGAAAAACCACCAGTTTCACAAGTTTCTCCATCTAATGGACCCTCACCTATCTCACAACCTAATTCTTGTTCTTGTTCTTGTGAGAGAAGCAAGAGTGTTAGTATGGAAAAAAAATCTAATCAATGTAGCACAAGTTATAACATTAACAAATAGATTTGTTTCAATTATGGCATTGGTGGTCATATAGCTAGAAATTGTCAAAATCATATGTTTGTACACTTTGAATCTTCAAGAGGAAAGAACGAATTCAGAGGAAGGTCTTTAACTAGAAAGTCCTCTAGAAATCGTTCTCGGAATGATGATTGGAAAGATGATCGGAGTAGAAAAAGGGTTTTTTTTAAAAGGATAAAAAGGTTTTTCATAACAAAGTCCCAAGCAGTTTCCCAAAACCGAGCATGGCCAAGCCAGGGTCGGCTTCGTCAAGAAGCAGCAGTGGGTCTTCAACCAACTCCAGTAGAAAACCCAAGTGCTTCAAGCAAACTAATAAACATTCGATTTCAAAATCACCCGGGACTATTAGAAAACCTAATTATCAATGGTTGCCCAAATTAGCTTCCAATTTATCATCTGTGTCCTCCGAAAAATCTGTAACTGATAATAAATCTGAGAAGGCATCGGGACCACCCAGGAAAATAATGACCTGGGTTCCCAAATCTAATTAAACCCTCACATTTTGCAGGGACAGTTGCAGGGGAATGTCGTCAGACCTTGGTTCGTCGACAGCGGCTGCTCCCGCCATATGACCAGAGATATCGCCCAACTGCACAACATTCAATCCTTTAATGGGGGATATATCTCCTTTACGGATGGAGACGGAGGCAAAATTACTCAAAAGGGAACTGTTACAAATGGGGTGTTAAGTTTCGAAAATGTCGACTTTGCTCCCGAATTGAAGCATAGTTTATTAAGTGTATCCCAGATATGTGATAGAGGCTATTCTACGCATTTCACTGATAAGGAATGCATGATTCTCAAGCCAGTCTTTGTCATTCCAGAAGAGTGGATACTTGTAAAATCTAAAAGGGATGGGAATGCCTACATCATTGACATGAATAGCAATCTTCCAGAACAAGTTACCTGCCTCTTCTCAAAGATCTCCGAACAAACTGCAATGTTGTGGCACAGAAGACTTGGTCATGCTAACGCCAAGAACTTGAATCGTCTTGCAAATAATGAGATGCTCCGTGGTTTGCTTGTCAAAGACTTTATCACGTTTGAAAAGTGTGTGTCATGTGCCCAAGGTAAGCATCATAGAAAACCACACCTGCCAAAACAGGCCAACTCAATTAGTCAGGTGCTTCAATTGCTACATATGGATATGTTTGGACCAGTAAACGTTCTCAGCATCAACAAAAATTCTTATTGTCTGGTTTTGATTGATGATTTCTCTCGTTTTACGTGGGTTTTCTTTCTATCCAATAAAGCTGGAGTTGCTGATCTGATTAAGAAATTCATTGTGTTAATTGAGAACCAAACTAAGAACAGGGTGAAGGCGCTTCGTACTGAAAACGGAACAGAGTTTAAGAATTCTGTACTTGATCACTTCTATGCAAAAAAGGGTATTATGCATCAATACAGCTCCGCTCACACACCCCAACAAAATGGTGTTGCTCAGAGGAGAAACAGAACTTTGAAAGACGCTGCAAGGACGATGCTATGTTACTCCAAACTGTCAGTCTTCTTTTGGGCTGAGGCGATAAACACTGCTTGATATGTTCAGAATCGCGTGTTGATCAACAAAGCTCAAAGGAAGACTCCATATGAGATTCTATATGGTCACAAGCCTTCAGTCAGTCATTTCCATGTATTTGCCTGCCCTTGCACCCTTCTTTACTTAGAGTCCAACCCAAAGTTCAATGCCAAAGCCGATGATTGTTACTTTGTCGGGTATGTTGCTCGCACGCCTATAGGGTCTACAATAAGTAGACAAAGCAGATTGTGGAATCTTATGACGTGCGCTGGTTAGAAGAAAATGAGACGGATGCTAGAGTAGGTCCAGATTGGTTGTTTGATTACACATCACTGTTCAAATCAATAAATTTTTCTTTGAGTCGCTCATCTAGATCTGTCTCTGGTTTGAAGAATATTTCTGAAGATGAAGACGAAGAAGTTGTCTACAGACCTCCATCTGCATCCTCTTCACCGTCTGAGGGGGAGTCCTCTGCTACGCCTGAGGGGGAGTCATTTGTACTTCCTAATAGTCCAAAGTCTCCAGTTCAGAATACTACTCCTGATGCTGAAACTACACCACTCGCTCCTATAGAAAGAGAGTTCATGTCCAAAGATACTTCCACTGCTACTTCAACTTTTATGGAGCTACTATTTCCTGAAGACTTTTCAAATGAGTTTGTGGCAGAGTCGTCTGGAGCGGCTCAATCAGCAAATGAGGGAGGTGTCAATATTCACAATCTTGTTGTCTCGCTTAATGACACCAGCCAGGAAATACCCTCAAGAATTCAACGTGATCATCCGATCGACAACATCATTGGTCAACTGGGCGACGACGTTAAAACCAGAAGTCAATGTGGAGATGTCAGTACCTGTCTTTACTCTTGCTTCATTTCTCAAATAGAGCCAAGGAATGTTGAAATGGCTTTGAATGAGCCCAGCTGGGTAGATGCAATGCATGAAGAATTACATCAATTTGAGAAACTCGGGGTTTGGAAGTTGGTTGAGTTGCCAAAGGGCAAGAAGTCTCTTGACACACGATAGGTCTATCGAAACAAGCAAGATGATTCAGGGGTTATAGTGCGGAACAAAGCTAGATTGGTGGTTCGCGGGTTTCGACAAGTCGAGGGTCTTGATTACACTGAAGTTTATGCTCCAGTAGCTCGCCTGGAGGCTATTCGTATCTTCCTAGCATATGCTTCCTACATGAACTTTACCGTTTACCAAAGGGATGTCAAGACCGCCTTCTTGTATGGAAAGGTGAAGGAAGAAATCTACGTTCATCAACCCCCTGGGTTCGTTGACTCAAAGTTTCCTAATCATGTCTACAAGTTGGACAAGGCATTGTATGGGTTACATCAAGCTCCTCGAGCGTGGTATGCAACTCTGACAAAGCATTTGCTCGAGCATGGTTACTCTCGTGCCACTATCGATCAGACTTTGTTTATCAAGCATGTCGGTAATGATCAGATACTTGTGCAAATCTATGTTGACGACATTATCTTTGGGTCGACCAGTCCGCAGCTCTGCAAAGAATTCGAAGGTCTTATGAAAAAGAGATTCGAAATGAGTTCGTTAGGGGAAATGACCATGTTTTTGGGGCTTCAGGTCAAACAGAATTCAACCGGAATCCTGCTACATCAAGCCAAATATGTGGAGGATATTCTTGAGAAGTTCGGGTTTCACGACGCTAAATCTGCATCAACGCCAATGGCTGAAAAACCTCTTCTAACTCCAGATCCTGATGGCGAATCCGTAGATCAGACTCACTATCGATCGATGATCAGATCGCTGATGTATCTTACTGCAAGCCGACCTGACATCATGTTTGCAGTTTGTCAATGCGCACATTATCATGCTAATCCTAAACTTTCACATCTTATTGTTGTCGAAAGAATTTTTCGGTATATCAAAGGTAGCCCAAAATCGGGTATTTGGTATCCGAATAATTCTGAATTTGATTTATATGCTTTTGCTGACAATACTTATGGAGGTTGTGAGCTTGACAGGAAATCAACCTCAGGAGGGTGTCAATACCTAGGTGACAGACTAGTATCGTGGAAATGCAAAAAGCAACACACTGTCTCAACCTCAACAACGGAGGCGAAATACGTTGCTGCATCTGCCTGTTGTTCTCAAGTTATCTGGATCCAACATCAGCTATTGGATTACATTTTAAATTATTTAGAAACCCTCATTTACTGTGACAATGAGGCTGCCATTCAAATTGCCAAAAATCCAGTCCAACACTCTAAGACCACGCACATCGACAATAAAATTAATTTTATCAGAGACTGTTATGAACGTTCACTCATCCGGATGGAACATGTCCCTACTGCTAATAATGTGGTGGATCTGTTCATTAAGCCCTTTAACAAAGCTCGTTTCGATGTGCTAGTGGGATTTTTGAAAATGATTCGTTTTGAGGATTAAGTTTTTTTTTCATTTCTTAATTCTTCTAAATTTTTAAATTTGTTTTAGTTTCTGTAGGTAGGTTAATTTAAATTTGCGCATTTCATTTTATTTTACTTTTATTCTCGCTCATGCACAAATTTAGGGGGAGAAATATTAAAAAAAATACAAAAACAATAAAAAATCAAAAAAATCAAAAACAATCCAAAAACATTAAAAAAAATCCAGAAAATTAAAAATATTGTTGATATTTATGTTTGCAGGTGTTGTGACGGGAAATGAAATTAGCAAGTGATAAAGGGCAATCTGAATTTGTGTAACGTACCTATGTAGAATTGTCTGCGCTCTGTGCTCGATGCGCTGGTAGGCACAAAAGATTTTAATTAGACTTGACTAGGAAGAGTTAAAACCTAAATAATCAAGGACTTGATAAACATTGACATAGTTAGATCCGTTTAGCCTGACAATACGACGCTCGGATAGGTTGAGCAGGGAGATATACACGGGAATCTACTGGTAACACTAAAGAACCCGTATCTAGAACTGTGGATTCATTTTTCCTCGATGTGCGGATTCTATCCTTAATTCCGGTTGGATGGGGTGACTGGGGAATTCCGATAAACTAGGTATGTAGAAGGTTATTTTCTTTCTTTCTGTCTGTTAGTAATATGTTGCCTCCTCTGCGTGATCGAAAGATCCGACCTGGACTGTAACAAATGCAATTTTATCTCTCTGCATCTTCTCTCTATGCAATTCTTTCTATCTGTTAGCCATATACTATTGATGTGCACGGAAGTACCCACTAATTTTAATATTTATAACCTAAAAAACTTAGACTAACTATGAACTTATAGGCAGTGTACCTAGTTTGATTACAGTATAGTTTAGGTAAGCCGGGTGTCGATCACAAGGAACTGTGTTATTAATTACTTTATTTACTACTAAATTAATCTAATTATTAACAAGCTAAAAGGGTTTTTTTTTTATCTAATTTTGCAAGTTTAGATGAACTTAATTCTTTAACAAAAACTCAATCAATAAACAAAATACTTCTGGTAGTTCGAATCCACTTTCATTCAATGGTTATACATTAGCTATAGCTACTACTGTTGGTGACCAATTAAGAAAGTATTAGTAATTTAGTTCTAAATCTACTAATTATTAATCAATTTATGTAATTCTATTTATGTTCATACAATAGTTAACACATAATCAATTATTAAATAAAATTGGAGCCATGAAAGATTAATTAATCAAAACACAATTACAATCATAATATGAGTTCTCTAACACAGCTTAACTTAATTATTCAATTACTAATCTAAGATTGGGTTGATCTTAGCTCCAATAACTAGTGTTCACTATATTATTAGGTATTCAAGTTCATGCAGAATTGTGTTCACTAACTACACAGAACAAGAATTCAAAGCAATCAAATAACTAATTCAAGCATGCTAGGTAAAATCAATCAACACAAGCATATCACCAACAAGGAAAGTTAAGTCTAATGCATTAAAACCATGAGTTCCAGCTTCATCTAGCTAACAGAAGCAACTAGATTTAGCTGGACATATTAACAGCTAAACAAACGAATTCTATAAGCAAAAAACATATATAAATGTACCAATCTATAAGACAAATTGTGAACTCTTTCTTCCTTGGTGATAAAACCAACTTCCAGAGCTTCTTTTCTTCTGAATTTCGTCTCCAGGAATCCTTCTAGCTAGCAAAAGTTGTTCCAAATCATAATGGAGAAGGATATATATATTTTCTGGAAAATCACTGTTCACGTCGTGAGAATTTAAAACTCACGTCGTGAACTCGGAGTAATCGTGATCGTCAAGGATTTCTTCACTCGGATGCTTATCTTCTAATTCTTCTCACTCACGTCGTGAACTATCAACTTTTCACGTCGTGAGTACGTCTTTTTTGGGTGTTTCTCTTGTCTTTCAAGCCTTCAACCTCCAAAGTTCCATCCTTTAACGCTTTTAGTCCCTTTCTTCAAAATGTCTTCTTTTTGGCTGCAAAATATAATTTAACCTTATAAGTATCATTATTCTATGCAAATGACCAAAATATATATAAAAATGTACTTAAATATTGCCTAAAAATATGTATAAATATGACAATATCAAAATACCGCACACTTAGGCTTTGCTTGCCCTCAAGCAAATCTACTTATTTAAACTCCAACTTTCATCACTAGCATTTCACAGAACAATCCAATTCCAGCTCAGCCATTATGCCAAGACCTCAACACATGCATTTGTATCTAAATTTTTCCTAAAGTACCCCTCCATACTTTAAATACTCACAATCTTCATAAACACTTGCCCACTTCTTCCGGACAATGCTCATTTTATGCATCCCTCCGAATCCATCCGCAGAAAACCTCCTAACCTCAAGGTATTTTTGGTTGAGCAACCCAAGCATACATAATCTAGACAATTACAATTTATGATACCACTATGGAACTCTTTTGGAATTCTTCACTTCTTTGATAATTGATCTTTGATTTTTGGGTATCTTCAAATTTTGAATTTCTTCAGAATTTATTTATCTTTGATCTTCATACTTTGACTTTGATGCTCCAGAAATTCTTCAAACTTTTTCTTGTAATTCTCTCTTTTTTTTTACATGTAACTCACTTTTTTTTCACTCAAAACCTACATGCTTAAGCAAGGGCGCTCAACTTCAACCTTTATTGGTTAAAGATAATAATTTTCCAGGATACATTTCTAGTACACGATGCTAAACATATTGCATCCTTCAAACTAAGAGAGGTCGTTTTTTTGTTCCATGATTTCACTAAAATAAGGGAGGCCACAAATGCACTATAACGTGCATTGGCTCAACTAAACATTTGAGCTCTTATCAGATCATCCCATATAACACTGGCAACTACAGTTCAAATTATTATTACTAGAATGAATTATTAAAAATTTCAAAATTTACCATTATCTAGCAATGTACTTTTTCTACCCCTACCCCACACTTATTTCATACAATGCCCTCATTGTATGCTTAAATTAATATAAAAATTAAGAGAAGGTAGAAAAGGAACAGACTCCCCTGGGATAGTGGCCTGATCATCTCCAAAAGTACGGATGGAATGTACATCTTTAATACGGACTTTGAAAAATAGAAACTTGGATCTTGAAAACGCGAGCTAAGTAATGTACCGACAAAATATGGAATCGCGTCTTCAATCTTCAACAAATATGGTGCAGAAAAATGTTCAAAATGGACAAAACAATGTGGGAAAACATACGCCACATCGCATGGTAGAGAAAATGAGCCAAAATAATCTTCAAAATAATGTGAAGAAGAATGGTAGCAACCCATGGAATAAAATGTATCAAGGGTCTTCGATTTTGTGAAGAACACAGATTCACGACGTGACATAAGAAAACTCAAGACGTGAAGTCGCAATCACGCGTATTCTGGGAACCCTTGAGAACTGACTCACGACGTGAATAACAAGAGTGCACGTCGTGAGAACTGGGCAGACAGAAAAACAATTAGCCAAATCTTCTTTTAATGTGCACAATGCAACCCAATGTCTTAATGTATTAAGACTCTTCTAAATTCACCATTTTTTACTCTTTCGCTGACTATCTACTCTCTTGACTCACCCCACACTTATTTTAAACTGTGGGTCTCGACTCTTGACTTTAAACACTCCCAGCTAATCACATATGCACTCATATCTCGTCATCATTTATACGCGCTCCTGGTAATGCTGAAAAATAACAACCAAGAAGAGAAAAAGTACTATCCAAATAGTTTTACAATCCCAAACAAACAAAAAGAACATAAAACTAAACAAAATAAAACAAAAATAATAAAGAAAGCGATCAATCATCCTAGTTCACCCCGCTAGTGCCCGCCCCGCCGGCTCCATGCCCTCTATACTCCGTCCATCTCAGGCAAATCGGGTAATGATACCCCAAATGATGCGGCTGCTCCAGTCCAAGGTGTCGAACAACGTTCTCCATGGTACCATCAATCCAATTGACACTCAAAGATAACTGGTCAAAATAACCAGCCATGTCACCCCCAAAAGGTGCCCCCACCATGGCTGCGGGTGGATGCATTGGTTGCCCACGTTCTCCCTATCCTCTTACGTTCCTGCGCCTCGGCCTCGGCCTCGGTTGTGGTTCAGGTTGGTCAGTCGGCTGGTCATCACATCATCATTATCTTCAACAATTCCCCAATGCGTCCCATAATTCTTGACTACCCTCATTGTCTCTAAATATCCCATACTAAACTCGTTCCCCTCTAAACATGTCAACGAACGAGTGATGCCAGAAATAATGAGGCCATATGATCGGGCCAAGCGCGTAACAAAGTGACCTCCACAAATGGGGCTCCTGGGACGAGCAGTCATAGCATACTCCGCTAAGTATCGAGCCAAGAAATATGGAATGTTACAGCACACACCGGGTTGTAGAATGCACCATAAAAAGAACAAGTTGGCCTTAGTAACCTTATCACCATGGCGTTCATGGTGAATGGAAAAGGTAATAAGGCGATGGATAAGGCGATGTATCGGTGATCTGATGCTACTTTTGGGGGATACACCGGAATTGAACACGTAGGCTACGATATTGCTCCAAAACTCTGGTCCCGTAACACCATCCGCATACCCTCGTGTGGCGTCCCTCAAGAATAAAATAAACTCATGAGTTATGGTCAAATGAGCTTCATACAACCCCATTCTGCGAGAAAACTCCACCAGACTGCACTCCTGATATTCCCCTCCTAGATGGAAAACCAACGCCTGGGGAAAAGTAGGATCCTGGACATTCTCATGGAATGTCACTGTCGAAAAGAACTCCACGCATAACTCTTTATAAACCCGCTCTTGGATGGCAAACAAATTGTACCATCCCTTGCACGTGAAGGAAAACCCATCGCCCAAAAATATTTTGGTAAGATATTGGGACATCTAATCCATCAACCCAACCTCCCTCAACCGTGCCCACTAAATAGTGGGGGCAATAGCAAACTCCCAATTGTAAAGACAAACCAACGATTATTCCATCACGTATATATATATATATATATATATATATATATATATATATATATATATATATATCCCAGGGTGTATTTGTTGGGAAGTTGTAAAAGGGATGCAAACTTGCTACTCCGGCTGGAACCTCTCTTCTGGGAGCCATTTATGCAAAAACAGTAGCAAACATATCCAAAAGAAACAATCCAACAAATTAGAAATAAAGGAAAATAGAAAACTGCTTAGCCTAGAATTCACATCATGAATTCCTAAGAATTCACGTCGTGAGTTCACAACCATAGCAATCAGTATCTCAAAAATCAGGGGAAAATCTTATCAAATTACTAATGGGGTTTACGCCTATGATGTGTTCGACCATAAACCATCAACATACCAAGGCTAATTTACGAATTCTAGGGCATATTTCATACATTTCAACTAACTAACAAACCCTAACCCTAAGTTCAACTATTAAAGAAAAATTAAACTTAAGAATTAAGAATTACTACCTTAGATTGTAGTATGAGGTAAGCAGAAACAAAACTCGTGTGATTGTCGGCCAAAATTGGAGCAAGAGGGACCAGATATCGTGTTCACTTCGTAGGGATTATAGAAAAGAGGGTCAAAGGGATTCTTATCCCCTTAATCGTTGGTCCCGTGTTTTTCAAAATTCACGTTGTGAATCCTTAAGGATTCACGTCGTGAGTCCTGTCTGGGCTGAATTTTGGGCCATGCATTTCTTATTAATAATGGATTAGTTTTGGGCCAATTAGTTTAATATAAAATGGACTGATATGCATCATTTTTATATTATCCGACTTATTTAGAATTCACGTCATGAATTTTTAATTGTTCACATCGTCAATTCTGCACGAAAATTTTATTAAGTCAAATTTGTCTAAATCATTAATTATTAACACTTCATTTATAAGGACCCCACACTCAGTGTTTAACTATGAATGAGTTGGATGATATGATTTATGTTTCTAAGACTAAAATGCAAAAACTAAAAAGAAAAGAAAAATTGCAAACCAAACTCGGGTTGCCTCCCGAGAAGCGCTTATTTTTCTTGGAGTCATGAGCTGGACTCCGTGCCTCCTACGTTGAGTCCTCAGAAGAATCCACCACTAAGATCTTTTGTTCCTTGAAACGCCCCTTGTAATCTTGAACTCGTCTTTTGTACGCCTTCTTCAAATTCTCCTTTTTAGTCTTTACATCGTCTTCATCAAGCTTGCATTTTGTCCCTTTAGTCTCTTCCTTGCACTCCATAGCATTCTTCTCTTCTTTCACCACTAGAACTGTTACTTTTGAAGTAACCTCCTCTTCATCACTATTAATCTCATTATCTTCCTTGCTCACCCAAGAAACTGGACTCGTGTATGCAATGACTTCAACTAAATATGGAACAGCTGCTCTTGGTTTTGTTCTTTTGACTTGATGAATTGTCTTGATCTCTTTTTCCATGAGCTTCTCTAATTCTTTATGTTCATTTTCTTCATCCATGTTGAACACTTCTTCATGAGCATGATTCCCTTGAAAGCCATGTTCTATTCCAAAAATTTCTTTTTCATTTCCAACCCTCAAGGTGAGCTTAGACTCCCTAATATTAACAAGAGCTCCAGCAGTGTTTAGCAGCGGGCGGCCAAGAATAATTGGTACATTGAGATCTTCTTTCATGTCCAATACCACAAAGTCTATTGGAAAAATGAATTTCCCAATTTTTACTAAAATATCTTCTACTATGCCCCGAGGCTGTGTCACTGAACGGTTTGTTATGTGAATAGTCATTCTTGTAGCCTTCATCTTCGGAATATCCAACTTTTCATAATATGAATAAGGCATCAAATTTATGCTAGCTCCAAAATCGACTAAAGCATAAACCTTCATGTTGTTCCCAAACTCAGATGGAAGAGTGAGGTGTCCAGGATCCCCCATCTTCTTAGGTATATCTCCCAGTACAGCCCTTGAACTTTGCTCACTTAGAATAACTTTGGAATTCTTCTTTAGTTGCTGACGAGTGTCTATCAACTCTTGTAAAAAAATTTAATATTCGGGAATTTTTTATAACGACTCGACAAAGGGAGTATTAATCGGGATACCCTTCACGTGCTTAATAAACTCTATATGCTCTCTTTCCAGTGGACTAAGGGCAGTGTGACATCCCCATTTTCACGGTCAGAAAAGACTGATTTTGTTTATGCTTTATAAAAATCAGAGTACTTCTTTTTCATAAAAATGTTGCGGAATTTGTTCCCAGAAAAACACAATAAATACGTTATCAAAACATTTTTGAAGAAACGTATTTTACTCATTTTAAAACGTTTGGGATGTCATTGTCAATACAGAAACATAAGCATAAAGAAAACTTACTTTTATTTACACTAGTGATCTACATCTCTTTAATCTCTCAGTGTAATGTGACTTCATATCAACACCTGTGATATAAATAAACTGAGTGGGTCAGGTTGGGAAACCTGGTGAGTACATAGGGTTTTCAACCCACAATAATATAATTATTATGTTTAAACAATCAAACAATCAACCCAATTACCCATCCCCATTAGCTTCTTTACTCTTAAGGATTTATCCTAAGAGTCATCTATCCTGCATTCGTTTATTCCGAAGTTCCTTACTTCCAGGGTTATAGGACTGGCACTAAATCCATAGCTGCCAATGTTCGTTCATAAAGCACTAACTCCATAGCTGCTATAGTCTATTCATTAGGTACTAAATCCATAGGTACCAGTCTTTATCTAATAGGTACTAAGTCCATAGCTACCAATTCCTAACAGGTACTAAGTCCATAGCTACCAGTTCGTAACAGGTACTAAGTCCATAGCTACCAATGTTTGTCCAATAGGCACTAAGTCCATAGCTGCCGATGTTTATTAGGCACTAAGTCTATAGCTGCCAATGTTTACTCATATCATCTTTTATCTCTCATCATTCATCTACCCATGTCATACCCAACATATTCGTATATATAAAATACGTATACAGTTTAAATCATTTAAAACATGTATAAAACGTTCATCCAGCATAGACAGCAAGTATTCAGATAATATGCACACATAGCACGTAGTTTATATAAAATACTTCATATCTATGTGTAAGATGAAAGGGACCATGCACTCACCTGAAAGGTGGTGACTTAGCACTCGGACAGCGCTTCGATACTCTCAAAACAATTTCCTTCGATATAACCTAGTATCAACACCACTAGGGTTTAGTCTAATGATAACCGCGACTAATTAATAGTCTAGCTATTATTATTATATAAGCGTTAAATAACACTCAATATAACTCATAATAATAGCCCAAATATTATTTTAAAGACCTAATAACATTACTATATCGAAACATAAGCTACGCTAAAGATAGGGTAGGTACAGCTCACTTACAGCGGGTTTTCTCGAAAACCGGGCATCGCTGGAGCAGCGTTCCTGAGCCGAAAGGCTCTTTTCTTGGAGCCTTCGGGCGCTCCGGGGCTTCCGCCTCGTGCTAGGGAGTTACCCTAGGCTTTGGGGGGTTAGGGAGGCTTAGAGAGAGAGTTCAGATAGAGAAAGAAGAGGGTTGAGGGGTGAGGAAATGAGGGAACCCGGCACCTCTATATATAGGGTGAAATCCTGACGGACTCACCGAGTCGGGTTACTAACTAGCCGAGTCAGTGCCACATGTCATCACCTGATGGCTTTCCTTGGGGAGAAAGCCTTGGCCCATATTCAGCCATGTCACCCTTTTTGCAGCAGCACCCTGCTGACTTCTAAACCCCGTAACTTTCGCATACGAGCTCCGTTTTTTACGTTCTTTATATCCACGCGTAGGTAAAAACAAGATCTACAACTTTCGTTTAGACTCCATCGGTTAATTCTCGACCGATCTCAAATTTAACAGTAGTAGGCGTTTAGACTGTTATATGACCGCGAAGAATTTGTAACTCCTTCATACGGACTACGTTTTCGTCCATCTTTTTACCGTTGAGTTCCTATTAATGAGATCTTCAACTCTCATTTAGGTCGCATAAGCCAAAAACCGCTCGAACTAAAATTCGACTTTCAGGTCGTGCACTGCTAAGCCGAATCTTAGAAAAATCATAACTTCTTCATACGAAGTCAGATTTGGGCGTTCTTTTTATGGATTTTCTCGGTTTAACATATTCTACGACTTTCGTTTAGATCACTAAGTCTAAATCTTTCTCTATCGTAAATTCACTTTTTACGCTTCCTGGTGTCGTGCCGGTTCCGTCGCGAAACTTCGACGAGTCATAACTTCTTCGTTATAACTCGGATTTCGGCGTTCTTTATATGTATGGTAACCTTGTGACATATACTACAACTTGGTTCAAATTATTTATTCTAAATAATCTTTTGTCGAAAAGTCGTTTTCGACCCCTATTATCTCTATATTGACTAGCCCGGATCTACGGGCGTTACAATTATCTCCCCCTTAGGATGATTACGTCCCGGAATCATCAACGAAACATGGTAGTATAATGACTCCATAAGTTATCTCTTCATCCTAGGTAATAATTGTAACTTCTATGTTGCTTCAAACGGGTATCTAACTCTTGGACTCCTTGATTGCAGGCAGTGCTTGGTCTTGCACCTGCTCGTTAGACTTTCAATCATGACCTTCGTGTCACAAGCTCATTCTTTATCAGAGACACCTTCTTCTTCTTAGGATAAGTTAATTTGATTTCTGCTATTGACCGATGTGTCATATTCTAATGACCTATTATCGTATGTAACAATGCTTAGACTCAGGTCTCTTAGAGTCAAATTCCAGAATGGAATATGCCTTCCTTCATGGTCTAATGTGATATAATCACATTTTAACATGTAGCATTTCTAGCTACCAACTTCTTTAACAACGAGCGTGATACTTCTATTGATCGCTTTGATTTCAATCGTTTGGTTTAAGTCGGACGCTACATCAAACTTGGTTCTCTGAACCACGTAACCTACTCATCATAGTCGGACTCAATGTGATATGACCACAAGGGTCGGGATAACAACAACTTTCTTAGTCACTACCGAAACAATGGTAACGACATACTTGAATAAAATGAAATCAATTACTAGCTTCTTGGTAACCTTGTGACTTTCCCTGATCCAAGCGTGAGTCCTGTGCTTCCGGTAGTATATGCATCTACTACCTTTCACACCTACTCATACTCGTCCCAAGTATTGTCTCGCAGTTTTCCAAGTCACTATACAAGAAAATCACATAATAGTTTAACACATCAGATAACAAAACGAAGGCTTTATTATTTGTTGAAACGATTACATAGGTGTTCAAGTTCACCTTAGACTATGCCTCTAATAGGCTACATCATAAAATACTATGGCTACTGTATAACTTGATCTTCGGATATAAAGTCCTCATCCTTGATTCCTTGCATGGTTTTATGTTTCGTCGAGGATCATGTGGAATGCCCTTGGCCTTGGTGGCGTTTCTGGTCTTGCTGCTTTATTTTTCCTCGGGCAGTCTCTGGACATGTGCCCCTTGCCTCCACATCCGTAGCATACTTTATCATTATGTGTGCAATCCTTGGAATAGTGACCAGTCCTTCCACACTTGTAACAAGTCACTTCTTCGTTGCACTTCCCACAATGCTTCTTCTTGCATTTATCACACCATCTCGCTTCACCTCCATCTCCTCCTCCAAGCTTTGAGAATTTGCTTTCCTTGTTGGACCTTGCAGATCCTTCAAACTTCCGCTTCTCTCCTGCCTTATCTTTTTCTAGACCCTTTTCTCTTATCTGGGCCTCTACGTTCTTAGCTGCCCTAACAGTTGTTTTCAAGGTACTTGCCATTTTGACCATTGGGCCAAAGTCAGTGGGTAATCCGTTAGCAAATCTATCAATCTTGGAGAGTTCAGTAGGAACAAAGTAGGGAAATAGCTTCATCCTCTCGGTGAATGTGGTGGCGTACTCATCAACACCCATCTTCCCTTTCTTCAAGTTCTGAAACTCATTGTTCAGGTCTATCAGATCTATCTCTGAGCAGTACTACATTTTCAACTGTTCCAAAAACTCTTCCCATGACATCCTTAGGGCTTCTCCTCGTGGCATCGTATCTGCCAGTAGCTTCCACCAGCTCAAGACTCCTGTTTTCAGTTGTCTTACTGCGAAGATAGTTTTCTGTTTCTCGTTACAGCTGCAGCTCTCAAACACCATCTCCATCTCAGAGATCCAATCCATAATCTCAACTGGCTTCGGGCTTCCTGAGAGACTTGGTGGTTTCGCACCCAAGAAATTCTTCTACATTCGCCCATCCTTGTCGTTTCTCCTCTCCGGGCCATCCCTTTGATCACCTTGAGTCCCCATTTGACTCACTTGGCGGCTCTAGTTCCCTTCCTCTGATTGCTCGGGAATCAGCTCGGGTTGCTCAATGGGCATAGTAGGTTCGTCCCTATTCGACATCCGCGTCATTTCTTCCCTTTGTTCAGCTAGCATAGCCCGAATCATGGCTTGAACTCCAGCCATGGTGACTGGCTCAGGTGCAACTTCTTCTACAACAGGTATTTGCTGAACCACTGGGGGTTGGTTCCTATTCTCATTTGCATTCACGTTTCCGCTACGGGTCCTTGCCATCTTGATCTATACACCGAATAAGGTGAATCCATACCTTTACTTACGACTGACGTTTAAATCATCCTTGTCACTCCGAAACGTTTACATGGTAGTTCTAATATCGTAGTTGTACGTTTAGAATCCTAAACACGTAAGGTTTCCAGATCCGGTCGGCAACAGAACATAGATCCGAATAAATAACAGCATATAAGGCATAAAGCATTTATCACAAAAAAGCATTTTAGGCATAATTCCTAAAATAAGCTAGTGCTCACACCTCACAATCATCGCTTAGCATTCTAAGTTTAAGTCTAGACATAAATCCATATTCCTAGTTCGCTTAAACTAATGCTCTGATACCAACTGTGACATCCCTATTTTCACGGTCAGAAAAGACCGATTTTGTTTATGCTTTATAAAAATCAGAGTACTTTTTTTTCATAAAAATGTTGTGGAATTTGTTCCCAGAAAAACACGATAAATACGTTATCAAAACATTTTCGAAGAAACGTATTTTATTCATTTTAAAACGTTTGGGATGTCATTGTCAATACAGAAACATAAACATAAAGAAAACTTACTTTTATTTACACTAGTGATCTACATCTCTTTAATCTCTCAATGTAATGTGACTTCATGTCAACACCTGTGATATAAATAAACTGAGTGGGTCAGGTTGGGAAACCTGGTGAGTACATAGGGTTTTCAACCCACAATAATATAATTATTATGTTTAAACAATCAAACAATCAACCCAATTACCCATCCCCATTAGCTTCTTTACTCTTAAGGATTTATCCTAAGAGTCATCTATCCTACATTCGTTTATTCCGAAGTTCCTTACTTCCAGGGTTATAGGACTGGCACTAAATCCATAGCTGCCAATGTTCGTTCATAAAGCACTAATTCCATAGCTGCTATAGTCTATTCATTGGGTACTAAATCCATAGCTACCAGTCTTTATCTAATAGGTACTAAGTCCATAGCTACCAATTCCTAACAGGTACTAAGTCCATAGCTACCAGTTCGTAACAGGTACTAAGTCCATAGCTACCAGTGTTTGTCCAATAGGCACTAAGTCCATAGCTGCCGATGTTTATTAGGCACTAAGTCTATAGCTGCCAATGTTTACTCATATCATATTTTATCTCTCATCATTCATCTACCCATGTCATACCCAACATATTCGTATATATAAAATACGTATACAGTTTAAATCATTTAAAACATGTATAAAACGTTCATCTAACATAGACAGCAAGTATTCAGATAATATGCACACATAGCACGTAGTTTATATAAAATACTTCATATCTATGTGTAAGATGAAAGGGACCATGCACTCACCTGAAAGGTGGTGACTTAGCACTCGGACAGCGCTTCGATACTCTTAAAACAATTTCCTTCTATATAACCTAGTATCAACACCACTAGGGTTTAGTCTAATGATAACCACGACTAATTAATAGTCTAGCTATTATTATTATTATATAAGCGTTAAATAACACTCAATATAACTCATAATAATAGCCCAAATAATTATTTTAAAGACCTAATAACATTACTATATCGAAACATAAGCTACGCTAAAGATAGGGTAGGTACAGCTCACTTACAGCGGGTTTTCTCGAAAACCGGGCATCGCTGGAGCAGCGTTCCTGAGCCGAAAGGCTCTTTTCTCGGAGCCTTCGGGCGCTACGGGGCTTCCGCCTCGTGCTAGGGAGTTACACTAGGCTTTGGGGGGTTAGGGAGGCTTAGAGAGAGAGTTTAGAGAGAGAAAGAAAGAAGAGGGTTGAGGGGTGAGGAAATGAGGGAACCCGGCACCTCTATATATAGGGTGAAATCCTGACGGACTCACCGAGTCAGTTTACTGACTCGCCGAGTCAGTGCCACATGTCATCACCTGATGGCTTTCCTTGGGGAGAAAGCCTTGGCCCATATTCAGCCACGTCACCCTTTTTGCAGCAGCACCCTGCTGACTTCTAAACCCTGTAACTTTCGCATACGAGCTCCGTTTTTGTCGTTCTTTATATCCATGCATAGGTAAAAACAAGTTCTACAACTTTCGTTTAGACTCCGTCGGCTAATTCTCGAGCGATCTCAAATTTAACTGTAGGAGGCGTTTAGACTGTTAAATGACCGCGGAGAATTCGTAACTCCTTCATACGGACTCCGTTTTCGTCCATCTTTTTACCGTTGAGTTCCTATTAATGAGATATTCAACTCTCATTTAGGTCGCGTAAGCCAAAAACCGCTCAAACTAAAATTCGAGTTTCGGGCCGTGCACTGCTAAGTCGAATCTTAGAAAAATCATAACTTCTTCATACGAAGTCAGATTTGGGCGTTCTTTTTATGGATTTTCTCGGTTTAACATATTCTACGAATTTCATTTAGATCACTAAGGCTAAATCTCGTTCTATCGTAAATTCACTTTTTACGCTTCCTGGTGTCCTGCCGGTTCCGTCGCGAAACTTCGACGGGTCATAACTTCTTCGTTATAACTCGGATTTCGGCGTTCTTTATATGTATGGAAACCTTGTGACATATACTACAACCTGGTTCAAATTATTTATTCTAAATAATCTTTTGTCGAAAAGTCATTTTCGACCCCTATTATCTCTAAATTGACTAGCCCGGATCTACGGGTGTTACAGGCAACTCGGGAAGGAAACAACAAAAGCGGCTGATATGCTGGAACAAAGACGGAATTTTTCTGTGCAGACAGATCCCACGACGTGAGCATAGCGGGCTCACATCGTGAACTGGGTGTTCCAGCAGCTTCTTCTTTTTCGAGTCTTGGCTTCTTTGGCTTTTGATCGGGTTGTTGTGGCTCTACTTCTAATGCCTCTAGAAACTCAGAGATGGCCTCTTCTTCTGTATCTATGGCCATTACGTGAGATTGAGTCTTCATTTTAGGATTTTTCGGGGAAAGCTTCCCATGAACCAAAATAGTTAGTTGACCAAGTTTCACTTCAAGATTATTGATGGAGGCTTGTTGATTTTTTATTAAAGCCTGCTGTTCTACCATCATTGCGTGATGATTCTTCATCAAAGTTATTTGTTCATCAATAGCAGAATCAGTAGCCTCATGTCTCTTTTCTGAAGCTTCCATAAACTTAAATAACATGGTCTCCGGATCGGGTTTCTTCTCAGCTGGTGGCTGCTCCTTTTGGTAGAAGCCTCGGCTTGTTTGCCAATACTTCTCTTCTTTTTGCTTCTTGTATTCTTCATATGGCAGCCACTCTTTCTTTGGTTTCCTCCAGTCTTCATCATACTTGTCCCCACTCGAGTAGCATACTTGAGCTTTTTTAATCCCAAACTCATCTAAATTGCAGTCCTTGGTCAAGTGTGGACCATTACACCTCTCGCAACCAACTCTTATAGCATGAATTGAGTGGTCCATTTGGGTTAGCCTCCGATCCATATTATTTAGCATAGCCATCATAGATCCACTGCCTTTGATTCCATCTTGCCTAGGGTTGTGGTACTCACGAGAGTGCTTCGCAAATTCTTCAATCAACTCCTTGACCTCTCTTGGATTTTTCTTTGGCAAAGGTCCTTGATAATCAAGGATTTGTCTTGTCATAACATTAACCCCATCATAAAAGATCGACATCTCTTGTTGAACATTAAAATCATGCTGGGGGCAATTTCTGATAAAGCCTTTGTAACGCTCCCATGCTTCATATAATGACTCCCCCGGCTATTGTTCAAAGTTGGCTATTGCCTTCTTGAGTTTAGCTATCTTGGATGGTGGGCAAAATTGGTCAAGAAACTACTCATGCATTTGAGCCCAAGTGGTGATCGTACCCGGTGGAAGTGATTTTAACCACTCTTTAGCAGCTCCCTTGAAAGTAATAGGAAGCATCCTAAGCAAGACGGTGTTTCTATTGAGATTTGGGACATTGAAGTAATCCGTAATGTCATTGACTTCATCAAGATGCTTAAAAGCATCCTCATGATCCTTCCCATAAAATAGGATATCCTTTAGTGCAGTCAAGATGTGTCCCTTCAGCTCGAATGTGGCAGTGGCAGGTATTGCGAGTTCGACTAAACCGGGACCCATATCTTCTCGGATCCGCTTCTTGTAAGCTCCCATGGACATCTCCTCAATGTCTGCCATTTCGTCTTTTTGCTCGTCTTTAGGCTCACTCGCGAATATTTCAAATTCTGGGTCTGACTCGTATTCTGATTCATGTGGGTTAGAAATTGGACCAAAATTTTCAACTTTCCTTTTATCCTTTGGTGTTGAACTTGACTCTCCTGTCTTCTTCCCCGACTTCCTTGAAAAGGTTGATTTAAGTTCTTGCAATGGCTTCTTCTTTGGCGTGTGATCTTCCTTCGCGTTCTTATTCTTGTTTTTGTGAAGGGCTGACTCCGAATCTTCAAGTGGTGGCACCAAAGGTGTGATTGAGCCTCTGGTCATTAACTCCTGCATACAATCTATAAAGACAACGTAAAAACGAACTAAAACAGAAAAATAAACTAAAAACTAAAGAAACCTAAAAATCGCAGTTCTCACGTCGTGAGTTCTATAATCAGAAAAAAAAAATCAAACCTTCCTAGAATTTATTGAAAATATCTACTAAATGAATAAACTGATAACTACTATATTCACGTCGTGAGAAGTGCTCTCACGTCGTGAAAACTGGACAAACAGAAAAAATAAAATTTATGCTAGTAAAAACTTTGTTGGAAAATTAACTTTTTGCAGGTTTTATCCCACAAAAAGGATCAATTAACCTAAAGCAAATAAACAAATAATAAACTAAGTCGTTCCGCGGCAACGGCGCCAAAAACTTGATGTACACGGAAGTACCCACTAATTTTAATATTTATAACCTAACAAACTTAGACTAACTATGCATTTATAGGCAGTGTACCTAGTCAGATTACAGTATAGTTTAGCTAAGTCGGGTGTCGATCACAGGGAACGGTGTTATTAATTACCTTATTTACTACTAAATTAATCTAATTATTAACAAGCTAAAAGGGTTTTTTTATCTAATTTTGCAAGTTTAGATGAACTTAATTCTTTAACAAAAACTCAATCAATAAACAAAATACTTCTGGTAGTTCGAATCCACTTTCATTCAATGGTTATACATTAGCTATAGCTACTACTGTTGATGACCAATTAAGAAAGTATTAGTAATTTAGTTCTAAATCTACTAATTATTAATCAATTTATGTAATTCTATTTATGTTCATACAATAGTTAACACAGAATCAATTATTAAATAAAATTGGAGCCATGAAAGATTAATTAATCAAAACACAATTACAATCATAATATGAGTTCTCTAACACAACTTAACTTAATTATTCAATTACTAATCTAAGATTGGGTTGATCTTAGCTCCAATAACTAGTGTTCACTATATTATTAGGTATTCAAGTTCATGCAGAATTGTGTTCACTAACTACACAGAACAAGAATTCAAAGCAATCAAATAACTAATTCAAGCATGCTAGGTAAAATCAATCAACACAAGCATATCACCAACAAGGAAAGTTAAGTCTAATGCATTAAAACCATGAGTTCCAGCTTCATCTAGCTAACAGAAGCAGCTAGATTTAGCTGGACATATTAACAGCTAAACAAACGAATTCTATAAGAAAAAACATATATAAATGTACCAATCTATAAGACAAATTGTGAACTCTTTCTTCCTTGGTGTTAAAACCAACTTCCAGAGCTTCTTTTCTTCTGAATTTCGTCTCCAGGAATCCTTCTAGCTAGCAAAAGTTGTTCCAAATCATAATGGAGAAGGATATATATATTTTCTGGAAAATCACTGTTCACGTCGTGAGAATTTAAAACTCACGTCGTGAACTCGGAGTAATCATGATCGTCAAGGATTTCTTCACTCGGATGTTTATCTTCTAATTCTTCTCACTCATGTCGTGAGCTATCAACTTTTCACGTCGTGAGTACGTCTTTTTTGGGTGTTTCTCTTGTCTTTCAAGCCTTCAACCTCCAAAGTTCCATCCTTTAACGCTTTTAGTCCCTTTCTTCAAAATGCCTTCTTTTTGCTGCAAAATATTATTTAACCATATAAGTATCATTATTCTATGAAAATGACCAATATATATATATATATATATATATATATATATATATATATATATATATATATATATATATATATATATATGTACTTAAATATTGCCTAAAAATATGTATAAATATGGAAATAACAACTGTCTCCTTTGCGTAACTCAATATCCGACCTGGTACACAATATATGCACCATTCTCTTCTCAATCCCTCTAAAAACCTCAGTTAGTCATATGTTTCATCCTTCGTGTGATTGGAAGAGATCTGACCTGGATGTACAGCATATGCATTCTAAATCTATCTTCTCTCTTAATAATTGTTTGCTCACTCGGTGTAAGGAGTATCCTGGAAATCCTTGATGGCTGGAGCATATCAGGAAGCGGGAAACATGTTCTAGTACAATTAATAAAATTGAACACATACAGATTGTCTGTAGATCTCGTTGCTTAATTTAAGTGGACAACAATATCCCTGGTTGTCGTCAGCTAAATGGTCCCTAAGAAATTTACTTAAGGATAAGGGCTAAAAATGTCATGTTATTGGTAAATTTTCCAAAATTATGTCACAAATGTTTCGTGTTTAAGTGGACCACAATACTAGCGATCGATCAGACGAAGACGTGAAAATAAGGGTACCGACAAGTGGAATAAGGTTGTCCAACAACTTTGATCCCAGCGTCACAAATTTGTTCTCAGTAATTAAAACTTTTAAGTTTTATAATTTATTTTTTATTTGGAGTTATTTTTATTTAATTTAATTTATTTTATTTTTATTTTTATTTTTATTTTTATTTTTAAATTTTCATTTTATTTTGTTAACTGTTAAAATCTAAAAATTATTTTTTATCTTAAATTTTGCAAAGTTAATTTTATTTTATTTTATTTTTAATTTTAGCTTTAATATTAATCCTCAAAAGATTTGTTTTTAAAATTTTTAAAAAATATTGGACTGTGTTGGATCCTGCTTTATACTGTGCAGTTACAGGTAAATGAAAAGTGGGTATAAAAGGAGGTTTACAGCCGGAATCTTTATCATTTTCTTGATTCCGGCCACAAACTCTCTCATACTCTCTCTCCTCCGAAAAAAATTTCATCAATTTTTGCGAAATTAATCTGATAGTTTTGAAGGTACTCGGTTTTCGACCAGGAATATGCATCTCGTTATGTGATTAACCGTGTTTTTGAGGCTGAAATCGACAAAAAGGAAGTTTCGGAGTTTACGGTCGAAGCTTACGGCCGTAAGGTGTTTGTGGACATAAACTCCCCAAGTGGTCATTAGCATACGGTCAAGGGTTTACGGCCGTAAACCCTCGTTGACCGCAAAATCTGACGTTGACCGCAAACTCTGACTTTGACCTAATTTTAATTAAAATTAATTTTAATTCATTTTGAGGTCAAAAATTAAATCATTTAAAATTTTAATTGCTCATTTTTCTCTCTTGTCTTACTTGGTATGTTTTAGTGCAGATAGAATGGCAGCTTTGGAATTTGCAGATATGCACAACTTGGCGATGATTCTAGCTGACCCTCCGGTGGCACATCAGGACTTCAAGTCGATGATTCACGGACTTCGAGAATGTTGTTTGGCCTCTGCCATTATAATGAACACTGCTGTTTATTAGAAAATGATTCGTGAGTTCTAGCAGACTGCCAAAATGACAAGGGACGATAATGGAGCTGTCACTGCAGATGCGATCATTCAGGGATGCAAGATTTCATTGATGAGACTTATGTGAGATAGACTCTACAGATTAACGACCTTCCGACCTTTCCCACGGAAATTGGTATTGGTGATGCTCAAAGGATTCTAAGGAAGATGGGATACGAGGGTCATACTCCACCAACAATGAAGAAACTTCTACCGCCCTATTGGAGATTTCTAGCCCACGTGTTCGTGAGCTGCATCTCCGGCAGAAGGTCCAGTGCTGATGAGATATCCCTAAGAAACACTGGCGCTATTGTTTCTCTCGCTGCGGGGATAGGCTTCAACTTTTTCAGGTTTATTCTGGACGAGTTTATGGTCAACATTAATGCCACTACTCGGGATACTTTTCTGATGTACCCTCAGTTCGTTCAGCTTTTCATCAACAAGAAATTTTCCGATTTGGTAAAGGATGGGGATACACTCGATATGAAGTCTTTGGGCCCCCACACTATTGGGTTGATTAAGCAAAACCGCAGGGGGGGAGTTGGTCTTTCAGGGGTTGCATCCAATGGTCAAGTTCAGAAGATTTGCCGAACCGAACGAAACCACTGAGTCTCATGGATCGTCAGACAAGATTTCTTCAGAGCATACGTCATCGGAAAAGGTGATCTTAGAAGGAGATGTGATCACTGTATCAGATCAAGAAGGAGAAGAGATTGTTGCTCCTGCTATGTCGGTTGCAGAGAGGCATGACCTACAAGATGTCCAGGTAGAAGGAGACTATAATGAAGGGTCTTCTAAGCACACTGCTGAGCCAAAACAATTTGAAGACCTCGATCTCACAGGTTTTGACAAAGATGATATTCCTGCCAATTTTGGAACTAATGATGACTTTTTGGCAAACGTCAACCTCAACTCCTTGCTAGATAATCTCAGTGATGTTGCTCACACAGCAATGGAGAGTAGGGATTTAGAAGATGCTCCCGAATCAACCCCCATTACTACAGATCAAGTGGCTGTCTCTTCAGTTCCAATGGTGATTCTATCAGGGATTCCTCCCCTTGATATTGTTTCACCTACATCATAGCCACTTCAGGATGATTTTTCAACAGATCAGCCAATGCTGCCTCCGTCCAAAAGAAGACGACGAGATCCTAGATTCGAGCATCTGGATTCTGCTTGTCTCATGGTTTACCGTTCACTCCAACTACCACTTCCGCTATAGTAACCACTGAACCATTATGTGAAGGCCCTAGCTCACTCTTTGAAGCAGGTGGATCCTCAGTTCCTCCAGGTTTTTCTCCTCCGAGAACTGATCTTGATGCAACCTCTATGCGATTGGCCCAGCATCTTGCTCAAGAACAAGTTGTTGCTCCCTCCTCTAAGGGCAAATGAATATCTTTTAATGAAGATCAGCCAAGAGAAGATGACTCTGTGATAGATGAGCTACAGAAAAGAGTCAGTGTGCTAGATCAGAAAAACATCGAGCTAAGCATTCGCATTGAAGATCTCTTGACTGAGAATCTGAATTTGAAGATTCAAGTCTCTGATCTTCAAGAAGATAAAGCAATTAAATCCAAGCAAATTTCTGAGCTTCACGATCATTTCAATTTCTTGACCTCCAGCTACTTCAATCTAAAGAAGAAGCTTGAAGACGATCTTGGCGATAAGTATAAGACATTCGTAGATGAGCATAGAATCGAGCTTCACTCTCAAGCGCATCCTATTGTCGTGCCAACTGCTCAGACTTCTCGATTGGTAAATCGCTTTGAAGAAGAGCCTGTTCATGCTCCACATATTTCAGAAATCATTCGAGATAAACAAGAGAAGGCTGCCAAGAAGGGACAAATCTTATTCAAGAGGAGATCTGACAAGAATGCACCAGAAAATTAGTCCAAAATCACGGTTACGTATCTCGAAGCCGTAAGGTTTAGAGACACGTATAGTGATAGGTCAGGTATCATATCTTGGGGTTTTCATGATCCACTGAAAATGTGGATTGTTCGCAGAAAGAGCGGCAATACAGAGTTCTACAAGGATTGTCATGATTTTAACTCTTGGACCAGGGTGGATCTTTCAGAGCTATCTCAATCTCCGTTCTCAAATCTGACTGATAACCAGCAAGCAACAAACTTCAAGCATTTTCTAGAAGACCATGTAAAGAAGGGATTTCCAGCTATGAAGACTGTTGAGTCTGTGATAATGGATCATCCTGATGTTATAGATCCTAAGACTGGCAATCCGCTTCAGGTGGTGATGTGTCCTGCTACAAATCAGGTCAAAAAAATTCTAGTGCTTCAAGATTACTTGGATGGATTTCTAAGCTCTATGCTTTACTGGGTGTTTGATGAAACCACAGCATTTGCTGTCATCAAACTGAAGGAGGGGTGCATTCGTCTATATCAGTTTGGAAAATGGGACATTCATCATTTGAGCCATTTCCAGATTCAGGTTGCTGAGGAGATCTTTGAGTATGCTGCGAAAGAATATACCACAATGGTTGCTACAATTATCAACAAGCGGATGTGGAATGGAGCGATGGGGCTGGATGATGTAAGGATCGTGGACAAAGATTGATTTAAAGCTAGCACCAAACCAAGGGGGAGATTGAAGGGTGTAATTAGTGGTTTCGTCTAGTCTTTCTATGTAATAGGTTCTTTTGGTCAATTTATAGCTTTTTGGTAGTATATGTGTAGTTTACGGCCTAACAGTGAGTTTACGGCCGTAAGCTGTTTACGGCCGTAAACCCAAGGCCCGCCCAGGTCTAGTATATATAGAGACGTGCTAGGTCTTTTGTCAGTTGTTGATGCCTCGGTATTCTCAGCTCTTGTAAATTGCAAGTTTTACCAGACGTGATTCTAATAGAAAAGCGTGTGCAAGGTTGTTTGATTCTCTTTTCTACTCGTTCTTATTTGATTAACTGATTGTATTTGCTATTTAATCACTGGTAAGATCCGTTTCAGGACCTTACACTTATGCTATCATTCAGACATATGAAAAGTTATAACTATGACTATTTTATATCATTTCGACATAGAAAATCAATTAAAAAGTAACCATGGTTGATTTATAGACACAATAGTATTTGTAATTGTCACCAATATTCAATTTATTACCATAAAAATTGTTTATTAGTATAACCTATTTCATCATTTAGACACATTTGCTTTTATTTATTGTGACTATTGTTAATCAGAGGGCCACATGAATTTTTTGATAGTGTGACATTTACTATTATTTAGTCATAATGGTTTTTTCCCATGATTATTTTTTACTATTACTCACAAATAATAAATTAAAGTGTGATCATTAAATACTTATAAACACTATATTTTTCTCATAGACTTTCGTAAACTTTAGTCACACATTTACATTTTATAGACACTATATATTAACCACCTAACAAAAATCACATACAACAAAAAATGAAAAAAAAAACAATACAATGTAATAAAAACAAATTTTTATTAATAATAATTTAGAATTCTTACATCAAAATAAAATTGAAATTATCAGAAACATAAAAGTATAAGTAAAATTTAAACTAATAAAGAAAACATCTATATTTTTTTTCTTAATATGATTGCTCTTTAACTTGTTTTATCTCATGTAGTGTTGTATAACTCATCTTTTTTTCTTCTTTTTCTCTTATCTCCCCCACTCTATAACTTATTGTAATGAGTGATGTCGCCCCAATTTTTCTAAGAGCTGCAATGAACAAATTAAAAATAAAAATGAAAAACTATGGTGGCACAAAACTTTATGAAGTATGATATTTGATTTATGTTACAGACCTAAACATGGAAGGGGTTTTTCTTCATTTTCCAAATCATAATTTTGCATGTCATCTTTCTACCATGTTGAAATAAAACAAATAAGAATATATCATAATATTATATTAAATTTTCATTTTTAAGATAAAATATTATATTTTAAATAAACAAGTAGTTATACCGATGAAAATTGTTTTGTTTGGATGACAATTAGCCTCTAATGGTAGTACTTTCATATCGTGTACATGTCAAAGGTTCGCCAAAACTTGGAGTATACCCTGCATAAGGAAATGGTTTTCCGTATTCATTTGTTCAAATTGTTATTATCAGCAACCATTGTAAGTATGTTGCTATTATATACCTCATACTACAAATGTAGAATATAACATGAAGTAGTCTCTTGATTATGCACAACCAATGTCTAACCTCAAATTCTTCAAGATTCAAATAAATTCCATTGCTCTTAACAATCACAAAATCCATAGGTTGCTCAATAACATTAACTTTCCAAACAAACTAACTCATCAGGATCTATAGACAATATTGTGTGATTGTCCTTCTTGTAGATAAATTTAACATACCAAAAGAGTTATGTTAGTCAATGAAATGAATTGTATAATAAGACCTTAGAAAATATTGTGTGAGTGTCCTAACTTTGATTAATGTAATCAAAAGAGTGCAAAGACTTGGTGTGCTTGTTTAACAACACTAGTGGGAAGCCAAACATGAATTGAGCTTTTCAAATAATATAATAGAAAAACATATTATAAACATGAGTATGGTAATTTGACCAACCTATAAAGATAAGTCATTGTTTCAATTGGGCTTTTCATCAAACACTTGTAGTACTTGTTTAACAACACTAATGGTGTGAAAGCATCAAAAGGGAAACATACTTAATATGCAGGCTAAAAGTGAAATCGTAAAGCAGGTCAGATGAAAGTTTGTTCGAATAAGAGGCAAAACAATGGTAATAGGGCCCATTTCACTTTATGTCGATTATTGGAAACGGAATTTCATCACAAAATCAATTGCCCAAACTAAATAGAAGGAATTAAATCCATTGGAGTATTCAGATGCGAATTGTGTTCGAATCACAAGACCTATGGGAAATCATAGAAGAATGAATTAAAGGACCTGCAAATCCTATAGTGTTAACAGTGCAACAAACAAATAAATTAAAGGAATCAAAGAAACATGATAAGAAAGCCATGCTCCTTATTTATCTATAGTTGAAAGAATTTCTTCATCCAAAACATCAAAGGAAGAAATGTTCTTTAAATCATACAGAGGAGAAGAAAAAGTAAAAGTTCTGAGATTACAAATGTAAGGTGTGAGTTTCATAATTTGAAGATGAAAGATACTGAATTGATTGAAGATTACTACAACTGGATCATCGGTCTACTAAATCAAGTATGCATAAATCGCATCATATACGATTGTTTCCTTTTCAAAGCGCCGAATGATACATAGTCTTTGTCATCCGAAACCTTGATCTTGAAACAAGGTTACCAACACCTCCAAATATGGATTATCGAGCGAGAAGAGAGTAGAGCATATGAACGAAAGTGGAGATATATGTTCAGAATTTTGAGAGATAAAGGGAGAGAGCCGGGAATGGTTTTTTAGGGCAAATCAAGGGGGTGAACGAAAGTCTAAATGAGTAATTGTATCAAAAAGTTCAAAATTTTCAAAAATTTTCAAAATTTTCAAAAACAAGATTAAAATTATCCTATTAAAATATCTTAGGTTTCAAAAAGTTCAAAAAATAGAAAAAATCAATTTAATAATAATCTTCTTACCTTTTAAAATTTTAACTTTTTTGAAATTCGATTAATGATGATAAACCATGAATTACTCTGAAGTCAATATATTAATTTTGGAGGTGTAGGGGTATATTTGTGGACATGGAGTGGGTGGGTGGGTTATTGGGTGAACACAACACTAAAAGTTACACAATAACAATAGAGTAATACATATGGGTGTAGGTGTGGGTATGAGTGTAGGGGTTGGTGTAAAAGTAGGCAGGGATGTGGATATGTATATGGGTGTGGGTATGGTTGTATAGGTATATGTATATGGAGGGTGGTAGGGGTTGTTATAGGGGTACATAGTGTGGGTTGGTGGAGAAGGGCGAACTAAGCATCAACGTCGTTATAGGCTTGTGATAATTAAAGTATAGTTATGTGCTGCGGGTATAGGTGTAGCTAGGTATGTAGGTGAGGGTATGGGTAGGATAAATGTAAGGTAAGGGTGTGGGCGAGAGTATGGGCATCGGTAGGGTGCTAGGACTAAGCCCTAAGCTAACCTAAAGCCCTAAGAATAAACCTCAAACCATAAGCCTTTAAACCTTATGCCATAAGAAATAAGACCTAATCCATAAGTCATAAGCCATAATCCCTAAGTCTTAAACCCTAAGCCTTAAGCCCTAAGCTCTAAGACTAAGCCTTAAGCTATAAGCTACAAGCCATAATCCTTAAGTCTTGAGCCCTAATCTAGAATCCAAAAGCCCTTAGCCACAAGCCATAATCACTAAGTATGTCTTAATCCTTAAGTCATAAGTCATAGGGCCTTAACTCCTAAAACTTAAGCCTTAATACTTAAGCCCTAAGATATACCATAAAACTTCAGCTCTAAGCTATAATTCAAAAACTATAAATCATAAGCTGTAGGACATAAGCCATAAGTCATAATCCTTAACCATTAAGCCAAAACTATAATCCGAAATATCTAAGCCTTAAGTTGTATGTTATAAGGCTTAATCCTTAAGCTAATCATTAAGCCATAAGCCCCAAGCCCTAAGGCTTAAGCCATAAACCTTAAGCCTTAATCCATAAGCCATAAGCCAGAAACCCTAAGCATTAAGCACTACGACATAAGTCTTAAACCCTAAGCATTAAGTGCTACGCCTTAAGCCTTAACCCATAAGGCATAAACCCTAAGCGATAAGCCATACGACATAGGTAATAAGACACAAGACTTTAGCCTTAATCTACAAGACATAAGACATAAGTTATAATCCATAAGTTGTAAGGTATATTCATTAAGTCGTGAGCCCTAAACCATAAGCCATAAGTGGTATCCCTAAACCACAAGCCACACATCATAAGCCAAAAGCCCCAAGCCATACACATTAAACCATGATTTATAAGCCTTAAGCCTGTAGCCATAAGTTAGAAGCCATAACCATAAGCCTTAAGCCCTAAGCTCCAAATCATATATCCTAGTCCCTAATCCACAAGCCATGAGCCGAATGTTATAACCCATAAACCTTAATTCTAAGGATAACCTAAAAATCATAAATCATAAGTCATAAGTCATATGCCTTAAACCCAAAGCTCTTAGCTATTAGCTCTTAGCTCTTATCTATAAGCCATAAGACGTAAACCATAAGTCATAAGTAACTCATTCAACCACATAATCTAAACCTAAATAACACACAAATATTATCTTGAATTATCAAAACACCTACAAAGCACATACCCTTCCAATAATGTTCAAACTTCTCATAGTCATCTCACCTAATATCCAATGTAAGAGTTGCAACATGTACATGCTTAATTATACAACTTACATTAACTATGAGCATGCAGTTAAAAATAACCTTATTTAATGTCTTTTTACCGTGTTTTGTTTAAACAAAATTATATATGGTCCCCACCCCACATACCAAAACTCATTCAATTAGTGTTTCATGTGTGTTTGTGTCAACACGTATTTCAGATTCATGTTGTGTGCCTTACACGAGTAAGACATGAATTAAGACATGAATTTACACATCTAAACACATATAACACAAGTATACTTTTCTTGAAATGCCACTCGTATATGACACATATAAACATGAAAATATTTTAAATTTTAAAATGTAAATTTTCATCCTAAATTCAAAACTAGTAAATCAAAATTTAAAGATTTTATATATATATATATATATATATATATATATATATATATATATATATATATATATATTCCCCTCCCCATCCTCTTTGAATTTTCGTTTTCCCCAGAATATTTTTTCCCAAACCAAAAAATTTCAAAGACGCCGCTATCATCTATGTTTGTTTTGCCCTTCTACAATTATGGTTCGTTTCTTAAACCTCCAAATTAACCACGTCCCGCCATTAGGATTTCCCTCCTGATCACTCCCAAATAATTTATTCCCCTCCCAATCTTTCATTTCCATCCCCAAATCAATTTTGGTCTAATTTTGATTTTTGATTTCCTCTTTATGTTTTAGATCCTAACATTTACGCTAATGGAGGAGATGAAGGAAGTGAGGTGGTTACTAGTTCTATAAAGGCCAGTTTACAATTTCCTCTTTTAGTCGTTGTCAGCCTAAGCCTAGGGAAAGGTGGGAATCCTATTTGCAGTCCATGGGAAGATGTCATGCATATCATCCACTACATGACTCTCTTGATCTCTTTGGTTCATATACGTAGGATTTATGAGTTGGAGATTCCATTTGTACATTTCTCAAACATCGTCTTCGTCGTCACACATATCATACCTAGCCATCATCATCGCCATCTGACATATCACACCTTGTCTTCTCCCCCATACATCTAAAACCTCGCCATCTCCGTCACACTAATTTTCGGCGTCCACCATACCTCCTACTTCCATAGCCGCTCTCATTATCATTAGACCTCCTACTCCTACTGACATCCACATCTCTATCAATCATTAGACCAATATACCGCTTCTCATCTTCTTTTTCCTTGACCTAGGTAAGCATTAACAAACCTGTATTGTCTTAATTTTGTTCTTAATTAGATCAAGACACAAACAAAGCCAATAGTAACCTTGTCCCTGACGTATATAGATGGACAAAAACTACATGGTTCATGATGTTCTTGATTTTGATGTCAATTCATTAGGATTTAAGCAACACAATCCCAAGATGTTCTTATTTTCAATAATGTTGGTATTTGGAAGTGTTTCTAACATCCATCATTCAATGGGGGTGGATTACTAACACAATATTGAACCGGTTTTCTGGATTAGACATTATTATGGTTAAAGTTAAAACCAGAGAAACTATGTTGATTATATAATTGGCTAACAATAAACTAGAATTAGCATTTAAGTATTAAATTATTTCTTGTAATTAACTTGATATTGATGATGAACCAAATTTGTATGAATTTAATGGTTACTGATTCATTAATAATAAATCATGATACATGGAATTAATAGAAATCATAATAAATTTAGTTATTGTATGTCAAAAGGTGAGTCAAGTTTGAACTTCAACACATTATAATCCAATAACATTCCATTAACCGAAATTAATATCAAGTTAATAACTTACATTTAACATTCTTTATTACAGGATAAATGAAGACTGGGCAGTTATTGATTTGGAGAAAAGGTGTCTAATCCAGAATTAAGATTTTCAATAGAAAGCTAATGAATATGTATGATAGGGAAAATCAGTGAGTGATTCCATGGTGTTACATCTTAAAATTTTGTGCTTCACAACTAGTAGAAGAACTTGTCAATTGAGAACAAAGATTTTACATGAAGGGGATTATTGTTGGAACTTGGAAATGTTTCTAATAGACATCATTCTTAATACAAAGATTCCTGAAATTTTGCTAGGTTATGATAAGATTTGTAACAATTTGGTAAGTTTATTAGAATTCATATGTAGATTAAGAATTAAGCACCAACACAATCCCATAGTATTCTTGATTTTTGCTAGTGTAGACTGCTGACTTCCTTAGCAGACATTAGCTTAATGGACATTTTGGAGTTGATTGTTGATTTGTTAATTTTTAGTTACATTTTGGTGTTGATTTCCATTGTTTAGAAGTTGTATTTTTTTCCAAATTTTCATATAAATTTTCATTGCTTGGGGTCTAGTTCGAGTTTTCAGGTATTTTACCGGGTTTTAGTTCGGGCTTGGGGAAATTTTTAGCTCTGATGAGATACCCGCCGGGTATCAAGGCGAGTATGAGAATAATTTTTGATATCGGGTTCGAGGATGGGATACCTAAGCTCATTTCCATTCCTAGCTCTATGCCCTAAGACTTGTAATATAAACAAAACGAACCGGTTTGCTCATATTTACCATTTTCATCTATACTGACCATGTTGGTCAAAATTACCATAACCAAATGCATCTTACACTCACAATATTTGTTTTTTTAAGTCAATTTAACATATTTTGACATACATAATAAAATTCACATGACCATAAACCACCAAAAGTAACTTGTTTTCTTGTTTTTAGTAAGTAACTAGTAAACACCACCATATGGACACACTAATATTTAATGTGACCATATGTATCACCTATTAGCTACAGTAGATTTCATGTGTAAAAAAAGGCATCATGATACAGAAACATATACAATTGCCTCATATCACCATATATTTATCTGTTGTCTCATATAAAAAAAAGTAACATAATGTTAATCAATAATCGTGGCTGATGGTGACATATGGCCATAGTGTTTGAGTGTGGCTAATAATTGTCACATTTGGTATAATTAAGTATGGTTAAAGTTTTGATTATCTATACAATGGCCACACAAACTAATTTAAATGTATCCAAAAATAGGCTCTAAGTTTTTTTAGTAACCTTTGGCGACACTTTTAATAAAAAGTGTGACATGCCATTTTTTGAAAAGTGTGACCGTAGGTCATTTTTGTACTAGTGAGGACTACATCATCAACAACCAATTTTGGAGCCTACAAAGTCGAAAAATCATCATTTTCATCTTCTGAGGGAACCAAAATTCCTTCCTTTTCATAAACCTCCTTGAGGATTATACTCCAGTATTCGTGCACAAGAAACACCATTCGACACATTGGTATGAGTAATAGTCGTGTCAAACTCCTCCCAAAGTTGAGTAACATAGTGAACATTCAAATCATAATAGATACCAACAATCACTACATAAACTTCCAATTTTGCCTTATCTAACCCTAAACTACGACCAGTCAAGCATCACAGTATAATGCCAAAGACAAAATTCCAAACACAGGGAAGCCTCGTCTTGCGAAAAAGACTAATCCCATTAATAACAGGTTGATGACCCATCTCATTGAACATATGAAGAATCTGTTTATTAGTAACCTCATAAAAAGTACCTGAGAATGGTAGCTTCATTATTTGGGCAAACTGTCTCTTGGTTAGCTTTCACAACTTTTTGTTCGTCAGTGGAAAGTAACAACCTTAGTTATTTTGTTTAATACCGCCGTTGAACCATCAAGAGATAACTAGGTCTTCGGAACAGCAAACGATGATGATAACACAGTTTAAAGAACATAGTGATTTAGGGCTAAAATCAGCATTTATAACTATTCAGGGTATTGATCAACAGTTGGCAGAAGACGAAGATTCGAACTCTGAATCTTCAACAAGGTTTGTGAAATCTCTTCTTCATTGGTGTTGTTTGAAGGATCAACATTTGCGGTAGGAATCGCCATTGTTAGGTTTGCAAATGTTTTTTTTGAAGACAATGAACTTTGGAGAACTTTAGGGTAAATTTGATAAGAGAGCATAAAGTCTTTAAATAGCACCACCAATTTCCTTTAATACTCAACAGAGAATTTGAATCTGAACCGGTAACTAATAAGATACTGCCATGTGTTGCATTTGTTATCAAACTGGCCGACGTAAAAATCGCCATGTCAAAAAAAGTGATCATTGTGATTTCCTCAAATCCCGTGAGATACTGAACTGTCACGTCCGCCGAAATTTTTGTTGTTCCCAATCGAATAACAACCGTCACGTATTTCGAGCTGTGTTACAAGGAAATCGTATGGTTTCAACATCAAGAGAACACCATGCCTTCGCTTTGAGGTAAGTCTCATCCACCTTTGGGATTGTAAAGTGAAATCATATACCTGACTTTGCGAAATATAGGTTTCGAATTGGTAGTACCCAAAACCTCAAGGATTCCTATGCAAATGTGTGCCAAATTATGAGTGAGAATCAAATTTAAAAAAATGTGCGATTAGTGATATCAAATAGCATTTGATACAAAAGCAGTTAGATCCCGGGAAAAGATATCTTCATTCGACATCAAGAGAGATGACGAACTTCTTGTGTGGTTTCTCGTGAATTACAATCGAATACTAATCAATGAGCATCAAAGTGCCTCTTTTCCATCAGTTTTGAAAGGTAGGCTTAATTTTTCTCAATACCATAACATAACATAAGTGTGATTTGATTGAACAAAATTACTTGGATGACCAGTGTAGTCAAGAAAAAGTATGGTTGGATATGTTTTGGAATAACAAGAGTTCAGAAAGATATTCAAACTAAAATCACATTCCAAAAAAAATAATAAGTTATGGATCTTGTTGGGAAAAAATGTATTGGATATAGAGCATTTTGTCAAGAGGATGCATGTCGAATGAAATGTGATTTTGAATATCGAAAAAGTTACTGAAACAAGTGTTTCGTTATAATCTTGAGCAATATGTTCACTGTCAATTCCGTGATTAGTTGAGATAGTTGGGTTTTACCATCATCACGGAAGAATGAATCAGGATCATAAACACAGATTGTTGCAATATCTTCATTCTAGTTGGTTTCTACTAGAGATGCCGATGATATACAAGTATTAATGTTAAGTATAAGTTTCCCAAACACTTATACTCTAAGTACAAGGAACTTGTAGATATTCTACTTATTCATTAAGTAAACAATTATACCTAGCACACATACTCGTATAGAAATGAAATAAGATTTATACACAGCGGTTTTTACTCGTATAGAATTGAAATAAGATTTATATGTAGCAACCTTCGTTTGTATGGGATTACAAACACTTATATTCAAGTATGAGTCATAATTATATTTTCAAACTTATGGGTATACTACTTATTTAGTAAGTAAACCATTATACCTAGGATATATATACTATATGTTAGAAACAAGTATGAGTCAGAATGATATTTTCAAACTATGTTCTATACTTTTCAAACATGGAAATAGTACTATTTTTACTCAGAGTTAAAAACTGTGGACTCACCAACTTTATGTTGATGTATTTTCAAAACACAAGTGTTTTCAGGAATTTTATAAGCTTGGATGTTTCTCGAACAAGAGAAGTTTTACTGTTATCCTTTCTGTTTGTATGGAACATATATCTGTTAAAACGTGTGTGATAGTTCGAATATGCAACAATTACTAGGAAATATGAATAATGTAACTTTCTATCATCAATAAAGGTATGTAGTGTATAATAAATTCTTTTGTACTATTCAGTGTATGTTTAATAACTGTAATACAAGGATTGAAGTTACACTACCCAGTGTTTCCGCCGTCAGTTGGGGGTATGACAAAAGTGTTTCTGTAAAACACGAAATATCAAAATTCCCCCAGGAAAGAAAGATGTTGCACTAAATTATGGTCAAACAAATAGAATATGTGACCAAAATGAAACTAATAATATAAGTGAAATATTTTCTTATTCAATTGCATATGATATTATGAATGGTGATCCTGAACAACAATCTGTCATTGAATGTCAAAGAAGAAATGATTGGGCTAAATGGACGGAGGCTATGCAAGTTGAATTAAATTCTCTTAACAAGATAAAGGTTTTTGGGGCTATTATCCTCACATCTAGAGTTGTGAAACCATTAGGGTATAGATGGATCTTCGTATGAAAAAGAAATAAGAAAGACGAAATTGTAAAATACAAGGCTAGCTTGTGGCTCAAGGTTTCTCTCAAAGACCTGGAATTGATAATGAGGAAACTTATTCACCAGTAATGGATGTAGGCACTTTTAGGTATTTAATCAGCTTGGCAGTCTATGAAAATTTAGAGATGCGTCTTATGGATGTTGTTACAGCTTACTTGTATGGATCACTTGATAGTGATATCTATATGAAAATCCCTGAATGATTTAAAATGCCTGAAGCATTAAGTGCAAAACATAAAGAAATGTATTTTATAAAATTGAAAAGATCTTTGTATGGGTTAAAGCAATTTGGACGCATGTGGTACAATCGTTTAAGCGATTATTTAACAAGTAAAGGTTATAAAAATAACACTATTTGTCCATGTGTATTTATTAAGAAAACAACATCTAGGTATGTGATTATAGCGGTCTACATTGATGATCTAAACATCATTGGAACGAATAAAGAAATCCTTGAGGTGATTGAACTTTAAAAAAAAATTGAAATGAAAGATCTTAATAAAATTAAATATTGTCTTGGATTGCAGATTGAGCATATGCCTAACAGAATACTTGTGCATTAATCAAATTATACAAAAAGCGTCTTGAAATGTTTAAATATGGCCAATGTCAATCCTTTAAGCACCCCAATGGTTGTTAGATCATTAAATATTGACAAAGATCCACATCGACCTCGCGAAGAAAATGAAGAAGTTCTTGGTCCAGAAGTACCATATCTAAATGCAATTAGGGCTCTTATGTATCTCACCAATTGTACTAGACCTGACATTTCTTTCGCTGTAAACTTGCTATCAAGGTTCAATTCATCCCTAACAAAAAGACATTGGAATGAGATTAAGCATATTTTGCAATATCTTCGAGGAACTACTGATTTAGGGTTATTTTATCGTAATGATTTAAAACAAGATTTAATTGGTTAAGCGAATGTAGGCTATTTATCTTATCCTCATAAAGCTTGATCTCAAACTAGATACGTATTCATGAACGGAGGCACCATAATTTCTTGGAGCTCTCAAAAGCAAACATTTGTCGCCACATCCTCAAATTATGTTGAAGTAATTGCACTAAATGAAGCTAGTAGAGAATGCACATGGTTAAGATCGATGAGACAACTCATTTTTTCTTCATGTGGACTAGATAAAGATAAAGGTCCAACTTTAATTTATGAAGATAACTTAGCATATGTCACTCAAATGAAAGAATGATATATCAAGAGCGACAAGACAAAACATATACCTCCAAAGTTTTTTTAGTACATTCAAGAGCTTATAAAAGATCAAAAGGTTGAGATAGAATATGTTCAATCCAACAAGAATCTAGCAGACCTTTTCACGAAAGCACTTCCTTTTGCAATCTTCAAAAAACATGTACATGGCATTGGAATGCGACATGTGCATAACACGTAACGTAACAGATATGTGCATTATTTTCCTCATTTACTCTACAATTACCTCGTCATTGCGCATTTGGAGGACCTTCTCTTAATATACGACTAACACCCGCCCTCCCCCCTCCTATTTTTCGAGTGAAGTTCGAGTTCGCTGCTCAAACAGACAACAAAGACTTCATTGTTGATGATAACGAGCATGCGAATTATTCTCCATGTACAACCCGACAGGACGTGACCTTTTCTTTCGCCTGCCGTTCTATGTTTTTCCAACTAAACAGAGTCTCTTATTGTTAGAGTTTGATGATTTGGTTGAGGTTAGCTAATGTATTCCTTGTTGAGACTTCATTTTGTATGTGCCATGGCACGTAAACATACGATTAATATGAAATGCCATATCATATTAATAATGTATACAATGTTGGTCTTCTTTTAATAAAAAATATATTTTTAAAAAATCTTAAATTGTAATAATGAAAAATCATATGCAATAAGTAACGTTTTTAAATATATATAATCTTTAATTTATAATTAAAATATTATTATAAACTACTAGATCATAAAATTATTTGTTATTTTGAAATTTAACCCTTTTAAAACTCAAGGTGATCTTAATGTAATCCCCAATGACATATTATGTGTTTAGGTATTTAATATTTGTGTTTACATTAGTTCAATATCAATTATTTTTTTAAAGATGGTATTACTTTCACATCAATAATTATTTTTTTAAATAAGTTTTTAATTATTGATTAAGTAATTATTCAATAATACTAAACTTTAAATTTAATTTAATTAACTAAACATTTCAAAATCTTTGCAAAAAAAAACACAAAAAAAAGTAGCTTATGTTATTGGGTTATAATATAATAACTGGTTTTAACCATATAAATTAAATTATCTCTATTATATAAATATATTTATATAAAAATATATATTAAGTAAATTAAATAATAAAATAAAGTTAAAAGTAAAAAAAAAATAACTATTAAAAAACAATTAATTATTATGTTTGCAAGTCTTTCAAGTATAATCTTAAATGTGCAAATGTGTAATATATGGTCCTTTAAATAGGTTTGCAAATGCAAATGTGTAATATGTAGCCTTTTAAATGGGTTTGCAAGAGTCACAAGTTGTGGAGGCTCTTAGGGCTCCCACAAACATTCACAAACCCACACACATGTCCAACAATATCCAATCTCAAACGTATATGTAAAGTTCTAGAAAGAGAAATTATCTATATTTTAAATCTTGTAAATTTAAATATCAAAATTAAAACCAAGTAAATAAAATAATTTAAAAGTGGACGGCCGTGTTAGAAACTTTAGTGGGACATGTCGCCATGTTAAACTGACTCGGTTACGTGTTTAGCCCAGTCAACGAATAACATGTACTTCCCGGATCCGGCCAAAACGGCGGTTCACCAACTTTTCTTCGTTTCATATTTGGAAAACTTTCACATCAATTAACATATATTTTCGGCTTTTCGGTGATAATTCTCACTTATTTAGTAGTATAATAAAACTGATTGATTTCTGTATATTTTAGTTACAACAATAAAATATGAAAAGTTAATTAAAGAGATATAAATAAAATTAATTAAAAGCTGTAAAATACATTATATAATAGGTTCGAATTTCATATATATTTCAACTTTACGACTATCTGTAACTCTAAAGTAAAAGTTAAAAATAGCAAAAAGTATTAAGACCCACTTATGTTGTTGTATTGTATTTTGGGCCTCATCACTTGTGTATTTTGTATTTACCGTCATTTAAGTGTGTAAACGATCCGTATTCAATGTTTTAAAAACCGACTTTTTAATTGAATCAGTGTAGTGATCGGTTTTCGGTTAACTGATTTGACCATCAGGTCAACCGGTTTCTATAAATTTCTTTTTTTTTTCTCATTTTCCTACACACATAAATACTGAATACATACATAAATCAAAATTTGGACATCTATAAATTCAAACATTAAAATTATACATAAAACAACTTGTAGATCAAAACTAATACATTAAAAAACATATAATTATAAGTTTTACGTCAATTCATTTAGTTTTATTCAATTTAACCGGTACAACCGATTAAGTTTTAAACGGTTCAATTGGGTTTTGTAAAATGTGGTCGGTTCGTTTCGGTTTAGAAATTATAGACATAAATTCGGTGATAGTTGAACCGCTCCCTTCTTCAGTTTCCGTTTCAACCGGTTCGACCGGGCGGTTCAAACCAATTTTAAAAACATTTTCGGAATTTATCAGTTTAAATTTATGTTGTTCGGATTTGAGTTCGGTTTGTTTTGAACTTATCTTTTAAATCTCAAACTCAGTTTGGATTCGACTTGCTTATCTGACAAGCCTAAACCAACCTAAGCTTGGCTCTAGCTCGGTTTAGTTAATAGTCAAATATCAAGCTAGGTTGTGTTTTTAATCTCGTTAAAAAGTTCATCGATCATTGTTTGATATTTAATACTTAGTATTTAGTTATGTAATAATAATTTAATTTATATAACTAAAAATAAAAATTATAGTATATAAATAAGCATAGGCTCATTTAGGTTCGTGAGCCCAATCGAGCTCGACAATGCAAGATCATTTATTAACGAACATGATACCGAGCTCGATCTCGTTTAACTCGATCTTGAGTCGAGCTTTTTACCGATCGATTTCGAGTAATTTGGCTCATTTTCACCCCTAACCATTATCTAAGTCGTTGGGTATTTTATATGTATTTATATCCTTCGTCAATGCAAGAATCATTTATGAAATCCCATGATACTACATGGTATCAAGGAATAAAGTATCTCCCCTCCCCCTACCTTTGTTATGTCCAATATGGAAAGAGATTGAAAAATGATAAATTTACATATTTTTATATATTTTCTTCGGTATTAGAAAAACTCTAAAAAGAAGCATAAAAAGTGGTCTTATTGATCTTAAAAAAGTTAGTGATCGTGTGTGTCTATATATATATATATATATATATATATATATATATATATATATATATATATATATATATATATATAATCATCTTTTTTAAATCGAATTCTTGAGATAACTATAACCACTTCTTATATTCCGCCGACACGCACAAGGAAGATTGTAGCCCCCCATGGGTCCACTGCTGCCGCCTTCCGCTTTCCCTGTTTCCCATCCGATGTAACTATATAAATTAGTAGAATGACAAAATGGTCCCCTAAAGTATCCGCAATATCCACGGATTAATGCTATAAAACTAATATTATTCTTAGGTTAAGTTTTAAATTTGCATCCACATTTTTTTTACTTATTTCCACATTTTTTGAACATCCTTCTATTTTAGAGCCATTTTCCGCTCACCAACCGGTTTTTATACATGGATGTTGACCTATCGGTTCGGATAACATGACATGTCAATTAGTTTTTACATATCGTTATGTACAACTATATTGTGCATTATTTAAAAAAAGGTGTTGAGGACGGGATCGACACTTTGACATATTGTTCAAATACACTATGTCTTACTATAAATAGTTACTATCACTCGTGATTATACTAACTTAACCGGTTATTGAAAATTTAAGAAAAAAATTAAAGGAGAGATTTGAATCTAAGAACTCCACGTACTAAGGCATACTATTTTTTCACCGAGTTATTGACAATAATTGTTAAATCTGCCCTTTATCTTATTTATATACAACGAGACATAAAAATATCTCTCATTAACTTTTATCTATATAAAAATATATTTTAGTTATTTATATGTATAAAAACATTTTTATACATATAAGTTGATAAATAAGTTTTCAATACATATAAAATAAAATAAAACGTTTTCTATAAATCTATAAAGCTATATATTATTATATTAAATGTCAAGATACTTGAACCTCATTTGTTTAAAATTTCCACTACAACTAAAGTTTTTTTAACTTATGTGCATTTATTATTTCAATTTTAAAGTAATTAATCATTACAATTCAAAAGTTTTTTAACGGATAGGTATTAATTGGTAATTTTATATAGATTTTAGTTATATGATTCGTATATAAGTAAGGTTTATTCACAAAAAAAAAAAAATTATGTGTTAAAATTTTTTTTATTCAAATATGGAGTTGCAAAAATGAGTTTTGTCGCATCAAATCGTTACTGCAATGCAAATTTTTCTTAAGATGATAGTATTTTTATATATTAAATATTTTTTGATATATATATATATATATATATATATATATATATATATATATATATATATATATATATATATGTTGAGAGAAAAAATTTGAGACACACTTGAACAAACGTTAGAACAAGAATACTACGAAATAGTTAATCTCGAAGGATCTGAAAGCTCAACAATAATATTTAGAGTTAGATGTTAGAGAGTTAGTTGCGGAAAATTAAAGAAATGGAAATGACAACAATTGTTATATCAAGTATACACTTAAGCTGTTTCATAACAAGGAATGCATTCAAGCCAAGTTAATAAGTGAGATCAAACTTAGTGATTAAGTCACAGAAGACTTGCTCCGTAGAGAGATTGTAATCGATTATGGAAGTAAGAAGAGTGAGTAAGAAATATAGAAAAGATAACTTCAGAGATGTGTATTCAAAATAAGATGTGTTCAATAGATATATGAATACAAGAGGATGAGCTATATTTATAGAGACTCATGAACTACACTAGATTACATATCTAAGAGTAGTCATGCAAGGCATACTGGACAATAGATAGTATTACAAAAAGATAAGTAAAGTAATCTAGTAAAAAGACTGCAGTAGATAGAGACTGCGGTTGCGGTTGCAGATGAAGACACTTGACTGCGATGGCATGTCGGCTGCGGTAGCTGAAGTTCAAGAAGGTCACTTTTTATGATTCAACAATTTCCTCCTAAGTGACCTCTTTAACTTTTGATCAGCTATCAAGTTTAAGAAACTTGATCAGGATCCACCAAAACTTCCTGATGTTCTCCAACCAGTTGATTCTTCTTAAGATCTCGAACTTGACTTCTGCAGTAGTGTGCTTTGATTTTTCAACTGCGTTCTGGCAGATATCAAGTTGCTTCCTGGTGAGGCGATGCATGGCAGTCATAGGAATGAAGTATTTGACATTATCGGTCTTCCTTTTGAAGATGACTCCAAGTTCAGGGTAGTTGGTTGCACCTAGGGATCTTTCTTCATAGCCTTCGGAAGGCATTGGTGCAGGGTTAAATGGTGGCATATCGAATTTCTTGGCAATGGTGGGGTAGATGTCTGCGTCAATTTTGGCAAAATCACAGACTGTTTCCTTCAAGAAAGTATTAGCCCTTTCAAGTGCAATCTTCATCTTCAGGTGCTTCTCCGACTTGTGTTGAAACACCTTTGCAATGAGAAAGACTTCTTTCGGGTTCATACTGGGAAAATCATCCTGGGTGCGGACATAATCGTGTTCCCTTCTAGTTAGAGTGTACTGGATGAAATCAACCTTCATGAACTTCCTGATTTTGTAGTTCTTGACTGCGAATGGTCTATCGTTAGACCATATGCTCTCAACGGGAGAGGCATGCTTAGCATAAAACTGACTAAGTCTCTCAAATTCCATTGGCAGTCTTTTGGAGTCTGGAAGGCTGCGGTCGAACTGCTCAAATACAGTGAAGTATCTGGCATTTGGAGAGATTGGAACATCCCAGTAGCCATCCGAATGGGGTTCCGCATATGTGAGGTGGGGAATGTAATCATCATCAAGCAGTCTGCGGTGAGGATTGATCCATGAATTTATCAAGGACTCATCCATGATGGTATCAAAACCGCATAGTCTCCATACTTCTTCAGCAAGTTTGGCTGCCTTCCAATCTTTTTTCCTTTGAACGGTGGCAGGAGAATCATTGGAGCTCGGAGAAGACATGTGCTCCACAAGGTTTTTAAAGTGAGGGGGAGTCTCTGGTTTCTCAGGAGTGTTTTCCTGTTGTAGTGGAGAGTTATGAGGTGGAGTGTGATGACATGGTTGCGGTGAAGGTTGTGGTGTAGGAATTTTTTCTATAGTGATAGGGGGAGTTTGATGTTGTGAGATGGAATGGTTGGAGTGATGGACTTCTTCTTCACTTCCCCCTCTTGAGGAGTTCAGACCCGAAGCCTCCTCAAGCCATTGACGAAGGCCATCAACTTTGGCAAAAACCTCTTGGAATTAAGCTTTGAGGGCTTTGGCCAGTTGTTGATTGTTTGGGATGGTGGGGTTGAAGGATTTCAGGACCATGGAAATTTATGGACAAGGATCTCTACAAGCGGTTGATTGTAGTTTGAAGGATTGAGATTGCGGACTCATAGGCAGTGTGAGTCTCAGCAATTAGCTTTTCAGAGTGGGAGGCTTGATCCGCAACGACTGCTTGAAGATCTCTCTTGATTGCGGTTACCTCAGAGATGAGGCGTTCCGCAGCAGCCATGAATTCTTTGTGGTCAGCTTGACGATTATTGTCAAGGGACCGGATCCCCATTTCAACCTTGAGTAAGATACGCTCTGTAGCCAATCTCTCACATGTTTCCAGGCATTCAATCCGTTCAATCAGTGACTGCGGTCCAGGGATATCTTCTGGTTGCGGTTGAGTTGGCTTGACCGCAACAAGGATTTGATCAACCTTGGCTTGAAGACTTAGAAATTCTTTCCTGGTAACAACATTCTTCTTCTTTTTCTTCTTCTCTTTAGGCTTAGAAGTTGAATGATGAGAGCCACTGGATTCTTCTTCTTCATCGAACATCATGAGATCGTTATCAGAAGGAGAGGGTTTGTTTCCTCTTGCAGTTCAGCATCATCAAATCCGAAGGTGGGAGCAGATTCGATTTCGGGTCCTTCGTCTTGTGATCCTTCAGTAGTGGGAGTGGGAGGAACTTTGGAAGCATGTTGGTCAGCAGTTGCTTACTAAGTCTTGTGGAAGGTTTTGACCATTTCTGTCATCCAGTCTTGAACTTTTAGTATGGTGGCTACGGTATTGGCATTATTAATTACATCTGCCCAATACTTAGCCACTGCTTGGATTTCTTGTTCCTTCAGCTGCTGTTGCTTGATTTGTTGATCCTTGTGTGCTTGGAATGCCCTACGAAAAGAGACATTTTTCTTTGCTTCAGCTTTGTTGGAGGGTTGATACTTACTCCATGAATCAGTTGAGTCACCATCGTCAATTCCTTGAAATCGCACCGAGGTGTCCCTCGGGTTCACGGATCCTTGCACATTTGTGCTCACCGTGCCTAAACCACCTATTACCAATGTAAGTAGAGTAGGATTTCCTGAGCTTCCATGGTCTCCTTGACCCGTGGTCAAGTTTGGCCTCGGCTCAGTTCTGGCATGGGCGGAAGAAGTGCCCTGCGGTTGGGAATGTGTTTGCAGTGTATGGGTGACATTCAAAAAGATGGAGTTCAACTCCTCAGGAGAAAAGATATGCAGTCGGTAAGCCCTGGAGACTTTAGGGCGAGAACATGTATTATCCTCTTGGGATTGAACAGGGGGGGAGTCTCCTTGTTGCTGTGAATCATACTCACTTTCTGAGTCTAAGAGATAGAAGATGGTAGTTTCAAATGGATGTGCGGGCATCCCAAGGACTATCGGAGCCTGTAGAGAGGCTGAGGTATTTGTCCGGTCACGCATATGGCTAGAGGGATCAGTTTTGCGTTTCTTGAGGATTGAAATGGGTTGGTTATCCTCTTCTGAATCACTGCTGGAGTCATGTTGTCTTGGTTCCATAGTAGTGATTACTGGTGGTGTTTTCCTCTTCTTGGAAGGTTTGGAAGCATCCTTTTTAGGAGTTCCTGATTTCTTGGTGTTGCGGGGGCCATGTAGTGTAGAAACTTTATGCTTACGTCATTGGATATTAGAAATATTGGAGAGAGTTGTGGAGGAAGGGACTGCGGTGCCTTCAGGGTTAATGACTGCGGATGGAAGAGGTGGGGTAGGAAGGTATGGGTGAATACCTTCTGTAGCCTCAATGTGGTCTGAGACATCATCAGTCTCAAGACCGAGGGTAGAAAGAATATGGGTAGGGAGTCTACGGATTGGTCCAAAAAATGATTGATCGGATGAAGGATTGTACCTTTTGAGATCCTTTGTGACAAAGAAGTTGATGTCACTGCCCATGTCGATCCCTACGTCCGCATGTAGGTTTGAAATGCAGAGGGACCAGAACCTAGCAAAGGTAAGTTTGGTTGGGTTCTCCCTTGGGCTCTCTTTGGGAATTTATTGAAGAAAATCATCCCAAAGGATCTGTCCGTAGTTCACATCCTGTCCTATGAAGATACTCCACACCAGTTCCAACAACTTAAGTCCCATGTTATCCGTGCCTCTGATTCTGCCGGATAGACTGCGGATGACGAAGTGGAACACGAATTGCCAGACCGCTGGCAATTGGTTCTTCTTGAATTCGCCGATTCCTTTGATCTTTTTTTGATAACCCATCTGGTAGAGTGCCGAAGTAATATCCGCCACTGATGGGGTGAAAATCTTGATGGAGGGATGAATAGGGAGGTTAATGGCTGTGTGGAACTTTTCTTTGGATAGAATGACCAAAGAATCATTGATTAGGTTTAGATGAACTTCTTGGGGGTTATCGAGTGGGCGATAGGCTGAGAAGGCACATTTGAAGAGGGTTGAAATTGGAACAACATTTGTGAAAGCATCGAATGGACCACATAGAGGGTGATTCTTTAGGAATTTGATCATGAGTTTTGTGCGAGCAGTGTAGGAAGGGTGTTCTTCAAAGACGGCTCTGAAATTGCTTGAAGCAATTATGGGAGAGACTGAACCAGTAGGGTTCACTGATCCAGAAGCCTTGGATTGTTTCTTCGATACACCGAATTTCACCATTGCTATGAGTTTGAGAAAGCTTTGAAGAATGCAGGAGAAGGTTGAGGGTTTAGAGAGCGTAAACTTTTCTTTGTGGAGAAGAAAGGGGTTTTATAGTGGCTTAAGGGAGCGGGAAATGTTTTTGACCTAAGTGAAATTGGGTAAAAATGTTTGGGTTTATCTTTTGAATTAGGATCTTTAATCTCAGCCACAAATTGATAAAACGGGATTAAATCGGAATTTGGGATTTACCAAAAAGGGTTTGCATTTAATGAAATGTCAGATTTTATACCACGTCTGGTGAACGTGTGGTGGGGGAGAGATTAATCCGTCGGGTAAAGGGGAAGTTGTAATGGATGTGATGTTTTGGGGTAAAAGGAAAAGACATATTAAAAGGATTTGATTTAGAAAATCTTTCTTTTTGTCATCATACCTAAAATAGGTCTAACACGAGGCTTAGGGAAAAAGAGTGGGATAGTTTCTCAAAGGAATGTCTTCATTTAATGTTTTATTTAATGAAGGATCATTAAATAGCACACCATTTATATATATATATATATATATATATATATATATATATATATATATATATATATATAAAAGAACACTCTGAAAAACAATTAATGTGACTGCGGATGGACACATCATTGCGGATGGTTCCTCTGCCATTGCGGATGATTACAGTGGAAGGAACTGAGGAGAGCACTTGTACAATAAGTCAGTAATAACAAGCAAGAAGGACCAGTGAAAGATAAATATAATATATGGTTGCGGTACATAGACTGCGGTACACAGGATATACCAAAATCATCTATTATAAATAAGTTTTAGTTAGGACCGCAATGGAGACCAAGAATGGTCTGCGGTGCCTATCAATTCAAGAAGAATTGAGGGCCCGGATTCATCATCCCTAACATTTGTAAGAATGCATTAAGTTTGGTAGAGTCAAGTGCTTTTGTAAATACATCAGCAATCTCTTCATGAGTAGGTACAAAGATGAGTTCAATGGTACCTTTCAGAATGTGGTCTTTGATGAAGTGATATCGTAGTTCAATATGTTTCGTCTTGGAGTGCTGAATAGGATTACGAGAAATCGCTATGGCACTTTCAGAGTCACGATAGATTGGTATCCGCAGCATTCTGTATCCGTATTCTAACAGTTGTGTCTTCATCCATAGAACTTGAGAACAACAGCTGGCTGCGGCCACATATTCGGCTTTTGCGGTAGACAATGAAACACAACTTTGTTTTCTTGAGGACCAGCTGACGAGTCTACCTCCCAAAAATTGGCATCCACTTGAGGTGCTTTTTCGATCAAGTTTTCATCCGGCATGATCCGCATCGGTAAATGCTTGAAGACTGAAATCATTGCCTGCGGGGTACCATAGACCAAGAGATTTGCTTCCTTTCAGGTACCGGAGAATCTGTTTGGTTGCGGTCATATGTGACACTTTTGGGTCAGCCTGATACCTTGCACATACACCAGTTGCAAAGACAATGTCTGGTCGGCTTGCAGTGAGATACATTAGAGAGCCAATGATACCTCTATAAGTCTTGTGATTCACAGATTCGCCAGAGGGATCAACAGAGATCTTATAACCGAAAGCCATGGGGACCTTTGCCGAGGAACAGTTGTCCATAGAATATTTCTTCAATAATTCAGTGGTGTATTTCTCTTGATGGATGAATATCCTTTGCTGAATTTGTTTGACTTGAAGACCTAGAAAGAAATTAATCTCTCTATTCATGCTCATTTGGAATTTGTTGGTCATGAGCATAGCAAATTCATCCACCATTCCTTGATCAGTCGATCCGAAGATGATATCATCCACATATATTTGTACAAGCATAAGGTGGTCACCATTTGCTTTTCTAAATAAAGTGGGATCAATAACTCCTCTTTTGTAACCTAAAGAGACTAGAAATTCAGAAAGAGTCTCATACCAAGCTCTTGGGGCTTGCATCAGATCGTAGACTGCCTTTTGAAGCTTGTAGCAGTGATCAGGGAATTCAATACTTTCAAAGCCGAGAGGTTGCTGAAGATAAACCTCTTCTTTCAATTTCCCATTGAGAAAAGCACTCTTAACGTCCATTTGGTGTACCTTGATGTTTTTGTGGGCAACATATGCTAAAAAGATTCGGATGACTTCCATTCGTTCCACTGGAGCATATGTTTCATCGTAGTCAACACCTTCAAGTTGACTATACCCCTTTGCAACTAGTTTAGCTTTATTTCTGATGACCGCACCAGATTCATCTAACTTGTTCTTGAACACCTATCTTGTACCAACAATAGTATGGCCTTGCGGTATGGGAACGAGTTGCCATACCTTGTTCCTTTTAAATTCTTCCATTTCTTCTTGCATTGCAGAAATCCAATCAGGTTCCAATAATGCTTCTTCGATCGACCGTGGCTAGACTGCAGACATAAATGCTGCGTAGTGACAATGATCGGATAAGTCCTTGGCAGATCGAGTCTGGATACTTGCGGATGGGTTGCCAATGATTTGACCTGGTGGGTGGTCCTTTGTCCATACATGTAGATGAGGCATCAGATGATTAGCGGCTGCGGTAGAGGGAATGTCTTCAATATCAGAAATTTCTTCGGTTGGAGATGGCAGTTCCCCCTAGATTTGAGAACATCTTGCAGAATCATCTTGGATTGTTGGAGCGAGAATTAAATTTTCTAGAGCAGTTTGGAGAGGTTCCCCATGGATTGTTGATGGGAGTTCCTCCGAAACCTGAGAAGGTTCCCCCTGGACTGCTGATGGGAGAGTGATGATCCTTGAATCGGTTCTAGTGTCAATGTTCTCTAAGAGTTCATCATCTGAATCCGAAGATACGTTTGATGGTAATGATTTTCTGCGAATAGGAACTTGAGCATCATCAAGTAACGGAACCTCGATGGTTGTTGCTTGATCTGGAGTAGAGCTTTCCCCCTCAACCGGAGAGGTGAAAGTATTGAGAGATGCTACTTTGGATAAAGATGGACCAGAAACATCAGCGTGTTGCTGTTGAGCAGTTGGAGATACAAGAACTTCAGATAGTTTCGCTGTTTCAACAGGGTCGAAAAGGTCGTCATAATTGACTTCAACTAGATTTAAAGGACCTGAAGAAGCAGGAATATCGCTTTCCATGATTGCGGTGGTTTCAGTAGATGGAGGGGCGTTGCGGATGTGAGAATCATCAAATTTCACATCGAAGCTTTCAATGATTAGCCTTGTATGTCTGATGAGAACCCGGTAAGCAACCTTGTTCGTGGAGTAGCCAAGAAAGATGTCTTCATCAGACTTCGGTGCAAATTTGTTAAGCTGATCTCTATTGTTGATCACAAAACATCTACACCCAAAGATATGAAAGAAGTGAACATTTGGTTTGCGGTTGTTAAGGCCCTCATATGGTGTTTTATTGAGGCGTTTGCACACAATGCTTCGGTTTTGAACAAAGCATGTAGTTGCTACAGCTTCAACCCAGAAGTAAAGAGGAAGGTGTGCGAAGTTGAGCATGGATCTGGATGCTTCTACTAGAGTACGATTCCTTCTCTATACTAATCCATTTTTTTGAGGTGTGTAAGGAGCTGAAAAGTTGTGAGTGATACCTTTAGACACCAAGAAACTGTTGAGAGGATGATTAGTGAATTCGGTTCCAATATCACTACAAATGCGTCTTACTGGCAGCTTGATCTGAAGTTCTATTTCTTTGATGAAGTTGATGAGAATTTGTGGTGTTTCGGATTTGAGCCTGAGGAAGAAAACCCATGTGAAGCGAGTGAAGTCATCTACTATAACCAGTATATATTTTTTGTGATGGAGACTGGCTACGGTTGATGGACCACAGAGATCAATGTGCAAAAGCTCAAGTGGTTCAGATATTGAAGAGTCAATCACCATGGGGTGACTTGCTTTGGACTGCTTACCACATTCACAAGCAGGACAGAGAGTGTCATTGCTGAACTTGAGAATAGGGAGTCCTCTGACCAGTTCTCCAGTGACCAAAGTGTTGATTTATCTGAAGTTGAGATGAGCGAGCTTGCGGTACCAGAGCCAGCTGACTTCGGATATAGCTTTGGAAAGGAAACACAGCTGCGGTTTGCCAATGATAAGAGAGACATCCAGAGAATACATGGTACCCTCGGATCGTGACTTGATCACGCAGGTGCTCCTTTCACTTGTCATTACATAACATAATTGATCGTCGAATTCAACTCGATGGCATGCCTTACATAGTTGGCCAACACTAATGAGATTGTGTTTAAGGCTTTCTACATAAGCAACCTTTTGAATTGAGAAGTTCCCCGTAGTGAGTACACCGTAACCTCGGATGAATTAGGAATGACTGTTGAAATTGTACATTCCTTTTTGGATGTTTTCTTGGTGGTAGGGTTTTTTTGAAAAAGAGTGAGAGAAAACAAATTTTTCTGGACTTTTGGATCTTTGAAATCTGACATGCTTTTTGTTTTTTGAAAACATTTGTCTATTTGTGCCTTAGGAGCGAATTTCTTCTTTGAAAGCCTTTTTAGCTAAGGATTTTAGTGAACCGCAGTCTCTATTATTCAACTGCGGTTTCCTAGAATCCTTTGAAATTTTGTGAAAACGTGGGCTTGAGTCATCAGAACTTGAAGATTCTGGGATTTGAGAACATTGACCCACTTCAAAGTTTTCTATGGGTAATTCATGATGAATCGTTTGAAGAGTGGCAGAACTTTTGTTCGAAGACTGCGGTAAGGATGACTTGACTACCACAGAGTAAGTCTTAGTTGGTACTTCAGTGGGACTTTTGACTGCAGTAAGGGACACTGTGGTCTGAGGACAGGGATGGAAAGTCTTTAGAGACTTTAGTGTCCTCAATGACAATTTTTTCATCGACTACGGATGAGTTTTGAGAATTTGACTGAGTAGTGCCATAGATAGGAATTTGATCACCTGTGTGACCCGAAACCTCAGGCACAATTTCCTCAATAACACAATTGTTGCTTAGATTATGCAGTCTACCGAAGTGAGTTTTGATATCTTTGGGAAAGGTCTTGTCATTGATTGGGAAATGAAATTCTCGGTTTGGAGGGACATACAATCTGTCTTTGTTGAACCGGGGTGAGGAATCCATTGCGGTAAGATATCCATTTGACCAACCCCAATTGTATGTATTGTCGACGGTTCCATTATTTACCAAATTTTCGATAGCTTCACTTTCATTGAACAATTTTTCGATTAAAAGATTTAAGCGTAAAATTTCACTCTGAACTCAATCTCTCTGGTTCAAAGCTATCTCTAATTGGGTTTCACTCAACATTCTTACATATTTTTCTAACTCTAAATCTCTTTCTAACATATCCATTTTGAGTCTTTTGTTCTCCAGTCGTCCTCTCACATGGAACATCTCCTGGGACACAATGTTCTTCTCATCTAAGGCTTTGTTATAGTCTATAAGGACGGCAACACATGTGTCATTAAGATTATCTATATAAGGTTGACAATCATGCATGTTATAATTTAGAGTTTGGATCATGATTTTTACCTGTTCGACGATGCTTAGAGTTCCATCCTTTGCCATGTAGCAGTAGTTTTTGTCCATCTTTGTAGACCCATCATCATCCGCAGTCGCCAACATGCATATCTTCTCTTTTCCATTGACATTGCTGATGGCTTCATCTTCGTCTCCGGATGACCAGACTTGATGGTCTCTTTTGACATGGGCTACGTATGCCCTTGCTTTCTCCTTTTCTTCCAATGCTTGAGCCATTCTAAGGTAGAATGCTCTGTCTTTAACTACATTGGCCTTACAATCTCTTGCAAAGTGATTCTCTTTGTTGAATTTGTGGCAAACTACAACATCAGTCTTGTCTTCTGAGGGAGTACCGGAGTCAGTGGTTTGAGTAGACTGCGGTGCTTCCTTTGGTTGAGTATTTTGAGGTTGCGGTGGTGGATGAGAACTTTTAGGATAATGTGAGTGATTTTTTTGTGGGTTGAAGTTACGATTGAAGGGTGGTTTGTTGAATTGTTGGTTTTTGCGAAAAGAGTGAGGTGGTAGCCGGTTGAATTGTTTGCTAACTAGAGCAATTGCCTTTTGAAATTCTTATTCATCATCATACTCTGAATCAGCTTCGTATGACTGCGGTGAAGTTTCATACGAGGTAGAGTAAGATTGATTTTGTGTTATGAGAGCAAGAGGTTCTCCGAACTCAGCACAGTCTTTAAGTACGGTGGATTCCTGTGCTTGCAGTTCCCCATAGAGTTTGTAGAGTGACAATGAATGAATCTTTCTATCGCCTTGGACTAACATTTTAGCCGTAGTCCAATATCTTCCCAAGCCATTAACAAACTGAAGATTTGTTTCATGGTTACTGCGGATGGTGCCCACATTGGATAACTTGGTGACAATCAGGTTGAACCTTTTAAAGGAGTCTTCTAGACTTTCGCCAGTATGAGCTTTGAAGTTGTTGACCTCATTGAGTGCAGTCTTAAGCTTCTTGTCTTGAGCTTGTTCTAAGCCTTCATACAAATTCTTGAGAACATCCCAGATCTCTTTTGCTGATTTGCAATTTATGATAATATCGAAGTTGTCAGGAGCAACTCCACATGAGATTTCATAAAAAGCAACAACATCATTTTCCATTTTATCGAGATCATCCATGGTGGGACGACTCAAAGCTGGTTGACCTCCTCCTAGTCTTGTTGTATCTCCGTCATTTTTCACTGGTGTAAGGACTGGGACATGTGGTCCTTCTTCTACGGATCGCCATACATCTCTACCAAGTCTCCTTAAGTATCTTTCCATTCTTTATGACCAGTGATGATATTCATTTGCAACTAGTATTGGGGCTCGTGAACCACCAACACTATTGGAAACATTCAAAGATAACGATTGTCCTATATTTTGAAGTTTTTTTTTGTTTTAAAAATGAGAGTTCCGATTTTCAAAAAGAAACCACTATGGCTCTGATACCAATTGTTGAGAGAAAAACTTTGAGACACACTTGAACAAACGTTAGAACAAGTATATTGCGGAATAGTTAATCTCGAAGGATCTAAAAGCTCAACAATAATATTTGGAGTTAGATGTTAGAGAGTTAGTTGCGGAAAAGTAAAGAAATGGAAATGACAACAAATGTTATATCAAGTATACACTTAAGCTGATTCATAACAAGGAATGCATTCAAGCCAAGTTAATAAGTGAGATCACACTTAGTGATTAAGTCACAGAAGACTTGCTCCGAAGAGAGATTGTAATCGATTATGAAAGTAAGAAGAGTGAGTAATAAAGATAGAAAAGATAACTTCAGAGATGTGTATTCAGAATTAGATGCGTTCAATAGAAATATGAATAAAAGAGGATGAGCTCTATTTATAGAGACTCATGAACTACACTAGATTACATCTCTAAGAGTAGCCATGCAAGGCATACTGGACAATAGAGAGTACTACAAAAAGATAAGTAAAGTAATCTAGTAAAAAGACTGCAGTAGATAGAGACTGCGGTTGCGGTTGCAGATGAAGACACTTGACTACGGTGGCATGTCGGCTGCGGTAGCTGAAGTTCAAGAGGGTCACTTTTTATGATTCAACTATATATATATATATATATATATATATATATATATATATATATATATATATATATATATATATATATATATATATATATATATATATATGGGCTAACGTCATAAAAACCCTCAAGTTTTCAGGGTTTTGTCGGTTTTGCCCAAAGTTGAATTTTATGTCGGTTTTTACCCTGACATTTTCCAAAAAATGTTCAGTTTTACCCTTTTACCGGTGATAACAGGTTACCATTATATTAACTTCGCAAAAAACCCTTAATTTTACAGTTTTTTTTTTTTTTTTTACGTTTTTACCCTTAAGTTTATAATTTTTTTTACACTTTTACCCTATGTATTTTTTTTTTCATATTATACGTATTCAAGTAGAAAAATCATATTTATAAACAAAAAAAATTAATTAAATATTGTATTTACATTTTTTTAATGTTAATCCTTTCTACATACAAATATATATATATATATATATATATATATATATATATATATATATATATATATATATATATATATATATATATATATGTGTGTGTGTGTGTGTGTGTAAGTGTATGGGTTTTTTTCTTGGATAAACCATTTAATGTAAGAAAAATAAATTAATATGTTTTTAGAACTAAAAATACGTATTTTTATGTATTTAAAAATATACATATCAATAAAAAAACTTGTTCATTCATAAACATGTTTATATAAGTATATACATATATTTTTAAAAGTGTAAATATGTATTTTGATATATGTTTTTTTAAAATATATATATATTTTAGAAGTATAGATACATATTAATATATAAAAATGTAAAAATATGTATTTATACTTCTAAAAACTATATCTATAAAACACATATTCATAATTCTAAAAATGTTATTTATCTTTTTAAATGGTATAACCATGCAAAAACATAAACACACACACAAACAAATATATATATATATATATATATATATATATATATATATATATATATATATATATATAACATTAAAAAAATATAAATAAAATATTTAATAAAATATTTTTTCATATATAAATACGATTTTTCTACATAAATATGTATATTATGAAAAAAATATACTTAGGGTAAAAGTGTAAAAAAAATTATAAACCTAAGGGTAAAAACGCAAAAAAATGGTAAACTTTAGGGTTTTTTTTGCGAATTTATTATAATGATAACCTAGAAAACACGTTATCACCGGTAAAAGAGTAAAATCGAACATTTTTTTCGGAAATGTTTGGGTATAAACGGACATAAATTTCAACTTTGGTCAAAACCGAGAAAACCCTGAAAACTTGAGGGCTTTTACGACATTAACCATATATATATATATATATATATATATATATATATATATATATATATATATATATATATATATATATATATATATATATATATATATATATATAATTTTTTATGATTTATAAGTGCTTAATATGATTTTTGACACAAATGTTATAGTAGATGTTGTAGTGTTTTATATTATTAAAATTTGCAGCATTTTTTTTTCATACTATTTGTTATTCTTTATTTATATATATATATATATATATATATATATATATATATATATATATATATATATATATATATATATTCATTCATTTGAAAATCTCTAATTTATGCACACTTAGAATTTCAACGTTAAAGTAATTCATCATTATGACTCAAGAGTTTTTGTTACTTGTGAATATTAATTGGTAATAACTTTTATTTTACTCTCATTTATACACATTTTAGCACATTTTAGCTATATGAGTAATTTTAGCTATATGAGTAACGTATAAGTAAGTTTTGTTCACATAAAAATCCATGTGTTTGAAAATGTTAAAGCTATAAAAACTCAATTTTCCCAAATGAAAGAATCTATAACACTCAAAATTTTAAAATTAAATTTTTATTTTAAATCCACACAAAATACAGTTTAATATCTCTCATATCCAAATTATAAATGTTTCAAAACCCAAACATCAAAACTGTTTGTCATATATCATAGAATCCTCAAAACTTAAATCAACAAGCTGGTGTGTATAATCATGTCGGCGCCTTCCCGTGATCCTGAGATGTACCTGAAACACATTCCACACAACACTGCAAGCACAGAGCATAGTGAGTTCCCCAAAATACCACACACAAATAATTACTCTCTCATGGCTATATCTTGATAAGGACCCTCCGGTCATGTGTCTCATTGAAGACCCTCCGGTCTCACAACTCAGTTGGACCCTTTGGTCCTATCTTAATAAATGTACAAAATAATGTACAACATAAATCACAAAGACAGAAAGCATAATATCACATGTCTTAATACAAGTACATAATACCCTCCGATCGATAACACAAATAAGACCCTCTGGTCGCATAGTGATTACCACTCAGGTAAGTATAGTGAGAAGAATCACCTCGTAAGTAAAACAAATATGTCTCGTACTCCAACTATCGATCTAGACTCCGCCTACATATATCACAATCATCTCTGATTAATAATTCAACTTCAAAGATGTTAAGCTAACTCCTTTACTAAATCTCAGAAAGGGTGAAAGACCATTTTACCCCTCCATGGTCTCCAAAGTCCATAACTTGACCAAACCCTAAAAGTCAACAGAAGTCAACACTCAAGTCAACAGTCCATGTTGACTCAACTAGTGGAGTGCATCTATGCAACTTGTCGAGTTCCTTTTGTTCTCAGAAAATCGGGAAGATTCGAGTCAACTTGTCGAGTTGTCTCGCCAACTCGTCAAGTTTGTACAGTGTCCAAAATATCGGGGGAAAACCCTAACCAACTCGTCAAGTTGGCTCACCAACTTGTCGAGTTCCTTCAGGCCTTTCTCTAATTCAGACGCTTTTAAGAAAGACTAAGGTCCCAAACTCTAGATCTAGCCTTCTAGAGCTGAGATACCACATAAAGTTGCAAGCTATACGCCCATGCATGGCATTTAGGGGCTAACTTTGCCAAAACAAGGCTCAACAAGGGGTTTAAGGCATGAAGATTGGCCAAAGCTTGATAAAGCTTAAGTCTTTAGGCCTAAAGGGCCTTATAGTGTCCAGATCTGAAGTCTTAGCTTCAAAGCATGCTCAAAACCAATAATGACTAAAGAAGAAGCTAGAAACGACCATAAACTCTCTAATGGAGAGATCTAACAAGCAAGTGATCAAGGTAATAGCTTTTTACCTTCAGGTGACTGCTACAACTGAATGGATGTCGGATATAAAGACTCCTTCTTGTTCCAAGCCCTTTAATCTTCAAGTTTCTTCAAGGAATGCACCAAAAAGACACACTCTTAGCCTTACACACTCTCAAAATGGAAGATACCTCGATTAGGGTTTGTCTTTAGGTGATATGGTGATGAGGGAGTCAAGGTAAAGGACTTGAGGTCCTTTAAATAGGGTGAAAACCCTAAAAATTACGGTTTTCACACTTAGCTGCAACTCTTCGAGTTCGGTTAACCAACTCATCGAGTTCGGTCCACCAACTCGTCGAGTTGGCTCTAAAATCACACGCCGAATCTCAGTCTCTACTCGAAGAGTTGGGGCCTCCAACTCGTCGAGTTTCCTTATGAATATGAATATAATAAACATTTAAATTTATACTTGGGAGTCGGGATGTTACATAAACTTTAGTAAAATTAGCTAAAGTGAGTGATACATGAAAAAGTACACAAAGAAGAAAAATCATTAGTAAATGATGATCTTTCAAGTTTTGAATTTACTTTAAGTCTGGTTATATGGAATGAGATATCATATAGAATCAATTTGGTTATCAAGAAATTACAATTCGAAGATACGCTTCTTGATGGTGTGGTAAGTTTTTGTAACGACGTAAAAATTTAAAACCATTTTTTTACAACATAAAACTCATTCAACTTTCTCAAATCTCATATTCATCAAATGTCATCATGATAAAAACATATCCCAAGATAATAGAATAAAATCATCTGCCAGTGTGTATGGATTAAGTCGGCGCCTTCCCCTGATCCTTGTTAGTACCTGAAACACATAACACATACACTGTAAGCATAAAAGCTTAGTGAGTTCCCCAAAATACCACATACAACACATACGCCACTCAAGGCCATAACTCTATGGGACCTTCCGGTCCATACACTGTTGACCTTCCGGTCCATAACACGATGACCTTCTGGTCCATAACATACTGCTCATAACATATCATAACACATACATGTCACATCATCTATCAACATATATCACATACTCATCATAGCACATAAGACCTTCCGGTCACACATAATTACCACTCCGGGTAACGTATAGTGAGAAAACTCACCTCATATGCTGTCTAGTAACTCACGTGCTCGGTATTCCCTGAACCTCCTGACAATGACCTAGCCCCGCCTAGACACACAAGCAATCATCTCAAATCAATAACGGCTCTCCAGGCCAGACTAGTCCCTTCCAATGTCCTTTTAGAAGGCTAAAGGACCATTTTACCCTTCTAATGGTCCAAAAGTCCTAGTGTTGACCAAACCCTAAAAGTCAACGAAAGTTAACTGTCAAACTTTGACCCGACTCGTCAAGTGCACTCGTGTGACTCGGCGAGTCCATGCGTTCCCTTAATCCTCATAAATCCTCACTTAACTCGTCGAGTTAACCTTTCACTCGACGGGTTACCGCTGGACACGAACCTCAGGAGCAACCCGACTCGACCCGTCGAGTCCCCTTATGGACTCGGCGAGTTCCTTGCATGGAAACACTCAAATGACCTTCTGAGGTCAGATCTGCTTCTCTAACCTATGGATCTGACCTTACCATACTCAGTAATCACGTAAAGGTCCGACCTTTACACTCATGCAACGTCCAAAATGCTTCTTTTGGAGAAATAGCCTCTCAAATGGAAACCTAGGTTCATATATTTAATGGAATAGCATAAAGCAGGGAGGTTGGGGCTCTCTGGACCTCTCAAGGTCCAGATCCAGAGTGTAACACTCAAAGGGACATCATAAGCATCATATCCAAGCCAATAAAGGGTAGAGAAAACCCTAGATTCAAGGGTTCTACACCAAAACAGAAGAAGGTTTGATTTAATACCTCAAAGATGGAGTTTCCTTGCTTGAAACCACAGAATAGCAACCTCCTTGACCTTCTTTTGCTGGAAACATCTTCTTCTTTGCAAAAACCACACCAACAAGGATCAAAATATCCCTTCTTCTCACACGAATCACTCAAGGTCACTAGGGTTTCTTTCTCTGGACTGGTAGCCGCAAATGAGGGCCATAAGGCCCCTTAAATAGGGCACATGCCTGGGGATTTAGGGTTTCCACCCACAACGCGGACTCGTCGAATCCACCCATCGACTCGTCGAGTCCATTCATTAATACAGTCAGCAAATTGCAATCCTACTCGAAGAGTCTAGGCATCAACTCGTCGAGTCCCTCATCATAACTCAAAATAAGCAATTTAAATATGGTACCTGGAAATCCGGATATTACAATTCTCCCCCACTAGAGTCAGACTTCGCCCTCGAAGTCTCGCTCTGCAAACAACTCTGGATGCTGCTCCCGCATCTCTGCCTCCGGCTCCCAAGTCAACTCGGACCCTCTCCGATGTTGCCACTGGACCTGAACCAGGGGTACCTCCTTGTTCCTCAGAACCTTGATCTTCTGATCCAAGATCGCGTTCGGCTTCTCAACATAATTCTAGCTCGCATCCACCTGAATATCCTCTAGTGGCACTACCGCAGACTCGTCGGCTATACACGTCCTCGACTGAGACACATGGAAGGTATCATGTATCGGGCTCAACTCCGCGGGTAGCTCTAAATGATACACTACCCTGCCCACCCTCACGGTCACTCTAAAAGGACCAATGTACCAGGCCCCCAGCTTGACCCTTTTCCTGAATCGGATCACTCCCTTCCAAGGAGATCCCTTCAGGAGAATGAAGTCTCCAACCTAAATCTCAAGCTCAGATCGTCGCCTATCCGCATAACTCTTCTGGCGACTCTAAGCTGTCAGCAATCTCTGCCTGACCTGCTGTATCTGCTCAGTCGTCTGAAGCACTATCTCAGTGATACCCATCACTCGCTGCCCTACCTCTCCCCAGCAGATGGGGGTCCGACACCTCCGCCCATACAACAACTCGAAGGGAGGCATACCGATACTCGAATGGTGGTTGTTGTTATAGGAAACTCAGCCAATGGTACGTACATGTCCCAATTTCCTCCGAAGTCCAACACACATGCTCGAAGCATGTCATCAAGCGTCTGAATCGTCCTCTCACTCTGTTCGTCTGTCTGTGGGTGGTAAGCGGTGCTAAAATGCAACCTCGTACCCAACTCCTCATGGAATTTCTTCCAGAATCTGGAAGTGAAAGATACATCTCAATCTGACACAATCAAGATTGGTACTCCATGCCGCGATACCACCGCTCTCACGTACATCTCTGTCAGCCTCTCTGCGGAAGAGCTCTCGCTGATAGCAAGGAAGTGAGCGCTCTTCGTCAGCCGGTCAACGATCACCGAAATTGCATCGACACCCCCTCGCGGTCCTCGGAAATTTGGTGATGAAATCCACAGAGATATGTTCCCACTTCCACTGGGGAACCTCAAGTGGCTGCAACTTGCCATGCCGACGCTGGTGCTCGGCCTTAACCGTGTGACAGGTCAAGCACCTGTCAACAAACCATGCAACATCCCTCTTCATACATGGCTACTAATACTCTCTCTTCCGGTCCAAATACATCTTAGTGGCTCCGGGATGGATCGAGAACCTTGATCTGTGCGCCTCCTCCATCAGTATGGCACGTGCCCCGCCCGCAAACGGCACCCAAATCCGACCCTGAAAGGTTAATAGCCCTCGACTATCGGTAACGAACTCAGATACCTGTCCAATCACCCGCTCTTTCTTGCAGTTCTCCAGTCTCTCAGCCTCTGCCTGGGCCTATTGTATGGTATCCAACACCGGAGTCATCACTGTTATCCTCATACAAATGTATTGTATCGAAGCACTCTCCGCCCTGCGGCTCAGGGCATCGGCTACAATGTTAGCCTTGCCCGGGTGGTACAGGATCTCGCAGTCATAATCCTTTACCACATCCGACCATCTCCTCTGGCGCATGTTCAGGTTGGGTTGATCCATCAAGTACTTCAAACTCTTGTGGTCCGTGTATATGGTACACCGAACCCCATACAAATAATGACGCCATATCTTGAGGGCGAACACCACTGCCCCCAACTCTAAGTCGTGGGTGGGATACCTCGTCTCATGGGGCTTCAGCTGCCTTGATGCATATGCTATCACATGCCCTCTCTGCATAAGCCCCGCACCCAACCCCGATATCGATGTGTCACAATGTACCACAAAATCCTCCATCCATTCTGAGAGGGCTAATATCGGGGCTTCACATAATCTCTGGCGAAACGTCTCAAATGAGGTTTGCTGCTCTGAACCCCAACTAAAAGTCATGCCCATCTGGGTCAACCTAGTGAGAGGAACGACAATCTTGGAGAAATCCCTGATAAATCTCCGATAGTAGCCGGCCAATCCCAGAAAACTCCTGATCTCGGTGGGGGATTTTGGCACCTCCCTTCTCATAACCGCCTCAATCTTGGTCGGATCGACCAATATCCTATTTTGGTTAACGAGGTGCCCTAAGAACTGGACCTCGCGTAACCAAAAATCACACTTGGAGAATTTGGCGTAAAGCCTCTCCGACCTCAATACTCCGAGAATCTCCCTCAAATGCTCTTCATGCTGCTCTCGGGATCTCAAATATACCAAGATATCGTCGATGAACATGATCACCGACCGATCCACCATCGGCCTGCACACCCTATTCATGAGATCCATGAACGCTGCCGGTGCATAGGTGAGCCCAAAAGGCATCACCACAAACTCGTAATGCCCATAACAAGTCCTGAATGCCTTCTTCTGGATATCTTCATCCCGCACTTTCATCTGATGATATCCAGACCACAAATCTATCTTGGAGAACCAATACGCTCCCTGCAACTGATCGAACAGATCATCGATCCTCGGTAATGGATAACGGTTCTTGACCGTTAAATTGTTCAACTCCCGGTAAGCAATGCACATCCGGTGTGAAACATCATTTTTCTTGAAAAAAAGGATCGGCGCTCCCCACAGCGAGCTACTCAGTCTAATAAACCCCTTTCCCAACAGCTCCTGAAGCTGCGAGGATAACTCCCGCATCTCTGGCGGCGCAAGGCGATAAGGCGCCTTGGCGATAGGCGCTGCCCCCGAAACCAAATCGATGCGGAACTCCACCTGCCTCTCGGGAGGCAGACCCGGGAACTCCTTTGGAAAAACATCAGGGAACTCGCGCACTATCGGAGCATCATCAATCAAACTCGGCCTCTCTGCAGCCACTCGTGTATCCATTACATAGGCTACAAACCCGCTGCAGCCCTATCATAAACTCTGTCTTGCTCTGGAAGCCGAACAAAATGCTGACCCATATCGGGTACCCTCACCATACACAGTCAGGACTCCCCCACGAGGGTCTCGTATCGTCACTATCTGCCGCTCGCAGTCTATAACCGCCCCAAATCGGCTCAACCAATCCATGCCCACTATAACATAACGTCCCCCATCGCAATCGGGACCAGATCTATCATAAACTCAACGCCGAAGATCTCGAGTATATATCCTCGAATCACATCAGTAGCATACACCGCTCGCTCGTCAGCTATGGAAACTCGTAGAGGTCGACTCAATGCCTCTCGTCGAATACTGATGTGCTGACTAAACTCTAACGACACAAATGATCGACTCGCACCCGAGTCAAATAACACCAAAGCAGGTACAAAATTCACAAGAAAAATACCTACGCATATCATAAAATAAGAATAATATCTCAACTCAGCATCAATAAATGAAAGAATACATATCAGCCACAACATCGGGCACTGCGTGGACCTCCTCCGCTGTCAACTGAAAGGCTCTCCCGCAAGCCTTCGGTGCCTCGGCCTTCACTGGCCGATCCTCAGTAGCTCGTGCAGTAGTAGGGGTAGAACCCTGCACCGATCCCTGTAACAACTACGGGAATTCGGCCTTCCGATAGCCCGTCTGGTTGCAATGAAAGCAAACCATAAATCCCTTGTGGCAACCCTTGGCTATATGCCCCTCCTTGCCACATTTGTAGCAAGAAACCGACCTACAGAATCTGTCATGTCCCTTGTCGCACTTCCCACAAGTGCGGCCCTTCTTGCCTCCTGATCTCGCATCGACGGGCTTAGCCCGCTTGGCTCCCAGCTAAGACTGGATCGGCCGCCTATCCTTCCCTTAAGACTCGGCCTCCTCCCTGGCCTGAGTCTCCAGCTCAATCTCCCTCTTCTGGGCATTTGCCTGGAGCTCAGCAAAAGTCTGGTAAGTCGAGTTCGCCACGAACTCCCGAATGTCCCTCCTCAGAATGCTCAAATACCGGCTCATGCATGCCTGCTCAAACGACACGTGCTCAGGGCAAAACAATGCCCTCTCGTGGAACATCCATGTAATCACAGTCACGGACTCCGTCCCCTGCTTGAGGGACAAAAACTCCTGTGCCAACCATTCCCTCTCCACCGGGGGAACATACTCGTCTTTGAACATGGTGGTGAACCTCTCCCAGGTCACCTCCAAAATCTCTGTAAGAGTGAAGTTCGCCATCACGAACTTCCACCAGTCCTTCGCCCCTAAGAAAAGTTGGTTCAGTGCAAACCGAACCCTCAGATGCTCCGGACACGAACAAGTGTAGAAGCATCCCTCGATATCAGAAATCCATCTCATTGCAGCAATCGGATCCTGCGTCCCATCAAAATCTGGTGGCTTCGTGTTGATGAACTCCCAGAACAGCATCAAGTCCTCCCCTGAGGTCTAGCAGCAGCCACAATTGCAGTAGCTGCAGCAGCCGCAGCCTTAGTAACCGTTGTGTATCTCTCGTCAAACTTCTCAATCAAAGTGGTCTTGATAGACCCAAACATCTCCGGTATCTCTGCACGGATAGCCGCCACCACCTCGTCATGGATCATCTGAGGAAGCTCCTCATCACTCACGCCGCTGGTCTCTAGTATGTGGCGTGTCCCAACCATGATGTCTCTGAAATATGACATAAAAATATCAGAGACTCGCACGAGCATACACATGCTCGATAAATCAACCCTACTTGCTCCTTAGTACCCTAAGGATCTTACTTGGACTGCTTACTGGTCCGTGTTTTCAGTAGTACGGGCCCTATACTACCGTCCACACCGCATTAGTATTCACCCCAAGTCCTCCTCCTTGGATCCCAAATTACAAGTACTCTACTTCTAACCACACATAGACTACTTTCTAGTAGAGTTCTCGTAAGCTCCTTACCGCTACTTACTCACTCTCGAAGTATCTTCTAGTAGCAGTAATCTCCTAGGCTAAGGCATCAATATCAGGCCACTCTAGTCTAGATATGAATACCTAGCCTACTCTAGCATGCATAACATATCACATAATATCTCATAACACATAATGTAAGGGTATTTTGGGAAATCACCGTTCGGGCGCTGGCTGATCGTACACACTGCTCCATTCTGCTTTTCTCAAAAATCTTTTACTCTTTTTAGAAAAATTGTTTCTTTTATGAAAAACTTTTTCAAATTCTCAGTTTGAGTTTAGATACGCCCGAAGGTGCATCCGAATCCCTCAAACCAAGGATCTGATACCAACTTGTAACGACGTAAAAATTTAAAACCATTTTTTTACAACATAAAACTCATTCAACATTCTCAAATCTCATGTTCATCAAATGTCATCATGATAAAAACATATCCCAAGATAATAGAATAAAATCATCTGCCAATGTGTACGGATTAAGTCGGCGCCTTCCCCCGATCCTTATTAGTACCTGAAACACATAACACATACACTGTAAGCATAAAAGCTTAGTGAGTTCCCCAAAATACCACATACAACACATACGCCACTCAAGGCCATAACTCTATGGGACCTTCCGACCCATGTGTCTCAGGGGACTTCCGTCCCAACCCTGGTTGATCTTTTGGTCCTACACGTAATGACCTTCCGGTCCATACCCTTTTGACCTTCTGGTCCATACACTGTTGACCTTCTGGTCCATAACATGATGCCTTCTGGTCCATAACATACTGCTCATAACATATCGTAACACATACATGTCACATATCATCTATTAACATATATCACATACTCTTCATATCACATAAGACCTTCCGGTCACACATAATTACCACTCCAGGTAACGTATAGTGAGAAGACTCACCTCGTATGCTGTCTAGTAACTCACGTGCTCGGTATTCCCTGAACTTCGTGACAATGTCCTAGCCCCGCCTAGACACACAAGCAATCATCTCAAATCAATAACGGCTCTTCAGGCCAGACTAGTCCCTTCCAATGTCCTCTCAGAAGGCTAAAAGACCATTTTACCCTTCCAATGGTCCAAAAGTCCAAGTGTTGACCAAACCCTAAAAGTCAACGAAAGTCAACTGTCAAACTTTGACCCGACTCGTCGAGTGCACTTGTGTGACTCGGCGAGTCCATGCGTTCCCTTAATCCTCATAAATCCTCACTCGACTCGTCGAGTTAACCCTTCACTCCACGGGTTACCACTGGACATGAACCGTGGGGCAACCTGACTCGACTCGTCGAGTCTCCTTGTCGACTCGGCGAGTTCCTTCCATGGCAACACTCAAATGACCTTCTTAGGTCAGATCTACTTCTCTAACCTATAGATATGACCTTACCATACTTAGTAATGACGTAAAGGTCCGACCTTTATACTCATGCAACGTCCAAAATGCTTCTTTTGGAGAAATATCCTCTAAAATGGCAACCTAGGTTCAAATCTCTAATGGAATAGCATAGAGCAGGGAGGTTGGGGCTCTCTGGACCTCTCATGGTCCAGATACAGAGTGTAACACTCAAAGGGACATCATAAGCATCATATCCAAGCCAATAAAGGGTAGAGAAAACCCAAGATTCAAGGGAATCTCCTTCTTCTTTGCAAAAACCACACCAACAAGGATCAAAATATCCCTTCTTCTCACACTACACACTCTAGCTCACTAGGGTTTCTCTCTCTGGACTGGTAGCCGCAAATGAGGGCCATAAGGTCCCTTAAATAGGGCATAGGCCCGGGGATTTAGGGTTTCCACCCACAGCGCGGACTCGTCGAGTTCACCCATCGACTCGTCGACTCCATTCATTAATCCAGTTAGCAAATTGCAATCCTACTCGATAAGTCTAGGCGTCAACTCGTCAATTCCCTCCTCATAACTCAAAATAAACAATTTAAATATAGTACATGGAAATCCGAATGTTACAGTTTTTTCTTTCGGAGGGACTGCTTAATTATTTTGAAAAATATAGGGAATTTTGGTTTTACTATGTTTTTATTGAAGCTAAAAATTGTTAATAACATTGAAGTTGAATCTATATTCCTATAAAACATAGTTCTTGTAGCAAAATCAGTTTTTTAAAATTTCAAATGTTGAATGAAATCACCAATCTTCTCAAGAATATTTTAGAATCGATTATTTTATTATTCTAATGGACATGGCTATTATTCATATGAAAAATAGATTTGAGAAAATGAAATATTTTGAATCTATTTTTGGAATTTTGTTTGAAGGTTCAAAATTAGTTTATTTATATGATGATGAAATTAGAAAAAGTTCTTTAAATATTAAATCTACTTTGACAAATAGTGAGGAATTCAATATTGTTGATAAAGATTCATTTATTATTTTACAAATATTAAATTAGATGTTGTTGGAAAGAGCGTACATGGTCATTAACTATTGGTAATATTTCTAATAATAGTAATGTCATTGTGGGTTTCGCTCATGACCCATTTTAGCAATTATAAGACAAAGAAAATTTAGGAGAAATTAGTTAATTAACTTGTCATGTTACGATAAATTAATTGGAAACTATTTTGGAATTAATTAATTCAAGGAGTTGAATGTTAATTAATTAAAAGATTAATTAATTGGAACATTCCATAATCCCTAAGGGATTGAGGTGGAAAATTATGATAAGGCTTATCTAGGATTTTGGAGTTGCTTTTAGAATAAGCACCTAAAGCCTATAAATAGGGCGCTAGGGATTTTTGGAGTTGTGTTGTTGGTTTTTCTCTCTTGGAGTTTTTGGTGTGATACCGTTAGAGGGATTCTACTTTGGGTCCTCTCATCCAAGCAAGGTGACATAAAAAAGATTTCAAACAAGAATATATATTTGCAAATAAGGTATGTATGTTTTACTTTTAATCTTGTAGTTGCAATAATAGAATGAAACTTATATCCTCATAGGTTGCATGAAAACATATGATTTTGTTAAGTCTCCTGCTGCCATGGTCATGTGTTTAGAATGCACTATAACCTAACAGTTTTTGCATGAAGCACACAAATGAGAAATTCCTTTGACATCTATTCATATTATAGAGTTTGTAAATAAAATGGATATGTTTTTTTGAATGTGTTGCTTATATATAAGATCCTATTGATGGCACTCGTTGCAATAGCATTCACGAAAATAAGTTTTTTGAAATTAAAGTTGTTGAAAGTGTATCTTTGAACTACAATGACTCAAGAAATATTACATGTGTTAGCAACATATCCTTTAAAGTTTAAATAGTTCTTTCGCTGTATCTGTCCATTTGTGGATGATAGGAAGTACTTAAGCATAACTTCGTACCCATTTCCTTTTGTAGACTCTTCCATAATCTATAAGTAAATCGATTATTTTTGTCTGACACAATTGATAAGGGCAATACATGAATCTTGCTAATCTCTTTCACGTAGGTTTCTGTCAACTTCACTATAGACCAGTTTTCTCGTGCGACTAAGAAATGCGCACTCTTTGTCAATTGGTCTACTAACAGCCAAATCATGTCATGACCCTTCTTTGTCCTTGGAAACTTAGTTATGAAATCCATGGGAATGTCATCCCACTTACCCATGGGTGCTGGTAGAGGTTCCAAGTCTCCATATGGCTTTTAATGTTGTTCTTTTACTCTTGAATAAGTCATACATTCAGCCATGTAAGTTGCTACATCGACCTTCATACTTGGCCAATAGTAGTAGGGTTTGAAATCCAAACACGCTTTGGTACTACCTGGGTGTATAGAATACATGGTCCTATGAGATTCTTTGATGAGAAGATCTCGTATTCCTCCTATCTTCGGTACCCAAATACGATTTTTGAATAACTTCAACCCTTGATTGTTGTCTTCAAGCACTAACGTCTTACTTAGACATTCTTCCTTCTTCGCATCTTCAACTACGACTATAGCTTGAGTTTCTTTAGTTTTTTCTCCAATCATTGAGATCATATCAATCATCAATGATCTAGCTTGTTTCCGTTCTGGATTGACCTTTCTACTCAATGCATCAACTACAATGTTTGCTTTACCGGGATGGTAAAGTATCTCATAATCATAGTCCTTGAGTAGCTCCAACCATCGTTTCTGCCTTATATTCAATTCCTTCTATGTAAGGAGATATTGAAGACTTTTATGACCTATAAATAGTTTGCATTTAGTTCTATAAAGATAATGTCTCCAAATATTTAGAGCAAAACCCACTGCTGCAAGCTCTAGATCATGTCTTGGATAGTTTTGCTCGTGGGTCTTCAATTGGATCGAGGCATAAGATCCTAATTTGTCTCTTTGGGTAAGGACACATCCCAATCCAAATCTAGAAGCATCACTGAAAACTGCAAATTCAATAGTTCCTTCCGGTAGAACGAGGATTGGTGCTTCACATAATCACTTCTTTAACTAACCGAAGGCACTTTCTTGCTTCTTATTCCAAGTATAAGCAACTCCCTTTTTAGTCAGGGTTGTCAATGCAGCAGAAACAAAAGAGAAATTTCGGATGAACCTTTGATAATAACCCCCCAATCCCAGAAATCTATGAATTTCAGTGGGACTCTTTGGCATCTCCCATTTCATAACAACTTTTATCTTTGCTGGGTCGATGATTATGCCCTTTTGGCTAACCATATGACCCAAGAATTATATCTCCTGAATTTAAAAGTTACACTAAGAGAACTTTGCATATAGCTTCTCCTTCTTCAGTACTTTTCATACTTCTTGGAGATGTTTACTATGTTCTTGATTGTTATTGAAATAAATCAAGATATCATCCATGAACACTATTACTGATATATCAAGAAAAGGTTTACAAAATCGATGCATCAAATCCATGAATGCTGCCGGAGCATTTGTTAGTCCAAAGGACATAACAAGGAATTCATAGTGTCCATACCTTGTTCTAAAGGTTATCTTTTTAATTTCTTGCTCCATTATCTTTAACTAATGATAGCCTGACCTAAGATCAATCTTGAAAAAGACGGTTTCTCCCTACAATTGATCGAACAATTCATCTATCCTAGGTAGGGTGTATCGATTATTTATCGTAGCGTTGTTTAGCTCTCGATAATCATTCCACATTCTTATTGTACCATCCTTATTCTTTACAAACAGCACGGGAGCTCCCCAAGATGATAAACTAGGTCTTATAAAACATTTATCCAATAATTCTTGGAGTTGTGTCATCAAATTTTTCATCTTTGTAGGCGCCAAACAATACGGTGCCTTTGTATCTGGCATTGTGCCTGGTAATAATTCGATTCTAAACTCTACCTGCCTCTCTGGTGGTAAGCCTAGTAATTCAATCAGAAATACCTTAGAATATTCACGCACCATAGGTATATCATTCATTGTCATCTTTTCCTTCTTTGTGTCGATCACATATGACAAGAATGTTGTACATCCGTTGGTTAGGCATTTTCTAGTCTTCATCATTGTAATGATTCTAGACCTTATTTGTCACACCCCCAAACCAGAATGACAGAAACGTTCGGGGGCGGAGGACGTCATGTACAGTATCATAACATTGCATAATAGTAAACATGCAACAACATCATCCATTACATTAATAATATACTTTAATACAAGTGTGTTCTGTGTATAGTTTGAAAGACACCAAAATATGAATAAAAATAAAAGACATGTCTCGAATATGCTCTGTCTTCTCAAAACATGGTCCAGTGTACCTGTCTACTGGTGATCTAAGAATACACTTTATTTTGAAAGACTACATCAACATTTAAGCTGGTGAGTTCATAAGTATTTTAGTGTCAAATGTTTATATAAGTTTGATGAAAGTGTTTGTAAGTGTTTGATGTAAATGTTTGTAAGTGTTTGATTTAAATGTTTGTATCTCCTGGAAAATCCTATATTTTCTACTTATAATGAATTGTAGTCTTCTACCAAGACTTGACTATTCTACATGTTTGTTCTTTTGTAAAAGTGAGTGTTTTTCCCCAGTATGACTATCATTACCATAAAATAGTTTACATTTCCGTTTAAATGAGAAGATCACTATATGAATGTAATGGGAAAATGATGATGTACATAGTATTGTATATAGTAACTACCATTGTACTAACTACCTTAAACCAATTCTTTAATTAAGGTAAAATGTGATGAGATTATAACCATACTTGATTGACTAGTAAAACATGATGATCAAAACGTCGAAATGGTATGACATTCGTCACCCGTAGACCTACAGGTCCCACTGTAGCTAGCAGCAAGGTGTAGGATGGTCTATCCCATATAGATCTATACATAAACTCACGCTCTTCCTCCAGGAGACTCTGGTTACAAAACGTGCAACAACAGTATATTGCCATGTCATGAAATAGTGGCTCACATTAATGTTATATAGTTCTTGTATTAGTGTAGTATGTTATCTATGTTCTAGTATATAGTATGTTCTCTCAGTTCTTTTATTTCAAACGACATTCAGACAAACAACCGATATCCTAAGTCCACAAACAAACAAGAAACAGGAAATAAAGTGAATTATGAATCCTAAGCCCTTTCAACCTTATTTATATAACTATATCTATATAGTCATAATTTTGACAATATATAAGTTTAAGTGAGTTTGATAAAGAGTTTAGCATATAAAATTGTTTTAACCATTTTAATGGTTTTTGATGACTTGATGTCAGTTTATAAAATGTTTTGAAATAGTTTGTTTGATAACACAGTTTTGAAGTAAAAGAAATCCTCTTGTTTTATAGTTATAAATCACAGGTGATTGATACTATAACTGTAATGTTTTCTACTAGTACCCCCCATAAAAGCATTTAGAATCATTTAAAAGATAAGTTTAGGGGTATGAACTTACCTGCAGTGGGTGATTCAAATGTAAGATCGATATAGGATGCTAAGTGTTAAATGAAGTCTCGATCACAAACAGATCCTATGAAGCATATAATGACACATATATGTATATAACTAGTGTATATAACAACTAATCATGTTAGGGAAAAACATTAGGCACTAGGAAACAGTTGAAAAGAAGTGTTACAATCACATATGATTATAATAAAGGTATTCACGGCCACACAAGTGTGTGTTTACGGCCTAGATGTGTTCACGACCAATGAGTTTACGGCCAACACATGAAATAGCTAGGGTTTACGGCCAAGACTTGAAAGGGTTCACGGCAATAAAATAAATCAAGAAGGGTTTACGGCCATGCAAGGGTTTATTGCCGTAAACTCTTAATGTTTTTGCTAAAATGGTTGTTTCTTGTATGCTAATCAAGTGCTTCTAATGAATATCAAGTATATAGAAAGGATACTTATGATTTGGAAGCTTGAAGGGGTGTTTACGGCCCAAAGAAATAGTGTGTGTTCTTGGTGTTCTTGAAGATCTAACCCCAAAAATAGATGAATTCACGGATAAAATCATGGGGTTTTACTAGATCAAGAAGGATATCAACTAATAAAGAAAGAATCACTTACAACATTGACGAGAAATGGAAGTGTTTTGATGATACTTGAGAGAGAAATGAGTGTTCTTTACTTGGAGATGTGAGAAGTGAAGAAAAATGAAGGAAAATTATACTTAAGGAGAAGAGTTCACGGCTAACAAGAGTTTACGACCGTAAACTCTAGTTTGCGGCCGTAAACTCCTTGCGATGGAGTTTCCGGCTTGAATGTTACATAATGAACTCTAGTAGATACTTCCAAACACCCAATCCTTGAATGTACTAGGCTTAGAACACTCAAACAGACCCTTAACAATGCTAAAAGGTAGCTTAAAAAAGTCTGACTTTTGATTGAATTGAATGGCTTTACAAGATAGAAATTTCGGGTTGTCACATCATCCCCCCGTTAGAGAGAATTTCGTACCGAAATTAGAGTTTAAGCAATTACAAATAACTAAGTAAAAAAAATGATGAGGATATTTCAGTTTCATTTGATCCTCGCACTCCCAAGTGAATTCAGGTCCCCGATTGGCATTCTAGCGAACCTTCACTATCGGGATACGACTTTGCTTTGTTTGCTTGACCTCTCGGTCCATGATCTCTACTAGTTATTCCAGAAAGTTGAGGCTCTCGTTGATCTCGATCTCGTCGAGTGGGATTACAAGAGTCTCGTCAGATAGACACTTTTTCATGTTTGAAACGTAGAAAGTAGGGTGTACGTTACTAAGTTCTTGAGGTAGTTTGAGTTTGTAAGCTACTAGGCCGATTCTAGCGAGAATTTCGAAAGGCCCTAAATATCTTTTATTTAGCTTTCCATGCTTTCCGAAGCGTATCAAGCCCTTACATGGTGAGACCTTCAATAGAACACAGTCACCAAACAGGAATTCCAAAGGTTTCCTTCTCTTGTCTGCATAGCTTTTCTGTCGCTCTCTAGAGGCTTTCAATCATTCACGTATCTGAAAGATCTTCTCTGACGTTTCCCGAATGATCTCCAGACCTGTGAGAGTGCTATCAGGAACTCGTCCTTTAGCTAACTGTGTGTCACCCACCTCAGCCCAACACATAGGGGATCTGCACTTACGACCATAGAGGACTTCAAATGGAGCCGACTTTATGCTCGTGTGATAACTGTTATTGTAGGAGAACTCGACAAGAGGTAGATGAATATACCGCCTTTCCAAATTCTATCACACAGGATCGCAACATATCTTCCAATGTTTGAATAGTTATCTCACTTTTTCTGTCGGTTTGCGGATGGTAGGCTGTACTCATGTCCAGCCTAGTTCCTAGGGAACCTTGTAGCGACTGGCAGAAACTGAATCTACTATCTCTATAAGAGATAATGGATATGGAAACACCATGCAGTCGTACGATGTCCCTAATGTAGGTTCTTGTTAGTTTCTCCATCTCGTCAGTTTCTTTGATAGGCAGGAAGTGTGCGGACTTTGTTAACCTGTCTACAATTACCTATATGGTATCGAGACCACCCGTTGTCTGGGGCAACTTGGTTATTAAGTCCATTGTGATCCGCTCCCACTTCCATTCTGGTATCTCCGGTTGTTGAAGTAAATCTGAGGGTTTCTGGTATTCGACCTTAACCTCGACGCAAGTAAGACACTTACTCACGAAGGTAGCAATCTCTACATTCATGTTAGGCCACCAGTATAACTTTTTGAGATCCAGATACATCTTATCTGAACCTAGGTGGACAGAATATTGAGTGTTGTGCACTTCGGTCATGACCAAGTCTCTGAAACTACCATGCCTCGGTTTCCAAATCCGATCCATGAGATATAAGGCTCCGCCACCCTTTCCAAGTTTTTATCCATCCCTCTCAGGGATTCACCTGCCAAATTTTCAGGTTTCAAAGCTTCTAGCTGAGCCTCCTTAATTTGTGTGGATAGATGCGAATGGATAGTCATAGTCAATAATTTGACTCTACGACCAGGGTATTCTTTCTGACTTAAGGATTCAGCTACTACGTTGGCTTTACCGAGATGATAACGAATTTCACATTCATAGTCATTAAGTAGCTCGAACCACCGTCGTTGTCCCATGTTGAGCTCCTTTTGGTCAAATATATGTTGAAGGCTCTTGTGGTCTGTAAAGATAGTGCTTTTTGTACCATACAGGCAGTGTCTCCAAATCTTCAGAGCAAATACCACTTCTCCTAACTCAAGATCATGTGTGGTGTAGTTGACCTCGTGTGTCTTTAGCTGTCTTGAGGCATAGGCGATGATCTTACCTCGTTGCATAAGAACACAACCGAGTCCTTGGTTTGATGCATCGCAACAAACCATGAAATCTTCTATCCCTTCTTGGAGGGATAGTATCGGTGCGCTGCATAAGGCTTGCTTCAGTGTTTGAAATGCCTTCTCTTGTTTCTCTTCCCAGACAAAGGCCACGCCTTTCTGGGTCAATGTAGTAAGCGGTTTCGCGATCCTAGAGAAGTTCTGAATGAACCTGCGATAGTAGCCAACGAGGTCTAGAAATTGACGAATTTTTGTAGGCGTCTTCGGTGCTGACCAGTTCTCAATGACCTTTATTTTGGAAGGGTCCACGTGGATTCCTTCTTCCCTAACCACGTGACCCAAGAATTTGACTCGTCGAATCCAAAATTCGAATTTAGAGAACTTCGCCTAGAGCTTCTTTGATCGTAGTGTCTCTATGACCTGACGTAGATGTTGACTATGCTCCTCCTTACTTCAAGAGTAGATAAGTATGTCATCGATGAATACAATGACGAACTGATCCAAGTAAGGACAGCACACCCTATTCATTAAGTCCATGAATACCGCAAGCGCATTGGTCAATCTGAATGGCATCACTACAAACTCGTAGTGTCCATAACGAGTTCGAAAGGCTTTCTTCGGAACATCCTCCTCTAGCACTCGTAACTGGTGATACTCGGATGTTAGATCAATCTTTGAAAAGTAATTCGCTCCTTGCAGTTGGTCGAACAAGTCGTCTATGTGAGGTAGAGGGTAATGATTCATGACGGTAAGCTTGTTTAGTTCTCTGTAGTCGATGCACATATGGAACAATCTGTCTTTCTTCTTCATGAACAAGAACGGTGCTCCCCAGGGTGAGAAGCTTGGTCTAATAAAGCCCTTGTTGAGCAGTTTGTTAAGTTGACCGGATAGCTCCTGCATCTCAGCTGGTGCCTGCTAGACGATAGGACGATTTGGCTACTGTGGTAGCCCCTGGAACTAAGTCGATTCTGAACTCGACTTGACGTTGTGGTGGTAATCCTAGTAGTTCTTCTGGAAAGATGTCGGGAAAGTCGCGTACTTCTTGGATGTTCTTTTTGTCTTTCGTCTCTTGGCTCATATCAACTACATGAGTAGGGAATGCATGACATTCCTTTTGTAAGTACTTCTGGCATTGTATACTCGAGATGATACGAAGGTTCATACCGGGTTTGTCTCTATAGATAACTAGAGTTTTGTTAGACAGTAGATTAAGGTGAACGACCTTCTCATAGCACATGATGTCAGCACGATGAAGACTCAACCAATCCATGCCGATAATGATGTCGAAACTTTTATTTGAGACAGGCATGAGGTCGATTGGAAATGAATGGCTATCTAGAGTTAGGGTACATCCTATGTATATGCAGCTAGTGCTCTCAGTCTTCCAGTTAGCCATTTCTACAATGAGTGGTTCTTTCAATGCACGTGGTTTTTGTTTAAGTATGTGAGCAATTTTCTGGTTCACGAAACTCTTCGCTGCCCCACTATCAAACAGTATGCATGCATAAGAGTTATCGAGGAGAAACGTACCAGTGACCACTGTAGGGTCAGCTACTACTTCCTCGTGTCCTATAGCCAAAACCCTTCCCACTTCGCCAGCGTTCCCTGCCTTCGGACAGTTCCTCTTGTAGTGAACCACCTCGCCACATCCATAGCAAGCCTGGACCACACCAACACTGGGGACTTGGGTGATTGGCCTAGCTAGAGACTTGTAGATATAGGCAGTGTGCTCCTTTCTGTTGCAGTTAGCGCATTGCATTTCCCGACAGGGTCCGTTATGGTGGAAGCTGTACTTGTTGCACTTGGGCAAGCTTCCCGCATACTGCTTCATCAACGCAGTAATAGTAAGTGTTATCGCAGCATGTACAACCACGACCTGCTGCTTTTTGGCATAGTTCTGCACCGCGTTGTTCTTCTTCTGGTTGTCCTAAAACTTCATCTTGTTGTCAGCGGCCTTGGATGGTTCTGGGATGGCCAGGGTTGTTGTTGTCGGGGTGTGGACTCCATGATCAAAGAGCCGCTATGCCAGTTGCTTGGCACTGTCGAAGGTAGTGGGGTTTGAAGCTAAGACATTCCCCTTCAATGAAGGCTCCAACCCCTAGATGTACCTCTCGACTTTCTTTCACTCGGTAGGGACCATTCCTGGACATCAAGCCACCAGATCGTTGAACTTGGCGGTGTAGGCAACTATGACGGAGCCCTTCATGGTTAGGTTCCAAAGTTCTTGTTTAAGTTTCTGAACCTCGCCCTTCGGGCAATAGTCTTCAATCATGAGCTCCTTCAGAGCTTCCCAACCCATAACATTAGCCCCTATCATGGTTAGTGACTTGACATGGCTATTCCACCATGTCAGGGCTCTGTCCGCGAAAGTGCAGGAAAGAAATTTAACTTTTCTCCCTTCCGGACAGGAGCATATCTCGAAGATCAAATCCATTTTCTCGAACTATTGCGAGAGGGAAATAATTACACCAGTCCCGTTAAAGGTCATGGGCTTGCAGTTGGTGAAGTCCTTATACGAGCTCTCTCTAGAGTGCACTGGAGCATCACCTTGAGTGAAATGCACGGTTGTTCCACTCCCACTAGTACCACTAGCACTGAATTGAGCTAAGGCTGTCGAAACAGCCGCAACCAATGCCGCTTGCATAGCTACTGGATTGTATTGTGGAGGAGGTAGTGGTTAAGTTGGCGTTATCGTAGGATTGCGTCTCGGTGATCGGCGTGGAGGCATCTTTAAACTAAAAGTTTACAAAGATGAAGATGATAGTTGGAATTCAATTGTGAGTATAATGAGAGTGGTCCATGGACTAAGTCGCCATAGCCCAACAAAACAGATGAGAGTATGATTGAAATAGAAATATAATAATAGAAGGATGAAAGCATTTGGATAAAGATTTCCCAAAAGATTAGATGTCTGTCAATAATATTGGCATTAATGATGTAACAAGTTTAGGAAAACTGACCTAGGAGTAGGTCTTACATCAAACCATAAAGAGAAAATTTGATAGAACTAAGACCTGATAGACTGAGGGTTCAAGGTCTTAAAATAAGTGGGAAATTAATATTAGAGTCTATACATAGACTTAATTATGTACAAAATACAAAGTATAGTAGACTCTACTTGCGACGAGAACTGCTCGGATTAGCCTTTGATTTTGCCTGATAACGCTCCATTTCCAGCATACGCCTTTCAAACGTTGCCTGACGTGCTCGAAGTTCTCTGACTTCAGCTTGGGTTGCAGTAAGTTCTCTCTACAGGACCATATTGTGGTCTAGAATTCTTCCATGTGTAGCTTGTAGATTGCGAATGCGGACTGTATTGACTCCCACATTGGCATCAACTTCCATAACTCGATTGATGGCTGCCCTACCCTGCTTGTCATTTCGAGCAACACTACGAACCATAATACGCAAGATCCTATCTACTGAGCCTCCCTCGCTCAGATTTTAGAAGCTTCTATATCCGTTGTAGGGTAAGGGTTGACCCTGATCTTGACTCGATATGCCCAAGTTCTCGACCCACAGAGGCGTCAGACCTTGATAAGCCGAACGAGGGTTAGGATTTGGGATTGGAGCCACTAGGGGTAGACCATTGACTTCTGGCTCGGAGTCAAAATCCTCTGAGAAGTTTTCTACAAAGTCATCAACTAAAGGAATTGCATGATTCTCTTCTGGCTCTGCATCGAGCCATCGATCATTTCCTTGGTTGGGAAAGTACGGGTCGCCGGGGAGATGGAATCCAACCTTGTTATCTACGCGAGAATAGGGATAAAAGAGATATTAATAGATGTACTACTTAAGATAATTATAGGATGATCCTTACCAGTTACTTCAATACTTGCGTAGTGCATACCAGTCATATGTAACCAAAACAGGATAGACCTTCGAATAAGTGATCCTAACTCTAAGTCCACAACCAAACAAGGAACAAGAAGTAAAGCAAAGATCACAAATTCTAAGTATATGACACCCTAGTCACATATAACTTTAGCGTATCCACTCAGCAACTATTGACCTACTAATAAAGACCTTTTAGTTCTCAAATAAGTAATTATAGTAACAAAAAAATACTCCTATAGTATTTTAAGTTTATGTTATGTTCTAAAGTTTTCATTATAGTAGTGTTGGTAAGTTTTTAGACTTGCTGCAACACCACAACCATTCCTAGGCACATGTGAATCACTTCTCGAAAAGATATAGTTGATCAGGCTATATCACTCCCAGATCTTATTATATGTCCCCAAGCCTACTTGTGCTGTCTAACAACCACAATATTTTTTCTATGTTCTAGTATGACATTGATCCTAGTATGAATGCTTGTACATATAATTTAGTTAAATACTTTAATATTTTTAAAAGTATAAACTGTTGGTCAGAGTATTTTAATCCCGATATGTTTATAATTGTATATCTTTTATGGGTTGATATACTGAATTCACTATAAACAAAGCTCTGATACCAATCTGCCACACCCCCAAACCAGAATGGCAGAAACGTTCGAGGGCGGAAGACATCATGTACATTATCATAACATTTCATAATAGTAAACAAGCAACAACATCATCCATTGCATTAATAATATGCTTTAATACAAGTGTGTTATGTGTATAGTTTGAGAGACACAAAAATATGAATCAAAACAAAAGACGAGTCTCGAATGTGCTCTGTCTTTTCTAAACCAGGTCCAGTGTACCTGTCTACTGGTGACCTAAGAATACAAGTTATTTTGAAAGAGTAGATCAACATTTAAGCTGGTGAGTTCATAAGTATTTTAGTGTCAAATGTTTGTATAAGTTTGATGAAAGTGTTTGATGTAAATGTTTGTAAGTGTTTGATGTAAATGTTTGTATCTCCTAGAAAATCCTATATTTTCTACTTCTAATGAATTGTAGTCTTCTACCAAGACCCGAATGTTTTACATGTTTGTTCTTTTGTAAAAGTGAGTGTTTTTCCCCAGTATGACTATCATTACCATAAAATAGTTTACATTTCCGTTTAAGTGAGAAGATTACTATATGAATGTAATGGGAAAATGAAGATGTATAGTAGTATTGTATATAGTAACTACCATTGTACTAACTACCTTAAACTAATTACTTAATTAAGGTAAAATGTGATGAGATTATAACCATATTTGATTGACTAGTAAAACACAACGATCAAAACGTCGAAATAGTATGACATTTGTCACCCGTAGACCTGCAGGTCCCGCTGTAGCTAGCAGCAAGGTGTAGGATGGTCAATCCCTTAGAGATCTATACACAAACTCACACTCTCTCTCCAGGAGACTCTGGTTACAAAACGTGACACAGTAGTATATTACCATGCCATGACGTAGTGGCTCACATTAATATTATATTGTTCTTGTCTTAGTGTAGTATGTTCTCTCTGTTCTAGTGTATAGTATGTTCTCTCTGTTCTAGTGTATAGTATCTTCTCTCTGTTCTAGTGTATAGTATGTTCTTTTTGTTTCTCGTTATAGTATCCTTGAACTGACTCATGTATGAACTGACTCTTGTATGTTTCATTGTTCTAGAAATAGTGAGTAGTAATCCTCTAAATTATACCTATTATAGTTTACTAGTACTGTTGTTTGAATGACTGATCATGTTTGTACATACAGATACATAATATACAACTAAGATTCAAACGACACTCGGATAAACAACCGATACCCTAAGTCCACAACCAAACAAGGAATAGGAAATAAAGCAAGTTATCAGTCCTAAGCCCTTTCAACCTTATTTATATAACTATATCTATATAGACATGATTTTGATAATATATAAGTTTAAAAGAGTTTGATAAATAGTTTAGCATATAAAATATTTTTAACCATTTGAATGGTTATTGATGACTTGATGCCAGTTTATAAAATGTTTTGAAATAGTTTGTTTAATAACACAGATTTGAAGTAAAAGAAATCCTCTTGTTTGATAGTTATAAATCACATGTGATTGATACTATAACTACAATGTTTTCTAATTATATCCCCCCTAAAAGCATTTAAAATCATTTAAAAGATAAGTTTAGGGGTATGAACTCACCTGTAGTGGGTGATTCGAATGTATGATCAATATAGGATGCTAAATGCAAGTGAAGTCTCGAGCACAAACGGATCCTATTAAGCATATAATGACACACACACACACACACACACACACACATATATATATATATATAACTAGTGTATATAACAACTAATAATGTTAGGGAACAACCTTAGGGACTAGGAAACACTTGGAAAGAAGTGTTACAATCACATATGATTGTAATAAAGGTGTTAACGGCCACACAAGTGTGTGTTTACGTCCTAGATGTGTTCACGGCTAATGAGTTCACGGCCAACACATGAAATAGATAGGGTTTACGGTCAAGACTTGAAAGGGTTCACAACCATAACATAAATCAAGAAGGTTTTACAGCCATGCAATGGTTTACGACCGTAAACTCTTGATGTTCTTTCTAAAATGGTTGCTTCTTGTATGCTAATCAACAGCTTCTAATGAATATCAAGTATATTGAAAGGATACTTACGATTTGGAAGCTTGAAGGGTTGTTTGCGACCCAAAGAACTAGTGTGTGTTCTTGGTGTTCTTGAAGATCTAACCCCAAAAAGAGATGAATTCACGTATGAAATCATGGGGTTTTACTAGATCAAGAAGGATATTAACTAATAAAGAAAGAATCACTTACCACTTTGACGAGAAATGGAAGTGTTCTTGATGATACTTGAGAAAGAAATGAGTGTTCTTGACTTGGAGATGTGAGAAGTGAAGAAAAATGAAGGAAAATCGTACTTAAGGAGAAGAGTTCATGGCTAACAAAAGTTTACAGCCGTAAACTCTAGTTTGCGGCCGTAAATTCCTTGTGATGGAGTTTCCATCTTGAATGATAGACAATGAACTCTAGTAGATACTTCCTAACACCCAATCCTTGAATGTACTAGGCTTAGAACACTCAAACAGACCCTTAACAATGCTAAAAGATAGCAGAAACAAGTCTGACTTTTGATTGAATTGAATGGCTTTACAAGATAGAAATTCCGGGTTGTCACATTATTCTACTCTTATCACCGTATATGGCGAATGGCTCTCTCCCAGGAGGATTAATGTGCACCATCTTCCTTTCGCAAAAAATTTGCGTGAGGTTTTCACTCAACCAATCCATGACCATAATTATTTCAAATTTGTTTAACTTGAAGGGTAATAACTCTTTACGAAATTCATTTCCGTTTAAGTTAGTGATTACGTTCTCTTACCTATTTCTAATAGTTACATTCCTGCCACCGACTACATATACCATAATCATGGTACTTAGCCTAAGTGGTGATAATTTTAGCCTTCTACCAAATTCTTGCGATATAAAGGAGTGATCTGCCCATGAATCAAATAAAATATTGGTAGGAATTTGGTTTACTAGGAATGTACCTAAAGCAACACCAGTCTCTTCCTTTGCTTCATTAAGGGTCATCTGGTAGCTTCTACCCTTGGGTTTAGCTGGCAAGATCCTTGGGGTTGGCTTTTCAACATTGGGGCACTCCGCCTTCTTGTGCCCTTCTTCCCATCAAGTGAAGCAAACTTTTCCTTTCACTGGGAAGTTTGTAGAGATATGCCCTGGCTTTTTGCATTTGTAACAGATGACACAGTCACCAAAATGTTTATTCTTGCACTGGTCGTACCTAAGGCAATGCCAGTCTCTTCCTTTACTTCATTAAGGATCGTTTGGTAGCTTCTACTCTTGTGTTTAGCTGGCAAGATGCTTGGGGTTGGCTTTTCAACATTCGGGCACTCCGTCTTCATGTGCCCGTCTTCCCAACAAATGAAGCAAACTTTTCCTTTTACTGGGAAGTTTGTAGAGATATGCACTGGCTTCTTGCATTTGTAACAAATGACAAAATCACCAAAATGATTTTTCTTGCACTGTTCGTACCACTTCCCTTCTTGGTTGATCCCATATTTGTTGCTTTACTTCGAAAAATTCTTCTTCTTCTTGCTGTTGTTGTTTCCCGAGGATCCATCAACTTTCCTTTTCTCACCAACTTCAGATCTATTGGCGGTCCTCTTCTTAATCATGCTCTCCATAGACCTTGTAGCCCATATAGCTGCCTCAAAATTTAGTGCCTGCTTAATTGACACAGAATACTCCCATGGCAGTCCCTTGGAGTATCTCTCAATCTTGGCCAGTTCGTCGGGCACCACACATAAATCAAATTCCATTTTATCAGTGAAAGCATTGTTGTACGCATCAATTGTCATGCTTCCCCTCTTTAGCATTCGGATTTGATTTTCTAATTTTAAAACGTCCTCAACAAAGAATAATTGTCACTTTAAGTGGTTCAATAACTCTCCCCATGTCAGTTACAACAACTTGTTAGGACTTAGCAATTTTTCCAACGTATTCCACCAACGACTCACTGCACCCTTGAATTGTCTTACAACATAGGTAGTTGTTAACTTTCCAGTGCAACTGCATGTGATGAAATCTATTTCCATTTCTGATATCCAGTTCATGACTCCAACTTGGTACTCTTTCCCACTAAAGGACGACAACTTGCAAGTAATGATGTCCATATACTGGCAATAGCCTTGAGGTTCATCATTACTTCGAACCACTGATTCATATCGTCCCTAATGACTCTCAGATTCATTGTTTCCTTCCTAGTCCATTGTTACATGAGAAGAAATTGGTCCATTGTTGACTTGCTCAGCGACTATTGGTTCCTTGATCACTGGTGCTCCGCCTCTAACATTTGATAGCTTCCGAGTTAGGAGATTCATAAACTCAAGTCGTTGCTGCTCTAATAGGCTTCGCATCATTACTCGAGCTTCTTCTATGGTGAACTGAGTAGCTACGGCTCCGGCATCCTGAGGTGTTGGACCTCCTTCTTTATTGACGACTCTACAGCTCCTTGTGATTGTTATGTTGTTTTGTACCTGTAGAATAGGAATATCTTAGAATAATATTATTTTTACTTATATATATATATATATATATATATATATATATATATATATATATATATATCACATAATGGCAGTTAAGGTAGTTAGCAATTAACGCATCTTCCTATGGCTTGCGAATGCTTAAGTCTTTAGCAATTTAGGAATCTATCCTAAAGCGTTCTATCACACAACTTACCATCCATACTTATATTCTAAGTTTAAGTCTAGACATCTAGCAAAACTCCTAGTTTGCTTGATGTCACACCTCCAAACCAAAATGGAAGAAACGTTCGGGGGTGGAGGACTTCATGTAAGTATCACAACACATGCAATATAGTAATCAAAGTATACTCAATCATTGCATTAGTAAGTATAAGTTTTACATGAGTGTTTAAAACATTACATATTCAAACACCAAAGAAGGTATAGTAGAAGACAAGAGTCGCAACACGATACTAGGTAGTCTTCTCAAAAGTTTCGGGAGTGTACCTGTCTACTGGATTCCTGAGAATACAAGTTGTTTTAAAAGAGCAGATCAACATTTAAGCTGGTGAGTTCATAAGTAATTTAGTTCTATCAAGTATACTCTAAGTTCTTGGAAAAGTTTGTTGGTTCCTCCAGCAAATCCTATATTCCCTGAGTTGATAAACTGATAACCTCAATAGTTCCCTCTGCAATTACTTAGTTTATACTAATTATAAACAACCTAATATCGAACGGACAGTTAAATGGGTGTGTCTGCCCTAAGCCCACAACCAAACAAGGAACAAGAAGTAAGGCGGAAGTCACACATTTCACTATCAATCGGATATTACTTATGTATAACTATGATGTAGAAACTAAGGAATTATAGAATTAACCACTAAAGGTCTTTTATGTTATACTAGATTACAGAGATTGAATGACTAAGTTCCATTTGATAAGTAGTTTAATTCAATAAACCGTTTCATTTGTAAAAGTGGTTTAATCCCATAAACCATTCCATTTGTAAAAGTGGTTTAATCCCATAAATCGTTTCCTTTGTATAAGTGGTTTAATCCCATACACTGTTTCCTTTGTATAAGTGGTTAAATCCCATAACCCGTTTCTTTTGAAGGAGTGGTTTAACTCCATAAACTGTTTCATTTGTAAAAGTATTCTTAGTTATATCTGTTCTATAGTAAAAACCTTAGTATTAATCCAGGAAAATATTATATTATCCATAATACTTCCTTGTGGATTTAAATGTTCAAAACCAGAAATACAAGTATATTTACCATACTTGATTTCATGATACGTAGCTTTTACTGTAAGTAAAAACTAGAGAAGGTATATTTGGTCGGGATGTAATTATCTTTTCTTACTGTTTTAATAGAAGTATATTACTTAGTAATTCACTCGTTGTTTTATCCATGTGAGTTCTATTAACCATACTACTATGTCTGATATGTCTGCGGCGACGTTCTTCAGGCGTCGGAATGGAATGATATTTGACACCCTAGGCCTGCCGGCCAAACTGTAGCGAATAGTAGAGGTGCGGGATTGCCAGTCCCATATAGATCTATACACAAATTCACGATCTCCCTACATGAGATTCTGGCTAATAGTTCAGGACTTAAAAGGTCGTACTTAGATAAGTACACCGTGAAGGGTCTCAAAAATTTATTGTTTTAACGAGATTTACGATGTATTATTACCACGTGATTATTATCACATACAGTTATTAACACAATTTAATATTGTGTTAAACTTGTATCCCCCCTAAAAAGCATTTAAAAACTATTAAAAAGGTAAATTATAGGAGTATGAACCCACTCTGATAAGCGGTGATTCGGGCAGCGTTTCGTTTCCCGGAAAGGAGTTTGTTTGACGAGAAACCAGCTCAAATTGAGCAGAGTTTTGACTGGAGGGATGTTAACTTCTCAAGAATTCCGGGGCTCCGGGGCTTGCATCGGCCTTTAGACACGATACCGGGGCCTTGGGGGGTCGTGAGAAAGTCTAGGGGGTGAAAAGGTGAAAGATGACGAAATTTGGGTTGAAAAACCTCTCAAATCCAAGAAGTCTCGCACTATTTATATAGGGGTGCAAGGGTGCATTCCAAAGAGGACAGTTAGCGAGGGCGAGGAGTCAGCAGCCATGCGTCAGTCAGCAGCGAAGGCCACGTGCGAGGGTCGGACAGATGGAGCCCTCGGACTGGACCAAACATCGGTCCAATGGGAAGGAAACACGTGCAAAAGGGGGGAGGGTGTCCGAGAGGTGTCTCCGGTGTGTCTCATGCGAGGCTGTCCGAAGGTGAGTGGACCGCGGAGTTGGTCGAATCAGAAGGCGCCACGCAAGGCTTCGGTCCAATAAGCAGCCGACACATGGAGGCTCGCATGCGAGGGTGTCGTGGCATGCGAAATTGCCCGGTGTCACATTATCCCCCCGTTGGAGGGAATTTCGTCCCGACACATGATTATTGATTAATTTATTTTTGACCTAAATTTGACTAGTGTCACATTATCCCCCCGTTGGACGGAATTTCGTCCCGAAATTAAGTCTAAAGTGATACTCATGGACTAGGTCTAATCTTCCCTTTCCCAAATGAATTCAGGTCCCCGGTTTGTAATCCAACGAACATTCACTAACGAGATAAGACTTTGCTTGGTTCTTTCGATTTACCTATCCATGGTTTTCATTGATTCTTTTACAGAGTGTAGACTTTTATTTAACTTGATTTCATTGAGTGAAATAACAAGTAAATCATCTGATAGACACCTCTTTATATTAGATATGTGAAAGATGGGATGAATGTTATTAAGTTTTTGTGGTAGTTTAAGTTTATAAGTACAAGACCGATTTTGGTAAGAATCTCAAATGGTCCTATGTACCTTGAAATTTTGTATTCCACGCTTTCTCAAGCGTATCTTGTCCTTCCGAGGTGAGACGTTCATATGACAAGGTCATCAATCTTGGAATTCCAAGGGTTTTCGTTTATCAAAGCCGTAGCTTCTCTGATTAACTCTGGAAGCTTTATATCGCTTCCTGATTCAAATTTTGTTTTTGGTAGTTCCTCGGATGAATTCCAGATCAGCGAAAGTGCTGTGTGGAAATTGGATCTCTACCTAGTTGCGTATTACCTAATTTAATCCAGTGCAGAGAGGATCTGCACTTGTGACCATATAAACTTTTGAATTAAGCAACTTGAATGCTAGCGTGATAAAGGACTCGACTAATTGGTAAATGGGTATCCCATTCTTTACCATAGTCGATCACATAGGATCATGACTACTCTAGTTCCTAGAGATTTTTGAGTGACTTCCTGAACTGGGAGATGATTCTATTGTCTCGGTGGAGATAACAAATATTGGAATATCGTGCACTCACACGTTCTAGTCATTTTCTCTACTTGCCACATTTTTAGGTTTCAAGACTTCTTGTTGAGCCTCCTTACTTTGTGTGGACAGATTTGAATGGGTTATCATAGTCAATGATTGGCTCTACGACCTGGATACTCTTTCTGACTTAGGGTGTTAGCTATTATATTGGCTTTGTCGACATGATAACGAATTTCAAATTCGTAGTCATTTAGTAGCTCGACCCACTGTCGTGGTCTCACGTTGAATTCCACTTGGTAGAATACATGATGCAGGCTTTTGCTCCGATGTTCATGATCAGACTCATACTTTGCTCATCCACCATCACTTCGTGTATACAAGTCGTATATAATTTAGATTTCACAAAACGTTTGGATGGGTGACTTTGCCCCAGGTCCACAACCAAACAAGGAACAGGAGATAGGGCGGAATCAACCACCCTTAATCTTGTTAAGTCTAACTTATATACCCCTCTCGTGTATACACTTAGCAGCGATAGATTAACTTAATGAGTTCTTAGTCTCTATTCTTGAACTTGACGAGCGGTACAGTGATTTTCCTATGAGATCTATTGAGGTACATTGGTAGTTACTGACTTCTATGACTACTTTGGTGCTTTTCGTTTGAAGTTTCCTGTCTACTGAGTAGGCTAGAATGACGTGGTACCCTTCACATGGGTACTCTTGAAGTTTTGAAATGAGAGACAACCTAAGGGTTTTGCATTATGGAATGGAAGAATTTCATCTTACAGCTGATTAAGGAAAAATTTCGCTTATACAACCTAAGAATTTTCACATGCTAAGGGCCAGGCCAAACCATGTTGAATGAGGATGTTAGAATTTTCTCGACGAAATAGATATTAATTCGTTATGGGAGGAATGATTACTAGGATGATATCATATGTACCTAAGTTTTTAGCGCTTCTGGTTTTATTCTGTTATTATCGCTACAAACCCCTTTTTGATTCGAAATTGACGGGTACTACCAATACTAGGGTTCTGATAATTTGAAATTATGAACTTTCACGAAACAACCCTTACTAGGTCTCTCTATAATCGCTTGGTGTATACAAGTCATGTATAATTAAGATTGGTAAGACCTTAGACTGAGCAACCCTGCCCTAAATCCACAACCAAACAAGGAACATGAAATGAGGCGGGATTACTCATTCTAAGTCTACAAATCTTAATTATAAATGAACCTTATGTATACTCTAAGTCATCATAGCTTACCTGTTAGGGTTTCAAATTTTATACGAATGTTGTGATTTAATATGAACGAGAGAGTAATCATAATTATAGATAATTATTGGAGTTTGGGAGCGTACCAAAAATATAGCAGGGTTCTTTGATACCTTCCCATGCATTGGGGGTCAAACTCCTCCTGCTCCCCCGTCGTTCTTCTCCGTTGGATATTCCCTCTTGTAATATCCTATTTTTCCACAAAGGTGACATATTGGAATTGTTTCAACATTGGTAGATGAAGTGATGAACTCAACTGGGGTTCTATAGATGCGGGCTGTATGCCCCTTTATGTTGCATCTATTGCAATGCAGCTCTCGGCAAACTCCATGATGATGGTAGTGTTGGAATAGTGTCTAAGGCTGTAACTATATTAGGAAAGTATTTGATCCGGTTGTGCATGGTCCTTTTTGGGTTGCCTTCACCATAGCAACTTGATAGGATGATTTAATAAGAGAGAGTAAATATTATTAATATATTATGGGAATAATATAGTGAATAATATATTGTTATTTGATTAATATAAGTCATAGAATTAATTAGAATTAATTTGGTGACTTAAAGAGATTAATTAAATAAAGGGGTATAAACTGTCAATTGTTTGATAGTTAAGCTTTAGACTGTAAATCCATTTGGATATGCTATGGACGGATTCTAGAGGCTTTAGGATAGCTCAAATCGTCCAAAGGGTTATCTAGGAATGGATTTGGATAGCCTTAAGAGAAGATTATCCAATTAGGGTTTAGGTTGTAACCCTTAAGGAGTCTACAAGTATAAATAGACCCCATGGCATAGGGAATGCGACACATCTCCTAAAGCAAGGAACCTCTGGTCGAATTCCTCCCCTCTCCTCTCTCCTAAATCATTCTTATTGTTATTGGTGTTTGTAAGCCATTAGAGGAGTGACATTTGTGACTCTAGAAGCTCCAAGACCTCAAGGTCAACAAGGAATTCAAAGGTATGATTCTAGATCTGTTTCAATGTTGTTATTTAACCTAATTAGTCATTAGAAGACTTGGATTCAATGCATGTTTATTAGAAAGCCTAGATCCGAGCATTAGGGTTTTGCATGCGCACATAGGAAAGTTCTTATGGCTAAAACCCATCAGGTAGTTGCACTTGTTGCAGTGTGGGAGGTTTCCTAAGTACGAGGTGGTTGGTGCTGGAATAATAGGGCTGATGGGGGTATTTATAGCCCCAGTTCGTTACCCTCTATTAGGTTCTTAAGTTGAACAACTCCCTTTCTTGTTCTCTAAATTTCGTTTCAGGATATTAGGCTTAAGGTTCAAGGTGTTCTTACAAGTAAGTGCTCGTTGCTGTACTTGGCCATCACCACGATCGTGTTTACCGATAGCATTACTACTAACATTTGCATTGTTAGCATTAAGGTGTGCCATGACAGCTGCTACAGCTGATGTGACCGCAACTTGAAATGTAGCCGCATCTATTTGAAGGATTGGTGTTTCTCTGGTGGGTTGGTTACATTTCTTTGGAGGCATGATTCTGCTACATGATAAGAAAATGAGCTTGTGAGCGACTATCGTTGGCTCTAGATGTATTCTAATCATTTGTATATACATATAAATCTTTCGTTTTGTTATATTGTTCTCAATGATTCGACCTGCATCCCTATGATGCAGTCCTGGTAGGGAGCAGAAATAAGTTTCTAGAATGAACCGAGTGTCATCCGAACTAAGTTACCTTTGATGGGTGCATATCATTTTTCCAACTTTCTAAAATATTTGAAAACAATTCATATCAGTGTCTACATAAAATAGAGTTATGAATTTGAGAATTAATCACTATCAATTGAGGTTTTGTGATCCGATTTATTGTTATTAGCCGTGACAGGAACAGAAGATAAGCTCAAAACCTAATGTGAGTAATGTAAACACTAACTCACTAGGTTGTATTATTTATTAGTTATTACTTAGATGAAAAGGCGCTTAAACACTTCACATAAATCATGCGTGGTTTTCCTCCGTTCTCAGTTCTATTATGGGCGGTAATGATTTGTTCTCTATAGGGTGTCCTTCTCCTCTGTAGGTATATTGAATTCACGAGCTGTTTTACTTCCAATTCTGACATTGATCCCCATTGTTTCGTAATTAAGATTTTGAATCTCGAAAGTTCATGTGAATCTCTCATTGGTGTCCTTAATAGGGTAAGGGCACTAAATGATTTCTCAAGTTTCTTTACTGCTCATCTATTTCTCTCTCAGAATTCTCCTAATGAAATTCTGTTGGATCCTCCTTGACTCTCTTATTGATTGTCGGAGTATCTATCTATGGGGTTTATACGAGAATGGGAATGTATAAAGAATCTATGAGAAAATTTAAATCTTTACAAAGGTGATCCTTTCTGGTCCTTCTATAATCACATGGTGTGTACCGATTATATATAATCCAGATCAAATTGACCTTCAAATAAGTAATCCTACTCTAAAACCACATCCAAACAAGGAAAAGGAAGTAGTGTGAAAATCACATATTCTAAGTCTATAAAATCTCAACTATATATAACCTTAACATATCCACTTAGTAATTATAGACGTACCAGAGAAGATCTTTTTAACAATTCCTAAAAGTTTATTTAAGATACTTCCATGGTATTTAATTCTTGTACTTCTAGATATTAGAAGTTGATAAGTTTTCAGTTTTCTTGTTATAGCATCCTAAAATACTCATATAGTATTTTAACCTTTATGCTTGGTTCTAGAATTCATCTGGTACCTAGGTAAGTTTTAGACTTGAAGCAACACTACAATCACTCCCAAACACATGTTGGTCATATCTCAAATGAATATAGTTGATCAGGCTATATTGATCCCAGATATGATTACATAACTGTCCAGGTTTAACTGTATTGTTCAACATCCAAATACTTTTGTTTTGTTCCTCTTATGATACACATTCTAATACACATATTCTGCATGTACTTATACTTTTATAAAATATTGTTATATTTTTAAAGTATAACTCTTGGTCAGAGTGTTTTTATCCCAATGGGTTTATACTTGTATATCTTTTATGACTGATATACTGAGTTCACTATAAACAATGCTCTGATACCAATCTGTTACACCCCCAAACCAGAACGGCGGAAACGTTCGGGGGCGGAGGACTTCATGTAAGTATCACAACACATGCAATATAGTAATCAAAGTGCAAACAACCATTGCATTAATAAGTATAAGTTTTACATGAGTGTTTAAAACATTACATATTCAAACACCAAAGTAGGTACAGTAGAAGACAAGAGTCGCAGTACGATACTAGGTAATCTTCTCAAAAGTTTCGGGAGTGTAACTGTCTACTGGATTCCTAAGAATACAAGTTATTTTAAAAGAGTAGATCAGCATTTAAGCTGGTGAGTTCATAAGTAATTTAGTTCTATAAAGTATACTCGAAGTTCTTGGAAAAGTTCGTTGGTTCCTCCAGCAAATCCTTTATTTCCTGAGTTGATAAACTGATAACCTCAATAGTTCCCTTTGCAATTACTTAGTTTATATTGATTATAAATAACCTAATATCGAATGGACAGTTAAATGGGTGTATCTGCCCTAAGCCCACAACCAAACAAGGAACAAGAAGTAAGGTGGAAGTCACACATTTCACTGTCAATCGGATATTACTTATGTATAACTATGATGTAGAAACTAAGGAATTATAGAATTAACCACTAAAGGTCTTTTATGTTATACTAGTTTACAGAGATTGAATGACTAAGTTTCATTTAATAAGTAGTTCAATTCCATAAACCGTTTCATTTGTAAAAGTGGTTTAATCCCATAAACTGTTCCATTTGTAAAAGTGGTTTAATCCCATAAACCGTTTCCTTTGTATAAGTGGTTAAATCCCATAAACCGTTTCCTTTATATAAGTGGTTAAATCACATAACCCGTTTCTTTTGAAAGAGTGGTTTAATTCCATAAACCGTTTCATTTGTAGAATTATTCTTAGTTATATCTGTTCTATAGTAAAAACCTTAGTATTAGTCCTGGAAAATATTATATTATCCATAATAGTGCCTTGTGGTTATAAATGTTCAAAACCAGAAGTACGAGTATATTTACCATACTTGATTTCATGATACGTAGCTTTTACTGTAAGTAAAAACTACAGAAGGTATATTTTGTTGGGATGTAATTATCTTTTCTTACTGTTTTAAGAGAAGTATATTACTTAGTAATTCACTCGTTGTTTTATCCATGTGAGTTCTATTAACCATACTATTATGACTGATATGCCTGCGGCGACGTTCTTCAGGCGTCGGAATGGAATGATATTTGACACCCTAGGCCTGCCAGCCAAACTGTAGCGAACAGTAGAGGTGCTGGAATGTCAGTCCCATATAGATCTATACACAAATTCACACTCTCCCTACAAGAGATTCTGGCTAATAGTTCAGTACATAAAAGGTCGTACATAGATAAGTACACCGTGAAGGGTCTCACAAATGTATTGTTTCAACGAGATTTACGATGTATTATTACCACGTGTTTGCTAACCCTGGTACTCTGTATAGTACCTTTGTTAATGCAAATCTGATATGATGTATCTTTACTTCTTTAATATGTCGTTCATATATTAAAAGTATTATACATATCTTGGTATAGGTGAATGAATTCTGGTAATTTCCTTGGAAAGTATGTAGTCGGGAATCATACTTGTATCTTTAGGTTTGAATCATAAATTATACCTATTATAATTTATATGTTCTATCTGATTAGCATGGTTTCTCATGGGTGAACACCTTTGCTCAGCCTGATACAAAGGTAATGATACCAAAAGGAGTAATTTTTTTTGTACTCATATATGTATAATATATATATATATATATATATATATATATATATATATATATATATATATATATATATATATATATATAAAATTAAGAAGGAAACGACCTTCAGACAAATAACACAACCTTAATTCCACATCCAAACAAGGAAAGGAAATAAGATAATTCATTAGTCCTACGCCCTTCAAATCTTCTTTATATATTTATACATATATAAACATGATTTTGGCATTTATAATTTGAAATAGTTTATAAAAAAATTTCAAAGAATTTTAACGGAGTTTACATGACTTTAAATATTTAACATGGCCTTAAGTCATTTTGGATGTATTTGGTAATTCTTAAAAGCATATGGAAACTCTTTGTGTGATTATTATCACATACAGTTATTAACACAATTTAATATTGTGTTAAACTTGTATCCCCCCTAAAAAGCATTTAAAAACTATTAAAAAGGTAAATTATAGGGGTATGAACCCACTCTGATAAGCGGTGATTCGAGCAGCGTTTCGTTTCCCAAAAAGGAGTTGTTTGACGAGAAACCGGCTCAAATCGGGCAGAGTTTCGACTGGAGAGATGTTAACTTCTTGAGAATTTTGGGGCTCCAGGGCTTGCTTCGGGCTTTAGACACGATACCAGGGACTTGGGGGTCGTGAGAAAGTCTAGTGGGTGAAAAGGTGAAAGATGGTGAAATTTGGGGTGAAAAACTCTAAAATCTGAGAAGTCTCGCACCCTTTATATAGGGGTGCGAGGGTGCGGTCCGAAGAGGACAGCTGGCGAGGGCGAGGAGTCAGCAGCCACACGTTAGTCAACAGCAAAGGCCACGTGCGAGGGTCGGATAGATGGAGGCCTCGGACTGGACCGGACTTCGGTCCAATGGGAAGGAGACACGTGCGAAGGGGGGGTGTCCGAGGGGTGTCTCCGATGTGTCTCATGCGAGGTTGTCTGAAGGTGAGTGGACCGCGGAGTTGGTCGAATCAGAAAGCGTCACGCAAGGCTTCGGTCCAATCAGCAGCCGACACATGGAGGCTCGCATGCGAGGGTGTCGTGGCATGCGAAATTGCCCGGTTTTTCCAATTTTTCTACATTTTTGTGCCAAAAACTGTAAAACTCATAACTTTTGCATATGAACTCTGTTTTTGACGTTCTTTATATGTATGCGTAGGAAAAATTATACTCTACGACTTTTGTTTAGACTTCGTCGGCTAATTTTGACTTTATTTTTAATATTATTATTTTTAACAGACCGGGACAGGAAAATCCGTTACAAATTCATAAATTCTTCATCCAATGTCCGTTTTTGTCTGTCTTTTTACCGTTGTACTGCTAATGACGAGACCTTAAATTCTCATTTTGGTTGTGTCGGCTAAAAACCACTCGATATTTATTTCGACTTTTTAGTTGTACACCACTCGATATTTATTTCGACTTTTTATGAAAGTTCTCGGTTTAACACAAACTACAACTTTCATTTAGATTGTTAAGGCTAAAAAGCCTTTTATTGAAAATTCAGTTTTTACACTGAATAGTGTTTTGCCGGTTTTGTCGTGGATTGTCGATTGGTCATAATTTCTTCGTTATAACTCGGATTTCAGTGTTCTTTATATTTTTGGAAACCTTGTTACAATCTCTACCACTTGGTTAATCCCAATCATGATTATTGATTAATTTATTTTTGAGCTAAATTTGACTGGTGTCACACTTGAACTAATGCTCTGATACCAACTGTGACATCCCCTTATTTACAGAACCAATTAAAACTTTTTCTTTACGCTTTAAGTTGTTGTGTTGCGGAAAATCCAAGTTTAATTAAAACAATTTGAGATAACATAAGTTATTTCATTTTTTAAATAAACCATGGATGGCACCATTAATATCTCAACATAGGTTACAACGTAAAAATAAAAAGGTCATGAAATACTATTACAGACACATCTCTTATTTCACTCAGCATCCTTACTAGATTCCAGCAGCCTTAGTTCCGCTACATGTTATGCATATTAATTTAGTGGGTCAAGTTTAGGAAACCTGGTGAGATGCATAGGGTTTTCAAGCCCATAATATTTTAATGATAACAACATTCTTTTAATAAACACTATAGGTGTATATAATTTGATGTAAGACCACCTACCCTACCCAAACGATTCTCACAAATCCTAATTCAAAGATCATATAGAAGAATCACCTTACCTAATGAATCGTCTGAGCAACTATTTGACCATACAGCTAGGATAGTCCTTGGCCAATGTAATTCATATTAAGGAAACCAATGTACAAAGTATTTGATAAATGTCGTATCCCATTCTATCTACATCTGTGGGTTATAAGTCCATACTAGCAACATAATTCACTAGACCGCCTAGAATAGTCAAGTTTTGTCATCTACTCTGGTCGATGTCCCATACATACTTGTCAGTTGTCTGATATGGACTCACCATTTTTGGTCATCCTAAAAAGAGGAGGACTACTACATACTCAGATCTCACACTCTACCCCATAATGGGACCTATCCAATATTCAGCTTATCTGGAACTACACAACTTTTATAAGTCCATAATTAACCCATACTATATCAAAAGGAAAATCTGATTCTAATACAATTCTTAACAAGTAGTTCTATTATATTTATACAAGTAGCAATAGTATAATTAATACAATTAGCATTTAATAAATACGTTCATTAAATTATGCTATTGAAGGTAATTACCCACTCACCTGAAAAAACTAGGAGATTCAAGCTTAGGGTAGTGCTTCGCCTTAATATTTTATCCTTTCAAAAGACCTAGATTAAAATGACACTAAGTCTAGTCTATTTTCATAATCTTGGTGACTATAATATTGATAGTATAGAATTCCTCAATAATCCCAATGTCTACATCAAGATCTATCAAATAAGGAACAACTAGATAGGATCATATCATAGGTAGGATCCGTTTGATATATTGAGTATACTATTTGGAAATCCCACTTTAAACAACTTACTAAATCCAGCCTAGACATCACTCCCGTAACTAGTCAATCAGTATATTGACTTGAAATTACTGATAAATCTTATTTAGGTTCATAATAATAACTATGACGATAAAGATAAGGTAAACTTAAATTAAAATAAGTGTAGCCTTAGCTTATAGAGTTTTCTAGTGAGAACCGACAATTGCCCAGACAGAGCTTTGACATGGGAACTTTTTTTTTCTCTGAATCTTTTATGTCGCAGGGCCTCACTAATAGTAGTCAAGAACTAGGGAGTAATGGGCTAAGGGTTTGGAAGGAATTATAGAGAGTTCTAGATGAAAATGTGTGAGAAATGGGGCTGCAAACACATCTATTTATAGGCTAGAGAAAAAGGTGTGTTGTGCCCTTTGAGATGCAAGTCGCACACTTAATCGAGGAAGGGTGACGTGGCTTGCTCTGGGTGGTGACACGTGGCAGAAATCGGGTGGAGTGTCAGATGCGCGTTGCGCGCCTTGTCGGTGCGCGCCCAAGCACATGTATTTTATTAGACTTTAAAAAATTCATAAGTTCTTCATACCAGCTTCGTTTTAACGTTCTTTATATCCACACATATCTATCAACGAGTACTAAAACTTTTGTCTAGACTCTGTCAGCCAATTCTCAATATGTTTTTAAAAGGCTTAGACTGCTAACGTCCATGTAAAAATCATAACTTTCTCATAATATATCCGTTCTCGATTGTCTTTATATCGACAGATAGGTATTGGAGAGATCTTCAACTCTTGTTTAGATTGTTTTTTTCAAACAATCGACCGATTTTAAATTCGGTTTCTAGGTCGTATACTTCAACTCTTGTTTAGGCGTTCTTTATATGCACGAGTTCGCTTTTTCAATTAGTACGATTTTTTTTAGATCATTTATCCAAAATAATCTTTTATTTTAAATTTATATATTAGTCCTGTTTATTATATTTCAATGTAAGATTTTACATAGATATCATATACACCTAATATCTATAAAATTCACATACACACACATACACACACACACAAATATATATATATATATATATATATATATATATATATATATATATATATATATATATATATATATATACTTTTATTTATTCATAGAAGATTTCAATCGTGGAACGACATACATATAGATTCATAACTATGCCTAGTGATAAACGCGTACGTTATAAACAAGCACTTCAACAGTTTGACACCCATGTGGGCATGTAAGTTGTGATGATTCTCCCTTCTTCCTTTTTTGGGAATTTACTTATCTACTTTGCATCCAAACCATTCATAACTCACCCAATTGACTCTAAGGGACGTAATAAGTGTAAGAGAAATATTTTGAACTAAAATAAATCCTAATTTCTTTGTGACTTAATGGTGAAGATCTTTTAAAGTCACAATACCTACAAGGAAGATCATGAAGACTTTAAGGCATCAACATTGCTGCAAAACTTCTTAATATTTTTCCACTCCACCAATGACTATTTTATGAATTTAATAATCTACAAATAAACATAAGAACATATTATTAAGCTACTAATAACTCATTAACACATATCTCAAACTTCGAGTTAGTGATTCCATCCACAATACATGATTCCAATTCCATTTGTGAAGTTATGTAGTTCTTTCTTATTAAAACTTGATAAATTCAATTAAGTCATCAAAACATTTTTAACACTTCATATCCTTCATGTTTTCAAATCATTTATCCATTTCAAATGCTTGTAAAAAGATTTTGTGTTTACCATGATTAAAAGGAATTTTTATTCCATTCTAGTGGTGGATTCCCACTGAAGTCACAAATTACTTCACAATTCATTCATGGAAATAAGAATCATAATATGTATCACAAGCACTTCATGATAACTAGATTCTGAACTTAATTCCATGACTAGAGGCTAAAGTATAACTCATCTGTGAAAACTAGCAAATTTGGGTCGAGTAAAGCCTAAGTTGTAACCATGTACAAATAAATTCACTATGTAACTTTGATGCAATGATATATATTTAAAGCTAAGAGGACACATTTATATGATCAAAGATGACATATAATTGAAAAATCCATGTTGAAATAGAGCTTGAAAAGCCAAATCAAGTCAAACAAGAATCTAATGGTGTTAACATAACAACATGTATTTATGCCATGGTCTTAACTTCTTAAATTCTAAGGCCACCATACTTGTGATTCCTATTACTCAAAACCGAAATCACCAAGCTAGGATACCTTAGGACCAAAATCTCCTACCTAGGATATCCTAAAACCGAAAACACAAAGGTCCAAGTCCATCATGGCCGAAAACTCCAAGGAAGGCCCACTAAGGCCAAAATCATATTAGTATGGGGTGATTTCGGTCAAGCAAGGGTGTTTTAAAGGGTTTTCGGCCAAATAAAGGAGTGTCTAGTGGATTCTCTCATGATTTTTTAGTAGGCATAGAGTTTCGCCTCAAAAGATCATACATTAGCTTTACCCGATTTTACATTGTACATACCATGCAACACACTCATTTATCTTTCAAATATCCATGAACTTACCCATCTACCTCTTCCATAAAACCACGTCCATAGAACATTTCTTCCATTCATTCACCACCGTCTTTCATTATCTTATTTCCTTCCACATTCATATTTCAAAACTCCTCTCAAGAACAATAGCCAAGATTTCCCAAAATGATCATCATCAAAGTGGTCCTTGAAATTTTGGTAAGCAAATTCGTGAACCCCTAGTGATTCTACACATTATTATGTAAATTTCATCTTCTTTACACACATTATTGTGTGTTGATATCCTTAGGGTAATATAAGCTTCAAGGAGTTCATCAAGCACATACTAGTGTTTTTGGCTCAAAATCTCTTCACAACACTTCAAACTACATACAAGAATCACTCAAGGTGAGCTTCATACTCCCATTTTTCGAGTTTTACATGATTTTAAGGGGGGGGGGGGAGGGGGGGGGGGGGAATACAAGTCGAAATATGTTTGTCTTATGGATATTTGCATGCTTCAACTTAATATTTGAATGTGGAGTAATATTTGCATAAGATTTGGTTAACACCATTTTGTTTACACAAAAATTGTGTTTTATGTGTTTGATATACAAAGATAACAAAAATATATCTCATTTTGTGTTAGCAAACATCACAAGAAAAATATGAGTTATAAAAATTACAAGATTTTGGTAATTGTTACTAAAAAATAGTTCTCCTAGTAAAAATGCTTTTATTTTAGTCACTACTGTTTTTGGTGAGTTAAAACCCAAGGATTTATGTTTTGGTAATATAACTTAACATTTGAAAAATTACAACTTGATATTTATATAAAGTTTATATAAATAGTTTACACAAAAACTTACAAGGGAAACTATAATTGGTATAGTTTGGAAGTCACAAATCCATACTTTTATAACACATCAACGATATAATTTTTTCATTATACAAGAAAATAGGAGTCGTAGTTCACGTAAATCTGTTAATGCTCTAGTGAGACATTCTCTTCACCATACCTACCTAGCGTACATTTTCAGTCCTGCATTATAACCAGTCTCCTGTAGTGAGAGCGAGATAGTTGTGTATACATGATTGACAACCCTACACCCGAGTTGTTCGCTACAGTTAGACCGACAAGTCTAGGGTGAGAAATATCTACCTATTCCGGCGCCTGAAGAATGTCGTACAAGCATAATAGTCATATTAAGCATGGTTATAATAACTCACATAGGGATTCACAATAATATCTCGGTTTACAGGAAGCTTAAACTTCATTGGTTTTATAAAAATATAAAACTACATACTGCCTTTCAGTACAATATTGCTTACATTTTTGGTCTTAGGGTTTAAGACTACAGGTCACATATAAGAAAATATTGGATTTTCTGGGAACATACATTGTCATGTTTACAAGGAAAAGATACAAAAGACATACATACATTTTTAGTCTTGGATATAAGACTTATAGTCCATTTTTATACAAAATATCATATTTTCTGGAAGTATACAAAATCATTTTAAACAAAATAATTACAAACCCTTTTCATACAAAAATACTTATGAACTCACCAACAATATTGTTGACGCTTTTCAAAATCACTTGTATTCACAGGGAACCAGTAACAGGTATCCGAATCTTTTGAGATCAGGAGTTGCAGAATTATGGATTTCTATATTCAGTCATTTGTTGTGTAATTTTTGAACAAGCACAGTATGTAAACTATGTAAACTTGTATTCTCAATGTATACTGTTTGGGTTGCTATGTTTCATTTATATTCAACAGTTATGATACTATTCCGCCACTCTGGTTCAGGGGCGTGACAGATTGGTATAAGAGTATTGTTTATAGTAAACTAGTATATGTAACCATACTAGATATACAACTATAAATTTAACAGGACTAAAACACTCTGACTAAAGTATGCTTTTAAAATATAATTATTTACTAAAAGTGTGCATACATATATTAGGAAATAACGTTATAATAAGAAGTATTTAGAAGAGTTGTACATCGCGGTTAAACTTAGACAGTTATGTAATCATATCTAGGGTAAATATAGCCTGATCAACTATATTTATTCGAGATATGACCAACATGTGTTTAGGAGTGGTCGTGGTGGACAACGAATCTAAAACTTACCAACTTTATGCCAACAAGCTCTAAGAACGAAACATAAAGAATTAAAATACTATAGGAGTATTTTAGCACATTGTAAACTTTTCATGTACTTCTCACACTTATATTCTCGTACAGACACGATGAAAGGTTTCCATATCCCGGGATATCCCTATTTCCCCAACCAGGGGTGGATTGAGGAGGATCCCGAGGAGATTTCGGAAGAGGAGCCAAAGGAAGAGCTTGAAGAAGAGATAAAGGAATAAAAAAAGGAGGAGGAGGAGGATTTGGATGCGGAATCCAAAGTCATCAATCCTCCTTACGTAGCTCGAGTCCCTTCACACCGTTTAGGCTACAACGAATCTACGCCCCGTTGGGCGGAGGGCCTTAAGAGATGGAGTCGACATTAGAGGCAGCGCCCACCTTTTTGTATGGAGCGAGGTTTTTATAACCTCACCCATGGAGGACCCACCGACAGAGCCCTCCACGTCATGATCCAGCGGATCTCGGACATTGGTGACCAGACTAAGGCAACGGCGAACTGCATACTAGAGTTGGGATCCGCTGTAGAGGTCACAGACGCACGCAATCGAGGCCTTGAGAGGGATTACTATCCCATGGACCGACTGATCGAGGACCTTACCACATCCCGAGCGGAGGTAAGGGAATGTCAGTAAAGGCATATAGCTCTCAAGGAGAGAGTGATCGCAGTTGAGCGTCAGTTGGTTGAGCTACAAGGCGCCTCTACTTCATCCCATGGACCATAGAGGGCTACCCGGTGTCAGTATGATTCATCCTACTCATAATTTAATGTAGACTAGTTTTATGGGTATGCATTGGTGCTACCCCTTTTTCTATTTTTTATATGTAGGACCGACCCTATGTCTAAGTGATTACACTATTTGGAGGGTCATTACGCTGCTAATTTTTTTTTATCTTTGATGAGCTATAGACCTTTTTAGAGGTTAATTTTCTTAAAAACATGTACTAGTATCTTATCCTTAATGAAATGAAAATGTATTTTTATTTTGTTGGATGTTGTTATCTGCTATGTTTTCTCTTTTCATTATTATTTGGCATAATAAAGTTTCAATTATAAGTACATGCAAATCACTGTAACAACTAGAAACAAAGGAGTTCTATTAAAATAATGTTCGAGCCATAACTCGTATCAAAAACTAATCGTCATTCCACCTTGTGGCAGAAAATGTCGCAAGAACAATACATCGGCGCCACCGCAATCGCTTCCTCCCCCAAAAATGGATATTGCAGCGTTCCAAGCTGCAGTGACCGCTACTATGGCTGCTGCTGTAGCCCAAATAAGCAGTAGCATCAACGGAGGTGGAAATGGAAGAAATAGTTCCAATCAATGTGAAAACCAAGGGCACCTAGGGAATGTACTTATAAAGAGTTTGCAAACTGCAAGCCCAAACCCTTCAATGGGAGCGGTGGCGTCAATTCTCTAACACGGTGGTTTGAGAAGATGGAATCAATATTGGCAATTTGTGCCTGCCCAGAAGAGAGCAAAGTCAACTTTGCAGCCTGCACTTTTTCTGATAGAGCCCTTTCATGATGGAATGGCCACATCAAAGCCCTAACACTACCAGTAGAAAACTCGATGGGCTGGGAGGACCTCAAAATCATGATGCTCAAAGAGTACTACCCAAGGGGTGAGGTACAAAAGCTGGAGCAGGAGCATTGGAATCTCACTATGGACGACTCTAACATCAAAGCCTACACTGCCAGATTTAGCGGCCTGGTGATCCTATGCCCTGGAATGATCACTTCGGAGGGCAAGAAAGTAGAACGTTTCATTTGGGGACTATCTCCCCAAATTCAAGGGAATGTGGGATTACAATTTAGGTTTTGCATTTAACACAACAATTTATAACTTTTAACTATTTACAAAATAATCTTTAGATTTTCTTTTAAGTTAATTGAAATTTTAATTTAAGTTAACCCTTTATCATTATATTTAAATTAATAATTTAAACATTTTATACAAATTATTAAAATATTTGACTTTAAAATGACAATAGTTAAATACAAAAACATGTCCAAACTAATAAGTTAAGTATAATATGTTAAAAGTTAAAGACATAATTTTATAAGTATAAGTAAAATATGATATTTTAAGAATGAAATTTAGTTAATTTATGATTAAAATTTGGGTTTTGCACTTATTTAACAATATTAACCAACTTATAATCATTAGTATAAAAAAATTGAAAAGTCATGAGAGTTTTAAATGCATATGGTGAAAGAAAAAATGTCTCTTTTATAGTATAGTATAGATAGATGTAGATGTAGATGTAGATATAGATATACATATACATATAGATATATATTAGTTATAAACACTCAAATCAATAATAAATAAGTATTTGCGGCTATAGATTAAATTCAAAATTTGATGGGTAATGGAAGCTTCAAAGCAATACTTAAATGCACATGAAAGTTTTGTAAAAGATGTTTGAAGCTATGCAATTAATCTAATCAAGAAAACTAACTAAATATTAAGATATAAGTTCATTTCATAAGTTCATAATCCACATCCAAACTCTCCACATCCATCCTGAATCTGGGGTTCATGATTCACATCTCTGCCAAGCTCAAAATCTTACAAGGAATGACGATATGACCTTAGAATCATAGATAAAATGTAAATTTGAGTTAGAGAATTCATACACCAACTGATTCTAGGTTTTTGGATTTTGTTGTTTTGCAAACCCTAAATTGATCCAAAGGAAAAGGATTGAGAAGATTCATACCTAAAATGCTTAATTCTTCACTTCTACCACCAAATCTTAACTTTAATCTTCTAGTGGTCAATTCTAGATCTTCACATTTCATGACAATTGCCATATAACTCTCTTCTCTCCATCCTAATCGTTCCTCTCGTTCAAATGGGAAGGAATCCTTAAGCTTATGACTAATACTTCTAAATTTTCCCATTTAGTCCCTCATATTTCTATATTTCATACATTTGACACCACATAAGCTAGATAATTAAGATGTTACACCTATGGTCCTTTCTCACCATCATACATAACACATGGGTCCTAAATAAACATTTAGTGAAGCCTATCTTTTATCAAGTAGTCAAGTTTGACCATTTTTCACTAATTTTAACTTAATCATATTTTATTACTTTAGTATTTGATTTTATTTTCCTTTTATTATTATTTGTAACGTGCTGAAAATTACAAAGAGATTTTTCGATTTAAAATAAAGTAACTAATGAAAACCTTATACTTTAGAATCATTAAACGATATCTATTTGCTGAAAACCAGTAGTTAACAGAGTTGAATCACAAAACAGTGGAAACAAATATCTCCGATGCATATGTATAGTCTCGTCGAGCTCTTCTCATGTACAACCTGCAAAATAGTTTATCCACAACTTTAACATTAAGCTTAGTGAGCTCCCCCATCTACCACATATTGCACCATACATATAATTCATCTAAGCAAATCCTTAACTCTATATCTAAAAAAGCAGGTCTCATATATCCATATACATACATGACGGGTACAACCCTAAGGAGTATACAGGCCCAACCTTGACTCCATTGCCATGGTACCAACCATGTCTCTCCTACCATTGCCTAACCATATACATATATCATACATAACATGCCCAGCTCTAGGGAGTATACGAGCCCAACCTTGACTCCATTTTCATGGTACCAGCCATGGTCTTTCCGACTATACATAAAGTCATATGTAGTCAAGGATCAGATAGACAATCGAACAGATGACCCACCCGAGAGCAAACAATCAGAAAAGAACTTGACAATTAGGCATTAGACCAAGAGTTATCAGGATATCCAACTTAAAATACATAAAACCCAAGTTATCATTACTACATAACCATGTAACATAAACACATATCAGATACTACCATATCCATACCCTTAGAAACTCGCCTTACCTAGTTACCCTGTCATTGACCACTTCTTAATTAAGTCTTTCGCTGGTCAGTCATAATCCTGATTACTGGCCTACCCCAGTTACCCTAACCAAACATAACTCCTAACAATACCATATGATCAACAGGCAAGACCCTACCAATTTAACATACCAAGACACTAGGTGTCCTAAACTACACATACATAATAAAGGAGTTATCCTAGAGACTAACATACTTGTACTCTAACAGTACCTCCATCATACAATGCAAAGGATATAGAATGGGATAAGTGGCATAGTGAAAAACTCACCTGAATACAGGTGAAAGTCCACACGCCTCGAACACGGGTTAACACTATAGAAACGGGCAAGCACATACCACCTATTAACAATTGGAGTCTAATCCTTAGTCCAAAACTCATATCCTATTAAGTTTGACCAAAAAGTCAAAATAGTCAAAATTCAACTGCCTGGCGCTACGCTTAGCGTAACACATACCAACGCTCGGCTTACCTCATCTACGCTTAGCGTAGCACATACCTATGATCAGCGTAGCTTATCTACGCTCAACGTATCACTAAAAGACAAAATACATGAATTTCTTCTTCCCTACGCTCATCTTAGATCAATGATACACTCAACATATATCGTTCAAAGAACTAACTTTTTGGTTAAGCTCTTTAATCCGCTGAGTGAAAATACCAAAATTTCCAAAAGTCCAATATACTTAAAAAGGACTCATAAAAACCGAAACTTTGTGGACATGCATGTCCTACACCCTTCTAGGACAAAATTGGTGAAAGTATGACCTTGAACCCATACATAACACCAACACTGGTCCAAAATCCATATTCAAAAGATAGAAGACTCCATGGACATTCAATAATGATAAAGTTGAAAGCTTTATCTAGAGTTCTTCCTTGAACTCTAACCAAAACCACAAAAAGGGACTCGAAACCATAATATGAAAGATCTAGAAAGCTTGAATCATAAAGTTGGGAGCTTGATGACTTACAAAGATCCACAAGATGCACAAGAAGTTGGATCTCTTATGGAGACACTCACTCAAGCTCTAAGAATAGTGAACTTCCTTGAACACTCTCAAAATAGCACCCACAACAAGCAAAAAGAAGGAGGAAAGGGGAATGGAGGCTATGGTTTCATTCTTTAAAGGATAGAGGTTGATCCATAGAAGCCCTAAAAGTTAGATATGCTTAAATAAAGCCTAAATCTAGAATCTACGATTTTGCGCAAACAACGGTGCTATGCTTAGCGTAGACAAACCTATTCTTGACGTTGCCCTCCATTCGGCATAGATCACCTACGCTCAGCGTAGGAACATAATTCTGAAATTCATCGTTTAATACTAACAAAGGTAATCTCAAAAAATGGGTGTTACAACTCTCCCCCACTTAAATTAGATTTCATCTTCGAAATATGTCCTTAGGAATTACTCTTAAAGCACCCTCCAAACCATTCGTGGGTTTTCCAAGCCCACTCTCTTATACACGAGTTGGCGAAACTCCGAGTACCAGAATCTACAACAACCATTACCATGATTTCCAAAACCATGCTCATAAGCCATACCCGACCAGAAACTTCCAAAGGTCAAACTTTCATTCACCGTAGCATCGGAACAAAACCCTTAATAGACAACCTATTTCTGACCCTAAAATCGAAACAATCTTCAACGATAGCTATGCGTCTCAACAAGAACAACAAGCAAATACTAAACTAGCTTATACCTCAATCATGCTGACCAAAATTTGCAAATTCGATCCAACCGAGATCCTTACCAACCTTGCTCCATTCACCAAATGGACTGAAGTATGAATTCCAGAACTAATTGTTGAAATCGACGCCCGTACACATAGGTGCACAACGAACTCCAATCAAAAGCCCAACATGCAAAGGTTAACTTAGCCTATAAATCAACACGACTCTAGCAACCCTTAAGTCTAAACATAGGAATAGCTAAACAAACAATGATAGGTCTGATTTAAGCCATGTGAATGTTATGATCCAACCATAGTCTTACATTCACTCTCACTGCTACAACGCAGTTGTAGTCTTTCCTGATATGATCTAATCAAGTTCGTCCATAGGTGAATGCTATAATCAAACCATAGTCTTACAATCACTTTCACTGCTACAACACAACTGTAGTCTTTCACGACAAGATCCAACCATGGACTTATATATATATATATATATATATATATATATATATATATATATATATATATATATGAATGTTATGATCCAGCCATAGTCTTACAATCACTTACGTTGCTACAACACAACTGCAGCCTTTCCTACCATCATCCAACCATGGTCTGTTGTAAACATTGCGACTTTTGGCACCGATTGTTATTTGCGAAAAGTGACAAATATCAAGTATAATGGACTTAATAGGTTATATATCAATATACGATAAAAATATAAGTTTTGTATTAAGAAAGACGGGAAAAATCAACCAAAGCGTCCATATAAATTATATATACATATTATTATATATTTAGAAAGTACACATCATCCTGATCCCAAAAATATAAATTTCATATAAATCTGACTCAGTATGAATTGTATATGATTTTTATAAGATATAAAAATCAGCCACACACAAGGACTCTGTGACGTCAAAATCTACAAAGAGAATGGTTGACCTTAACTAAAATCAACAAAAGGGAAATCGTAGTACTCTTCAATATTACAATTTTAGGAAAAAGAACGCCAAAATCAGAGTCCGTACGAGAGAGATATGATTTTCGCAAAATCATTAAATCGTATAAAAATAATGGCTAAAAATAAAATCAAAATTAGCCAATGCATCCTAACGGAAAGTTGTAATACTCATTGATAGCTATGCATGGATATAAAAAGCGTCGAAAACGGAGCTCGTATGAGAAAGTTGTGAAATTTACAAAATATGTGTTTTGCGTAAGACGCGCAATGTGCACGATGAACGCAACTTCTAGTAGGGCAACATGGACCACCAAGAAAATGAAATGTGGCAACAATAGACTGGAGCGATGTAGGAAGCATGCGGTGTGCACCCCAAATGTTCGAGGAGCATTTCGAAAATTTCGCCTATAAAAGGGGCAGTAGACCTCTTCTTCATCACAACTCCATTTCTTTATTTTTCTGGTTTTAAGCTTCGAAATTTGCTTAAAAACCTTAGGAAAATTCTATATTTATATATTTTATATATTAGTAAGCTATACTCTTTAGTCTAGTAGATCCCAAGTCCCCTACGCCACCAGTCATGGTCCTTGAGCTTAGTAAAGCACGCTTCGAATGTGAGTTTCACGGCCCATTTTTCCATCGTTTTGAATTGTTATATATCATTGTGGTATAAATATTATTTTCATATGATATATTATATATTGCCACTCTGCTCACTCAAAATATTAGATATTATACTCTAGCGTCCCCTTGCCAAAATTATATGATTAATATTACGTCTAGTAGATATTCTGCCTAGTTTTAAACAATGATATTACGCCTAGTCCTTATACTACTGATATACTATGAAAAGATTATACCTAGATGTTATGATGGTCAATTTCCTAAGATAACCTAGTACCTCGAAGTAATGCTAGTCAAACTTACGGATATGCACCGTACCTAGTTGTGACTCTACCCTGTAATTATTGTATATATATGGTAAAAAAAAAGATGTATACATATACATAATAATTATGGAATATTTACTAGTTATAATTATCTTATATATATATATATATATATATATATATATATATATATATATATATATATATATATATATATATATATATATATTATGTAGTGATAATTATGGAATATCAAGAATCTAATAATTATAGATATGGTATAATATGTGCGTATCGGAATGATTAGCGAATAAAACTATATAAAAAGGAAATGTAAGGATAGGCAATGTACTTAACTATACCATAACCTATCAAAGATATCAAAACAAAGATAATTATTATGTATATAGGATTAAGTGTATATATATATATATATATATATATATATATATATATATATATATATATATGAATAATTATGTAGAGACATCTATTTAATAAAATTAAATAGTAAATTAACTAATAAAGCAAAACGGATATATAGATTAAGATTGGATGGTATTCAAATCTTACATACGAACGATTCCTCTCACTCTAAGATTAGAAGTATTGCTCTTCATGAGCATACTTCTGGGATAAAAAGTATAAGTAGGATACGTAAATATCTATAAGATAATTATACTACGAGTAAGATTATATTATACTACATTTGATAGGGTAAAACCTAAAGAGAATAGCAGTATGTTATAAACAAAGTACCAAAATTATAATATCCATAAATAGTAGAATACTATTAAAAGATAACCTGATAATGTAAATCAAAATACTTTTAAAAATTCATAAAGTTACGTATAAAAAGTATTTTCAAAGGTATAATATTCAAACCTATGAACTCACCAACATGACATTGACCTTTTTCAAAACCACATGTATTCCCTTGAAACCGCAAGATGGAAGATTGCACCTCTGAAAGCAGCAGTTAATGGATGATGCTACAGAAGACTTGTTCTCATTATAGTCATGCCTAGTTATTAAGGTACCCTTTGTATTAGAAATTCTAGTAATCCGATGTAATGTTTTATCAATGAATAAAAAGGATATGTATGTTACATATTGTTTTGTACTGTTTAATGTATGTGTAATGACTGTGATCCAATATCCCTACGTCGCACAACTCGACATTTCCATCGTTGGCTGGGGGTGTGACATGATCCAACCATAGTCTTACAATCACTTCCAATGCTACAGTCCACATGCAGTCTTTCTTGCCATGATCCAACCATGGTCTTTCAAACAATCTACAAAAACAACAATCAAAGCTGATGCGTGACGGAACCCCTAGTCTACTAGACCCCATCGGATGTTCAGGTCGTGCTTTGAACCCCAAAGTCTTCATTAGAAAATAATAGGCAAAGAGGCCCTCACACAAGCCTCACCTGAACCTAGACACTAACCCAAAATTTGTGACGTTGCCTGTGCTTCAAACCTTCAGGCGAGATAACCTGGAATCCTCATTATATGCTTCCCTGATTATATTTGATTGTTGAACATCATTAATTGCATAAGATTTAACTCGTACAACAACCAAAACCATCAATCCTCCTACCCTTGAATATGAAGTTCTGGGATAACCTGTACTTGAAAAATTTCCATCAGACAAAGCGATTCTACCCTACTCGAATTTGGCTAAACTCTGGCAACTTCATATCCATTCGAATTTCCAAGATAATCCAATAACTCCACCACATGGTTCCTAACAACCACACTTGTCATTACCAAGCATAAAGGAATCTGAATTCTTCAACATTACTCAAGAGCTCCAACCTATGACTACAACCCATGATGGAAAAACTCAAAGAGTTCTAACATAAATTTACAACCTCACAACAGCAAAAATCCATACACACATAAACCTTCATAATAGAACCAAAGTTGATTAAGACAATATCATTCAATAGATCACTCTAGATTGCAACTAAACAGCAAAAGAACAAATGTTGCATCGAACTGAAATGAAGAAAACGGCTAACTCAAACCTCAGCTATTGGGAATCTATTTGTCCAATTTCGCCCATCCGGTAGACGCCAAGCCAAAGGCGTTATATCCAAAACCACACGATCGACTCTCAGATGGCAATCAGCATGAACATGGACTAACTGACAGCCAAAGAAACATACCATTGACGACTCCCTCTGACTACAGTCCCGGATGAAGTGACCCTCCTGAACACACCTAAACATCCATAAACAGGCACACGATAAATACTCCAATGAGTCTGACCACACCTCCTACAAAGTTCATGTGTCTCTCAATCTCCTGACCCAATGCCCGTCACCCGAGCCTTCTTGGCTGTTGCTGCAGATGCATGAACCAGATCCTGCCTCGTCTTCCATTGTTAGGTCTCCAACTCTATCTATCTCTCATTGGCTGCCTATAGCAAACTGGGAAGAGTCTTATGACTCGAGATGCTCATGTGCTCCCGAATCTCTACCCTCAAAATGTCATGGTAACGAGTCATCCTTATATTCTTCGAAGCTGCATATTGTGGGCAAGACAATGTTATCTCTCTCTCTCTCTCTCTCTCTCTCTATAATTAATGGTTATCTCAGCCACCCACTTTAAAGTCTGATCAAGTGCCAAAAACTCTCGTGCCAACTCTTGAACCTTAATTTCTGGCACAAACTCCTTTTTGAATTTGGTGACAAAATCCTCCTATGACATGTACTCGACCGCATCTGGTTCGAGGCCCTGGACAACCTTGCACCACCAATCACTAGCTCTGTCACACATAATACATGTCGCAAATTTGACCTTGGCCTTTGTCAGACAGAAGCTGTCTCGAAAGGCATTTTCCACATCAGCAATTGAACTCATACTGATCATCGAGTCCCTGCTCCCAAAGAAATGAGGAGCTCCACAAGCATCAAACTCCTTGACGGTGACTATGCAACCCTAAGGCCAACCATTCTCAAGCTCAACCCGCAGAATCCTAAGGCACTCTTTCACCACTTCGATCAACTATTTCTTAACAGTGCTGATCAATTCAGGAAAATCCTCTCTCATGAATCTCATAATCTCCGTCGCTATGATGTTGCAAACATCCTCCTCACTCAGATATGAACCACCAACATGGAAAGTAGCCATCCTAAATCTGAAAGATACAGAAACAAATCAAAATTAATGCACAGTGTAAATGCACACTATGTATACCCACCTACAAGTTTCCTTGTATTCCTGGAACACCCCCTGACCTAAGTATGCATCTTGTTCTTTAAGTAGTACGGGACCGATACTACCTTCCACACAAATCCATACCCGTTCCAACGATTGCTCCAAGACTCCCAAGTCACTTCGCTATACTCTGCTACAACCCTCACACGCATGCGTACGACTGACCATTTGCATAATACTACACTTCATATCCTCTTTCATTTGGATTCTCCACACTATCTTCTGCACTGCTAGAACCCCTATCAACACCATTGGTTGCCTCCTGCATGCCAGTTATACACAATACAAGACCAAATAGACTATCGAATGAGTGATTCAACCCTAAGCCCACAATCATACAAGGAACAATAAATAATGCTAAATCAATCATTCTAAGGCTATGCAATCCTAATCGTATACAACTCTAAAACATACACATAGAAAATAACATTATCGATCTAGATTTCAAGCATCACATATCAAACAATACTCCTAGGCGATAAGGCATAACATAAGTCAAACAATTCTATCATGTAATTCCTGAGCGGATATACAACCTACATTCTAGCGTGCATAACAATTCATAGAACAAATACAAGATCATATGGGAATATTGGGAATTACTTACTTCCTGAGATCCGACGGAGTGTACGCATCACATCCTCCATTTGTTATGAAATTTTTTCTGAAAATCATTTTCGTGAATAAAAGCATTCTCTATCAAAAACTTATTTAGTAAATCTCTCAGTCCTTAGTTTGAGTTCAGACACACCGTACGACACACCTGAATCCCTCAAAACCAAGACTATAATACCAACTTATAGCGTCCTGAAAATTACAAATAGATTTTATGATTTAAAATAAAATAACTAATTAAAACCTTATACTTTAGAAACATTAAACTTTATCCATTTGTTGAAAAACCAATAGTTAATAAAGTGTTAATACAAAAAAATCCGAAAACCAATATCTTCAATGCGTATGTATAGTCCCGCCGAGCCCGTCTCATGTACAACCAACAATACAATTTATCCACAACTATAAGCATAAATCTTAGTGAGTTCCCCAATATACCACATATTCCACCATACATACAATGCATCCAAACAAAGACTCAACTGCATAGCCAAACAATCAGGTCTCCTATCCGTATACATACATGATGGGCCCAACCCTAGGGAGTATACAGGCCGAGCCCTGACTCTATTGCCATTGTAACATCCATGGTCTTTCATACAGCTGCCTATCTACATGAATATATCATACATAACGGGCCTAACCCTAGGGAGTATACGGGCCCACCCTGACTCCATTTCCATGGTACCAGCCATGGCCTTCCATGAAGTCATAAGTTGTCAGGAATCAGATAGGCAGTCAAACAAATGAGCCACCCGAGAGCGAACAATCAGAAAATAACATCAAATCAGGAATTAGACCAAGAGTTATCAGGCTATCCAACTTAAATGACAAAGAACCCAAGCTATCATTACCACATAACCATGTAACATAAACATATATTAGTTACTAGCATATCCATACCCTTAGAAACTAGCCTTCCCTAGTTACCATGTAATTGACCACTTCTTAATTAAGTCCTTCGTTGGTCAGTCATACATAATCTTGATAGCTGGTATGCCTTATTTACCCTAACAAAACATAACTCCTAACAGTATCACACGATCTACAGGCAAGACCCTACCAGTCTAGCATACCAACACACCAAGTGTCCTAAGTTACGTGTACATAACAAAGGAGTTATCCTAGCCACTGACATACTTGTACTCTAACAATACTTTATCTTTCCATGCAAAGAATATACAATGGGATATGTGGCATAGTGAGAAACTCGCCTGAATACAACTGAAAGTCCACTCGCCTCAAACACAAGTCAACACTGGAGAAACCGCAAGCACGTACCACCTATTAACAATTGGATTCTAATCATTAGTCCAAAACTCATATCCTATAAAGTTTGACCAAAAAAGTCAAAATAGTAAAAATTCAACTGTCTGGCATACACTTAGCGTAAGACATACCAACGCTCGGCTTACCTCAGCTACACTTAACATAGAACTAAAAGACAAAATAGCCAAATTTCTTTTTCCCTACGCTTAGTGTATACTGTTCATAGAACTAACTTTTTGGTTAAGCTCTTAATCCTTTGAGCCAAAATCCTAAACTTTCCAAAAGTCCAATATACTAGAAAAAAGGACTCATAAAAACCGAAACTTTATGGACATGCATTTCCCATGCATGTCCTACACCCTTCTAGGTGAAAAAGGGTGAAAGTATGACTTTGAACACATACATGACACCAAAACAAGTCCAAACTCCAGATCCAAAAGATATAAGACTCCAAGGACATTCAAAAATGATAAAGTTGCAAGCTTAATCTAGAGTTCTTCTTTGAACTCTAACCAAAACCACAAAAAGGGAGTCAAAGACCATAATATGAAAGATCTAGAAAGCTTGAATCATAAAGTTAGGAGTTTGATGACTAACAAAGGTCCACAAGATGCACAAGAAGTTGGATCTCTTCTGGACACACTCACTCAAGCTCCGAATAATAGTGAGCTTCCTTGAACATTCTCAAAATGGCACCTACAACAAACAAAAGGAGGGAGTAAAGGGCAATGAAGGCTAGGGTTTCATTCTTTAGAGGATAGAGGATGATGCATAGAAGCCCTAAAAGTTTGAGATGCTTAAATAGAGCTTAAACCTGGATTCTAGGGTTTTGTGTAAACAACGGCGCTACGCTTAGCGTAGATATACCTGTGCTCGACGTAGTCCTACACTTGGCGTAGCTCACCTACACTCAACGTAGGAACAAAATTATGAAATTCATCATTTAATACGAACAAAGGGCATCTAAGAATATAGATGTTACATTATTTTAGGTTTGATTTGGTATATTTTATTTTGATTTTATTTTTCATTTTTCTCAAAAATAGACAAAAATCCTAGCCCTACAAAAGCGGATACAATCGGCCATGCAAATGATAGAAAATATCGAGGCCTATGGTTAATACAATGTTTTTAAAACAAACTTGCCTACAACCAGAAGTTTATTTCCTAAGATATAATAGCTAAAACGGTTCTTCAATACCACCATACCTTGTTACCCTTAGAGTAGCAAAAACTTGTAGGAATGGAGGGAGAAAAGGAGAGAACTGTGTATGTTTTTTTTCTCTATGACAACAAATAGGTGAAGTACTATTATAGATCAACCTATAATAGTATGAAATATAAACACATAACTATAACCTAAAATTTCATTTAAATAACTTTCCCTTACAATTCAGCATAGGCCTAGAATTTAAGTTTCTGACAGTGTTTTATAAAATTCAAAACAAATCCCTAAAATGTCATATTAATTCGATTCATATTGACATGGAAAGCTAAGAGATAATTAGATAATAATGAAATTTTCATGTTTTGGAGTTTCCAATATACATAACAATGTTGTTAAAAATTTAGGTTTTAACATTAGATAGTTTGTTTTCAGAAGAAAAATTAACGTTAACTTAGGAAAACCATATAAAATTCATACATTATGAGAATAAGTGGATTCAAACTTATGTGGATACCTTGCATACGGTTCTACAACTTTGATTTTTAAGTTTTCTGATATGCAGAAACAATATGAATTGAAATTAGTTTCTAACATAAGGTTATTCATTTTTTAGCCTACTAAACAATAGTATCTTAAAAAATCAAATAAAATTCATAAAGGAGGGGAATTAAGAGATTCATATATATATATATATATATATATATATATATATATATATATATACATATATATATATATATATATATATATATATATATATATATATATATATATATATATATATATATATATATAAACCCAACACATTGTTTTACAACTTTCATGTTTTGAGTTTTCCATAATATAGAAGCTACCGGGTTCAAACTTCTGGATTTTAAGGAACTTTGTGTCCAGATATAAACATTGTTGTTATTCAAAATATAAAATTCATTTTAACCTGTTTATGATAACCAAATTTCAAAAAATAGTCAAAAATCAATCTAAAACTATGTTTATAAATAGTTTAGAAAATATGCACAACGAATAGTTATGTTAATATACACAACAAAACTACAAAAACATATTATAAAAATCCATACAAAACATGCTTTAAAACTAAAAGAAAAAATACTCTATAAAACCACACAAAACAATTTAAATACGATTTTATAATACATGTGTTTCTTTTTTTGGTTTTCAAAAAAACATATTTTCCGAGAAGAGACAACATCAAGAGAGAAAATGAGATGATTGAATCTGAATTTTTCTTCATGCTCAACAGTGAGTTTAATACAAGTGTGTTTATATGTATGTATGTGTGTGTGTATATATATATATATATATATATATATATATATATATATATATATATATATATATATATATATGTATGTATATGATGGGTTTTGATACAAAATATAAGTTAGTTTTTCTTAAAAACCGGTCAACGGAAGTATTAAAAATAACAAGTTTATTTTTAGATTATAACAAAACCAAACCATCAAGGATCCATTTATAGAGGTTAGAATTAATTAAAAACAACTAAAGAGTGTTTTAGCATGATAAACTTTGACGTTTTTGAACCCACTTGGTTTGGGGGAATTGATGAAGATAGAAAAATCAAAAAGTATGATTTTCTCTACAAGTATCCACCCTCAAGATTAAGACACTTGGAATGCTAGTTTCTTCTTGTATTCTTGAATGTCTTAAGCCTTTAAGTGATTAATTTAAATAAGCACTAAAAGAGATAACTTAAGGAAGCTTTAAACCACCAAACTAACTTCAAAAGAGAGAGATGATGAAATGAAAGACAAATTTCTTCCTTATGGAAAAAGAAGTAAAAAAGTAGCCAATTTTCATGCATGAAGCTCTCATTTTATATCCCATGTAAAGTAAGGGATATATAATAAAATACTCTAAAGTATTTTTAACCTTTAGAAGCATGGGGAGACAAAGCATGGAGGTTGACAAGAAACCTCCATATTTGTTTAATAAGTTTGGTCATACCTCTTGGAAAAAGGAGGATTCTTTAATTCTTATAAAGTCTAAGTTTATAAAATATAAAATTGGCTTTAGGTAAAAGACAAAAGAATCCAACTAGTCCAAAATGTTGTGCGGGTCAAGTCCAATACGCTTACCTCATAGATGTTCCCACAACTATGAACGACTATGTACATTTAGAATAACCTAGTTATTCAAGGATTTAAACATGCTAATCTAGAACACAACAAGTATTCAATGAAAGACTCATATCCAATATATCAATTCATTACAATATGTGTTGCTTGTATTGTTCCAGTATCCAAATACTAAATTTCAGTCAAATACATCTACTTATATCAACAAGGCCCTATAGCACCAGCTTGACTTTCATGATTTAGCTAATGAAGGATCTTTGTCTAGTAGATTTGACAAACTTGATTTCTATAAACTTTGTGAATACAAACATTTTCACATTTTCAGTTATATATATATATATATATATATATATATATATATATATATATATATATATATATATATATAACAATTGAGAATGTATTAGATGCTTAAATATGACATTGATACCAACACTTACGTAATGAGATTATTCATAGTCATAATTGATGGGTTTAATACATATGAACATTCCTATGTGCACATGCAACCCTAATGCTTGTATCTAGGTTTCTCTAATTGAACATACATTGAATCCAAGACTTCTAATGACTAATAGACTATAATAACAATATGAAATCAGAGATTAGGAGTTTACCTTGAATCACTTGCTTGATCTTCTTGTCCTTGAGGCTTTAGAGTCACAATTGTCACTCCTCTAATGGCTTACAAACACCAACTAGCAAGAAGATGATTTAGGAGAGAGGAGAGGGAAGAGAAATCGGCTAGGCTTTCTTTCTAAAGCACAAGTGTCGATTTCCTTAACCCTTGGGGTCTATTTATACTTGTAAGGCTCCTAGGGTTTCACCCTTAAACCCTAATTGGATAACTTAGGCCCTAAGCAATCCAATACCCTAATAGATAAGCCCTTGGACGAATTCTAAGCTTATCTTAAGCCTTAGAAATCATCCCCCCTTATCCATAAGAGATTTATAGCCCAAACTCTAATTATCACACATTTGACAGTTTATGCCCCTTTATTTAATTAATCTCTTTAAATCACCAAATTAATTCCTAATTAATTTATGACTTATATTAATTAAATAAAAATATTATTATTCTTATAATATATTAATAATATTCCTTCTCTCATTATAAATCATCCTGTCAAGTTGCTATGGTGAAGGCAACCCAAAAGGACCATGCATAACCGGGTCAAATACTTGCCTAATATAGTTGCAGCCTTAGACACTATTCCAACAGTCTCTCCCACTTGGATAAGTCTAGTAACTATATATACATATATATATATATATATATATATACAAGTATATTCCGATTAGCAATCGCAGCTCTCAAAGAAACTGTTAAAATCTGATCCAATCAATCTTGTCCTTCAGATAAGGGATCGTATAGTCCTCTGTTAAGATATCATGATGACATTTATATGGAACTAATTTGTCTAGCAATTTGGTTTCTCGATCTCCGATTTATTTGACATAGAACTTAATCGAACACATTAATTCAGTTCTGACCGGGCCCGGCACATAAGTCAAATCAAATCATCGAGCGGCCGAGATATCTCTTTTACCCTCTTGGGATAAAAGTAACAGATAAACTTCGACTTATATGCATTTACTTATTCATTAATCAACTATACACAACAATGCGTTTTATAACATCAAGTTACTGATGTAGTTTCGCATTATCAATGTACAACCAATTAACAAATAACAAACCATATATCTAGGTTTTAAGACCATATGATATTATCGTCTTGCGATCACCCTTTTTTATCACATTCCATAAGGTGATTCCAGCAAGCGCGGGTTTGTTCCAATGCTCAAAACTAGTTCATAAGCACTCATGAACGTTGCAACAAGCTTTTGCTATGTCTAATAGCATTTAGACAATCTACACACCAATTCATGACAATCTTCATTCATACCTACCTCCAACATATGAATGATTGTGGACAATTTGAACAATTCGATTATTCTTAATAAACTCAATTATTCTGGAAGTCAAAACATGCAAAATGAAACAATAGTTAAACAATTAACATAAGACAGTAACATTACTCATAAATAATATTATTTTATTTAATCATCAAATGTTAATTACATTTATCTATTACACGTTTCTACCACTATCTAATCTATACTAATATCATCCTTCAGCCCAATACTCCTACCATGTTGCAAGTGCTTAACCCTACTCAGTCCCTTCGTAAGTGGATCTGCTGGGTTATCTTCTGATGATATCCTCTTCACCACGAGTTGTCCTTCTTCTACACGATGTCTAATAAAGTGATATTTTCTGTCGATATGTCAAGATCTACCATGATCCCTCGGTTCCCTGGTCAAGCCAACCGCTCCTTCATCATCACAGAAAATCTCCATGGGCTCCTTTTGTTGGATTAGTGTCTAAGTCCATAACTATTTTGGTATGTACTTGACCCGATTATGAGCATGGTCCTTTTGGGTTGCCTTCACTATAGCAATATGTAGGATGATTTAAGAAGAGAAAGGTTTAAATATGATTTATTAATATATTATAAGAATAATATATTAAAGGAGAAATCATATTGTTTAATTGATATTAGTCAAGAATTAATTGTTAATTAATTTTGTGGCTAAAAGAGATTAATTAAACTTAGGGGACTGAAGTTGTAATTATAAGATAATTACAATTGGGCTATGGATCACCAAATAATATATAGGTTGGACGAATTCTATGGGAAGCCCATTAGAAATCGTCCAAGGGATATGTTTAAGGAGTCCATGGGCTGCTTAGGGCCTAAGCAGTCAAATTAGGGTTTCCTAGTTGTAAACCCTAATAGCCTACATGTATATAAAGGGCCCCTATGCCCCAAAAACGTGGACAACACTTCCATTAGGGTTTCCAGCCGTTTTTGGTGCCTCCTTTTCTTCTCCTCTTCATCTAAGTTGCATATGGTGTTTGTGACTCCATTAGAGGTACTACACTTGTGGTACTTGCTTTCAAGAGCTAAGGAAATTCAAGGAACTAGTTGTTATTGCTATATAACAACAAAAGGTATGTATTATAGCTTTATATATGAATTTCGAAAATTATAGTAGCATGCCAGGTTTCTTTTTGTGTTCATAAAGCTGTATAACTAATGGTGAAAACATAGATCCAATACTAGGGTTGCATGCACACATAGGATTGTTTGTATTAAACCCATCAGTGGTATCAGAGCCATTGGTTTTTGTTTTCAATTAGCTTTTATTCAAATTTATGAACTTGACATATTAGGGTTTATGGCTAATGAACCCTAAAGGCTAGGTATTTTTCGCAATTAGGGTTGCTAAACCCTAGATGGCGATTTTTGCTAGGGTTTCCTAAATCCTTTCCTTAGCCTCCAAGATTTTGAAATCTACGGGTTTTCCAACCCTTGGATTTCGAAATTACCTCCTTCCCCAAGGTTAGATCCTAAATTTTAGGGATTTGGAGAATCCCATATCTTGTAATTATCTTTTAATTGTTAAATATGGTAATTAAAGATCTTGAATTATCCCATCCCTTATTTTCGAGATTTAGAGAGGGATTCAAGGGATTTGGATATCTTAGATGTATAATTGGTAATTATCCTCATGATCTAGATAATCCCTTGTGATTTAATGATTTAAATTAATTGTTTAATTTATGGTAATTATTAAATCAACAGTTTTAATATTTAAAATTTTAATTTAAATGTCTCAAATTCAAAATTTTAAGTGAGATTAAAACCTAATTGTTTTGAAGAGTTTCAAAACTTGCCCTCAAGTTTTGGAATTTAAATTGTTGATTAAAAGTTAATTTTGAAAGTCTAAAATCCAAAACCCTGATTTTGAAAAGTTCAAATTAAACCCTTATGGTTTTATTAAATTAATTAAGTGTATAATTAAAAGAGATTTAATAAATCCATAATGATTTTGGTTAATTAAAAGTATAATTTAAACCACCTAGTATTTTAAAAGTGTAAAATACACCCTTATACTATATATAACATTAAAAGTTTAATATTATATATGTATAACTAAAAATTCAGTCTTACCGTTAGTAGGCCTCATTCACGAAGCTAGTCTATAAGGGGTGTTTAAGGAAATTGCCTATAAAATGGCGATTGAATGGGTATCCACTCTTACCCACCGCACTCTTGACTAGTGGAGGGTCGTTAGCCGAACGGGTAGGATAGGACAGAAACCTTCCATTATAAGTATAATGAAGTACAAAGTAACTAAATGTTTTTTTTTTCAAATTCCCAAATCATAGTTACTTTAGGCAAAAGGTGAAATTGTATGCTAACCCATGGAATTGCACTTCGTACCCTTGTCAAACGTTAGTGGAGCATGTGTGGTTAACCGGCACACTAATTTGGGGATGACATTGGTAGCGAAGGGTGACTCGATGTTTGTCATAGATCAATGGAGCGTGTGTGGCTAACCGGCACATTGATTAGGTGATAGTAACATTGGGTGCACCATGTGATTCGTATGGTTATTCACACCTTGTTTGTGATCCTCGGCATCCCAGTCACGAATAGTATGGCATAATCGAGATTAAACATGCCATTGAAGAGTTCAATGAGTCTCAAAAGATCTAGGAGTTTCAATTCATTTAAAACTTAAACTTCTTTTCCGTTTTTCATGGTGGAAATTGGTAAATCGTCATTTACCTACCTTCAAATATTCTGCAACTAGATTACGGCATCCCTCTTCTAGGTTGTAGAGTATTGTGTTGGATCCTAGCTTGATGTTTCATTTGGGTGTTGCATCAAGAATTCTAATCAACTTAACTTGAATTTTCTCCCGTTTTGTAGATGTCTGAATCTTACAATAGTCTTTCCAAATCCTTTGGAACAAGCTTTCCAAATGAAGATGACGTTCCGATATACGATCAAGGAAATGAGAGTCATGCTTCACTTCCTCCACCTCCTCCAATTATTCTCCCTGACCCACAAGTTCAAAGGCTTGAAAAGTTCAAGCTCACTCAAGCCCTTTTGGCAAGTAAACACGAAGATGGGAAACCTGTGTGTGCGCACGTCTTAGAGATGAAGTCATACATTGATAGGTTAAACATGTTGGGTGTCGAGATTTCAAGTGGGTTGGATATTGACTGGGTTCTTCAGTCACTTCCTGAATCATATAGTGAGTTCGTTAGAGAGTACTATATGATGGATCACGACGTGACCCTAATTGATCTCACCTACTTGCTTATAGCTACTGAATCAACAATGATTTGGCGTGCTGGTCAAGCAAATTTGTCTAGTGAATCAAACTCCCAAACTTCAATGGATACTGGCAACATTGGAAGTCCAGAAAGAACTAAGTATGTGATTGTCCGATGTGTTGTGCCAAAGGAGTCTATTTGCTTTTATTGCCAAGAGAAGGGGCATTGGAAACGAAGCTGCCCTAATTATCTGAGAGATCTAAGAGATGGGAGAGTCAAGACGTATGACTCTGCTTCAGGTAAAATCCATTAACTAACTCTTTTAAGTTCCTATTCTAGATTCTTAATACATGATGTGATAAGATTACATTTTGATGTTTTGTAGGATCGAAGAAAAGAGAGGAAGCTTGAGAAAAGAAGTGAGTTGAATCTGATCATGAAGAAATGGATTTCGATCGCATTACTTGAAGAATGGATTCTTGAGCTACTACTTGGAGTTAGAATAGATTGTTAAGAAATATGTAATAACATAGTTTTTCAATTGAATTACATTGTAAGGACAAATTTTTTCCGCAATAAAATGAATTTTGATTTTATCTTATTTATTTATCCTTGCAATGGCATGTATGAAAAATTAATGTTTGAATGTTTCTATTATTAGCAATAATGGATTTGATTCTTAATTGTATTATTTGTGGAAGTGTCAAGAATTTACCAAGTAAGGAGAGTTTCTCATCACCCAAGTTTCAATTTGACGGAAACTTGGAATCATGCAATGTGTATTGTATGATGAATGAAAAACTTTTACATTTGGGAAACTTAGACTAATTCTTTGGCAAAGTGTCAATTAAAGGACAAGGAGATCAAGTACACAAGGTTGTGTGTTGATCAAGTCCACCACAAGAGTGACAAAGATATTCGTCATGATTTACTAAAGCTTAGTAAATATGATTATACTTATAAGATTAAGTATAATTCTGAGTTGATTGAAAAAGCTTCAATGAATAGTAGAACGAATAAAGAAGAATCAAGTAGGCAGAAAGATAAAAGTTTCTCTATTCTAAGAAGAAGGGAGAGTACCTTTTATTGTGTTTTATGATAAGTCTTAATGATTAAGAACCATATCTCAATTGATCCTCTAAGTGAGTCTTACTGCATTTGCATGTCTAAGAAGAGGTATCAAGTATTGTAGAAATGGATATATCAATAAGTCAATCATACTTCGTTCCAATATCATGTCTTAGAGTCAAGATTGTGACATTGAGTGAAAAGTCTTAAGTAGGTTTATAACACTCATCAAATGTGGAATTTGGAAAAGTTTTCTTATTCTTGCACATTTAAAATTGGTAAGTTCTGCTGTCTTGGATAAGACAAAGACCAACTAGGACCAATTGTGTGAAGTGTTTTGTCTTGATAAATGCTTCACTAACTCTTGAATATTTGTTTGTCAAGAAATGTTTCTTGACAAGAGAATCTTATATGTCAAGAAGTCAGTGGGAGTCTTAATGGTCTTGAAAAAGGTTTCAAAAACAAATCAAGAATAAACCTTATCGATCATCACTAGCACACGACTTGAGGTTTACAACCTATCGTGCTGACATTGTTTTGTTTCTGTGCCATTCCAATTGAGTTAATTGTGTATATGAGTTCTATGAGTTCTCATTTGAATACACACTAAAGCCTTAGTCGATGGAAAGTAAATTGATATGTAAGGACACGTTACTAAACTACTTGGAAGGCGTGGTGGGCAATCGTGTGACCATAGGGCAAGAAATCAAGATTAAGAAAGTTCAGTCCATATGAGTTTGGTTTTGTCGCAAACCTTGTTTTTGGCAAATTCACATGGATAGGAACTCATACACCATAAAATCTAAGTTTCATAAGATTACCTCCTTCATGAAAATGACTGTGAGGAAATGCTTTCACTAAGAGAGATTTTAAGAAGATAGCAATTGTGAAAATTGTATTCTCAAATTCGATTATGGTTACGACATCCCTTTCCATAGTTCGAATTGTGAGATTTGGCAATTAGTTTCAACATTTGGAACTTAGTAACATAAGTTATGAATTGTTTAAACACACATATGAGCTATCTAAGGCAAAGGTGTATAAGGTTAAGAAGCTTAGATAAAGGCTTATCGAAGCATCTGGTATTAGAAATATGGATTTCAGAGATTCAATAGGCATTGTTTTCTGAAAGTTCATCTGTTTTCTGAATACATGTCAAAGCTAGTGGGAGCATAAATGTTATGCTTATATGATAATCATCATGATAGTGGGAGCATAAGTGTTATGCTTGTATGATTGTTATGGCGAGTATTGCAAGTTAGCAATATTAATTATAGAAAAACAAAGATTCCATTTGCAAAGTTGCATGGGTTGAAAAGTTGTTTTGCTATAATTAAGGGAGAGAATATTATACTCCGTTTCAAAATCTAAAGCTTAGATTAAGAAATTTTAATATTTTCAGTCAAAGGATATATTGTGTGTTCTTAAAATTCGATTATGATTACGGCATCCCTCTTCATAGTTCGAATTGTGAGAACATGACACATAAAATATTATGGCAAAAGATTGGTAAAGTATCATATCTTTATGTAAGACATTATGCATCGTGTCCCATACGCTTCGGGTATAGGATCGATTGTAAATGCTATAGTATTTTACCATTCTAAAATTTTCCAAATGCCTAGTGCATTAAGAGGGAAAAAGGAATAGAATTGGTTTTGACTGAAAGAATTTAACAACTATCAAAGGATGATCCAAAGTTCGCTGAGGATTGATCGCTTGTAAGTAGTTGAAAGTATGGTATTGGATGGACCATATCGACATTATTATGAATAGATAAGATTCTATTAAGAATGAGTTGTCATGTGGCAAATGTGGAAATGTTTCCATATTGGGAGTTGGATATTGAGATTCTGTGTTTAGATTAGAAAACTTTATGCAAGAAGGATGTTCAAAGGAATGTACTTTGAATGTGAGACTTCACATCTATGGAATTGTCTTGTAACAATTTATAAGAAAGTACTTTGTAATTTCATTAGCTACGTCTTGGTGACTTTTGTGCTATGATTTTGCAAAGGGATCGTTGCATAAAATGTTAGAATCTAGCATATTCTAATAGTGGCAAGAACCTTGTGTTCCTACACTAATAATTAGGATTAAGGAATTGTGAAATGAGCATCATTGGAAAAGTTTTCAGATGATCTATTTCACAAAGCATGGACCATAGGAAACAAAGTGTGCATGTTTAGAGCATGGGACAATTGTTGGTATAATTCAAGTAATGAGTTGATTATCCGAAACATTAAATGATAAATAATGAGTAATCAATATGGTTGATAAATAGAAGGGTTTTATTTACTCTCACAAGTTTGGGTCCATATAGGATTAAGTATTGTTGTCATGTTTCAATTTGCATGTTTTGACTTCCAGAATAACTAGGTTATTCAAACATCCACAGTTGGTCATACGTTGGGAGTAGGTATGAATAAAGTGTTGGATAAGGTGTCTAAGTCCATAACTATTTCGGGCTTGTACTTGACCCGACCCGGCATGGTCCATTTGGGTTGCATGGCACCATGCAATTGGTTAGACTAAATGAGAGAAATAACACTTGGAGATTATTAATATATTATAAGTTCTAATATATTAATAATATTATTTGATTAGTTTGATCAAGAATTAATTTGGAATTAATTAAGTGATCAAAGGTTAACTAATTAAATATATGGGTTCATCCATATCTTGTATAGTGGGCTAAGAGGCTCCATGGATTATCAAGTTGGGTTCTACCCATAGGATGCTCCATGGATGCTCCATGGGAGTTACAAACTCATGGGTCATGAAAATGAAGAGTCATGACACATTAGGGTTTACATGGTGTAACCCTAGATGTGTCAACACTATATAAGGATCCCATTCTCCACCAAAAATTGGCACTAAGAAGAAACAAGAGGGCTTGGCCGATTTTGAGAAGTGTGTGTTATCTCAAGAGTCTTTCCAAGAGCATTTGGTGTTGTGTGAAGCATTTGAGGCATCACACTTGGGGTGCTAGGCTCACAAGGTTTCAAGGAACACAAGCAACAACAAGGTAAGTTATTCTATCTATGATTCAAGTTAAAATTGTTCCCCATGTATGCTAGATAGGAATATAACCTTGGAATTCACTTTGCATGATAATTAGACAAACATAGATCCAAGGTTATTAGGGTTGCATGTACACTTAGGAAGTGTTAGAATGCTCAAAACCCATCAGTGGTATCAGAGCCTAGGCTTGTTTGTTTGTTATTTGTGCTTAAAAGTTGAAGAAAGTCGAAAATCTTGCTGTCTGACTGATGGACTCGGCGAGTCCATGGGGAGGACTCGACGAGTTCATGTGTATCTTCAACCTACTCGGCGAGTAGGTTTATGCACTCGGCGAGTAGGGTCGACAGAGTGCAGAATTTCGACTTGTGTTGCTGGAAATGGATTAGAATCATTACCCTAAAATGTTTTGGTACTTGAAAACTTATTTTAGAAGGTGTAATGTCTTTTCTAACTCATTTACAACAACAAATTATCAAAATTACAAAGATTTAATGTGATTTTGATTCTTGAAAGTGTTCATATTCATGTTCTTGTTCTTATGATGTTTAGATGATCATAGGAATTATTTGTAACCTATGTGGTAGATTAATTCATGATCATAATGTGTTTTAATGGAGTCCATAACTTGTCCTCAAGTTATGGAAAACCAAAAGTCCCTTGGATTAAAAAAACCATTAAATGAACACAAGAGTTAGAAAAATGAAAAGTCCTCATTTTATTACTCTATTAAACTCATAAGTTACAAGAAATGAAAAGTTTTGAAAGTTTACAAAACTTGCCCTCAAGTTTTGGAACAAGTAAAGTTAAGTAAAACTTTAGTTCCAACCCCTAGAATTTTAAAAGTTAAAATTCAACCCTTATACTTATATTATTATGATTTAATAATAATTATATATATATGTATAAGAACAAAGTCGTCTTACCGCTAGTACGCCTCATTCACGAAGCCGGTCTATAAGGTGGGTATAAGGTTGTTGCCTATAAAATGGTGACTTAATGGGTGTCCACTCTCACCCACCGCTTGCTTGATCGGTGGAGGGTCGTTAGCCGAACGGGTAAGACAAGGACTTATTAATTCTCATTCAAAGTATGATGAATATTATAAAGTAACTAAATGTTTTATTAAATTCCCAATCTTAGTTACTTTAGGAAAAATGTGAATAAGATGCTATTCCATGAAATTACACTTTACACTTTGATTAAGTCGTTGGTAGAGCGTGTGTGGTTAACCGGCACACTAACTTGGACTTAACAAGGTAGGTAAAGGGTGACTTAGGGTTTATTATAGTATCGATGGAGCGTGTGTGGTTAACCGGCACATCGATTGAGTGATAAACTTTAAGGGTACCAAGTGATTTGCATGGTTACTTCACACCTCGTTTTGTGATCCTCGGCATCCCAGTCACAAAACTTGGAGGGCACACTCGAGATTGAAACATGCCTTTGAAAAGTTCATTGAATCTCAAAGAATCTAGGAATTTCTAAGAACCATTCAAAAACCTAATACTAAAAATATTGCGGTTTTCGTGGTGGAAATTGGTGAATCGTCATTCACCTACCTTTCAAATATGATATAGCTTAGATTACGGCATACCTCTTCTAAGTTATATTATATTGTGATTGGATCCTAGCCTTAATATTACATTTGGGTGTTTTATTAAGGACTCTCTTATATCTAAACTAATCTTGTCCTCTCTCCTTCAGATGTCTTTCAACAATGCTTCTGGCTCTAATCCTAATGGCTCCTTTTCCCTTATGAACTTGTGTGGGAAAGTCACCTTTGATGGATCCAACTTCAATGAGTGGATCAGAAACATCAGGATGATTACCCGCTACGAGGACAAAGAATATGTCCTTGACAAGGAGCTTAAGGAGATTAATGAGTCCACTGCAACTCCTCAGGAGATCGCTGAATTTCGGGCACATGAAAGGGATGCTACGAAAGTGGCTTGCATCATGACGGCCACGATGACAGCGGAACTCCAAAAGTCTTATGAGGATTTCTACCCTTATGACATGCACCAAGATTTGATGGAAAGATACCATCAAAGTGCAAGACAAGAGAGGTATGAAATCATCTGCTCCATGATAACAACCATGATGAAGGACGGGGAATCCGTCACGAGCCACATGCAGAAAATGCAAAGGTATGTGGATCGTTTGCTGAAGCTTAATGTGAACTTCCCGGAGGATCTTGCAATAGATATTATTTTGCATTCCTTACCATCGTGCTATGATCAATTCCGCATGACATATCACATGAACAAGGAAGAAGTCACCCTCAGCAAACTTCAGGGACTTCTCAAGACCGCAGAAACAGGTCTTAAGGGGAAGTCGGTTGCTATCACTCCTACTCAAAACTCTACTCCGGTTTTGGCAATCGGGAAAAGTCGAGGGAGGAAGAGAAAGAGCTCTTCTAAGGGTACCAAGGCTCGGACCCTTGATGGCTCTTCTTCAAGTAGAACCAAGAAAGGTTTCGTTACTCCTTCTTCTGACCCAAAAGAGGCTGAATGCTTCTATTGCCATGAAAAAGCTCATTGGAAGCGGAACTGCCCAAAATACCAGCAAGATGTGAAGGATGGGAAAGTTAAACCCAACCATGCAGGTATTTACACTATCATTTCTAATAACTCACCCCATTCTAATTCTTGGGTCCTTGATACCGGTTGTGGTATTCACATTTGTTGTGACTTGCAGGGACTAAGAAGAAGTGAGGATGTGGAGCAAGGAAGGATAAACTTGATCATGGGGAATAGGAAAGTTATACCTGTTACCAAGATTGGAGTTTATACTTTATCGCTAAGTAGTGGGTTTAGTTTAGATTTGAATAAGTGTTGTTATTCGCCAGGAATGGCAAGAAATATTATTTCCTTTCATGCTTTGTACAAACAAGGGTTTACCTTTTCATTTAATAATGAAGTTGGTTCTATAGATGTGTTCTATAATAATGTCTTTTATTTTAAAGCATTACCTTGTGATGGTGTGTATGAAGCTGTATCTGTTGTAGATAACTTGGGAAATAATGTTTTGTGTATTGATTCTACTAATAATAACTTGGATAAAGCATCATTATGGCATTGTCGTCTTGGACATATAAGCAAGAAACGCATAGGCCAACTCCAAAAGGATGGAGTCTTGGAGTCGTTTGACCTAAAGTCAGATGATAGTTGCGAATCATTCTTACTTGGAAAAATGACAAAGTCACCCTTCACAGGTTCATGTGAGAGGGGTGAAGGTTTGTTGGACCTTATACACACGGATGTGTGTGGACCATTCAAACATGCCACAAGGGATGCTAATCGTTATTATTTGACTTTTACTGATGATTATAGTAGATATGGATATGTCTACTTGATCAAGCATAAGTCAGAGACTTTCGAGAGGTTTAAGGAATTTAAACAGGAAGTCGAGAATCAATTGGGCAGGAACATTAAGATGCTTTGATCCGATCGTGGTGGTGAGTATCTTAGTTCAGAGTTCCTCGACTATCTAAGGGAATGTGGGATAGTCTCACAATTGACACCTCCCAGGACACCACAGTTGAATGGTGTGGCTGAGAGGCGTAATCGAACCTTGTTGGATATGGTTCGTTCCATGATGAGTCGAGCTACGCTACCAATCTCATTCTGGGGGTATGCCTTAGAGACTGCCGCCCATATCCTCAATCTAGTCCCTACAAAGAAAGTTGCCAAAACTCCTCACGAGATGTGGACTGGTAAAGTACCTAAACTAGACCACATCAAGATTTGGGGTTGCGAGGCTTTCGTGAGACGCGAGACTCATGATAAGCTCGAACCCCGAAGCGAGAGGTGTATTTTCATCGGCTACCCACAGCATTCCTTTGGTTACCTCTTCTACAGACCTAGTGACAATGTGGTCTTTGTAGCAAGAAGAGGAGTCTTTCGAGAAAGAGAGTTTATAAGCCAAGGAGACAGTGGGAGGCAAGTTGATCTTGAAGAAATTCAAGAATCAAGCGGTGAAGGAACTTCAAACTCTAGCCCTCAACTTGAGGAGGAAACTCCTGTTGAGCAAATTGACAAATCTGTACCTCTGAGACGTTCCACGAGAGTTAGGAGTGCACCTGAGCATTACTATGGTTTCCATATTACTGCAGAAGGTGAGACACTTATTAGTGATGAGACACTAGTAAGTCAAGATGACCCTAACAGCTACGAGGAAGCCATGGCAGGCCCCGAGTCTGCTAAATGGAAAGAGGCTATGGATAGCGAGATACAATCCATGTATGACAATCAAGTTTGGAACTTGGTTGAGAATGTACCAGGTCGTAAGACAGTAGGGTGCAAATGGGTCTTCAAGAAGAAGACCGACATGGATGGTAAAGTACACACTTATAAGGCTAGACTGGTTGCAAAGGGCTTCTCTCAAATTCCTGGAGTGGACTATGATGAGACCTTTTCTCTAGTAGCCAAGATTAAGTCTATTCGGGTTCTGTTAGCCATAGCTGCGTTTCATGATTATGAAATATGGCAGATGGATGTCAAAACCGCTTTCCTTAATGGGAAGTTGGCTGAAGATGTTTACATGAGTCAGCCAGAGGGTTTTGTCGGCAACGAGTACCCTAATAGAGTGTGTAAGCTTGAGAAATCCATTTATGGATTGAAGCAAGCACCTCGCAGATGGAATCTTTGCTTTGATGAAAAGGTCAAGGAATTTGGCTTTTCTAGGAGTGAAGATGAATCTTGTGTGTATGTCAAGGCTAGTGGGAGTATAGTTAGCTTCTTGGTATTGTATGTGGATGACATACTACTCATAGGAAACGACATTCCAACCCTGCAGGAAGTAAAGTCCCGGCTTGGGAAGTGTTTCGCTATGAAGGACCTTGGTGAAGCTGCCTATATTCTAGGGATAAGAATCTTGAGAGATCGGAGTAAAAGACTAATTGGACTTAGTCAGAGTACCTACTTGGATAAAGTGCTGAAGCGATTCAGCATGCAGGATTCCAAGAAAGGAGAGTTACCCATCCAGAGTAACACCAGATTGAGTAAGACACAAAGCCCTAGCACTGAGGCTGAGATAGCAGAAATGAGTCGAACACCTTACGCTTCGGCTGTAGGATCGATCATGTATGCTATGACGTGTACTCGACCCGATGTAGCTTTTGCCTTGAGCATGGTTAGCAGGTATCAGGCGAACCCTGGCAAGGCACACTGGACTGCGGTAAAGAATATCCTCAAGTACCTACGGAGGACTAAGGACTGGGTCCTTACCCTTGGTGGGAATGATAACTTGAGAGTTGTAGGGTATAGTGATGCTAGCTTTCAGACTGATAGGGATAATTTCCGCTCTCAGTCGGGCTGGGTCTTTACCCTAAACGGAGGAGCAATTTCTTGGAAGAGTTCCAAGCAAGAGACAGTGGCAGATTCTACTTGTGAATCAGAGTATATTGCAGCTAGCGAAGCAGCAAAGGAGGCTATATGGCTGAAGAACTTCATTGGAGACCTTGGAGTTGTACCAGCTAATAAAGAGCCAATGGAAATTTTCTGTGATAGTGAAAGTGCTGTTGCCTTAGCTAAGGAACCAAGGGATCATGGGAGATCCAGACACATCGACAGAAAATACCATTTCATTAGACATCGGATCGAAGAAGGACTCCTCGTGGCAAAGAGGGTATCATCGGATAAGAACCCAGCAGATCCCCTCACGAAGGGACTGAGTAGGGTTAAGCATCTCCAGCATGCTCGGAGCATAGGGCTGAAGGATGATATAAGTTTTAGTAGTTAGATAACCCAGAAATTTGTAAAGTGTAATTGACATTTGATGATGAATAAAAGGTGTTTTATTTATGAGTAAAGTGTTGCTATCTCTTGTCAATCGTTTACTATATTTCTTTTGCATGTTTTGACTTCCAGAATAATTTTGTTTGGTGTAACATATTATTCAAACCTCCACAGTCGGTCATATGTCGGAAGTAGGTATGAATCAAGACTGTCATGATGGGTTGTAGAGGTCTAAGGTGTTGGACAAGGCTACAACAATCATGAGTGCTCATAAGTTCTGAGCATTGGACTCAACCCACGCTCACTGGAATCACTTCATGGAATTCTATCTCGAGTGATCGTGAGACGGTAATATCATATAAGTCTTCAAACCTAGAGATATGATTTGTTACTTACAAGTTGGTTATGCATTGACTGTACGAAACCGCATTGGTAACTCGATGTTATAAAACGTACTTTTGTGTGTAATTCAATGAGTGGTAGAACAAACATATGAGTCGAAGTTTATCTGTTCCTTCTTGGATTAGAAGCTGATATCTGGGCCCCTCGATGATTTTGTTTTGACCCATGTACCGGGCCCGGTCAGAACTAAGTTGATGTGTTCAATTAAGTTCTATGTCAAACAAATCGGAAATCGGGAAACAAACTGCAGGACAATAAGTAAGACATTGTTCCATGTATTTGTCCGGCTGATATCTAGAACGGAGGATTATATGATCACTTATCTTAAATGGCGTACTATCATCTTCTCAGTTCCGAGAAACCTTGAAAGAGCTACGATTGCCGGTCGGTTCCTGAAGTACTAGAGATATAGTTATTAGACTTATCCAAGTGGGAGACTGTTGGATAAGGTGTCTAAGTCCATAACTATTTCGGGCTTGTACTTGACCCGACCCGGCATGGTCCATTTGGGTTGCATGGCACCATGCAATTGGTTAGACTAAATGAGAGAAATAACACTTGGAGATTATTAATATATTATAAGTTCTAATATATTAATAATATTATTTGATTAGTTTGATCAAGAATTAATTTGGAATTAATTAAGTGATCAAAGGTTAACTAATTAAATATATGGGTTCATCCATATCTTGTATAGTGGGCTAAGAGGCTCCATGGATTATCAAGTTGGGTTCTACCCATAGGATGCTCCATGGATGCTCCATGGGAGTTACAAACTCATGGGTCATGAAAATGAAGAGTCATGACACATTAGGGTTTACATGGTGTAACCCTAGATGTGTCAACACTATATAAGGATCCCATTCTCCACCAAAAATTGGCACTAAGAAGAAACAAGAGGGCTTGGCCGATTTTGAGAAGTGTGTGTTATCTCAAGAGTCTTTCCAAGAGCATTTGGTGTTGTGTGAAGCATTTGAGGCATCACACTTGAGGTGCTAGGCTCACAAGGTTTCAAGGAACACAAGCAACAACAAGGTAAGTTATTCTATCTATGATTCAAGTTAAAATTGTTCCCCATGTATGCTAGATAGGAATATAACCTTGGAATTCACTTTGCATGATAATTAGACAAACATAGATCCAAGGTTATTAGGGTTGCATGTACACTTAGGAAGTGTTAGAATGCTCAAAACCCATCATAAAGACTGTCATGAATCTGTCTGTAGATTGTCTGAAGTGTTTAGACATGGCACAAGTTTGCTGCAGAGTTCGTGAGTGCTTTGATAAGATTAAAGTATTGGATTAAACCCACGCTCACTTGGATCACTTCACGGTTTTATCACGAGTGATTAGTGAGACGATAATATTGTATATTCTTGAAACCGAGACGTGTGAGTTGTTATTTGTTGGTCAGTTACACATTGATAATAAGTAAACGCACCAGTAACTTGGTGTTATAAAACTTATTGTTGTGTGTGATTCGATCAGTAAATGCAAGCGAGCATTTGAGTCGAAGTTTATCCATTCCTTTTACCCAAAGTGGGATAAAAGCGATATATGTGGGCCTCTCGATGATTTAGTGATGACATCTAAGCGCTTGGCCAAGCCGGGACTAAGTTGATGTGTTCAATTGTAGTCTGTTATCAGTCGTCATGAATCGGAAGTCAGGAAATAGTATAGAGAGAATGATTGAAATTCATGTCTTTTGTCTATACGATATCTTGAGAATGGAGGAATATATGATCCCTTATCTAGAGGACACGCTATCTGATAAGATCAGAGTTGACAGCGGCTTTTGAAAGCTCCGATTGTTGATCAGGTTCTGAAGTCATACGGAAAATAGTTATTAGACTTATCCAAGTGGGAGACTGTTGGATTAGTGTCTAAGTCCATAACTATTTTGGTATGTACTTGACCCGATTATGAGCATGGTCCTTTTGGGTTGCCTTCACTATAGCAATATGTAGGATGATTTAAGAAGAGAAAGGTTTAAATATGATTTATTAATATATTATAAGAATAATATATTAAAGGAGAAATCATATTGTTTAATTGATATTAGTCAAGAATTAATTGTTAATTAATTTTGTGGCTAAAAGAGATTAATTAAACTTAGGGGACTGAAGTTGTAATTATAAGATAATTACAATTGGGCTATGGATCACCAAATAATATATAGGTTGGACGAATTCTATGGGAAGCCCATTAGAAATCGTCCAAGGGATATGTTTAAGGAGTCCATGGGCTGCTTAGGGCCTAAGCAGTCAAATTAGGGTTTCCTAGTTGTAAACCCTAATAGCCTACATGTATATAAAGGGCCCCTATGCCCCAAAAACGTGGATAACACTTCCATTAGGGTTTCCAGCCGTTTTTGGTGCCTCCTTTTCTTCTCCTCTTCATCTAAGTTGCATATGGTGTTTGTGACTCCATTAGAGGTACTACACTTGTGGTACTTGCTTTCAAGAGCTAAGGAAATTCAAGGAACTAGTTGTTATTGCTATATAACAACAAAAGGTATGTATTCTTGCTTTATATATGAATTTCGAAAATTATAGTAGCATGCCAGGTTTCTTTTTGTGTTCATAAAGCTGTATAACTAATGGTGAAAACATAGATCCAATACTAGGGTTGCATGCACACATAGGATTGTTTGTATTAAACCCATCACCTTTATGGTAGGTACAACTCCAAGATCACTGATGAATTTCTTCAACCATATTTCCTCCATCGACGCCTCACTCGCTGCAATGTACTCTGATTCACACGTTGAATCAGCTACGGTTTCCTGCTTGGAACTTTTCCAAGTTACTTCTCCTCCATTCAGGATAAAGACCCAGCCCGACTGCGAACGGTAGTTATCCCTTTCGGTCTGAAAGTTGGCGTCACTATACCCTCGCACCTTTAAGTCATCACTCCCTCCGAGGACTAAGTGATGGGTTTTAGCCATAATACCTTTCCTATGTGCGCATGCAAAACCCTAATGCTTGGATCTAGGCTTTCTAATTAAACATGCTTTGAATCCAAGACTTCTAATGACAAATTAGGTATAAGAACAATACAAAACAGATCTAGAATCATACCTTTGAATCTCTTGTTTGATCTTTTTGTCTTGGAGCTCTAGAGTCACAATTGTAACTCCTCTAATGGCTTACAAACACCAAATAGCAAGGAGGATGATTTGAGAGAGAGGATGGGAGAGGAAATTCGGCCAGGGATTCTCTACTTTCAATGAGGTGCCGATTTCCCTTTGCCATAGGGTCTATTTATACTTGTAGACTCCTTAAGGGTTACAACTCAAACCCTAGTTGGATAATCTTCTCTTAAAGCAATCCATATCCTTTCCTTAGATAACCTTGGACGATTTTAAGCTATCCCTAGCTTCTAGAATTCATCCATTCTCTATCCAATAAGGATTTACAGTCTAAAGTTTAACTATCAAACAATTGACAGTTTATACCCTCTTATTTAATTAATCTCTTTAAGTCACCAAATTAATACCAATTAGTTTATGACTTATATTAATCAAATAACAATATTATTATTCTTTATATTATTCTCATAATATATTAATAATATTTATTCTCTCTTAATAAATCATCCTATCAAGTTGCTATGGTGAAGGCAACCCAAAAGGACCACGCACAATCGGGTCAAATACTTGCCTAATATAGTTGCAGTCTTAGACACTATTCCAACAGTCTCCCACTTGGATAAGTCTAGTAACTATATGCACAAGTAGAATTCGATTTGCAATCGTAGCTCTCAAAGACGTTGTCAAACTCTGATCTAATCAATCTTGTCCTTTAGATAAGGGATCGTACAGTCCTCTGTTAGATATCATGCTGACAATTCTATGGAATGATTAGTCAAGCATTTAGGTTTCTCGATCTCCGATTTATTTGACATAGAACTTAATCGAACACATCAATTCAGTTCTGACCGGGCCCGACACATAAGTCAAATCAAATCATCGAGCGGCCAAGATATCACTTTTACCTCCTTAGGATAAAATTTATAGATAAACTTCGACTTATATGCATTTACTTATTCATTAACCAACTATACACAACAATGCGTTTTATAACACCGAGTTACTGATGCGTTTTTGCATTATCAATGTACAATCAATTAACAAATAACAAACCATATATCTAGGTTTTAAGACTATATGATATTATCGTCTTGCGATCACCCTTTTATATCATATTCCATAAGGTGATTCCAGCAAGCGCGGGTTTGTTCCAATGCTCAAAACCAGTTCATAAGCACTCATGAACGTCGCAGCAACCCTTTGTTGTGTCTAATACCATTTAGACAATCTACGCACCAATTCACGACAATCTTCTCTCATATCTACTTCCAACATATGAACGATTGTGGACAATTTGAATAATTCGATTATTCTTAATAAACTCAATTATTCTGGAAGTCAAAACATGCAAAATGTAACAATAGTTAAACAATTAACATAAGACAGTAACATTACTTATAAATAAAACTCCTTTATTTAATCATCAAATGTTAATTACATTTATCTATTACACGTTTCTAATACTATCTAATCTATGCTAATATCATCCTTCAGCCCAATACTCCTAGCATGCTGCAAGTGCTTAACCCTACCCAGTCCCTTCATAAGCGGATCTGTTGGGTTATCTTCTGATGATATCCTCTTCACTACGAGTTGTCCTTCTTTTACACGATGTCTAATAAAGTGATATTTTATGTCGATATATCTTGATCTACCATGATCTCTCGGTTCCTTGGTCAAGGCAACCGCTCCTTCATTATCACAGAAAATCTCCATGGGCTCCTTTATGGTAGGTACAGCTCCAAGATCACCGATGAAGTTCTTCAGCCATATTGCCTCCTTTGACGCTTCGCTTGCTGCAATGTACTCTAATTCGCACGTTGAATCAGCTACGGTTTCCTGCTTGGAACTTTTCCAAGTCACTGCTCCTCCATTCAGGCTAAATACCCAGTCCGACTGCGAACGGTAGTTGTCCCTGTCGGTCTGAAAACTGGCGTCACTATACCCTTGCACCTTCAAGTCATCACTCCCTCCGAGGACTAAGAACCATTCCTTCGTCCTCCGAAGGTACTTAAGGATGTTCTTCACTGCAATCCAATGGGCTCTGCCAGGGTTCCCTTGATATCTACTAACCATGCTCAAAGCAAAGGCTACATCAGGGCGAGTACAAGTCATAGCGTACATGATTGAGCCAACTGCGGAAGCGTATAGTACTCAGCTCATTTCTGCTATTTCAGCTTCGGTACTCGGACTTTGAGTCTTACTCAACTTGGCATTAATTTGTATAGGTAATTCTCCCTTCTTCGAGTTTTCCATACTAGAACGTTTTAGTACCTTCTCTAAGTAAGTGTTCTGACTAAGTCCAATTAGTCTCTTACTTCTTTCTCTTACTATCCTTATTCCCAAAATGTACGAAGCCTCTCCGAGGTCCTTCATAGCGAAGCACTTCCCGAGCCAGGACTTAACTTCCTGCAGAGTCGGGATGTAGTTTCCTATGAGTAATATGTCATCGACATATAGAACGAGGAAGCTTACTATACTCCCACTGGCTTTGACATATACACATGATTCATCTTCGCTTCGTACAAATCCAAACTCTTTGACTTTCTCATCGAAGCAAAGATTCCATCTGCGAGACGCTTGCATAAGTCCATAAATGGACTTCTCAAGCTTACACACTCTATTCGGATGCTTCGGATCCACAAACCCCTCTGGCTGAGCCATGTAAACATCCTCAGCCAACTTTCCGTTAAGGAAAGTGGTCTTGACATCCATCTGCCAAATCTCATAATCATGAAATGCAGCAATCGCTAGCATCACTCTAATAGATTTTATCTTCGCAACTGGTGAGAAGGTCTCATCATAGTCAACTCCGGGAGTTTGAGTAAAGCCCTTCACGACCAATCGCGCTTTATATGTGTGTATGTTTCCATCCACGTCGGTCTTCTTCTTGAAGATCCACTTGCACCCAACGGTCTTACGTCCGGGCACATTATCGACCAAATTCCAAACTTGGTTATCATACATGGATTGGATCTCGCTATCCATTGCCTCTTTCCACTTTTCAGACTCCAGGCCTGCCATGGCTTCCTTATAGCTATTAGGTTCATCAAGATTTATTAGTGTACCATCACTAATATATGTGTCCCCTTCAGTAGTAATATGAAAACCATAAAACTGGGGTTGAACTCTAACTCTATCGGAACGTCTAAGAGGTAAGGATTTGTCAATCGGTTCAACCGGAGTTTCCTCCTCGGGTTGAGTGCCAGCGGTAAAGGTTCCTTCATCTATCGACTCTTGAATCTCTTCAAGCTCGATCTGCCTCCCACTGTCTCCTTGGCTTATGAGTTCTCGCTCTCGGAAAACTCCACTCCTCGCAACGAAGACAACGTTGTCCTTCGATCTATAGAAGAGATATCCAAAGGATTTCTGCGGGTAGCCAATGAAAATACATCGCTTACTACGAGGTTCGAGCTTGTCGTGAGTATCTCGTCTTACGAAAGCCTCACAACCCCAAACCTTGATATGTGCTATCGAGGGAGCTTTCCATGTCCACATCTCGTGAGGTGTTTTGGCAACCTTCTTAGTAGGGACTCGGTTAAGGATATGGGTGGCAGTCTCTAAGGCATACCCCCAAAGAGAGATAGATAGTGAAGCACGACTCATCATAGAGCGAACCATATCCAATAAGGTTCGATTATGCCTTTCTGCCACACCATTCAATTGTGGTGTCCTAGGAGGCGTCAATTGTGAAACTATTCCACACTCCTTGAGATAATCGTGGAATTCAAGACTTAGGTACTCTCCTCCTCGATTGGATCGAAGCATCTTGATTTTCCTGCCCAATTGATTCTCCACTTCATTCTTGAACTCTTTGAACTTTTCAAAAGTTTCTGACTTTTGCTTGATTAAATAGATATACCCATATCTACTATAGTCATCGGTAAAAGTCACGTAGAAGCGGTTCCCATCCTTCGTGGTTGATCTAAACGGTCCACATACATCGGTATGTATTAGGTCCAATAGACCCTCACTCCTTTCGCAAGTACTTGTGAAGGGTGACTTAGTCATCTTTCCAAGTAAACAAGACTCGCACGTGTCATCTTCCCTAAGGTCGAATGACTCCAATACTCCATCCTTTTGGAGTTGGGTTATGCGTTTCTTGTTGACATGTCCAAGACGACAGTGCCACAAGGATGCTCTATCCATACTATTGGAAGAATCTATGTTCAAAACATCATTTCCTAAGTTATCAAAAATCATAACAGTTTCATATATACCATTACACGGTATAGCTTCAAAATAAAAGACACCATTTAGATAAGCTAAAATAGAACCATTCTCATTATTAAAAGAAAATCTAAAACCTTGTATAAACAAACCATGAAATGAAATGTTGTTTCTAGCCATTTCTGGTGAATAGCAACAATTATTCAAATCTAAACATAAATTATTCCTAAGCACTAAAGAATACACTCCAATCTTGGTCACAGGCGACGATCTTCTGTTCCCCATGATTAGATTGATTCTTCCTTGCTCCACATCCCTACTTCTTCTTAGTCCCTGCACATTAGAACAAATGTGGTAACCACAACCGGTATCAAGAACCCAAGAAATAGCATGATTAGAATCGTTAGATTTAATTGTGTATATACCTGCGAAAGATGGCTTGATCTTTCCTTCCTTGATGGCTTGCGGGTACTATGGGCAGCTTCTCTTCCAATGTCCTATCTTGTGGCAATGGTGGCACTCTGCCTCCTTTGGGTTAGGGCAGGGCTTAGCAGGATCAACTTTGGTCCCACTAGAAGAGGCACCATCTCGGACTTTAACCTTGCGATAGTTCTTAGACGAAGCCTTCCTCTTCTTTCCCTTCCCTTGACCAATAGCCATGACAGGAGCAGCGGGTGGATTGGGAGTTGGTGCAACAGACCTGTCTTTGAAGTTGCTCTCAACGACCCTCAAGAGACATTGGAGTTTGCTTAGGGTGACCTCCTCTTTGTTCATGTGGTAGGTCATCCTAAATTGATTGTAGCTCGGAGGCAAAAAGTGAAGCACCATGTCGATCACCAAGTCTTCCCCGAAGTCAACATTTAACTTGCGAAGGCGGTCGACATACCTTTGCATCTTTTGCAGGTGCACGGTAAGAGATTCTCCATGACCCATCTTAGCGGAAATCATGTTAGTGAAAATCTCATAACGCTCTTGTCTCGCGTTTTTGTGGTATCTCTCCAATAAGTCTTGATGCATCTCGTACGGGTACATGTCCTCATAGGACTTTTGGAATTCAGAGTTCATGGTGGCTATCATGATGCAATGTACCTTCGTTGCATCGCGTTCATGAGTTTCAAAAGCGGTCATTTCAGCCGGAGTAGCGATTTCAGGGTTGATTTTCTCGAGCTTCTCATCGAGGACATACTACTTATCCTCATACCGAGCAATGGTGCGAATGTATCTTATCCATTCGCTAAAGTTCGTCCCATCGAAAGTGACCTTTTGACAAAGGCTCATCAATGTGAAAGAACTAGCAGCAGCGTTGTTTGCGTTCGACATCTACAAATAGAAAGGACAAAAATAGATTAGAATATGAATCCCTAATTATCACCCAATAAGAAAAAATTAGGGCTAGGATCCAACAACAATATTTACATATTAGAAAAGGGATGCTGTAATCTAACATGCAAATAATATGAAGGTAAGTGAATGACGATTCACTAATTCTCCACCATAAAAACCTAACTATAAGTCCTAAATGTATTGAGAATTCCTAGGTTCGGATGAGATTCATTGAAACTATTCAATGGCATGTTTAAATCTCGATATGCCCCTCTTGTTTGTGACTGGGATACCGAGGATCACAAAGCGGGTGTGAATTAGCATGCAAATTCACATGGTGCCTTCATTGTAACGATCACCTATTTGATGTGCCGGTAAACCACACACGCTCCATCGAACTATGATAAAAAAAATGAATCACCCTTTTCCACCTTTGCTTAGAACCAATTAGTGTGCCAGTAAACCACACACGCTCCACCAACTTCTTAGCAAGGGTGCGAAGTGTAATTTCATGGGATTGCATCAATTCACTTTTCCTAAAGTAACTAAGATTAGGAAATTTTTAAAAATATGTGTAGTCACTTTGTATTTCCTATTATACTTTTAATGAGAGGATGAGGTTGCCCTATCGTACCCGTTCGGCTAACGACCCTCCACCGATCAAGCAAGTGGTGGGTGTGAGTGTACACCCATTAAGCGCCATTTTATACGCCGCAACCTTATACCCACCTTATAGATCGGCTTCGTGAATGAGGCCTACTAACGGTAAGACTAGCATTTTAGTTATACATACATATATATATATATATATATATATATATATATATATATATATATATATATATATATATATATATATATATATATATATTAATCTTGTAATATTATATTAGTATAGGGTTGTATTTTAAACTTTTAAAAACTTAGGGTTTGAAATTTAAATTGTCTAAATTAAAACTTTTAATTACAATACATAAATTTCGAAACTTGAGGACAAATTTTAAACATTTAAAACATGGAGGATCAAATAACAAATAATTCTAATTAACAACTAATTTCCTAATTATCTATATTTGATTTATTCAAGATTTCTTGCAAGATAATTACCAAATTAATCAAAATAATTAATTAATTATCATATAATTAAGGAAATTAAATATTTTATTAGTTGATAAATATCTTTAATTAGATCAAGATTATAGTCATATATATCAAAAAATCGGATTAGGGTTGATCTGATATGATTAAGGTAAGTTTCCATAAGATAATCATGAAGAAATCCCGAATCTGGCCATTCCTGACGCTCGGGCTTGCCGAGTCTGGCCAACTCGCCGAGTCCACTATGGAACTCACCGACTCCATGACTCAGAAACACAAAAATCGAATTTTGCAGTTAAGTTTCAAACAAACAAGCAACAATTTAATAGAAACCAAGCTAGGCTCTGATACCACTGATGGGTTTTAGCCATAAGAACTTTCCTATGTGCGCATTCAATAAACCTAATGTTTGGATCTAGGCTTTCTAATTAAACATGCTTTGAATCCAAGACTTCTAATGACTAATTAGGTATAAGAACAATACAAAACAGATCTAGAATCTTACCTTTGAATCTCTTGTTTGATCTTGTTGTCTTGGAGATCTAGAGTCACAATTGTAACTCCTCTAATGGCTTACAAACACCAAATAGAAGGAGGATGATTTGAGAGAGAGGAGAGGGGAGGAAATTCGGCCAGGGATTCTCTACTTTCAAGGAGGTGCCGATTTCCCTTTGCCATAGGGTCTATTTATACTTGTAGACTCCTTAAGGGTTACAACTCAAACCCTAGTTGGATAATCTTCTCTTAAAGCAATCCATATCCTTTCCTTGGATAACCTTTGACAATTTTAAGCTATCCCTAGCTTCTAGAATTCGTCCGTTCTCTATCTAATAAGGATTTACAGTCTAAAGTTTAACTATCAAACAAATGACAGTTTATACCCTCTTATTTAATTAATCTCTTTAAGTCACCAAATTAATACCAATTAATTTATGACTTATATTAATCAAATAACAATATTATTATTCTTTATATTATTCTCATAATATATTAACAATATTTATTCTCTCTTAATAAATCATCCTATCAAGTTGCTATCGTGAAGGCAACCCAAAAGGACCATGCACAATCAGGTCAAATACTTGCCTAATATAGTTGCAGTCTTAGACACTATTCCAACACTAAGAACCATTCCTTCGTCCTCCGAAGGTAATTAAGGATATTCTTAACCGCAATCCAATGGGCTCTGCCAGGGTTCCCTTAATATCTACTAACCATGCTCAATGCAAAGGCTACATCAGGGCGAGTACAAGTCATAGCATACACGATTGAGCCAACTGCGGAAGCGTATGGTACTCGGCTCATTTCTGCTATTTCAGCTTCGGTACTCGGACTTTGAGTCTTACTCAACTTGGCATTACTTTGTATCGGCAATTCTCCCTTCTTCGAGTTTTCCATACTAAAACGTTTTAGTACCTTATCTAAGTAAGTGTTCTGACTAAGTCCAATTAGTCTCTTACTTCGTTCTCTCACTATCCTTATTCCCAGAATATAGGAAGCCTCTCCTAGGTCCTTCATAGCGAAGCACTTCCCAAGCCAGGACTTAACTTCCTGCAGTGTCGGGACGTTGTTTCCTATTAGTAGTATGTCATCGACATACAGAACGAGGAAGCTTACTATACTCCCACTGGCTTTGACATACACACATGATTCATCTTCGCTTCATACAAATCCAAACTCTTTGGCTTTCTCATCGAAGCAAAGATTCCATTTGTGAGACGCTTGCTTAAGTCCATAAATGGACTTCTCAAGCTTACACACTCTATTTGGATTCTTCGGATCGACAAAACCCTCTAGCTGAGCCATGTAAACATCCTTAGCCAACTTCCCATTAAGGAAAGCAGTTTTGACATCCATTTGCCAAATCTCATAATCATGAAATGCGGCAACAGCTAGCATGACTCTAATAGATTTTATCTTCGCAACTGGTGAGAAGGTCTCATCATAGTCAACTCCGGGAGTTTGAGTAAAGCCCTTCGCAACCAATCGCACTTTATATGTGTGTACGTTTCTATCCACGTCGGTCTTCTTCTTGAAGATCCATTTGCACCCGACAGTCTTACGTCCGGGCACATTATCAACCAAATTCCAAACTTGGTTGTCATACATGGCCTGGATCTCCTTGTCCATCGCCTCTTTCCATTTCGCAGACTCCGAGCCTCCCATGGCTTCCTTATAGCTATTAGGTTCATCTAGATTTATTAGTGTACCATCACTAATATACGTATCCCCTTCGGTAGTAATATGAAAACCATAAAACTGGGGTTGAATTCTAACTCTTTCGGAACGTCTAAGAGGTAAGGACTCGTCAATCAGTTCAACTGGAGTATCCTCCTCGGTTGAGTGCCAGCGGTAGAGGTTCATTCATCTATCGATTCTTGAATCTCTTGAAGCTCGATTTGCCTCCCACTGTCTCCTTGGCTTATGAGTTCTCGCTCTTCGGAAAACTCCTCTCCTCGCAACAAAGACAACATTGTTCTTCGGTCTATAGAAGTGATATCCAAAGGATTTCTGCGGGTAGCCGATGAAAATACATCGCTCACTACGAGGTTCAAGCTTGTCGAGAGTATCTCGTCTTACGAAAGCCTCGCAACCCCAAACCTTGATATGTGCCAATGAGGGAGCTTTCCTTGTCCACATCTCGTGAGGTGTTTTGGTAACCTTCTTAGTAGGGACTTGGTTAAGGATATGGGCGGCAGTCTCTAAGGCATACCCCCAAAAAGAGATAGGTAGGGAAGCACGACTAATCATAGAGCGAACCATGTCGAACAAGGTTCGATTACACCTTTCTGCCACACCATTTAACTGCGGTGTCCTAGGTGGCGTCAATTGTGAAACTATTCCACACTCTTTGAGATAGTCGTGGAATTCAAGACTTAGGTACTCTCCTCCTCGATCGGCTCGAAGCATCTTGATTTTCCTGCATAATTGATTCTCCACTTCATTCTTGAACTCTTTGAACTTTTCAAACGTTTCTGACTTTTGCTTGATTAAGTAGATATACCCATATCTACTATAGTCATCGGTAAAAGTTACATAGAAACGGTTCCCATCCTTCGTGGTTGATCTAAATGGTCCACGTACATCAGTATGTATTAGGTCCACTATGTCACACCCCAAAACCAAGAACTGCGGAAACATTCTGGGGCGGAGGACGTCATGTACAGTATCACAACAATGTAAAGTAGTAAACAAGCAACAACATCATCAATTGCATTAACAATATAATTATTATACAAATGTATTCTGTTAAATTTTGATAAACACTAAAGCATAAATCAAAATGAAAGATGGGTCTTCAACGAGCTCCATCTTCCCAAATCCTTGCATCTGAACCTGTCTATGATGACCTGAGGATACAAATAATTTTGAAAGCGAGTATCAGCTTTGAAGCTGGTGAGATCATAAGTATTTTAGTGTCTTAATTTGTATGAAAATACTTGTATGTATTTGAAATGTAAGCATTTGTATGTATACGAATTGTAAGTATGAAAAATGTAAATGAACTGTAGGTATGAAAATGTTTGGAAAACAACTGTAACGTTTGTAAAGCCCTAGAAATCCCTATGATTCCTATTAGTAACAAAAGGAGTCTTCTACCAAGACTTAACTGTTATGAAGGTAGTCTTCTACCATGACCTAGCTGCTCTGAATGTAGCCTTCTACCAAGGCATCTAGTGTCTGTGCGTGTGTTTCTTGTAAGAGTATGTATTTTCCCAGGTATGACTATCATTAACCCAAAATATAGTTTCTACATTTCCGTGTGTCGTGTGAATGTTCGCGAAGTGAATGTAAATGGGAAAACGAAATAGTACTATGGTGTAGTGTCGAACTACAACCGTACCAATTTCCTTAAGTCTAGGGTAATCGTGTAAGTAATGTAGTATTTGTAATAAATAACTACATTGGTACTCCCCTGCCTTATTTGAGGGATAAGGTATAATGTGATGTCTAGATCCCAGGCTGTACGCTCCCCTATCAAAGGGATTTTGGGACCTACCCATGACCCCTGCATATCTGCAAGCCATGAGCATCCACATTACTATGATCATGTATACTCGATATAACTATCACAATTTCGTTGTGATTCAGCAGTATAGTTAGATCCTGAACTGGGTCCATGCTATAGCACCTAGTGACATATGTTATATGTTTATGTAAGTGTACTCGTGTAAGTGTGATCATGTAATTGTACTCATGTAAACGTCACAATGTAAACTTATCTATGTAATAGTATAGTAACGTACTGTAATGTTCTAGTTGTAGTGTAAGTGCTCTCTATCTAGCAAGTATAGTAATGTACTCGTTCTAGTATCGTTGTATATGTTCTCTTTCTAGTATAGTTGTATATGTTCTCTCTCTAGTATAGTTGTATATGTTCTCTCTCTAGTATAGTTGTATATGTTCTTCTCTAGTATAGTTGTATAGGTTCTCATAGTAGTAAGTATGGACTCATGAATGAACTGACTCATAGTATGATATTGTGTTCTAGTAATAGTTCTAGTATCTTCCTAAACAACCCATATGGTAGTTTACTAGTAATCTAACTGGTACTTATGAACATGGATGTATACCCTTGCTACACAGGGAATTTGATGAACTGGAAGGACCTTTATGACTATATATGTACATGTGATATATAACTAATGTTTAAACGACCTTCGGACGAATACCTGATATCCCAGCAGACCACATCTCAAGCGCGAAAAGGAAATAGGGTGGATAGCCTTCCTAAGTCTTTTAAACATTTCTTATATAACTATACATATAGAGGCATGCAATTTATAATTTAAAAGCATAAAATAAGATTTGTAAAATCTTTGAACATAAATATTTTCTAAGAAAAGACCGACTTGGTGTCGATCTATAAAATGGTTTTGAAGGCATGGGTTTGATAAAGCAGTTTAGTATAAAGAAACATTTGTTTGAAACACAATTGTAAATAAGTTTGAAAAGTAATATACAGAGTAAAATGTATAGAGAAATAAGGAGTTTTAAACACATAAAGTGTTTATGAAAAACATTTGAAGGAAACTGTTTAGTTAAACGGCTAATGAGTAGCCAATCATTTGAACGCTGCTTATTAATCACATGTGATTGATATAATAACTAGCATTATTCTACTTGTATCCCCCCCCCCCATAAAACATTTAAAAACAGTTTAAAACAATGATTAAGGGGTATGAACTCACCTGTAATGAGTGGTTCTGATGAAAATGTTGGTTCAGTTGCTAAGTATCAAGTGGTGACTTGAGTACACACGCGAATCCTATTTAGCATATATTGACACATATATGAATATAATTAGTGTTATGAACAACTAATTAATGAATTGGGACCACCTTAGGGACTAGTAAACACTCATATTGAAGTGTTACAACCATATATGATTGTATGAAGGGGGTATAAGACTTTACAAAGGAGTGTATGGCCAAAATACACAATATATGTGTGTGTGCGGCCAGGTGTGCGGCCTAGAGTGCTGCCAACACATGTGTGCGGCCCTGTGTGCGGCCATTCGTGCTGCCAGATGGTGTGTGCTGCCATGTGTGCGGCCAGATGGTGTTCTTGGTGTTCTTGGTGTTCTTGGTACCTTTTATGAAGATCTTCAAGGAGAATGGATGATACTTGAGAGGATTTTCGAGTTCTATGCTTGAAGAAGTGAAAGAAGTGTTCAAAAATGACTAAGTGTGGTATATATAGGTGGAGTGTGCGGTTGGGAAGGGTGTGAGGCCGCAAAAACATGTGTGTGGCCGCACACTCCATGTGTTGGATTGTTTGGCCTCTTTTTGATTCCTACACTTTGAGTTAACCCATTTCCACACTCCAACCTTGATTATAACACATTTAGAATGCTCCAATAGACCCTAAATGGTACTACAAGATAGCAAAACGAGTCTATTATTGATAAGAAATGAAGAATCCAAGCTAGAAATTTTCGGGTTCTCACATCATCCCCCCGTTAAAGGGAATTTCGTCCTGAAATTAGAATTTAGACAGGGAAGTTGGTACGAATGATCGAGTCATGAGGAGGAAACTTTCTAATCGACTGGTTCTAGCGCTCCTAAGTGAAATCGGGTTCTCGGTTGGTATCCCAACGAACCTGCACTAATGGGCGGTGGTGATGCTTCGTCCGCTTGACCTCTCGGTCGAGGGTCACTACGATTCAAATACGAAGGCGTGGATCTCGACGAGTGGACTTACAAGAGTCCTAACGGAAAGATACGGTTTCACGATCGAGACGCGAAGAGTAGAATGCACGCCACTAAGTTCACGGAGTAGGTCTAGTTTATGCGAGGCACAGGACCGATTCTGATAAGAATCTCGGAGGTCCTAATTATATTGGATTTATCTTTCCCCGCGATACGAAGCGTATTAAGCCATTCCCAGAGTGAGTTCTCCAAAAGAACTTGGTCACTCACTTGGAATCTCCAAGGTTTCTTTTTCTTGTTTAACTTCCCAGTCAAAGGCCACCCCTTGATGGGTCAGAGTCGAAAGGGTTTCTGTGATTTACGAGGAGTTCTGGATGAACTATGACAGTAGGTCTGTTAGATCTAAAATTTGGCGAATGTCTGTCGGTGTCTCCGGTGTCGACAAACTCTCAACGATTTCGGATAATTACTAGAGTACTCAAGAATTTCCACATCACTAATAGTGTGTCTTTAGGAAATTTCGACTCTCCCATTCCAAAACTCGAGTTTATAGAACTTTGCGAAAAGTATCTCCGAAGGTAATGTTTCCAGAGGTTCATGCTTACCATGAGGGTCGATAAGTAAGTCATTACATAGAGAAACGACGAACTGATCCAAGTAAGAAAGAGGTACCCTACTCATTTAGCTCATGAAAGCTATGGGTGTGTTGGTCCTATCCGAAGGGTATCACTACGGACTTGAAGTGTCCGCATCGAGTTCGGAAGATAGTCCTCCGGAAATCCTTCCAAAACACTCGAACTAGTGATATTCAGATCTCGGATCCATTTCTGAAAGTAATTCTTTCCTTGCGTTTGCTCAACCATTTCATCTATGCAAGGCAGAGATAACGATTTCTAATGAAAAATCTTGACAGAGTCCTCGATATCCGAGGCACATGCGATGCAATCCGTCGATCTCTGGGAGAATAAGATTGGGGGTTCTCCAGGGTGAGAAACCTATTCTTCTTATTCTATCGTTGTGCAGTTCGTTAAGTTATCCGTACTGTTCTGGTATTTCTGTAGGTGTTTGAACTATAGGGCGATCTGTTTGCAAGAGTCGTACTGGGTTCTAAGTTTGTTCACATGACGATGCGATTACTCGTAGGCTTAGGCAGTTCTCCATCCTGAAGTTCATATTAGAATTCATACATGTCTTCACAATCACAATCTCGTGTATACGAGTCGTATATAATTAAGATTGAAAAGGTAGTCGAATAACTGATTCTTCTTTAAGCTCACATCCCATCGGGGAAAAAGAAATTAAAGTGGAATCATTAATTCTAAACCTGTAGAACCTTGATTATATATCACTCTTATGTATACATTCCTTGGTGGTAGATCAATCGTATGAATCCTAGGATTGAACTTGACGTACTGCACGAGTGGTACTTCGGGGATTTCTTCGGAAAGAAAATATCTAAGAGGTACTCCTGGCATGAGTACTTCGGTGTTTTGATATGACGGCTTCGCTAGAAAGGCGATCTAGAAGAAAGAGATGTACGTATGAAGCTGGTATGGTGTCGATCAAATTGAATCTAGTTGTATGATAATGTCGGAATTATACTGAAACTTAAAGGCATTAGATTTGAACATAAGATGTTTATAGACAAAACACAACCGTGCAACCATAAACAGAGTTACAGTACTTTAGACTTACAACAAGACCATTGCTGCGAATAAGATATACTACAAAAGACAAGTATACGCAGCACGAGCATCCCTATAAAGACAGGATCTCGCAAAAGGCAAGACTCTAGTTGCACTAGTTATGGATAGTTTATAAGTCTGTTACAACGAAACGCCTTAATTACATTAACGTGGTTTCCAGAGTAGGTTCCCCTGCAGCTGTGATCCTAAGAATCTTCCCATCTGCACCCGAGTTCTTCGCTATCGGGCAATCCTTCTTGAGGTGTCCAATTTCACCGCATTGGTGACATATATGGACAGCACCTACATTGGTGGTGGAAGTGAAGTGTCGATTAGGAGTAATGGGGACACGGGTTCTTTCCTTGAATTCCTTTTTCGGGCAATCTCTTTTATAGTGCCCAAACTCACCATAATTATAGTAAACTAGGCTTGCCCCAGTGGTGGAGGTAGTTCTACAGAAACGAGCAATGTGCCCCATCTTGTTGCAATTATCACATTGCAAGGCTCGGTACATTCCCTCGTGGTGGTAGTTGCACCGGTCGCATTTCGGGAGTGTTCCTTTGTATGGTCTGCTCGGTACGGGGATGGCAGAGGTTTCCACTTGCTGTTGTTGCATGGTAAGTTTTCGGGGTTTCTTGCGTTCTTTCTAGGCTTGACGCTTCCGTTTCTTGTTCTTTGATTTTTGGCTTTGCGGGCCTGTGGCCATTACCGTTCGATGACTTCATGTATGGATACCACGATTGGAAACTTCATTCCCATCAACAGCATTGATTGTGCTGATAGTGCCACTGTGAGCAAGGACAGCGGTTACGGCAGCTACCACGGCAGCTGTAACTGCTGTTTGGAAGGTAGCGGCATCCATAGTAAAGGCGGAGGTCTCGCTGTTCGACTAATTGTTTCCGGGTGACGACATGATTCTGTAACACGAAAGATAAGGATTTTGTGAGTGATTCTGGTTGACCCTTGATGTACTTATATTGTTCATGTAAAAGAGTACGACTATGTTCTCGAAAGTTTGACCTACATCCCTATGATGCAGTCCTAGCACGGATTGGAAGTGAGTTTGTAGAATGGTCTCAAGACGTTTGTTGTTCAAGTCGAGGTATCGTGGGTTGGTGAATAACAAGATCCAACCACTAAAAGAGACTTGGAATGTCTCCGGAGCTAAATTACTATAGTTCAATGACTTGACTAAAGCATGATTCAGATAGACTCCAATAAAAGTATGATAAGAGTACTTGAATAAACAACGACACAGAAGTTAGCCGACTGTCAATATCTTTGATATTCATGATGTAAAAGTTCAGGAAAATGACCTTGTAAAGGTCTTACATCATATCCGGAGAAGATAGTTCTTGACAGCTTAACGACCTAACCAAAAGTACTTACAGTACAAGGTAATTTCATAGAAAGTGCCACATCGGGCATAGACAGAAAACGATTCCTGTTAACAAGGAGAAATAAAGTAAAGCGTCTACTACCGGCGATGGTCATCCCTCTGGTGAACTCTCAGTTCAGCCAGTTGACGTTCCACATCAAGTAGGTGTCTTTCATGCACCCTCTGGCGTACTTGGAGCTCTATGACTTCGGCTCGTGATTCAGCCAGTGCTTGCAGCAGGGTTTCATGGTTTCTCTCAGATCTCTCGCGAGCATCTTCTAGACGAATGGTGTGGAGGGTATGCATTCTCGTATTGGCGACAACTTCAGTGATCTGATGTAGGGCTGTCCTGCCTTGAATCTCATTTCGGGTCACTCTGCGGACCAAGATTGGCAAGATTCTATCTGCTGAGCCCCCATTGCTCAGGTCGTAAAAGCTTCGGTCGCCATTAAATGGCATGGGTTGATCTTGTCCTTGGCTCCATGTTTCTAAACATTCCACCCACTCAGGCGTCGGGCCATGAAAAGCCGGACGAGGGTTAGGAATTGGAAAGGAGTTGCTTGGGGTAGGTTCTCATCCTCTGGTTCGGAATTAGCATCGTCCGAAAGGTCTTCATCATGGTGATCATTCAAAGGGATAGGATGATCATTCTCTGGTTCTTCTCCAAACCAACCAGTTATGACTTCGTTCGGAAGATACTGGTTGCTGAGGGGATGGAGTCCAGCTATGTTTTCTAAGCGAGAATTTAGGGTAAGAGAATAATTTATTACACGAACTATCTAGATAATTATTTAGAAAACCTTCATCATTTACATCGCTATTTGTGAAGTGCATACCAGTTATGTGTAATCTAAACAGGATAGACCTTCGAATAAGTGACCTTAATTCCAAATTCACACAGAATAGGGGTAAGGCAAAATTTTCACAGATTCTAAGTCTATAACATCCTAATTACATATAGCCTTAGTGTATCCACTTAGCAACTATCAACTTAGTAATGAAGATCCCGTTATAGTTCTCAAGTACAAAGTACTTATAGTAACACCAAATACTCCTATAGTATTTTAAATTTTAATGTTATGTTCTATTGTTCTCATTGTGGTAGGGTTGGTAAGATTTTAGCATTGTTGCAACCACATAATTAAACTTAGGCACATGCTAGTCAACCCTCAGATAATATAGGCGATCACGCTATATCTTCCCAGTTTTGACCATATGTCTCTAAGCCCACCTGTGTTGCCCAACAATCGTAATTCTTTTGTACTGTCCTAGTGACACTGATTTTAGTATGAATGCAGCACGTATACTTACTTAAATATTTTATTATTTAAAGTATAAACTCTTGGTCAGAGTATTTTTAATCACTTATGTATTTATAGTTAGTATATCTTTTATGGGTTGATATACTTAATTCACTATAAACAATGCTCTGATACCAATCTGTCACACCCCAAAACAAAGAACGGCGGAAACGTTCTGGGGCGGAGGACGTCATGTACAATATCACAACAATGTAAAGTAGTAAACAAGCAACAACATCATCCATTGCATTAATAATATAATTATTATACAAATGTATTCTGTCAAATTTTAATAAACACTAAAGCATAAATCAAAATGAAAGATGGGTCTTCAACGAGCTCCATCTTCCCAAATCCTTGCATCTGAACCTGTCTATGATGACCTGACGATACAAATAATTTTGAAAGCGAGTATCAGCTTTGAAGCTGGTGAGATCATAAGTATTTTAGTGTCTTAATTTGTATGAAAATACTTGTATGTATTTGAAATGTAAGCATTTGTATGTATACGAATTGTAAGTATGAAAAATGTAAATGAACTGTAGGTATGAAAATGTTTGGAAAACAACTGTAACGTTTGTAAAGCCCTAGAAATCCCTATGATTCCTATTAGTAACAAAAGGAGTCTTCTACCAAGACTTAACTATTATGAAGGTAGTCTTCTACCATGACCTAGCTGCTCTGAATGTAGCCTTCTACCAAGGCATCTAGTGTCTGTGCGTGTGTTTCTTGTAAGAGTATGTATTTTCCCAGGTATGACTATCATTAACCCAAAATAAAGTTTCTACATTTCCGTGTGTCGTGTGAATGTTCGCGAAGTGAATGTAAATGGGAAAACGAAATAGTACTATGGTGTAGTGTCGAACTACAACCGTACCAATTTCCTTAAGTCTAGGGTAATCGTGTAAGTAATGTAGTATTTGTAATAAATAACTACATCGGTACTCCTCTGCCTTATTTGAGGGATAAGGTATAATGTGATGTCTAGATCCCAGGCTGTACGCTCCCCTATCAAAGGGATTTTGGGACCTACCCATGACCCCTGCATATCTGCAAGCCGTGAGCATCCACATTACTATGATCATGTATACTCGATATAACTATCACAATTCCGTTGTGATTCATCGGTATAGTTAGATCCTGAACTGGGTCCATGCTATAGCACCTAGTGACATCTGTTATACGTTTATGTAAGTGTACTCGTGTAAGTGTGATCATGTAATTGTACTCATGTAAACGTGACAATGTAAACTTATCTATGTAATAGTATAGTAACGTACTGTAATGTTCTAGCTATAGTGTACGTGCTCTCTATCTAGCAAGTATAGTAATGTACTCGTTCTAGTATCGTTGCATATGTTCTCTTTCTAGTATAGTTGTATATGTTCTCTCTCTAGTATAGTTGTATATGTTCTCTCTCTAGTATAGTTTTATATGTTCTTCTCTAGTATAGTTGTATAGGTTCTCATAGTAGTAAGTATTGACTCATGAATGAACTGACTCATAGTATGATATTGTGTTCTAGTAATAGTTCTAGTATCTTCCTAAACTACCCATATGGTAGTTTACTAGTAATCTAACTGGTACTTATGAACATGGATGTATACCCTTGCTACACAGGGAATTTGATGAACTGGAAGGACCTTTATGACTATATATGTACATGTGATATATAACTAATGTTTAAACGACCTTCGGACGAATACCTGATATCCCAGCAGACCACATCTCAAGCGCGAAAAGGAAATAGGGTGGATAGCCTTCCTAAGTCTTTTAAACATTTCTTATATAACTATACATATAGAGGCATGCAATTTATAATTTAAAATCATAAAATAAGATTTGTAAAATCTTTGAACATAAATATTTTCTAAGAAAAGACCGACTTGGTGTCGATCTATAAAATGGTTTTGAAGGCATGGGTTTGATAAAGCAGTTTAGTATAAAGAAACATTTGTTTGAAACACAATTTTAAATAAGTTTGAAAAGTAATATACAGAGTAAAATGTACAGAGAAATAAGGATTTTTAAACACATAAAGTGTTTATGAAAAACATTTGAAGGAAACTGTTTAGTTAAACGGCTAATGAGTAGCCAATCATTTGAACGCTGCTTATTAATCACATGTGATTGATATAATAACTAGCATTATTCTACTTGTATCCCCCCATAAAACATTTAAAAACAGTTTAAAACAATGATTAAGGGGTATGAACTCACCTGTAATGAGTGGTTCTGATGAAAATGTTGTTTCAGTTGCTAAGTATCAAGTGTTGACTTGAGTACACACGCGAATCCTATTTAGCATATATTGACACATATATGAATATAATTAGTGTTATGAACAACTAATTAATGAATTGGGACCACCTTAGGGACTAGTAAACACTCATATTGAAGTGTTACAACCATATATGATTGTATGAAGGGGGTATAAGACTTTACAAAGGAGTGTATGGCCAAAATACACACTATATGTGTGTGTGCGGCCAGGTGTGCGGCCTAGAGTGCTGCCAACACATGTGTGCGGCCCTGTGTGCTGCCAGATGGTGTGTGCTGCCATGTGTGCGGCCAGATGGTGTTCTTGGTGTTCTTGGTGTTCTTGGTACCTTTTATGAAGATCTTCAAGGAGAATGGATGATACTTGAGAGGATTTTCGAGTTCTATGCTTGAAGAAGTGAAAGAAATGTTCAAAAATGACTAAGTGTGGTATATATAGGTGGAGTGTGCGGTTGGGAAGGGTGTGAGGCCACAAACACATGTGTGTGGCCACACACTCAAGTGTGTGGCCGCACACTCCATGTGTTGGATTGTTTGGCCTCTTTTTGATTCCTACACTTTGAGTTAACCCATTTCCACACTCCAACCTTGATTATAACACATTTAGAACGCTCCAATAGACCCTAAATGGTACTACAAGATAGAAAAACGAGTATATTATTGATAAGAAATGAAGAATGCAAGATAGAAATTTTCGGGTTGTCACACACTAGGCCCTCACCCCTTTCACATGTACTTGTGAAGGGTGACTTAGTCATCTTTCCAAGCAGACAAGACTCGCATGTGTCATCTTCCCTAAGGTCGAATGACTCCAACACTCGATCCTTTTGGAGTTGGGCTATGCGCTTCTTGTTGACATGTCCAAGACGACAATGCCACAAGGATGCTCTATCCATACCATTGGAAGAATCCATGCATAAACATCATTTCCTAAGTTATCTACAATCATAACGGTTTCATAAATTCCATTACATGGTATAGCTTCAAAATATAAGACACCATTTAGATAAGCAAGAATAGAACCATTCTCATTATTAAAAGAAAATCTAAAACCTTGTCTAAACAAACCATGAAATGAAATGATGTTTCTTGCCATTTCTGGTGAATAGCAACAATTGTTCAAATCTAAACACAAACCATTCCTATGCACTAAATAATACACTCCAATCTTGGTCACTGGCGACGATCTTCTGTTCCCCATGATTAGATTTATTCTTCCATGCTCCACATCCCTATTTCTTCTTATTCCCTGCAATTCAGAACAAATATGGTAACCACAACCGGTATCAAGGATCCAAGAAATAGCATGAGATGAATCATTAGATTTAATTGTGTATATACCTGTGAAAGATGGTTTGATCTTTCCTTCCCTTATGGCTTGCAGGTAGTCTGGGCAGCTTTTCTTCCAATGCCCTATTTTATGGCAATGATGGCACTCTGCCTCCTTAGGGTTAGGATTAGGCTTAGCGGGATCAACTTTGGTCCCACTAGAGGAGGAACCATCTCGGGACTTTCCCTTGCGGTGGCTCTTAGACGGAGCCTTCCTCTTCTTGCCTCTTCCTTGCCCAATGGCCAAAACAGGAGCAGCGGGTGGATTGGGAGTGGGTGCAACAGACTTGTCCTTGAGGTTGCTTTCAGCAACCCTAAGGAGACCTTGGAGCTTACTTAGGGTGACCTCTTCTTTGTTCATGTGGTAGGTCATCCTAAATTGATTGTAACATGGAGGCAAAGAGTGAAGCACCATGTCGATCGCCAAGTCTTCCCCAAAGTCAACATTCAACTTGAGAAGACGATCGACATACCTTTGCATCTTTTGCAGGTGCACGGTAAGAGATTCTCCATGACCCATCTTGGCGGAAATCATGTTAGTGAAAATATCGTAACGCTCTTGCCTCGCGTTCTGGTGGTATCTCTCCAACAAGTCTTGGTGCATTTCTTACGAATACATGTCCTCATAGGACTTTTGGAATTTGGCATTCATGGTGGCTATCATGATGCAATGTACCTTCGTTGCATCACGTTCATGAGTCTCAAAAGCAGTCATTTCAGCCGGAGTAGCGATTTCTGGGTTGATCTTCTCGAGCTTCTCATCAAGGACATAATCTTTGTCCTCATAGCGAGCAATTATGTGAATGTATCTTGTCCGTTCACTAAAGTTCGTCCCATCGAAAGTGACCTTTTGACAAAGGCTCATCAATGTGAATGGACTAGCAGCAACGTTGTTTGCGTTCGACATCTACAAATAGAAAGGACAAAGATAGATTAGAATTTGAATCCCTAATTATCACCCAATAAGAAAAATTAGGGCTAGGATCCAACAACAATATTTACACATTAGAAAAGGGATACCGTAATCTAATATGCAAACAATTTCAAGGTAAGTGAATGACGATTCACTAATTCTCCACCATAAAACATAACTCTAAGTCTAAATGTATTGAGAATTCCTAAATTTAGATGAGATTCATTGAAACTTTTCAATGGCATGTTTAAATCTCGATATGCCCCTCTCGTTTGTGACTGGGATACCGAGGATCACAAAGTGTAGGGGTGTGAATTACCATGCAAATTCACATGGTGCCTTCATTGCAACGATCACCTATTCGATGTGCCGGTAAACCACACACGCTCCATCGAACTATGATAAACAATGAATCACCCTTTGCCACCTTTTCTTAGAACCAATTAGTGTGCCGGTAAACCACACACGCTCCACTAACTTCTTAGCAAGGGTGCAAAGTGTAATTTCATGGGACTGCATCAATTCACTTTTCCTAAAGTAACTAAGATTGGGAAATTTTTGAAAAACATGTAGTTACTTTTATTTCATATTATACTTTTAATGAAGAGATGAGGCTGCCCTATCCTACCCGTTCGGCTAACGACCCTCCACCGATCAAGCAAGCGGTAGGTGTGAGTGTACACCCATTAAGCGCCATTTTATAGGCAGCAACCTTATACCCACCTTATAGACCGGCTTCGTGAATGAGGCCTACTAACGGTAAGACTAGCATTTTAATTATACATATATATATATATATATATATATATATATATATATATATATATATATATATATATATATATTAATCTTGTAATATTATATTAATATAGGGTTGAATTTTAAACTTGTAAAATTCTAGGGTTTGAAATTTAAATTGTCTAAATTAAACTTTTAATCACAAAACATACATTTCAAAACTTGAGGGCAAGTTTTAAACTTTTCAAAACATAGAGGATTAAATAACAAATAATCTAAATTAACAATTAATTCCATAATTATCCATATTTGATTTATTTAATGATTTCTTGCAAAACAATTTACCAATTTATTTAAAATAATTAATCAATTATCACATAAGGAAATAAATATTTTATTAATTGATAAATATCTTCAATTAGGTCAAGAATATACTTATATATATCCTAAAATCGGATTTATATTGATCTAATATGATTAAGGCAACTATCTCAAAGATAAACAGCAAGAAATCCAGAAGTTTCCTCTTTCTGACGCTCGAACTCACCGAGTACCCAGATGGACTTGCCGAGTTGAGCCTACTCGCCGAGTACCACCATGGGACTCGCCGAGTTCATCAGCCAAAGGACAAAAAAATGATTTTTTAAGCAACAAACAAGCAATCAATGTATCAATTCAATAGAAACCAACCAGGCTCTGACACCACTGATGGGTTTAAGACATATGAACATTCCTATGTGCACATGCAACCCTAATACTTGGATCTAGGTTTCTCTAATTGAACATACATTGAATCCAAGACTTCTAATGACTAATATACTATAATAACAATATGAAATTAGAGATTAGGAGTTTACCTTGAATCACTTGCTTGAACTTCTTTTCCTTGAGGCTTTAGAGTCACAATTGTCACTCCTCTAATGGCTTACAAACACCAACTAGAAAGAAGATGATTTAGGAGAGAGGAGAGGGAAGAGAAATCAGTCAGGGTTTCTTTCTAAAGTATTTATACTTGTAAGGCTCCTAGGGTTTCACCCTTAAACCCTAATTGGATAACTTAGGCCCTAAGCAGTCCAATACCCTAATAGATAAACCCTTGGACGGATTCTAAGCTTATCTTAAGCCTTAGAAATCATCCCCCTTATCCATAAGGGATTTATAGCCCAAACTCTAACTATCACACATTTGACAGTTTATGCCCCTTTATTCAATTAATCTCTTTAAATCACCAAATTAATTCCTAATTAATTTATGACTTATATTAATTAAATAACAATATTATTATTCCTTATATTATTCTTATAATATATTAATAATATTCCTTCTGTCATTATAAATCATCCTGTCAAGTTGCTATGGTGAAGGCAACCCAAAAGGACCATGCATAACCGGGTCAAATACTTGCCTAATATAGTTGCAGCCTTAGACACTATTCCAACAATAATGAACTATACATTAAGAATCTTTGTATGTGGTTCTCCAAACCACAATGTACTCTAACTCTCATGTGTAACTTTAATTAAAATCTACATGGAAGCACTATCCATGTAACTTCTCTTTATTCATAATACTAAGATACTCACCGCCTCTATCGGATCTAAGCAACTTTATATTCCTGCCCAATTAATCCTCGACTTCTTGCTTAAACTCTTTGAACTTTTCAAAGGTTTTTGACTTATGCTTGATTAAGTAGATATAGCTACACCTGCTATAATCATCAGTAAAGTCACATAGAATCGATTTGCATCCCTTGTGGTGGATCTGAAGGGCCTACACACATCTGTGTGTTTGAGATCCAACAATCCTTCACCTCTTTCACAAGAACCAATGAAAGGTAATTTTGTCATCTTTCCTAGTAAACAAGACTCGCATGTGTCATCTGACCTTAAGTCAAATGATTCCAACACTTCATCCTTTTGTAGTTGGGCCATGCGTTTCTATTTACATGTCTAAGACGACAATGCAACAAGCACATTTTGTCTATACCATTAGAAGAATTAATATGAAAAACACTATTTCCTAAATTGTCTACAATCATCATAGTTTCATAAACACCATCACAAGGTAAAGCTTCAAAATAAAACACACCATTTTTATAAGCAGAAATAGAACCATTCTTATCATTAAAAGAATATCTAAAACCTTGTTTAAATAAAGCATGGAATGAAATGATGCTTCATGTCATCTCTAACGAGTAGCAACAATTTATTAAATGTAAACCTAACCCACTTCTAAGCACTAAGCTATAAACCCCAATCTTGGTAGCAGGTGAAGATCACCTATTGCCCATGATCAAGTTCATCTTTCCATGCTCCACATCCTCACTTCTTCTTAACCCTTACAAATCAGAACAAATATGAAACCCACATCCTGTATTAAGGAACCAAGAATGAGAATATGATGAGTTATTAGGTAAGATAGTGTAAATACCTACCGACGTTGGCTTCACCTTGCCATCCTTGATATCTTGTAAGTATTGCGGGCAACTTCGTTTCCAATTCCCCTTGTAATTGCAATAGAATCAAGTGGCCTCTTTGGGGTCAGAGACAGGGGTGTTGGATTTGATGTCTAAGCCCATAACTATAACCGGGATGTACGTGACCCGATTGTAGCATGGTCCTTTTGGGTTGCCTTCACCAGTACAATTTGATAGGTTGAACTTATGAGAATAAGGTTATTTATGATTTATTAATATATTATAAGTTTAATATATTAATATGAAATCATATTATTTAATTAGTATTGATCAAGAATTAATTATTAATTAATTTTGTGCTCAAAAGAGACTAATTAAATATATGGGGATTGATTATGTAAATCAATGATTCTTATGGTGTGGGTCAATGATCCATGATTATTTAGATGGGCTAAACCAATGAGATAATCCATGGATAGTCCATGGAGGTTAAACCCACGGAGCATAAGAATGTGAAAGATCATGGAGCATTAGGGTTTGCATGAATGAAACCCTAGCTTAGCAACACTATAAAAGCATACCCCTATTCCCAAAATCGGACCCATTCATTTCTAAGAGAGTGAAGTGGATTTTGTGCTAAGTAACTTATTCTCTCAAGCCTCCTTTTGCATATTGGTGTTTGTGAACCATTAAAGGCATCACACTTGCAGTGCTCAAGCTTTCAAAGGTCAAGAACTACAAGTCCTTCTAAGAGGTAAGTCATCTAACTAGTTGTATTGTTCATTTGACAATTGTATGCTAGTTAGGGTAAATGCTTTGGAAAAATTGAAAATGCATGTATAATTAGAGAAAACATAGATCCAAAGCATTTAGGGTTGCATGTGCACCACAGGAGTGTTATAGTGCTCAAAACCTAACAAGGGGAGCATCAGAACTGGCTTTTCCTTTAGGTCCTGTACTTGACGACTCAACTTGGGACTTTGCCTTCCAATTTTTTTTTGGGAGGAGCTTTCCTCTTCTTCCCTTTCCCTTACCCAATGGCCAGAATAGGTGCACTTGAAGGATATGAGGCAATACCCTTTCCCTTCATTCATGTTTCAGTTGTACGAAGGAGGTTGTGAAATTGTGAAAAAGTAGTTTCATTGTTGTTGTTCAAATGATAGATCAATATGAACTGATCATAACAACTTGGCAGAGAGTTCAACACTATGTCGATTGCCAGATCTTTTTCAAAATTCACATTGAGCTTGATTAGTCTATCAACGTATCGTTGCATTCTTGAAACGTGGTTTCTCACAGAATCTCCATCCTTCATCTTGCTAGAAATGAGGGAATTTACCACCTCGTACTTTTCTTGACGAGCTCGCTTATGGTATTTCTACATAAGGTCCTTGTTCATCTCGTATGGCCAGTAATGCTCATAGTGCCTTTGCAATTCTAAAGTCATTCTTGCCGCCATGATGCACATAACTTTTGTGGCATCATTATAGTGTACTATGTAGGCGACCATTTCTTTAGGAGTGACCTTTGTTTTGTCGATCTCATCCAAAGGTTTTTCAAGGACGTATTCCTTGTCTAGAAATCGAAGGTCCATTTTGATGTTGCACATCTAATCATTGTAGTTGGTGCCATCCAATTTTACCTTCGAGCAGATGTTCAATAGAGAGAAGTTGTTGTTGGAGGAGGAGGAGGAACCAGAAGCATCAGTTGGAGTACATTTTTGAAAGAGTAGAAAGGATAGTTTTAGTTAGATAAGAATAATCCTCAATATAACACCCAAAATGAAATATCAAGGCTAGGATCCAACTAAATAACTTACAACTTAGAAAATGGATGTCGTAATTGTAAATTACATAAAGGTAGGTAAATGACAATTTACAAATTTCCGCATCGAGAAATGAAATTTTAACGAATTTGGTTTTTAAATGAAATTCCTGGATCTTTTTTAGAATCATTGAACTTTTCAATGGCATGTTTAATCTCGATTAACTTGGTACTCTTGATGTCATTTATCATCTCTTTTTAATATGTCGGTTTGCCACATGCGCTCCATTAGTCAACGATAAGTTACGAGACACCTATTGCCACTCTTTATTCGTCTCTATTAGTGTGACGGTTAAGCACACATACTCCACTAACGACTCAAAAAGTGCAATGTGTAATTTCATGGGTTAGCATACAATTTCACATTTTTCCTAAAGTAACTATGATTGGGAATTTTTTATAAAAGTATGTTTACTTACTTGATAATTCATTATACTTATTAATGAGGATTACGTTATCCTATCAAACCCATTCAGCTAACGACCCTACACCAATCAAGGGAGCGGTGGGTAAGACTGGATACCTAAAGGTGGTCATTTTATAGGCCACTTCCTTAAACTCCCCTTATAGATCGACTTCGTGAATGAGGCGTACTAGCGGCTCGACTAACTCATTCTTATACGTATAGTAATATTAGACTTTTAATGTTACATATAGTATAAGAGTATATTTTTAAATCTTTTCAAAAATACTAAGGTTATATTTTTTTAATTTCAAAATTAATATGAAATTAATTAAATTAAAATAAACCAATCATGAATTCAATATAAGGATATCAAATTACTTTTAAGAAATATTTAGTTTTATACAATTAAAAACATTATTAAAGGTAATTATCAAAATCAATTCATGAGATATCTTTAAAACCAAAAATTGAGGATCTGACTATCCAACATGTCGTGGTAAACAATCACCACATCGTGTTAGGACGAATTCGTAGGCCAACACGTCGTGGTGGAAGAACACCACGCCGTGTTTGAGGAACAAAATGACGATTTTGTTTGCTTCTTCTTGTTCAAGTTCAACCATCGTATCAATTCAATAGAAAACTAAACCTACGCTTTGATACCACTGATGGGTATTAATGTAAAACATCAAATTCTATGTGTGCATGCAACCCTAGAAATTTTGATCTATGTTTTCTCTAATTGAACATACAACCTGAACAACAAAATAGAAAAACCCTAATCATCTATCATATTTTCTAAATACACAAAATAAGGGTTAGAAGAATCATACCTTGATTGTTATGTAGTAATAACAATCGAAATCCTTATGTTGATGAAGCCTTGAGAGCAAGTGTCATAAATGTCATGCCTCTAGTGGTTCACACCCAGCACTAGAAATGGAAGATAATTGAGAAAAAGAAGAAGAGATGCTCAAATTTTCAGTTGGCACTTCAAAAGAATAGATGGCCAAAATTTCTAGGCCTTAGGTTGTTTATATAGTGCAGTCAAGAAACCCTAGATAAAACCTAATCTAAGATAATCATAAACCGGACAGTTATCCACTTTCTTGTTTATCCACCAAAGACTATTCTAGAAACCCTAAGGCATATGAAAATCGTCCATAGCCTATGGAGGGTTCTAGATTGTCTCTTGCTCAACTATTGAACAATTGCACTTCAGTCCCTGCACTTTTAATTAATTCTTTTAATCCCAAAATTAATTCGAATTAATTTCTGATTAAATATTGATTAAATATTATTATTTCTAATTAATATATTATTTCCATAATATATTAATAAATCATTTATTTCAATTTATAAATAAATCAACATCTTTCTCCAAAACCATCTTGTCTAGTTGCTAGTCTTAAGGGCAACCCAAAAAGATTGTGCTACTACAAATGTAAGTATATACCAATTTATAGTTATGGGCTTAGACACCTAATCCAACATCATGTTTATCCCATCTATGCCTCGGACACAAGGTTCTGATCAAGCCATCCTACTTGAAACAATTTGTAGTACTGTAACTAACCGGTGACAAGGTGACCCTTTAGAAACCAGAAACTACAAAACTACCCCGAACATCATAAGACAATCCTAATAACCAGGTGACCCTGTGCCACTAAGACCATACAAATGATAACGAGTGTTCTTCAAAATGACGGAAATGACTTGCATTTTTAGAAAAACGTTATATATATATATATATATATATATATATATATATATATATATATATATATATATATATATATATATATATATATATATATGTTTTACTATTATAGTTTATAAAAACATGGTCTCATGAATATTGCATGCATCTAACAATTCATGTACCCTTTTGTAAAATTTATATCACTTGTTATGAGATTCTTTAGGTGGCAAATAAAACTTCATTTTATTTTCCATTAGTTGCGATCAATTATACACTAAAATTCGGTATTTTAAAGTTTAGTCGTAGATCGGTTTTAATAACCGGTAATAGTCTTAATAAAATTTCATTTTATATTTAAGACTTGGAGTTTTGGATGAGTTATAAAATCATTGTTTTAAATCTCCTTTTAACAATCAAAAAGTTATGACTCCATGAATTTATAGAATAAACTCATTTTATTTTAAAAATTCAGTTTCATGCATCTTATGATAAAAGTCATATTTTGATAAACAAAAACTTGGATGATGATACTTATATTTTAAATCTCATTTGGCATGCATAAAACATAATATCAACATGTTTCATTATGTTTAAAACACCAATATTATATATTAAGTTTCGACGCAAAAAATAATCACTAGTTTTCATTATTTGTTGTTATAACGCTATAAACCGATTTTAGTCTTTTTAATAAAAACTCCTTATTTATTATAAATACATGGAGTTTATATAATGTTTAAACATATTTTAAACCATTTCAAATATTTTAAAGTTAGGCATTTACAAGTTTTACAATAAAACTATTTTCAACAAAAAGTTGATTTTTAACCGATAAACCGGTAACCGGTAAAATCGTTTTTATAAATATCCATTTATAAACATCTTATGTTATCTTTTAAATGTTTTTTTCTCAAACTCCAAATGTTATTATCTTATTTTAAAATGTTTTTTGACATGTAAAACTCATTTTCATACACAAAACATAACAGAAAAATAAACATCACATGCATGCATTATAATGTGTATAAACTAAGTCATGTCTAGTAATAATTTTTGTGAACCATCACAAAAATTGTTAAGTCTTTCCTAAATGACATAAGGGACACTTCAAAAGGTCTTCAAGGTCCCACTTTCCAAGTCAACTCATTCTTGCAAAGGGACTTCAAATCATCATGCTGTGAAAGTTGCAACATTAAAACCATTAAGACTATAATTAAGCCCAAAACCAAAAGTAGAAGTTTATGGTCGGCATTATTGTCTTAAATGGTTAATTCATCTTCGAGGAAGTCATTTATTCATCTTGTTACATTTAAAAACAAATACAACTAGTCTGACTAATTTATTACAACAAATCAACAAATGAAAATTTATATATTTATCTATTACATCTCATGAATAAATAAATATCAACCAAACATAACACAAAGGTCCAAATGGTTTGTTTATACATAACAACATATCAAATATTATAACAAACAACTCTTTGTATTTTCTAAGACAACTTTTATATAACCACAATGCATGAAAATGGTAATATATAAAAATAAACAATTTTAACTAAGAAGTTGTCAAAAAAGACAAATATGGATTTTCTTAACCAAAAGAAATTCATGATTGTTTTCCAAAAACCAAAGATTATCAAACATAAAAAAAATCATTCTAACATATAAAAGATGTCTTTGATACCACTGATGAGTTTTGATACAAAATATAAGTTAGTTTTTCACAAAAATCGGTCAACGGAAGTGTATAAAATAACAAGTTTACTTTAGATTATAACAAAACAAACCATTAAGGACCATTGATAGAGGTTAGAATGAAATAAAAACAACCAAAGAGTGTTTTAGAATGGCAACCTTTGAAGCCTTTGAACCCACTTGGTTTTGGGGTGTTGATGAAGATAGAAAAAATCAAAGAGTATGATTTTTTCTACAAGTATCAACCATCAAGATTAAGGCACTTGGAATGCTAGTTCCTTCTTGTATTCTTGAGTGTCTTACGCCTTTAAGTGCTTAACTCAAATAAGAACTAAATGAGACAACTCAAGGAAGCTTTAAATCACCAAATTAACTTCAAAAGAGAGCGAGGAGGAAGTGAAAGACAAATTGCGGCCATATGGAGGAAGAAGTAAAAAACTAGCCAATTTTCATGCATGAAGCTCTCATTATATCCCATGTAAAGTAAGGGATTTATAATAAAACTAGGTGAATACCCGCGCGTTGCACACAATTCAACAATATGCTTGGAATATTTACAAATATATGTTTTTTTAAATATATCAATGATGCATTTGTTAGCTCTTATATAATAAATCTTATAATAAGTTAGTACAAACATTTTTTGTTTTGAATTATATGATAATGTAGACATCTTTTAAAATTCTATAATCTCAATTGTTTCAATGACATCTACATATGGGTTACTCATGAATAAAATTAAATATAATATATGGTTTAATGATATTTATAGTTTTTGTTATGATTAACTGATTTTAAATGGGTTATTTGCTTAAGATTTTAATTTATATCATTGTAATTATTTATAACATCAAACATTGTTTTTGTTTTTAAAAGTAACAATACAAATTTTGTATATAATGTTACTTTTAACAATTGTTGTTGTAAATTATTTAAAATAACGTATTTGGAAACTCTTAATTATTCTAATTTGGTTTCAGAAATTTAACTTTTTTCAAAACTTATTTGATGAATATTGTTAGTTTCTTTAATTGTAATTATTTAAAACAACAAACATTGTTTTTGTTTTTAAAGATAACATTATAATTTTTATATAATATTACTTTTAACTATTCTTATTGTAAGTTATTTTTAAGATACTTATTTGAAAATTCTTAACGATTATAAAAAATAGATTCATTGTTTTTTTGTTAGGATTACAATTTGGGTGTAACACTATAATGACGAAATTGCCAGGTACTTCCTTGTTGCTTATATGTTTAATAATATCACATTTTTTGGGAGGAGGTTCGTACGTTGGGTGTACATAGTGTACGCACGGCGTACAAAGGTGAGGCGCGAAGCGGGGGAAACCGCTGCGTACGTTGGGCGTACCCATGTGTACGTTCGGCGTAAGCTGGCTAGATGCAAACCCTAAATTTTAGGGTTTGCACCTTATATAAACAACTTAAGTTCATTCCGACCTTTATTCTCTCAGCCTCCGTTGTACCTACAGTGCTTAACTCCAACCCTAAGCCTCTTGCATGCATCATGAGCTAATATTGAGCATTTTTGGTGATATTTGGTGATTTTAAAGAAGAAGGAGTAAGAACGTGAAGAGGACTTGTAGATCTAGAAGTTTGGCATCATTTCTAACTCATTTGAGGTATAAAGCTTTCCCCTTGACCATTACATGCTTAGATCTAGTTTTGGGGTGTTTTATGTTGCATTTTAGCTCCATAGTTGGGGTTTCTTGAGTTTTAGAAGTTCCAGTCCATATGAGTTGTCCTTTTCGGCTCTTGGAAGTTTTTAGAGCCATAAAAATCGTGCCTTGATGGTTTAGCCTCAACCATGCAAGTGTTAGATGGCCACAAAGTGTGGTTATGGAGTTAAATCATGTCTTAATCCCCATCCATGCATGCAAAAACATAAAGTTTATAACTTTATGGCTTAGGACGTCTTTTAGGGCCTGGATCTATGTTATGGATGGGAGGACTTAACTGATTAAGTCACAATGAAGTTTCTAAGGTGGCTGGCCAGTACGTTAGGCGTACCCTGGTATGTTGCGCGTACTGGGTCCACTTCTCGTAACTAGTCAAGGCTAGCATACACTTGGCGTATGTGCCAAGTACACCGTGCGTACGCATGTAGTGGCTCAAATGTAGTTTTTGGTCTTTAGGACTTTAGGCCTGGATTTGTTGGGCCTCAAGCCCACCTGTGGATTAAGGCATATGGGCTTAGGCCTAGTATTTATTGTATTGGGCCTTAATGGACCTTAAGGCTTAGTTAGATGGACTTGGACATTTTAATTTGAATGTTGGGCCTTGGAAGGAAGAGGCCTAATTGGACAAGGATTAGGGAACCTTTGCCTTAAGTCATAAATCAGGGTTTGGGCCTTGGGGACATGTTTAGATCCAATGTCTAATTAGAAGGTTTGTTGTGCTATAGGGAGAGGAATTTCGAGTCGTCCAAGGAGTATGATTTGACATTTGCAATTGAGGTGAGTCTCATTTTGTAGAACTTATGGGTCGAAGGCGCCAAGGCCGGTCCCTTAGTTATGATTTGGAAAGGTGTCATTCGCTTCAGGAAGCAGGGCAAGTTGGGCCCAAGGTATATCAAACCATTCAGGATTATAGCACGGGTGGGCAAGGTGGCGTACCGAGTAGACCTTCTGGAGGATCTCAGACAGATCCACGGCACATCCCATGTCTTGTAGCTACAAAAGTGCTTGGTTTATGATTCCGCGGTGATTCCTTTGGAGGACATTCAGGTTGATGACTGTCCGCACTACATAAAGGACCCAGTAGTAATTTTCGACAGGAAGACGAATGATCTGAGGAACAAGAGGGTCGATCTGGTGAAGGTGTAGTGGCAGCACCGTAAGGGCTCAAAATGGATGTGGGAGCCAGAAGACGAGATGAGGGAGCACTACCTAGAACTATTCCCAGCAGCAGCAGACTTCGAGGATGAAGTCTAATTCAAGTGGGGGAGATTTGTAATGACCAAGTTTCTAGGTACCTCCTTTTGTTGCTTATTTGTGTAATAATATCACATTTTTTGGAGTAGGTTCGTACGCTAGAAGTACAGTGTGTACGCACGGCATACAAAGGTAAGACGTGAAGCGGGGAAAGCCCCTACATACGTTAGTGTAAGCTGGCCAGATGCAAACCTAAATTTTAGGGTTTGCACCTTTTAAAAACACCTTAAGTTCGTTCCAGCATTGATGCCCTCAGCCTCCACTGTCCCTAAAGTGCTAAACTCGAACCCTAAGCCTCTTGCATGCATCTTGAGCTAATATTAAGCATTTTTGGTGATATTTGGTGATTTTGAAGAAGAAGGAGTAAGAATGTGAAGAGGACTTTCTGATCCAAAAGTTTGGCATCATTTCTGACTCATTTGAGGTATAAAGCTTTAACCTTAACCACTTCATGCTTAGATCTACTTTTGGGGTGTTTTATATTACATTTTGACTCTATAGTTCGGGTTTCTTGAGTTTTAGAAGTTCCAGTCCATATGAGATGTCCTTTTAGGCTCTTGGAAGTGTTTGGAGCCATAAAAATTGGGCCTTGATGGTTTAGCCTCAACCATGCGAGTGTTAGATGGCCATAAAGTGTGCTTATAGACATAAATCATGTCTTAATCCCCATCCATTCATGCAACGGCGTAAAGTTTATAACTTTATGGCTTAGGACGTCTTTTAGGGTCTGAATCTATGTTCTAGACGTGGGGACTTAACTAATTAAGTCACAATGAAGTTTCTAAGGTGGCTGGCCAATACGATGCGCATACTAGGTGAACATCCTGTAACTGATCAATGACAGCGTACGTTGGACGTACATGTCAAGTACGTCGCGCATATGCATGCATTGGGTTAAATGTGCTTTTTGGTCCTTAGGTCTTTGGGCTTGGATTTTTTAGGCCTCAAGCCCATTTGTGGGTTAAGGCCTCTGGGCCTAGGCCTAGTATTTATGGTTTTGAGCCTTAAGGCTTAGTTAGATGGACTTGGACATTATAATTTGAAAGTTGGGCCTTGGATGGAAGAGTCCCAATAGGGCAAGGATTATGGAACCTTTGCCTTATGTCATAAATCAGGGTTTGGGCCTTGGGGACAGGATTAGATCCAATGTCTAATTAGTAGGTTTGTTGTGCTATAGGGAGAGGAATTTTGAGTCGTCCAAGGAGTACGATTTGACATTTGCAATTGAGGTGAGTCTCATTTTGTAGAATTTATGGGTCAAAGGCACCAAGGCCATCCCATCAGTTATGATTTGGCATGATGATTGTCTTTGTGATAATTGTCGACAGTGCATGAATGTTTGACGATTCTGTGAATTATGTGAGATATTATGTGGTGGTGGTAGGGGTGAAATAGACCCGATATTTGGTTGAAATAGACCGAAGGGGCAGGTTGGGCACCTATATATGTTTGGCATTATCCGGTTGAAATAGACCAAAGGGGCAAGTTGAGCACCCAGATATGCTCGGCAGTATCCAATTGAAATAGACCGATGGGGTAGGCCAACACCCAGATATGCTTGGCAGTATTTTTATTATTGTTATGTGGTATGGTGGGGAAATTCACTAAGCTTTGTCCTTACTGTTTTAGTATGTGTTTTAGGTACTTCCAGCTCAAATGGGAAGGGGCTGACTTGATCGCGACTCATCACACTATGATATTCCGCAGTAGGGATTTTGGGACTTATGCTTTGATAATGTTTTTTCACGAATTGTCTTGATTATACACTATAACTATTTTATGTATTCATGATCTTAAGATCAATGATGTTTTATATTTGTGATTTGATAAACTAAAAAATGAAATTTTCAAGTCTTATTTTTGGGATGTTACAAGTTGGTATCAGAGTCTTGGTTTGAGGGATTCAGACATACTCTTGGGTAGGTTTGAACTAAAACCTAGGGTTTGAGAGATTTTCATAAAAAAATGTATATTTATTCAAAAAAAATCAAGACCTTAACAAAAGATAAAATGTGTGATGCGTGCAATCCGTCGGGCTCAAGTATGTTTTCCCCAAGATACCCATACCTATTATCTGCAATGAATTGATTATGAATATGTAAAACTGCATGCTAGTTAGGACTAGTGATATGCTCAAATTTTGCATGATAAGGTGCTTGGAGAGATGCCTTAGATGCCTGCTGTAGGAGCTTGTAGGCTTGTATGCTAGTACTTATTCCCTTATGATAGAATGGCTTGATTAGGGTATGGTTGCTTCTTATTACCCAGAACCTGAATTTTGCTTGCTTCGTGCTTCTAGGAATTCCCACTAACCTCAGCTAACTAGTGGGCGAATGCGCCAAGTTACATGTTATGCGCACCAAATAATTTCAGAAGGTTAGGTTTGGCTCTACTACGCAGTTCTTGTTTGAGTCCAACCGTTGTAAAGTAAGACCTTTCATTCGAAAAATTATCTGGTTTTAGTAATATGTAACTGTATTTGCGTGCTAGCTAGAGGAAGTCCATGGGAAATCCTTTCGGCAGCTAAGGGCAGTGCGCGGAGAGAAGTCGTCTCCTAGAGGGTGTCTAGGAAGAGATTAGTGCATGGAGTCCCATCTGGCTTCAATTGTATGTTTGGATAGGAAGTGACCTGGAAGATTCAAAGCAATCCTCGAGGAAAGTACGGATAGAAATGGAAGGTAGTATAGGCCCGCACTACTGAAAGCAGAGGATCCGTACTCAACTCGGGGAGTGTCGCGAGGAAGCCAGGAGAACTTGTAGAATGTGAGACCTCGCAATTCGTATTTATGATTTTGATAATTGTATGGTTTGTTTCAGAATGGTGACGACACGTCAGGGAGCAAGAGGTTCCGGATCTGGGTTTGGTTTGGGTACAGGTTCCGAGCCGTTTGATGATGGTCTGCAAGAGTTTATTGCATCTTAGATTACTAGAGGCATCCTTGACGTGACCCCGATGATTTTTGGGTCGATCAAGGAGAGTATTATCGAGCTGGTGGAGGATCGCCTTAGGGATTTTAGGAGTGACATGGCGCATGTCCAATCTGGGGCTCGCACACTCTCCTGCAAGGATTTCAGGGGGTATAGAGCTCCATACTTCTTCGGGGTGAAAGACCCCATCACAACTAGTCGGGGAATAGCAGACATTGAGTCTGCTCAGCTGACCAGCTTCTGCCCTGAGGGGTCGAAGGTCATATTCTCTACAGGTTGCTTAAGGGAGTGGGCTAGGGACTGGTGGGAGGAGATTGGTTATGATTTAGGAGATCCGGCCATTGAGGCCATGACCTGGTTGGATTTTGTGACCAGGTTTTGTGCAGAGTTCACGCCAGCAGTGGAGATTCAGCGGCTGGACAGGGAGTTTTTGGACATGAGACAGACGATAGAAACGGTGGCAGAGATTACAGCCAAGTTTAGGGAGAGGGCCTTGTTGGTGCCCCAATATGCAGCTGATGAGGAGCTGAAGAAAACCCGATATCACGACATATTGAGGGAAAACATCAGGGATTTTGTTACTTATTCAGCATGCCTGACTCTGGATGACATGATTACTAGGGACGAGAGTGAGATAGTGATATGGAGCACATTAGGAAGAGGAAGGCAGAGCATGTTCTGATTATTGGGGTTTCATTGAAGAAACCCAAGGGATTCGATCCGAGGCCAGAAGGGTCGGGGTCGTTGTGGGAAATACGGAAAGTTACAAGAGAGAGCTTGTAGGTCGGGGGCACAGGCTGCTACAAGTACGGAAAAACTAGACATTTTAGCAGGGATTGTACTGCCCTTACTCCCACCCAACAAACATCAGACCTGATTTGATTTCATTGCAATCAGAGGGGCCACAAGAAGGACTTCTACCCGAGTATAGCCTTAGGAACACCAGTGGTGGCACCAGCTCCAACGACCCTGTGGATCACAGATAGCCGTCAGGGCAAGGCGGATGCTCCAGTGCTGAGGAGCCGAGCCTTTCAGGTTACCACTGAGGAGGTGCAGGCCATGCCAGATGTGGTGACAGGTATGTTTCCTTCCTTTAAATTTTATTTTATGTCAGTTTCGATATTTATATCCTATGTGTATTGTTCTAGGATCGTTCCATGTGAACGATATTCCTATTTTGGTATAGTTTGACTCGGGGGTCACCCGGTCTTTCATATCCCTTGAGCTCAGCAAGAGGTTTGCCAGATCTCCGAGTATGCTAGACTACCCGTTAGAGGTTGAGATTGTAGAAGAGCGGTCCGTTCGAGCATCGAGGGTCCATTGGGATTGTGTTTCGAGGATGTGCGGCGAGCGATACGCTATCGACTTGGTTCCCATCCCTCTGCACGAGAACAAGTTCATAGTTGGGATGGATTGGTCGAGCCCCAATGGGGTAGTAATTGATTGCGAGCAACAGCTAGTGCGTGTGTGGGCCCCAACTAGGGGAGAGTTGGTGGTCCAAGGAGAGGGAGCTCAGTGCAGCCCCGTTTTATGTTCAGCTGCTAGGGCTAGGCGCTATCTCCATTAGGGATGCTCAGGGTTTGTCGCTTACATTGGACCCACCAGAGATACAGGAGTTGTCTACGCAGCTGCAGGAGCTGCTAGACAACGAATTTATCAGTCTGAGTAGTTTGCCTTGGGGTGCACCAATCCTGTTTGTGAAGAAGAACGATGGGTCGCACCAGATGTGTATTGACTACCGAGAGTTGAAGAAGCTAACGGTGAAGAATTGTTATCTACTGTCGAGGATCGACAATTTGTTTGACCAGCTTCAGGGGGCGTCTTGGTTTTCCAAGATTAATCTACGCTCGAGATAACACCAGATGAGGGTCAGGGAGGATGATGTGCATAAACAGCCTTTCGAACTCGCTATGGCCATTACGAGTTCATGGTGATGCCTTTTGGGCTCACCAATGCCCCATCCGCGTTCATGGACCTCATGAACCGCGTGTGCAGATTGATGTTGGATCGGTCGATGATAGTATTTATTGATGACATCTTGGTCTATTCCAAGACCTAGGAGCAGCATGAGGAACATCTACGTGAGATGTTGGATACCCTTAGGAGGGAGAGGTTGTACGCGAAGTTCTCCAAGTGCAAGTTTTGGTTGCATGAGGTGCATTTTCTGGGGCGCCTTCTCAACCAGGAATGTATTCTGGTCGAACCGTCCAAAGTGGAGGTCGTGATGAGATGGGAGGTCCCGATGTCTCCATCTAAGATCCGGAGCTTCCTTGGACTAGCTGGATACTATCAGAGATTTTATCCAGGACTTCTCCAAGATAGCAGTACCACTGACCTGATTACCGAAGAAGACGGTTGTTTTCTGTTGGGGGCCTGAGCAGTAGGCAACATTTGAGACTTTGAGGAAAAAGTTATGCGAGGCGCCGATTTTGACTGTGCCTGAGGGTGTCGAAGATTTCGTAGTTTAATGTGATGCGTCTATTTCAGGATTTGGCGTGGTCTTGATGCTTAAGGGCATGTCATCGCATACACCTCGAGGCAGTTGAAGCCTCATGAGGCGAATTACCCAACACACGATTTGGAGTTGGGGGCAGTGGTTTTCTCCCTCAAGATTTGGCGACACTACCTTTATGGGGTTCGTTGTACTATTTACACTGATCACAAAAGTATGACGTACCTAATGGATCAGCCAAATCTAAATATGAAGCAGTGTCGGTGGTTAGATGTGGTGAAGGACTACGATTGCGATATCCTTTCCCATCCTGTGAAGGCCAATGTGGTGGCCGATGCTCTTAGCCGCAAGGCAGTCGCAGCTCCGGACATATGTATGAGGATGACAGTGATGACTCCGCTTTTGGAGTGGATTTGGGGAGGCTCAGCAAGAGGCTATGAAGGAGGAACACAGGAAGAGTGAGCGTATCGTGGGTCAGATTTCCTCCTTCGATTATGATAGCCGCGGGTTATTGACACTCCATCGTAGAGTGTGGGTTCTATACTCAGGCGGCGTGTGCCAAATCCTGGTGGTGGAGGCACATAAATCCAGATTTTCCTTCCGTCCCGGGGCGACGAAGATGTATAGAGATCTTTGTCCTGATTACTGGTGGCCCTGCATGAAGCGGGATGTATCCTGGTACGTTGAAAGGTGCTTGACCTGCAGAAGGTCAAGGACAAGCATCAGAGACCTGACGGCAAGATGAAACCATTGGACATTCCAGTGTGGAAGTGGGAGGAGATTACCATGAATTTTATCACTAAGTTGCCGCAGATGGCGCGAGGAGTTGATGCGATAAGGGTCATCATGGATCGGTTAACCAAGAGCGCCTACTTCATTCCGATTATGGAGAGCATTTCTGCCGAGAAGCTGGCAGATATCGATATCAGGGAGGTCGTGGCTCAGCACGGGGTGCCAATTTCTGTGATTTCCGACAGAGACGTGTCGTTCACTTCCAGATTTTGGAAGAAATTTCATGACGAGATGGGTAACCGTCTACACTTTAGCACAGCCTTCCACCAACAGACGGATGGTCAGAGCGAGCAGACCATCCAGACATTGGAGGATATGTTGCGAGAGTGTGTTATGGATTTTGGTGGTAGCTGGGATACATATCTCCCGTTGGCTGAGTTCTCTTATAAAAATAGCTACCACGCTAGCATCGACCAGCCTCCCTTTGAGATACTTTATGGGAGGAAGTGCAGAACCGCGATATGTTGGAGTGAGGTCGGTCAACGGGATATGGGGAGTACCGAGGTGGTGCCCAAGATGACTAAGAAGATCTAGCAAGTCCGGAGTAGAATCCAGACGGCTTAGAGTCAGCAGAAGAGCTACGCCGATAGACGTCGATCGGACCTAGAATTTTAGGTCGGGGATATGGTCCTTCTGAAGGTGTCACCTTGGAAAGGTGTCATTCGCTTCAGGAAGCGGGGCAAGTTGGGCCCCAGGTATATCAAACCATTAAGGATTATAGCCCGGGTGGGCAAGGTTGCGTACCGACTAGACATTCCGGAGGAGCTTAGATAGATCCACAACACCTTCCATGTCTCGTAGCTGCGGAAGTTCTTCGTTGATGATTCCGCGGTGATTGCTTTGGAGGACATTCAGGCTGATGAATGCCTGCACTACATAAAAAACCCAGTAGCAATTTTCGACAGGAAGATGAAGAATCTGAGGAAGAAGAGGGTCGATCTGGTGAAGGTGCGGTGGAAGCACCGTAAGGGCTCAAAATGGATGTGGGAGCCAGAAGACGAGATAAGGGACCACTACCCGGAGCTATTCCCAACAGCAGCCGTAGACTTCGAGGACGAAGTATAATTCAAGTGAGGGAGATTTATAATGACCAAGTTGCCAGGTACTTCCTTTTTGTTGCTTATTTGTGTAATAATATCACATTTTTTGGGAGGAGGTTCGTACGCTCCACGTACATAGTGTATGCACGGCGTACAAAGGTGAGGCGCAAAGCGGGGGAAGCCCCTGCGTACGTTGGGCGTAAGCTGGCCAGATGCAAACCCTAAATTTTAGGGTTTTCACCTTATATAAACACCTTAAGTTCGTTCCAACCTTTATTCCCTTAGCCTCCACTATCCCTAAAGTGCTAAACTCGAACCCTAAGCCTCTTGCATGCATCTTGAGCTAATACTAAGCATTTTTTATGATATTTGGTGATTTTGAAGAAGAAGGAGTTTGAAAAGGGAGTAAGAACGTGAAGAGGACTTGTAGATCCAGAAGTTTGGCATTATTTCTAACTCGTTTGAGGTATAAAGCTTTCCACTTGACCATTACATGCTTAGATCTGGTTTTGGGGTGTTTTATATTGCATTTTGGCTCCATAGTTGCGGTTTCTTGAGTTTTAGAAGTTCCAGTCCATATGAGGTGTCCTTTTAGGCTCTTGGAAGTTTTTGGAGCCATAAAAATCAGGCCTTGATGGTTTAGCCTCAACCATGCAAGTGTTAGATGGCCACAAAGTGTGGTTATGGACTTAAATCATGTCTTAATCCCCATCCATGCATACAACAGCGTAAAGTTTATAACTTTATGGCTTAGGACGTCTTTTAGGGCATGGATCTATGTTCTAGACGTGGGGACTTAACTAGATTAAGTCACAATGAAGTTTCTAAGGTGGCTGGCCAATATGTTGCGCGTACTAGGTCAACATCACGTAACCGGTCAAGGCCAGCGTACGATGGGCTTACTTGCCAAGTACGCCGCGTATATGCATGTAGTGGGTCAAATGTGGTTTTGCGTCCTTAGGATTTTGGGCCTCAAGCCCACCTGTGGATTAAGGCCTCTGGGCCTAGGCCTAGTATATATGGTATTGGGCCTTAAGGCTTAGTTAGATGGACTTGGACATTTTAATTTGAAAGTTGGGCCTTAGATGGAAGAGTCCCAATAGGGCAAGGATTAGGGAACCTTTGCCTTATGTCATAAATCAGGGTTTGGGCCTTGGGGACAGGTTTAGATCCAATGTCTAATTAGGAGGTTTGTTGTGCTATAGGGAGAGGAGTTCCGAGTCGTTCAAGGAGTACGATTTGACATTTTCAGTTGAGGTGAGTCTCATTTTGTAGAATTTATGGGTCAAAGGGACCAAGGCTGGCTCATTAGTTATGTTGGGATAAAATCCCTAATTGTTATTTGATGAACAAGATGCAGAAAATAAGAACAAACACAAATAAGAAGATATGTCGAATGATCACTCGATTTATTCAAAACATGAGGAATGAATTATACTTTCAAAATAGTCTAAAAAATATAACTCTATATAAGAAACCTCACAATGTTTGGCGTCTACATTTTGCCTCACTCTTAACCCTAATTATGAATAATACATTGACTATTTATAGGGAAAACACAATTCTTTGGCTTTTAACCTACACTTCATCAAGGGGGCCCATTGCCATAATCCATGGAGTACTTTGAAACCCTACAAGTTATGATTTGGCATGATGATTGTCTTTTTGATAATTATCGACTATACATGTACGTTTGACGATTATATGCATTAAGTGAGATATTATGTGGTAGTGGTAGGGGTGAAATAGACCCGATATTCGGTTGAAATAGACCAAAGGGGCAGGTCGAGCACCCACATATGCTCGACATTATCCGGTTGAAATAGACCGAAGGGGCAGGTCGAGCACCCATATATGATCGGCATTATCCGGTTGAAATAGACCGAAGGGGCAGGTCGAGCACCCAGATATGCTCGGCAGTATCCGATTGAAATAGATCAAAGGGGTAGGCCAACACCCGGATATGCTTGGCAGTATGTTTATTATTGGTATGTAGTATGGTGGGGAAATTCACTAAGCTTTGTGCTTACTGTTTTAGTTTGTGTTTCAGGTACTTCCAACTCAAATGGGAAGGGGCCGACTTGATCGCGACGCATCACACTATGATGTTCCGCAGTAGGGATTTTGGGACTTATGTTCTGATAATGTTTTTTCACGAATTGTCTTGATTATACACTATAACTATTTTATGTATTCGTGATCTTGAGATCAATGATGTTTTGTATTTATGATTTGGTAAACTAAAAAATGAAATTTTCAAGTCGTATTTTTGGGACGTTATAGACACTATAATGTGTAACTGTTAACTATTTATAAAATAGTCTCTCGATTTTTTCAAGTTTAACTAAAATTTTGATTTAAGTTAACCGTTTAACATTATACTGATATTAATAATTTAATTATTTTTCATAAAATCATAAATTATATAAAAGTTGTGACTTTAAAAAGTATTGAAATTAATAATTTTACTACTTTGCATAAAATCATAAATAATACAAAAGTTGTGACTTTAAAATGACAATTGTTCACATACGACAACATATCTAAACTTTGATATTTTAATATTATAGTTTAGTTAATTTATGGTTAGAATTTAGTTTTTTGCATTAATTTAACATTATTAACCAACTTATAATAATTATTATAAAGAAATTGAAAAATCATGGAGGTTTCATATGAATGTGATGCAAGTAAAAATGCCACTTTTATAAGTATACCAGCGAATGCCTGCGCGTTGCGCGAAAAACACCTATATAGTTGAAGTCTTTATAAATATATATATTTTTAAAATATAACAATAATGTTGTTGTTAAATTTGATATCATAATTCGTATACTAAATTGTTATAATATATTGATTATTTGGAATTATATGATAATATATATATATATATATATATATACATTTTTTATAACTGCATTATCTCAATAGTTTGAATGACTACTACCCGCGAATTACACGTGAATAAAATTAAGTATAATATATTGTTTAATAGTATTTCTAGTTGTTATTATTATTAATTAATTTTTTAAAATTTATTTGCTTAATGTTTTAATTTCTTTCATTATAATTATTTAAAACATCAAACATTGTTTTTTGATTTTAAATGTAACAATATAATTATTTATATATAGTTATTTTTAAATATTGTTACTGTAAGTTATTTTAAGCTACTTATTTGAAAACTTTTAACGATTATAAAAATATATTTGGAAAATATTTTAGTTAAATTGAGATTACAGTTTAGTTTTTGCATTTATCACTACAATTTATCACTTTTAACTATTTATAAAATATTCCTTGGTTTTTTAAGTGGAAATGAAATTTATATTTAAGTTGACACTATAATGTTATATTTAAATTAATAATTTAAGTATTTTATACAAATTGTTCCAAAAATATATCTTTAAAATGATAATGATTTGCATCCAACAATATATTAACACTAATAAATTAAGTATAATATGTTAAAAGTTAAAAAACATAACTTTATAAGTAGAAGTAAAGATATTATTTTAATATTGAAATTTAGTTTTTAACTATTTATAAAATATTCTTTGGTTTTTTAAGTGGAAATGAAATTTATATTTAAGTTGACACTATAATGTTATATTTAAATTAATAATTTAAGTATTTTATACAAATTGTTCCAAAATTATATCTTTAAAATGATAATGGTTTGCATCCAACAATATATTAACACTAATAAATTAAGTATAATATGTTAAAAGTTAAAAAACATAACTTTATAAGTAGAAGTAAAGATATTATTTTAATATTGAAATTTAGTTTATATATGATTACACTTTAGGTTTGATATTTATTTAACCTTATTAACCAATTATAATTATTATTAGAAAGAAATTGAAAAGTCATGGGAGTTTCAAATGAAAGTTGCGAAAGGAAAAATGCATGGGAGTTTCAAATGCATGAGGTTCAAGGAAAAATGTTAGCTTTATAAGATAATTGATATAGATATAGATAGATATAGATATAGATAGACTAAGTGAATGCCCACGCGTTGCGCAGAAACACCTATATAGTTGAAGTCTTATATATATATATATATATATATATATATATATATATATATATATATATATATATATAACAATAACGTTGTTATTAAATTTAATATAATAATTCGTATACTAAACTGATATAATATATTGGTTATTTTGAATTATATGATAATATATAGATCTATTATAACTGTATAATCTCAATCGTTTGAATGACTTTTATCCGCGAGTTACACATGAATAAAATTAAATATAATATATGGTTTAATGTTATTTATAGTTGTTGTTATTGTTAATTAATTTTTTAAAATTTACTTGCTTAATGTTTTAATTTTTATCATTGTAATTATTTAAAACACCAAAACATTGTTTTTTGATTTTAAAGGTAACAATATATTCATTTATATAGAGTTATTTTTAACTATTGTTATTGTAAGTTATTTTAAGCTACTTATATGAAAACTTTTAACGATTATAAAAATATCTTTAGGAAATATTTTAGTTAAATTGAGATTACAATTTAATTTTTGCATTTATCACTACAATTTATCACTTTTTACTATTTAAAAAATATTCTTTGGTTTTTTAAGTGGAACTGAAATTTATATTTAAGTTGACATTGTAATGTTACCTTTAAATTAACAATTTAAGTAATTTGTCCAAACTGCTCAAAAGTTGTAGTTTTAAACTGATAATGGTTTACATACAACAACATATTAAATCTAATAAATTAAGTATAATACATTAAAAATTAAAAAATATAACTTTATAAGTAGAAGTAAAGACATTATTTTAAAATTGAAATTTAGTATATTTATGATTACACTTTAGGTTTGATATTTATTTAACCATATTAACTAACTTATAATCATTATTAGAAATACACTACAATTAATCACGTTTAACTATTTACAAAATATTTTTTGGGTTGTTTAAGTTAAATTAAAATTTATATTTAAGTTGATCCTGTAATGTTATATTCAAACTAATAATTTAAATATTTTATACAAATTGTTCCAAAATTGTATCTTTAAAATGATAATGGTTTACATCCAACAATATATTAAAACTAATAAATTAAGTATAATATGTTAAAAGTTAAATAACATAACTTTATAAGTAGAAGTAAAGATATTATTTTAATAATGAAATTTACTTTATATTTGATTACACTTTAGATTTGATATTTATTTAATCTTATTAACCAACTTATAATTATTATTAGAAAAAAAATTGAAAAGTCATTAGAGTTTCAAACGAATGTTGTGAAAGGAAAAATGCATGAGAGTTTCAAATGAATGTCGTGAAAGGAAAAATATTTTCTTTATAATATAATATGACTAGACGAATTTCCGTGTGTTGCGTTGCGCATATTAAAAACATATTGTTAGAATATTGAAAAATATATGTTTATAAGGGTTATGTTATTGACATTAACTTTGACATAATATTTTTATACTAATAAATAAATAAATAAATAAATAAATAAATATATATATATATATATATATATATATATATATATATATATATATATATATATATATATATATATATAAAATCTCAACTATTTTGAACAATAATGTTCATTGTCATCAACCCACCTTCCTCATTAATAGAATTAAATATAATTATCTATTTAGTGTTATTTTTAACAATTGTTATGATTGATTAATTTAAATATTTACTTATGCAATTATTTTCTAATTTCATTAATTATGCTCATTTAAAATACAAATTATTTATAGCTAACGTTATGTAATTTATAATTTGATGTTATTATTATTTAAAATTATTATTCATTAATTTAAAACCACTTATAATTATTAATAAGTTAAAGAAGACTTTTAAGAAACAGTTAATATTATTATTCAAATATAAAACATATACTAAAGATTAAAGTGATAAGATTGAAATCTGCATTTCAAAAGAGACTTGCATGGATAATATGACATATCCACAATTTTTATAATTTGATTTTATTATTTACAATTGTTGTTCGTTAATTTTAAACCGCTTATTATTATTAATAAGTTAAAGAAAACTTTTAAAAAGCAATTATTATTATACTTAAAATGTTAAACATATACTAAAATATATAGTGATAAGATAGATAATTTGTATTTTAAAAGAGACTTACATGTATAATATGGATAATATGACATATCCATGATTTTTAATTAATTATTGCCTTGAAGCAACACAAGCATACAAACATATATACAATATTTAATTAAATATTATATATATATATATATATATATATATATATATATATATCACATTTAATAACATATGATCGATAACATGAATCTAATCTAATTTACATTAAAAGTTCAACCACAACATACAATGATTGTCTTAAAATAATACTTTAACCAGGAAAAAAAGACTTAATATATAACAAACATACAAATTAAAAACTTTAACATAACAACATGACTTGAAAAATGGTTGAAAGCCCTCAAACCAACACAAAAATCTTTAAACCTTTTTTCTTTGTGAATTTTGTATGTGATTGGTATTTGTGTGTCTACTTAAAGAGATTGACATTTTATAGTATACTATCCACTAATTGCTTATTAAACATATTTTATAAGTTATAAAACCTTTGAATGGTTAATCATTATTAAGAAACTTTTGAGTGGTATTTTCAAATAGGAGGTTTCAAATGAATATGGATTGAGTAAAAATGCCTCGTGAGAGTTTCAAATGAATGTGATGAAAGAAAAAATGTTTCCTTTATAAGTATATATAGATATAGATACTCTAAAATATTTGTAGCCTTTAAAGGCATGGGGAGACAACATGGAGGTTGACAAGCAACCTCCATATTCATTTAATAAATTTGGTCATACCTCTTGGGAAGAGGAAGATTATTTAATTTTTATAAACTCTAAGCTTATAAAATTTAAAGTTTGTCTTTAGATAAAATACAAAAGAATCCAACTACTCCAAAATATTATGCATGACTTATTAATTTATACCATATGAAACAATAACTAGTTATACTCTCCTATAATTATTATTTTCATAAAAAATAACTATTCTCTAATTAAAATACAAGAAATGATATTATTTATTAATAATAAATATACAAAATATGTCAACTTGATAAATGTGTGACCCTATAGGATCATATATTATTAATAATATCACTCCATAATGAATCTTAGACATATATGTTCAACAATATATATATATATATATATATATATATATATATATATATATATATATATATATATATATATATATATATATTCTAATAAAAGAGAAGTTTTATTCTCCTTTTGACATGTGTCACCATATTAGACCTCATAATTAATGCATATTTTATTCTTCTTTTGCCATGTGTCACCCTATTATATCTCTTAATTAATGCATGCCACTTGTCAATCTATTGATTCTTCATTTCAAATTTTAAATTTTAAATTTCCTATTCTAATTACATTAAATTAATAACATTATAATAAAAATTAAAATAAAATTAATACAAATTAAAAAGTGATATAATTTCACATATTTATTTAAATCAATGATTATAATTTTATATAACTAAAAAATCTCTTAACTAATAATATATTTAAAATAATTTGAGATTTTACTATAAAAGTTTAATTAATTTTATAACCGTGGTTCTCACGGGTTATAAAGTAGTATATATCATACATACTTATAAAGCTAGCATTTTTTCTTGAATCTCATGCATTTGAAACCCCTTTTTTTAACTTCCTTTCACCACATTCATTTGAAACTCCCATGACTTTTCAATTTCTTTATAATAATATTATAAATAAGTTAAATAATGTAATTGGGTATATTGAATTGAACCGGAGCTAGATCAATTTGGACCGATAAAGGAATCATTTTCCTTTCACAACAAACATCTGAAACTCCCATGATCTTCCAAATTATTTCTAATAATATTATAAATAAGTTATATAATTTTATATAAATATAAAAAAGCATCTACCTAAACCTAAAATTATAATTGTTTGAAAAATCACTTTGATTCAAAAGCACGAAATATATACAAAGCGGGTCTCACTAGAAAAAAAAATATGTAGTTTTATATATTTAGTTGAATCGGTCCGAGTTTGATCTATTTGGACCATAAAAGAAGCATTTTTCTTTCACTACATACATTTGAAACTCCCATGATTTTTCAAATTTTTTCCAATGATATTTTAAAAAAGTTACATAATGTTATATAAATATAAAAAAACAACCAGCTAAACATAAAATTATAATTGTTTGAAAATTCGATTTGATCAAAAGCACGAAATATATACGAAGATTATATTTTATAAATGAATTCTTTTTATAATGAACTTTTGAATC